>NC_091285.1:112985874-113632764 GCF_032444005.1 Ranitomeya imitator | reverse complement strand
AGAGTGTATGGTGTAGAGTGTAGGGTGTAGGGTGTAGAGTGTGGGGTGTAGAGTGGTGTAGAGTGTAGGATGTAGAGTGTATGGTATAGAGTGTAGGGTATAGAGTGTATGGTATAGAGTGTAGTGTATAGAGTGTAGGGTATAGGGTATAGAGTGTAGGGTATAGAGTGTAGGGTATAGATTTTAGAGTGTAGGGTATAGAGTGTAAGGTATAGAGTGTAGGGTGTGGAGTGTAGGGTATAGAGTGTATGGTATAGAGTGTAGGGTATAGAGTGTATGGTATAGAGTGTAGAGTGTAGGGTATAGAGTGTATTTTATAGAGTGTAGGGTATAGAGTGTAGGGTATAGAGTGTAGAGTGTAGGGTATAGAGTGTAGGGTATAGAGTGTAGAGTGTAGGGTATAGAGTGTAGGGTATAGAGTGTAGGGTATAGAGTGTAGAGTGTAGGGATTAGAGTGTAGGGTATAGAGTGTAGAGTGTAGAGTATAGAGTGTAGGGTATAGAGTGTAGGGATTAGAGTGTAGGGATTAGAGTGTAGGGATTAGAGTGTAGGGATTAGAGTGTAGGGTATAGAGTGTAGGGTATAGAGTGTAGGGTATAGAGTGCAGGGTATAGTGTGTATGGTATAGAGTGTAGGGTATAAAGTGTAGAGTTTATGGTATAGAGTGTAGGGTATAGAGTGTAAAGTGTAGGGTATAGAGTGTATGGTATAGAGTGTAGGGTGTAGAGTGTATGGTATAGAGTGTAGGGTATAGAGTGTAGAGTGTAGGGTATAGAGTGTAGGGTATAGAGTGTAGGGTATAGAGTGTAGGGTATAGAGTGTAGGGTACAGAGTGTAGGGTATACAGTGTAGGGTACAGAGTGCAGGGTGTAGAGTGTAGGGTATAGAGTGTATAGTGTAGGGTATAGAGTGTAGGGTATAGAGTGTAGGGTGTAAAGTGGAGGGTGTAGAGTGTAGGGTGTAGAGTGTAGGGTGTAGAGTGTAGGGTGTAGAGTGTATGGTATAGAGTGTAGGGTATAGAGTGTAGAGTGTAGGGTATAGAGTGTAGGGTATAGAGTGTAGGGTATAGAGTGTAGGGTGTAGAGTGTAGGGTATAGAGTGTAGAGTTTAGGGTAGAGAGTGTGGGGCATAGAGTGTATGGTATACAGTGTAGAGTGTAGGGTATAGAGTGTATAGTGTAGGGTATAGAGTGTAGGGTATAGAGTGTATGGTATAGAGTGTAGGGTATAAAGTGTAGAGTGTAGGGTATAGAGTGTATGGTATAGAGTGTAGGGTATAAAGTGTAGAGTGTAGGGTATAGAGTGTAGGGTATAGAGTGTAGGGTATGGAGTGTAGGGTAAAGAGTGTAGAGTGTAGGGTACAGAGTGCAGGGTGTAGAGTGTAGGGTATAGAGTGTAGAGTGTAGGGTGTAGAGTGTAGGGTATAGAGTGTAGGGTATAGAGTGTAGGGTATAGAGTGTAGGGTATAAAGTGTAGGGTGTAGGGTATAGAGTGTAGGGTATAGAGTGCAGGTTGTAGAGTGTAGGGTATAGAGTGTATGGTATAGGGTGTAGGGTATAAAGTGTAGGGTATAGAGTGTAGGGTATAGAGTGTAGGGTATAGAGTGTAGGGTATAGAGTGTAGGGTATAGAGTGTAGGCTATAGAGTGTAGAGTATATAGTGTAGGGTAAAGAGTGTAGAGTGTAGGGTACAGAGTGCAGGGTGTAGAGTGTAGGGTATAGAGTGTAGAGTGTAGGGTGTAGAGTGTAGGGTATAGAGTGTAGGGTATAGAGTGTAGGGTATAGAGTGTAGGGTATAAAGTGTAGGGTGTAGGGTATAGAGTGTAGGGTATAAAGTGCAGGTTGTAGAGTGTAGGGTATATAGTGTATGGTATAGGGTGTAGGGTATAAAGTGTAGGGTATAGAGTGTAGGGTATAGAGTGTAGGGATTAGAGTGTAGGGATTAGAGTGTAGGGATTAGAGTGTAGGGATTAGAGTGTAGGGTATAGAGTGTAGGGTATAGAGTGTAGGGTATAGAGTGCAGGGTATAGTGTGTATGGTATAGAGTGTAGGGTATAAAGTGTAGAGTGTATGGTATAGAGTGTAGGGTATAGAGTGTAAAGTGTAGGGTATAGAGTGTATGGTATAGAGTGTAGGGTGTAGAGTGTATGGTATAGAGTGTAGGGTATAGAGTGTAGAGTGTAGGGTATAGAGTGTAGGGTATAGAGTGTAGGGTATAGAGTGTAGGGTATAGAGTGTAGGGTACAGAGTGTAGGGTATACAGTGTAGGGTACAGAGTGCAGGGTGTAGAGTGTAGGGTATAGAGTGTATAGTGTAGGGTATAGAGTGTAGGGTATAGAGTGTAGGGTGTAAAGTGGAGGGTGTAGAGTGTAGGGTGTAGAGTGTAGGGTGTAGAGTGTAGGGTGTAGAGTGTATGGTATAGAGTGTAGGGTATAGAGTGTAGAGTGTAGGGTATAGAGTGTAGGGTATAGAGTGTAGGGTATAGAGTGTAGGGTGTAGAGTGTAGGGTATAGAGTGTAGAGTTTAGGGTAGAGAGTGTGGGGCATAGAGTGTATGGTATACAGTGTAGAGTGTAGGGTATAGAGTGTATAGTGTAGGGTATAGAGTGTAGGGTATAGAGTGTATGGTATAGAGTGTAGGGTATAAAGTGTAGAGTGTAGGGTATAGAGTGTATGGTATAGAGTGTAGGGTATAAAGTGTAGAGTGTAGGGTATAGAGTGTAGGGTATAGAGTGTAGGGTATGGAGTGTAGGGTAAAGAGTGTAGAGTGTAGGGTACAGAGTGCAGGGTGTAGAGTGTAGGGTATAGAGTGTAGAGTGTAGGGTGTAGAGTGTAGGGTATAGAGTGTAGGGTATAGAGTGTAGGGTATAGAGTGTAGGGTATAAAGTGTAGGGTGTAGGGTATAGAGTGTAGGGTATAGAGTGCAGGTTGTAGAGTGTAGGGTATAGAGTGTATGGTATAGGGTGTAGGGTATAAAGTGTAGGGTATAGAGTGTAGGGTATAGAGTGTAGGGTATAGAGTGTAGGGTATAGAGTGTAGGCTATAGAGTGTAGAGTATATAGTGTAGAGTGTAGGGTATAGAGTGTAGGGTATAGAGTGTAGGGTATAGAGTGTAGGGTGTAGGGATTAGAGTGTAGGGATTAGAGTGTAGGGATTAGAGTGTAGGGTGTAGAGTGTAGGGTGTAGAGTGTAGGGTATAGAGTGTAGGGTATAGAGTGTAGGGTATAGAGTGTAGAGTGTAGGGATTAGAGTGTAGGGTATAGAGTGTAGGGTATAGAATGTAGGGTATAGAGTGTAGGGTAAAGAGTGTAGAGTGTAGGGTACAGAGTGCAGGGTGTAGAGTGTAGAGTGTAGGGTAAAGAGTGTAGGGCATAGAGTGTAGGGTATAGAGTGTAGAGTGTAGGGTATAGAGTGTAGGGTATAGAGTGCAGGTTGTAGAGTGTAGGGTATAGAGTGTATGGTATAGAGTGTAGGGTATAAAGTGTAGAGTGTAGTATATAGAGTGTAGGGTATAGAGTGTAGGGTATAGAGTGTAGGGTATAGAGTGTAGAGTGTAGGGTGTAGAGTGTAGGGTATAGAGTGTAGGGTATAGAGTGTAGGGTATAGAGTGTGGAGTAGAGAGTGTAGGGTATAGAGTGTAGGGTATAGAATGTAGAGTGTAGAGTGTAGGGTGTAGAGTGCAAAGTGTAGGGTATAGAGTGTAAGGTATAGAGTGTAGTGTATAGAGTGTATGTTATAGAGTGTAGGGTATAGAGTGTAGAGTTTAGGGTATAGAGTGTAGTGTATAGAGTGTATGGTATAGAGTGTATGGTATAGAGTGTAGAGTGTAGGGTATAGAGTGCAGGGTATATAGTGTAGGGTATAGAGTGTAGGGTATAGAGTGTAGAGTGTAGGGTATAGAGTGTAGGGTATAGAGTGTAGGGTATAGAGTGTAGGGTATAGAGTGTAGGTTATAGAGTGTAGGGTATAGAGTGTAGGGTATAGAGTATAGCTTATAGAGCGTAGGGTGTAGGGTATAGAGTGTAGGGTATAGAGTGTAGGGTATAGAGTGTAGAGTGTAGGGTATAGAGTGTATGGTATAGAGCTTAGGGTATAGAGTGTAGAGTATAGAGTGTAGAGTTTAGGGTATAGAGTGTGGGGCATAGAGTGTATGGTATACAGTGTAGAGTGTAGGGTATAGAGTGTAGGGTATAGAGTGTAGGGTATAGAGTGTAGAGTGTAGGGTATAGAGTGTAGGGTATAGAGTGCAGGTTGTAGAGTGTAGGGTATAGAGTGTAGGGTATAGAGTGTAGGGTATAAAGTGTAGAGTGTAGGGTATAGAGTGTATAGTGTATGGTATAGAGTGTAGGGTATAGAGTGTAGGGTATAGAGTGTATAGTGTAGGGTATAGAGTGTATGCTATAGAGTGTATAGTGTAGAGTGTATGGTATAGAGTGTAGGGTGTAGAGTGTATGGTATAGAGTGTAGGGTATAGAGTGTAGGGTATAGAGTGTATGTTATAGAGTGTAGGGTATAGAGTGTAGAGTGTAGGGTATAGAGTTTAGAGTGTAGGGTATAGAGTGTAGGGTATAGAGTGTAAGGTATATAGTGTAGAGTGTAGGGTATAGAGTGTAGGGTATAGAGTGTAGGGTAAAGAGTGTAGAGTGTAGGGTACAGAGTGCAGGGTGTAGTGTGTAGGGTATAGAGTGTAGAGTGTAGGGTGTAGAGTGTAGGGTGTAGAGTGTAGGGTATAGAGTGTAGGGTATAGAGTGTAGGGTATAGAGTGTAGGGTGTAGAGTGTAGGGTGTAGAGTGTAGGGTATAGAGTGTAGGGTATAGAGTGTAGGTTATAGAGTGTAGGGTGTAGGGATTAGAGTGTAGGGATTAGAGTGTAGGGTGTAGAGTGTAGGGTGTAGAGTGTAGGGTATAGAGTGTAGGGTATAGAGTGTAGGGTATAGAGTGTAGAGTGTAGGGATTAGAGTGTAGGGATTAGAGTGTAGGGTATAGAGTGTAGGGTATAGAGTGTAGAGTGTAGGGTATAGAGTGTAGGGTATAGAGTGTAGGGTATAGAGTGTAGGGTATAGAGTGTAGGGAATAGAGTGTAGAGTGTAGGGTGTAGAATGTAAAGTGTAGGGTATAGAGTGTAAGGTATAGAGTGTAGTGTATAGAGTGTATGTTATAGAGTGTAGGGTATAGAGTGTAGAGTGTAGGGTATAGAGTGTAGGGTATAGAGTGTAGGGTATAGAGTGTAGGGTATAGAGTGTAGGGTGTAGGGTATAGAGTGTAGGGTATAGAGTGCACGTTGTAGAGTGTAGGGTATAGAGTGTAGGGTATAGAGAGTAGGGTATAAAGTGTAGAGTGTAGGGTATAGAGTGTATAGTGTAGGGTATAGAGTGTAGGGTATAGAGTGTAGGGTATAGAGTGTAGAGTGTAGGGTATAGAGTGTATGCTATAGAGTGTATGGTGTAGAGTGTATGGTATAGAGTGTAGGGTATAGAGTGTAGAGTGTAGGGTATAGAGTGTAGGGTATAGAGTGTAGGGTATAGAGTGTAGGGTATAGAGTGTAGGGTATAAAGTGTAGGGTGTAGGGTATAGAGTGTAGGGTATAAAGTGCAGGTTGTAGAGTGTAGGGTATATAGTGTATGGTATAGGGTGTAGGGTATAAAGTGTAGGGTATAGAGTGTAGGGTATAGAGTGTAGGGTATAGAGTGTAGGGTATAGAGTGTAGGGTATAGAGTGTAGGCTATAGAGTGTAGAGTATATAGTGTAGAGTGTAGGGTATAGAGTGTAGGGTATAGAGTGTAGGGTATTGAGTGTGGAGTATAGAGTGTAGGGTATAGAATGTAGAGTGTAGAGTGTAGGGTGTAGAGTGCAAAGTGTAGGGTATAGAGTGTAAGATATAGAGTGTAGTGTATAGAGTGTATGTTATAGAGTGTAGGGTATAGAGTGTAGAGTTTAGGGTATAGAGTGTAGTGTATAGATTGTATGGTATAGAGTGTATGGTATAGAGTGTAGAGTGTAGGGTATAGAGTGTAGGGTATAGAGTGTAGGGTATAGAGTGTAGGGTGTAGAGTGTAGGGTGTAGAGTGTAGGGTATAGAGTGTAGGGTATAGAGTGTAGGTTATAGAGTGTAGCGTATAGAGCGTAGGGTGTAGGGTATAGAGTGTAGGGTATAGAGTGTAGGGTATAGAGTGTAGGGTATAGAGTGTATGGTATAGAGCTTAGGGTGTAGAGTGTAGGGTATAGAATGTAGAGTTTAGGGTAGAGAGTGTGGGGCATAGAGTGTATGGTATACAGTGTAGAGTGTAGGGTATAGAGTGTATAGTGTAGGGTATAGAGGGTAGGGTATAGAGTGTATGGTATAGAGTGTAGGGTATAAAGTGTAGAGTGTAGGGTATAGAGTGTATGATATAGAGTGTGGGGTATAAAGTGTAGAGTGTAGGGTTTAGAGTGTAGGGTATAGAGTGTAGGCTATAGAGTGTAGAGTTTAGAGTGTAGGGTATAGAATGTAGAGTGTAGGGTGTAGAGTGTAAAGTGTAGGGTATAGAGTGTAGGATATAGAGTGTAGAGTGTAGGGTATAGAGTGTAGGGTATACAGTGTATGGTATAGAGTGTAGGGTATAGAGTGTAGAGTGTAGGGTATAGAGTGTAGGGTATAGAGTGTAGGGTATAGAGTGTAGGGTATAGATTGTAGGGTATAGGGTATAGGGTATAGAGTGTATGGTGTAGAGTGTAGGGTATAGAGTGTAGGGTGTAGGGTGTAGAGTGTGGGGTGTAGAGTGGTGTAGAGTGTAGGATGTAGAGTGTATGGTATAGAGTGTAGGGTATAGAGTATAGCATGTATGGTATAGAGTGTAGTGTATAGAGTGTAGGGTATAGGGTATAGAGTGTAGGGTATAGAGTGTAGGGTATAGATTTTAAAGTGTAGGGTATAGAGTGTAGGGTGTGGAGTGTAGGGTATAGAGTGTAGGGTATAGAGTGTATGGTATAGAGTGTAGGGTATAGAGTGTATGGTATAGAGTGTAGAGTGTAGGGTATAGAGTGTATTTTATAGAGTGTAGGGTATAGAGTGTAGGGTATAGAGTGTAGAGTGTAGGGTATAGAGTGTAGGGTATAGAGTGTAGAGTGTAGGGTACAGAGTGTAGGGTATAGAGTGTAGGGTATAGAGTGTAGAGTGTAGGGATTAGAGTGTAGGGATTAGAGTGTAGGGTATAGAGTGTAGAGTGTAGAGTATAGAGTGTAGGGTATAGAGTGTAGGGATTAGAGTGCAGGGATTAGAGTGTAGGGTTTAGAGTGTAGGGATTAGAGTGTAGGGTATAGAGTGTAGGGTATAGAGTGTAGGGTATAGAGTGTAGGGTATAGTGTGTATGGTATAGAGTGTAGGGTATAAAGTGTAGAGTGTATGGTATAGAGTGTAGGGTATAGAGTGTAAAGTGTAGGGTATAGAGTGTATGGTATAGAGTGTAGGGTGTAGAGTGTATGGTATAGAGTGTAGGGTATAGAGTGTAGAGTGTAGGGTATAGAGTGTAGGGTATAGAGTGTAGGGTATAGAGTGTAGGGTATAGAGTGTAGGGAATAGAGTGTAGAGTGTAGGGTGTAGAATGTAAAGTGTAGGGTATAGAGTGTAAGGTATAGAGTGTAGTGTATAGAGTGTATGTTATAGAGTGTAGGGTATAGAGTGTAGAGTGTAGGGTATAGAGTGTAGGGTATAGAGTGTAGGGTATAGAGTGTAGGGTGTAGGGTATAGAGTGTAGGGTATAGAGTGCACGTTGTAGAGTGTAGGGTATAGAGTGTAGGGTATAGAGAGTAGGGTATAAAGTGTAGAGTGTAGGGTATAGAGTGTATAGTGTAGGGTATAGAGTGTAGGGTATAGAGTGTAGGGTATAGAGTGTAGAGTGTAGGGTATAGAGTGTATGCTATAGAGTGTATGGTGTAGAGTGTATGGTATAGAGTGTAGGGTATAGAGTGTAGAGTGTAGGGTATAGAGTGTAGGGTATAGAGTGTAGGGTATAGAGTGTAGGGTATAGAGTGCATGTTATAGAGTGTAGGGTATAGAGTGTAGAGTGTAGAGTGTAGGGTATAGAGTTTAGAGTGTAGGGTATAGAGTGTAGGGTATAGAGTGTAGGGTATAGAGTGTAGGGTGTAGAGTGTAGGGTATAGAGTGTAGGGTATAGAGTGTAGGGTATAGAGTGTATGGTATAGAGTGTAGAGTATAGAGTGTAGGGTATAGAGTGTATGGTATAGAGTGTATGGTATAGAGTGTAGGGTATAGAGTGTATGGTATAGAGTGTAGGGTATAGAGTGTAGAGTGTAGGGTATAGAGTGTAGGGTATAGAGTGTAGGGTATAGAGTGTAGGCTATAGAGTGTAGGGTATAGAGTGTAGAGTGTAAGGTATAGAGTGTAGGGTGTAGAGTGTAGGGTATAGAGTGTTGGGTGTAGAGTGCAGGGTGTAGAGTGCAGGGTGTAGAGTGCAGGGTATAGAGTGTAGGGTATAGAGTGTAGGGTATAAAGTGTAGATTGTAGGGTATAGAGTGTAGGGTATAGAGTGTAGGGTGTAGAGTGTAGGGTGTAGAGTGTATGGTATAGAGTGTAGGGTATAGAGTGTAGGGTATAGAGTGTAGAGTGTAGGGTATAGAGTGTAGGGTATAGAGCTTAGGGTGTAGAGTGTAGGATATAGAGTGTAGAGTTTAGGGTATAGAGTGTGGGGCATAGAGTGTATGGTATACAGTGTAGAGTGTAGAGTGTAGGGTATAGAGTGTATAGTGTAGGGTATAGAGTGTAGGGTATAGAGTGTAGGGTGTAGAGTGTAGGGTGTAGATTGTAGGGTGTAGAGTGTAGGGTGTAGAGTGTAGGGTGTAGAGTGTATGGTATAGAGTGTAGGGTATAGAGTGTAGACTGTAGGGTATAGAGTGTAGGGTATAGAGTGTAGGGTATAGAGTGTTGGGTATAGAGTGTAGGGTGTAGAGTGTAGGGTATAGAGTGTAGAGTTTAGGGTAGAGAGTGTGGGGCATAGAGTGTGTGGTATACAGTGTAGAGTGTAGGGCATAGAGTGTAGGGTATAGAGTGTATGGTATAGAGTGTAGGGTATAAAGTGTAGAGTGTAGGGTATAGAGTGTATGGTATAGAGTGTAGGGTATAACGTGTAGAGTGTAGGGTATAGAGTGTAGGGTATAGAGTGTAGGTTATAGAGTGTAGGGTATAGAGTGTAGGGTAAAGAGTGTAGAGTGTAGGGTACAGAGTGCAGGGTGTAGAGTGTAGGGTATAGAGTGTAGAGTGTAGGGTGTAGAGTGTAGGGTATAGAGTGTAGGGTATAGAGTGTAGGGTATAGAGTGTAGGGTATAAAGTGTAGGGTGTAGGGTATAGAGTGTAGGGTATAAAGTGCAGGTTGTAGAGTGTAGGGTATATAGTGTATGGTATAGGGTGTAGGGTATAAAGTGTAGGGTATAGAGTGTAGGGTATAGAGTGTAGGGTATAGAGTGTAGGGTATAGAGTGTAGGGTATAGAGTGTAGGCTATAGAGTGTAGAGTATATAGTGTAGAGTGTAGGGTATAGAGTGTAGGGTATAGAGTGTAGGGTATTGAGTGTGGAGTATAGAGTGTAGGGTATAGAATGTAGAGTGTAGAGTGTAGGGTGTAGAGTGCAAAGTGTAGGGTATAGAGTGTAAGATATAGAGTGTAGTGTATAGAGTGTATGTTATAGAGTGTAGGGTATAGAGTGTAGAGTTTAGGGTATAGAGTGTAGTGTATAGATTGTATGGTATAGAGTGTATGGTATAGAGTGTAGAGTGTAGGGTATAGAGTGTAGGGTATAGAGTGTAGGGTATAGAGTGTAGGGTGTAGAGTGTAGGGTGTAGAGTGTAGGGTATAGAGTGTAGGGTATAGAGTGTAGGTTATAGAGTGTAGCGTATAGAGCGTAGGGTGTAGGGTATAGAGTGTAGGGTATAGAGTGTAGGGTATAGAGTGTAGGGTATAGAGTGTATGGTATAGAGCTTAGGGTGTAGAGTGTAGGGTATAGAATGTAGAGTTTAGGGTAGAGAGTGTGGGGCATAGAGTGTATGGTATACAGTGTAGAGTGTAGGGTATAGAGTGTATAGTGTAGGGTATAGAGGGTAGGGTATAGAGTGTATGGTATAGAGTGTAGGGTATAAAGTGTAGAGTGTAGGGTATAGAGTGTATGATATAGAGTGTGGGGTATAAAGTGTAGAGTGTAGGGTATAGAGTGTAGGGTATAGAGTGTAGGCTATAGAGTGTAGAGTTTAGAGTGTAGGGTATAGAATGTAGAGTGTAGGGTGTAGAGTGTAAAGTGTAGGGTATAGAGTGTAGGATATAGAGTGTAGAGTGTAGGGTATAGAGTGTAGGGTATACAGTGTATGGTATAGAGTGTAGGGTATAGAGTGTAGAGTGTAGGGTATAGAGTGTAGGGTATAGAGTGTAGGGTATAGAGTGTAGGGTATAGATTGTAGGGTATAGGGTATAGGGTATAGAGTGTATGGTGTAGAGTGTAGGGTATAGAGTGTAGGGTGTAGGGTGTAGAGTGTGGGGTGTAGAGTGGTGTAGAGTGTAGGATGTAGAGTGTATGGTATAGAGTGTAGGGTATAGAGTATAGCATGTATGGTATAGAGTGTAGTGTATAGAGTGTAGGGTATAGGGTATAGAGTGTAGGGTATAGAGTGTAGGGTATAGATTTTAAAGTGTAGGGTATAGAGTGTAGGGTGTGGAGTGTAGGGTATAGAGTGTAGGGTATAGAGTGTATGGTATAGAGTGTAGGGTATAGAGTGTATGGTATAGAGTGTAGAGTGTAGGGTATAGAGTGTATTTTATAGAGTGTAGGGTATAGAGTGTAGGGTATAGAGTGTAGAGTGTAGGGTATAGAGTGTAGGGTATAGAGTGTAGAGTGTAGGGTACAGAGTGTAGGGTATAGAGTGTAGGGTATAGAGTGTAGAGTGTAGGGATTAGAGTGTAGGGATTAGAGTGTAGGGTATAGAGTGTAGAGTGTAGAGTATAGAGTGTAGGGTATAGAGTGTAGGGATTAGAGTGCAGGGATTAGAGTGTAGGGTTTAGAGTGTAGGGATTAGAGTGTAGGGTATAGAGTGTAGGGTATAGAGTGTAGGGTATAGAGTGTAGGGTATAGTGTGTATGGTATAGAGTGTAGGGTATAAAGTGTAGAGTGTATGGTATAGAGTGTAGGGTATAGAGTGTAAAGTGTAGGGTATAGAGTGTATGGTATAGAGTGTAGGGTGTAGAGTGTATGGTATAGAGTGTAGGGTATAGAGTGTAGAGTGTAGGGTATAGAGTGTAGGGTATAGAGTGTAGGGTATAGAGTGTAGGGTATAGAGTGTAGGGAATAGAGTGTAGAGTGTAGGGTGTAGAATGTAAAGTGTAGGGTATAGAGTGTAAGGTATAGAGTGTAGTGTATAGAGTGTATGTTATAGAGTGTAGGGTATAGAGTGTAGAGTGTAGGGTATAGAGTGTAGGGTATAGAGTGTAGGGTATAGAGTGTAGGGTGTAGGGTATAGAGTGTAGGGTATAGAGTGCACGTTGTAGAGTGTAGGGTATAGAGTGTAGGGTATAGAGAGTAGGGTATAAAGTGTAGAGTGTAGGGTATAGAGTGTATAGTGTAGGGTATAGAGTGTAGGGTATAGAGTGTAGGGTATAGAGTGTAGAGTGTAGGGTATAGAGTGTATGCTATAGAGTGTATGGTGTAGAGTGTATGGTATAGAGTGTAGGGTATAGAGTGTAGAGTGTAGGGTATAGAGTGTAGGGTATAGAGTGTAGGGTATAGAGTGTAGGGTATAGAGTGCATGTTATAGAGTGTAGGGTATAGAGTGTAGAGTGTAGAGTGTAGGGTATAGAGTTTAGAGTGTAGGGTATAGAGTGTAGGGTATAGAGTGTAGGGTATAGAGTGTAGGGTGTAGAGTGTAGGGTATAGAGTGTAGGGTATAGAGTGTAGGGTATAGAGTGTATGGTATAGAGTGTAGAGTATAGAGTGTAGGGTATAGAGTGTATGGTATAGAGTGTATGGTATAGAGTGTAGGGTATAGAGTGTATGGTATAGAGTGTAGGGTATAGAGTGTAGAGTGTAGGGTATAGAGTGTAGGGTATAGAGTGTAGGGTATAGAGTGTAGGGTATAGAGTGTAGAGTGTAAGGTATAGAGTGTAGGGTGTAGAGTGTAGGGTATAGAGTGTTGGGTGTAGAGTGCAGGGTGTAGAGTGCAGGGTGTAGAGTGCAGGGTATAGAGTGTAGGGTATAGAGTGTAGGGTATAAAGTGTAGATTGTAGGGTATAGAGTGTAGGGTATAGAGTGTAGGGTGTAGAGTGTAGGGTGTAGAGTGTATGGTATAGAGTGTAGGGTATAGAGTGTAGGGTATAGAGTGTAGAGTGTAGGGTATAGAGTGTAGGGTATAGAGCTTAGGGTGTAGAGTGTAGGATATAGAGTGTAGAGTTTAGGGTATAGAGTGTGGGGCATAGAGTGTATGGTATACAGTGTAGAGTGTAGAGTGTAGGGTATAGAGTGTATAGTGTAGGGTATAGAGTGTAGGGTATAGAGTGTAGGGTGTAGAGTGTAGGGTGTAGATTGTAGGGTGTAGAGTGTAGGGTGTAGAGTGTAGGGTGTAGAGTGTATGGTATAGAGTGTAGGGTATAGAGTGTAGACTGTAGGGTATAGAGTGTAGGGTATAGAGTGTAGGGTATAGAGTGTTGGGTATAGAGTGTAGGGTGTAGAGTGTAGGGTATAGAGTGTAGAGTTTAGGGTAGAGAGTGTGGGGCATAGAGTGTGTGGTATACAGTGTAGAGTGTAGGGCATAGAGTGTAGGGTATAGAGTGTATGGTATAGAGTGTAGGGTATAAAGTGTAGAGTGTAGGGTATAGAGTGTATGGTATAGAGTGTAGGGTATAACGTGTAGAGTGTAGGGTATAGAGTGTAGGGTATAGAGTGTAGGTTATAGAGTGTAGGGTATAGAGTGTAGGGTAAAGAGTGTAGAGTGTAGGGTACAGAGTGCAGGGTGTAGAGTGTAGGGTATAGAGTGTAGAGTGTAGGGTGTAGAGTGTAGGGTATAGAGTGTAGGGTATAGAGTGTAGGGTATAGAGTGTAGGGTATAAAGTGTAGGGTGTAGGGTATAGAGTGTAGGGTATAAAGTGCAGGTTGTAGAGTGTAGGGTATATAGTGTATGGTATAGGGTGTAGGGTATAAAGTGTAGGGTATAGAGTGTAGGGTATAGAGTGTAGGGTATAGAGTGTAGGGTATAGAGTGTAGGGTATAGAGTGTAGGCTATAGAGTGTAGAGTATATAGTGTAGAGTGTAGGGTATAGAGTGTAGGGTATAGAGTGTAGGGTATTGAGTGTGGAGTATAGAGTGTAGGGTATAGAATGTAGAGTGTAGAGTGTAGGGTGTAGAGTGCAAAGTGTAGGGTATAGAGTGTAAGATATAGAGTGTAGTGTATAGAGTGTATGTTATAGAGTGTAGGGTATAGAGTGTAGAGTTTAGGGTATAGAGTGTAGTGTATAGATTGTATGGTATAGAGTGTATGGTATAGAGTGTAGAGTGTAGGGTATAGAGTGTAGGGTATAGAGTGTAGGGTATAGAGTGTAGGGTGTAGAGTGTAGGGTGTAGAGTGTAGGGTATAGAGTGTAGGGTATAGAGTGTAGGTTATAGAGTGTAGCGTATAGAGCGTAGGGTGTAGGGTATAGAGTGTAGGGTATAGAGTGTAGGGTATAGAGTGTAGGGTATAGAGTGTATGGTATAGAGCTTAGGGTGTAGAGTGTAGGGTATAGAATGTAGAGTTTAGGGTAGAGAGTGTGGGGCATAGAGTGTATGGTATACAGTGTAGAGTGTAGGGTATAGAGTGTATAGTGTAGGGTATAGAGGGTAGGGTATAGAGTGTATGGTATAGAGTGTAGGGTATAAAGTGTAGAGTGTAGGGTATAGAGTGTATGATATAGAGTGTGGGGTATAAAGTGTAGAGTGTAGGGTATAGAGTGTAGGGTATAGAGTGTAGGCTATAGAGTGTAGAGTTTAGAGTGTAGGGTATAGAATGTAGAGTGTAGGGTGTAGAGTGTAAAGTGTAGGGTATAGAGTGTAGGATATAGAGTGTAGAGTGTAGGGTATAGAGTGTAGGGTATACAGTGTATGGTATAGAGTGTAGGGTATAGAGTGTAGAGTGTAGGGTATAGAGTGTAGGGTATAGAGTGTAGGGTATAGAGTGTAGGGTATAGATTGTAGGGTATAGGGTATAGGGTATAGAGTGTATGGTGTAGAGTGTAGGGTATAGAGTGTAGGGTGTAGGGTGTAGAGTGTGGGGTGTAGAGTGGTGTAGAGTGTAGGATGTAGAGTGTATGGTATAGAGTGTAGGGTATAGAGTATAGCATGTATGGTATAGAGTGTAGTGTATAGAGTGTAGGGTATAGGGTATAGAGTGTAGGGTATAGAGTGTAGGGTATAGATTTTAAAGTGTAGGGTATAGAGTGTAGGGTGTGGAGTGTAGGGTATAGAGTGTAGGGTATAGAGTGTATGGTATAGAGTGTAGGGTATAGAGTGTATGGTATAGAGTGTAGAGTGTAGGGTATAGAGTGTATTTTATAGAGTGTAGGGTATAGAGTGTAGGGTATAGAGTGTAGAGTGTAGGGTATAGAGTGTAGGGTATAGAGTGTAGAGTGTAGGGTACAGAGTGTAGGGTATAGAGTGTAGGGTATAGAGTGTAGAGTGTAGGGATTAGAGTGTAGGGATTAGAGTGTAGGGTATAGAGTGTAGAGTGTAGAGTATAGAGTGTAGGGTATAGAGTGTAGGGATTAGAGTGCAGGGATTAGAGTGTAGGGTTTAGAGTGTAGGGATTAGAGTGTAGGGTATAGAGTGTAGGGTATAGAGTGTAGGGTATAGAGTGTAGGGTATAGTGTGTATGGTATAGAGTGTAGGGTAGAAAGTGTAGAGTGTATGGTATAGAGTGTAGGGTATAGAGTGTAAAGTGTAGGGTATAGAGTGTATGGTATAGAGTGTAGGGTGTAGAGTGTATGGTATAGAGTGTAGGGTATAGAGTGTAGAGTGTAGGGTATAGAGTGTAGGGTATAGAGTGTAGGGTATAGAGTGTAGGGTATAGAGTGTAGGGTACAGAGTGTAGAGTGTAGGGTATAGAGTGTAGGGTACAGAGTGCAGGGTGTAGAGTATAGGGTATAGAGTGTATAGTGTAGGGTATAGAGTGTAGGGTATAGAGTGTAGGGTGTAAAGTGTAGGGTGTAGAGTGTAGGGTGTAGAGTGTAGGGTGTAAAGTGTAGGGTGTAAAGTGTATGGTATAGAGTGTAGGGTATAGAGTGTAGAGTGTAGGGTATAGAGTGTAGGGTATAGAGTGTAGGGTATAGAGTGTAGGGTATAGAGTGTAGAGTGTAGGGTATAGAGTGTAGAGTTTAGGGTAGAGAGTGTGGGGCATAGAGTGTATGGTATACAGTGTAGATTGTAGGGTATAGAGTGTATAGTGTAGGGTATAGAGGGTAGGGTATAGAGTGTATGGTATAGAGTGTAGGGTATAAAGTGTAGAGTGTAGGGTATAGAGTGTATGGTATAGACTGTAGGGTATAAAGTGTAGAGTGTAGGGTATAGAGTGTAGGGTATAGAGTGTAGGGTATAGAGTGTAGGGTATAGAGTGTAGGGTAAAGAGTGTAGAGTGTAGGGTACAGAGTGCAGGGTGTTGAGTGTAGGGTATAGAGTGTAGAGTGTAGAGTGTAGGGTGTAAAGTGTAGGGTTTGGAGTGTAGGGTATAGAGTGTAGGGTATAGAGTGTAGGGTATAAAGTGTAGGGTGTAGGGTATAGATTGTAGGGTATAGAGTGCAGGTTGTAGAGTGTAGGGTATAGAGTGTATGGTATAGGGTGTAGGGTATAAAGTGTAGGGTATAGAGTGTAGGGTATAGAGTGTAGGGTATAGAGTGTAGGGTATAGAGTGTATGGTATAGAGTGTAGGGTATAGAGTGTAGACTGTAGGGTATAGAGTGTAGGGTATAGAGTGTAGGGTATAGAGTGTTGGGTATAGAGTGTAGGGTGTAGAGTGTAGGGTATAGAGTGTAGAGTTTAGGGTAGAGAGTGTGGGGCATAGAGTGTGTGGTATACAGTGTAGAGTGTAGGGCATAGAGTGTAGGGTATAGAGTGTATGGTATAGAGTGTAGGGTATAAAGTGTAGAGTGTAGGGTATAGAGTGTATGGTATAGAGTGTAGGGTATAACGTGTAGAGTGTAGGGTATAGAGTGTAGGGTATAGAGTGTAGGTTATAGAGTGTAGGGTATAGAGTGTAGGGTAAAGAGTGTAGAGTGTAGGGTACAGAGTGCAGGGTGTAGAGTGTAGGGTATAGAGTGTAGAGTGTAGGGTGTAGAGTGTAGGGTATAGAGTGTAGGGTATAGAGTGTAGGGTATAGAGTGTAGGGTATAAAGTGTAGGGTGTAGGGTATAGAGTGTAGGGTATAAAGTGCAGGTTGTAGAGTGTAGGGTATATAGTGTATGGTATAGGGTGTAGGGTATAAAGTGTAGGGTATAGAGTGTAGGGTATAGAGTGTAGGGTATAGAGTGTAGGGTATAGAGTGTAGGGTATAGAGTGTAGGCTATAGAGTGTAGAGTATATAGTGTAGAGTGTAGGGTATAGAGTGTAGGGTATAGAGTGTAGGGTATTGAGTGTGGAGTATAGAGTGTAGGGTATAGAATGTAGAGTGTAGAGTGTAGGGTGTAGAGTGCAAAGTGTAGGGTATAGAGTGTAAGATATAGAGTGTAGTGTATAGAGTGTATGTTATAGAGTGTAGGGTATAGAGTGTAGAGTTTAGGGTATAGAGTGTAGTGTATAGATTGTATGGTATAGAGTGTATGGTATAGAGTGTAGAGTGTAGGGTATAGAGTGTAGGGTATAGAGTGTAGGGTATAGAGTGTAGGGTGTAGAGTGTAGGGTGTAGAGTGTAGGGTATAGAGTGTAGGGTATAGAGTGTAGGTTATAGAGTGTAGCGTATAGAGCGTAGGGTGTAGGGTATAGAGTGTAGGGTATAGAGTGTAGGGTATAGAGTGTAGGGTATAGAGTGTATGGTATAGAGCTTAGGGTGTAGAGTGTAGGGTATAGAATGTAGAGTTTAGGGTAGAGAGTGTGGGGCATAGAGTGTATGGTATACAGTGTAGAGTGTAGGGTATAGAGTGTATAGTGTAGGGTATAGAGGGTAGGGTATAGAGTGTATGGTATAGAGTGTAGGGTATAAAGTGTAGAGTGTAGGGTATAGAGTGTATGATATAGAGTGTGGGGTATAAAGTGTAGAGTGTAGGGTATAGAGTGTAGGGTATAGAGTGTAGGCTATAGAGTGTAGAGTTTAGAGTGTAGGGTATAGAATGTAGAGTGTAGGGTGTAGAGTGTAAAGTGTAGGGTATAGAGTGTAGGATATAGAGTGTAGAGTGTAGGGTATAGAGTGTAGGGTATACAGTGTATGGTATAGAGTGTAGGGTATAGAGTGTAGAGTGTAGGGTATAGAGTGTAGGGTATAGAGTGTAGGGTATAGAGTGTAGGGTATAGATTGTAGGGTATAGGGTATAGGGTATAGAGTGTATGGTGTAGAGTGTAGGGTATAGAGTGTAGGGTGTAGGGTGTAGAGTGTGGGGTGTAGAGTGGTGTAGAGTGTAGGATGTAGAGTGTATGGTATAGAGTGTAGGGTATAGAGTATAGCATGTATGGTATAGAGTGTAGTGTATAGAGTGTAGGGTATAGGGTATAGAGTGTAGGGTATAGAGTGTAGGGTATAGATTTTAAAGTGTAGGGTATAGAGTGTAGGGTGTGGAGTGTAGGGTATAGAGTGTAGGGTATAGAGTGTATGGTATAGAGTGTAGGGTATAGAGTGTATGGTATAGAGTGTAGAGTGTAGGGTATAGAGTGTATTTTATAGAGTGTAGGGTATAGAGTGTAGGGTATAGAGTGTAGAGTGTAGGGTATAGAGTGTAGGGTATAGAGTGTAGAGTGTAGGGTACAGAGTGTAGGGTATAGAGTGTAGGGTATAGAGTGTAGAGTGTAGGGATTAGAGTGTAGGGATTAGAGTGTAGGGTATAGAGTGTAGAGTGTAGAGTATAGAGTGTAGGGTATAGAGTGTAGGGATTAGAGTGCAGGGATTAGAGTGTAGGGTTTAGAGTGTAGGGATTAGAGTGTAGGGTATAGAGTGTAGGGTATAGAGTGTAGGGTATAGAGTGTAGGGTATAGTGTGTATGGTATAGAGTGTAGGGTAGAAAGTGTAGAGTGTATGGTATAGAGTGTAGGGTATAGAGTGTAAAGTGTAGGGTATAGAGTGTATGGTATAGAGTGTAGGGTGTAGAGTGTATGGTATAGAGTGTAGGGTATAGAGTGTAGAGTGTAGGGTATAGAGTGTAGGGTATAGAGTGTAGGGTATAGAGTGTAGGGCATAGAGTGTAGGGTACAGAGTGTAGAGTGTAGGGTATAGAGTGTAGGGTACAGAGTGCAGGGTGTAGAGTATAGGGTATAGAGTGTATAGTGTAGGGTATAGAGTGTAGGGTATAGAGTGTAGGGTGTAAAGTGTAGGGTGTAGAGTGTAGGGTGTAGAGTGTAGGGTGTAAAGTGTAGGGTGTAAAGTGTATGGTATAGAGTGTAGGGTATAGAGTGTAGAGTGTAGGGTATAGAGTGTAGGGTATAGAGTGTAGGGTATAGAGTGTAGGGTATAGAGTGTAGAGTGTAGGGTATAGAGTGTAGAGTTTAGGGTAGAGAGTGTGGGGCATAGAGTGTATGGTATACAGTGTAGATTGTAGGGTATAGAGTGTATAGTGTAGGGTATAGAGGGTAGGGTATAGAGTGTATGGTATAGAGTGTAGGGTATAAAGTGTAGAGTGTAGGGTATAGAGTGTATGGTATAGACTGTAGGGTATAAAGTGTAGAGTGTAGGGTATAGAGTGTAGGGTATAGAGTGTAGGGTATAGAGTGTAGGGTATAGAGTGTAGGGTAAAGAGTGTAGAGTGTAGGGTACAGAGTGCAGGGTGTTGAGTGTAGGGTATAGAGTGTAGAGTGTAGAGTGTAGGGTGTAAAGTGTAGGGTTTGGAGTGTAGGGTATAGAGTGTAGGGTATAGAGTGTAGGGTATAAAGTGTAGGGTGTAGGGTATAGATTGTAGGGTATAGAGTGCAGGTTGTAGAGTGTAGGGTATAGAGTGTATGGTATAGGGTGTAGGGTATAAAGTGTAGGGTATAGAGTGTAGGGTATAGAGTGTAGGGTATAGAGTGTAGGGTATAGAGTGTAGGGTATAGAGTGTAGGCTATAGAGTGTAGAGTATATAGTGTAGAGTGTAGGGTATAGAGGGTAGGGTATAGAGTGTAGGGTATAGAGTGTAGGGTGTAGGGATTAGAGTGTAGGGATTAGAGTGTAGGGATTAGAGTGTAGGGTGTAGAGTGTAGGGTGTAGAGTGTAGGGTATAGAGTGTAGGGTATAGAGTGTAGGGTATAGAGTGTAGAGTGTAGGGATTAGAGTGTAGGGTATAGAGTGTAGGGTATAGAATGTAGGGTATAGAGTGTAGGGTAAAGAGTGTAGAGTGTAGGGTACAGAGTGCAGGGTGTAGAGTGTAGGGAATAGAGTGTAGAGTGTAGGGTGTAGAGTGTAGGGTGTAGAGTGTAGGGTGTAGAGTGTAGGGTGTAGGGTATAGAGTGTAGGGTATAGAGTGTAGGGTATAGAGTGTAGGGTGTAGGGATTAGAGTGTAGGGATTAGAGTGTAGGGATTAGAGTGTAGGGTGTAGAGTGTAGGGTGTAGAGTGTAGGGTATAGAGTGTAGGGTATAGAGTGTAGGGTATAGAGTGTAGAGTGTAGGGATTAGAGTGTAGGGTATATAGTGTAGGGTATAGAGTAGAGTGTAGAGTGTAGGCTATAGAGTGTAGACTATAGAGTGTAGGGTATAGAGTGTAGGGTATAGAGTGTAGGGTATAGAGTGTAAGGTGTAGGGTATAGAGTGTAGGGTATAGAGTGCAGGTTGTAGAGTGCAGGGTGTAGAGTGTAGGGTATAGAGAGTAAGGTATAAAGTGTAGAGTGTAGGGTATAGAGTGTAGGGTATAGAGTGTAGGGTATAGAGTGTAGAGTGTAGGGTATAGAGTGTATGCTATAGAGTGTATGGTGTAGAGTGTATGGTATAGAGTGTAGGGTATAGAGTGTAGAGTGTATGGTATAGAGTGTATGGTATAGAGTGTAGGGTATAGAGTGTAGGGTATAGAGTGTAGGGTATAGAGTGTATGTTATAGAGTGTAGGGTATAGAGTGTAGAGTGTAGGGTATAGAGTTTACAGTGTAGGGTATAGAGTGTAGGGTATAGAGTGTAGGTTATAGAGTGTAGGGTATAGAGTGTGGGGTAAAGAGTGTAGAGTGTAGGGTACAGAGTGCAGGGTGTAGAGTGTAGGGTATAGAGTGTAGAGTGTAGAGTGTAGGGTGTAGAGTGTAGGGTATAGAGTGTAGGGTATAGAGTGTAGGGTATAGAGTGTAGGGTATAAAGTGTAGGGTGTACGGTATACAGTGTAGGGTATAAAGTGCAGGTTGTAGAATGTAGGGTATAGAGTGTATGGTATAGGGTGTAGGGTATAAAGTGTAGGGTATAGAGTGTAGGGTATAGAGTGTAGGGTATAGAGTGTAGGGTATAGAGTGTAGGGTATAGAGTGTAGGGTATAGAGTGTAGGCTATAGAGTGTAGAGTATATAGTGTAGAGTGTAGGGTATAGAGTGTAGGGTATAGAGTGTAGGGTATAGAGTGTGGAGTATAGAGTGTAGGGTATAGAATGTAGAGTGTAGGGTGTAGAGTGCAAAGTGTAGGGTATAGAGTGTAAGATATAGAGTGTAGTGTATAGAGTGTATGTTATAGAGTGTAGGGTATAGAGTGTAGAGTTTAGGGTATAGAGTGTAGTGTATAGATTGTATGGTATAGAGTGTATGGTATAGAGTGTAGAGTGTAGGGTATAGAGTGTAGGGTATAGAGTGTAGGGTATAGAGTGTAGGGTATAGAGTGTAGGCTATAGAGTGTAGAGTATATAGTGTAGGGTGTAGGGTATAGAGTGTAGGGTATAGAGTGTAGGGTATAGAGTGTAGGGTGTAGGGATTAGAGTGTAGGGATTAGAGTGTAGGGATTAGAGTGTAGGGTGTAGGGTGTAGAGTGTAGGGTATAGAGTGTAGGGTATAGAGTGTAGGGTATAGAGTGTAGAGTGTAGGGATTAGAGTGTAGGGTATAGAGTGTAGGGTATAGAATGTAGGGTATAGAGTGTAGGGTAAAGAGTGTAGAGTGTAGGGTACAGAGTGCAGGGTGTAGAGTGTAGGGAATAGATTGTAGAGTGTAGGGTGTAGAGTGTAGGGTGTAGAGTGTAGGGTGTAGAGTGTAGGGTGTAGGGTATAGAGTGTAGGGTATAGAGTGTAGGGTATAGAGTGTAGGGTATAGAGTGTAGGGTGTAGGGATTAGAGTGTAGGGATTAGAGTGTAGGGATTAGAGTGTAGGGTGTAGAGTGTAGGGTGTAGAGTGTAGGGTATAGAGTGTAGGGTATAGAGTGTAGGGTGTAGAGTGTAGGGTGTAGATTGTAGGGTGTAGAGTGTAGGGTGTAGAGTGTAGGGTGTAGAGTGTATGGTATAGAGTGTAGGGTATAGAGTGTAGACTGTAGGGTATAGAGTGTAGGGTATAGAGTGTAGGGTATAGAGTGTAGGGTATAGAGTGTAGGGTGTAGAGTGTAGGGTATAGAGTGTAGAGTTTAGGGTAGAGAGTGTGGGGCATAGAGTGTGTGGTATACAGTGTAGAGTGTAGGGCATAGAGTGTAGGGTATAGAGTGTATGGTATAGAGTGTAGGGTATAAAGTGTAGAGTGTAGGGTATAGAGTGTATGGTATAGAGTGTAGGGTATAACGTGTAGAGTGTAGGGTATAGAGTGTAGGGTATAGAGTGTAGGTTATAGAGTGTAGGGTATAGAGTGTAGGGTAAAGAGTGTAGAGTGTAGGGTACAGAGTGCAGGGTGTAGAGTGTAGGGTATAGAGTGTAGAGTGTAGGGTGTAGAGTGTAGGGTATAGAGTGTAGGGTATAGAGTGTAGGGTATAGAGTGTAGGGTATAAAGTGTAGGGTGTAGGGTATAGAGTGTAGGGTATAAAGTGTAGGGTATAGAGTGTAGGGTATAGAGTGTAGGGTATAGAGTGTAGGGTATAGAGTGTAGGGTATAGAGTGTAGGCTATAGAGTGTAGAGTATATAGTGTAGAGTGTAGGGTATAGAGTGTAGGGTATAGAGTGTAGGGTATTGAGTGTGGAGTATAGAGTGTAGGGTATAGAATGTAGAGTGTAGAGTGTAGGGTGTAGAGTGCAAAGTGTAGGGTATAGAGTGTAAGATATAGAGTGTAGTGTATAGAGTGTATGTTATAGAGTGTAGGGTATAGAGTGTAGAGTTTAGGGTATAGAGTGTAGTGTATAGATTGTATGGTATAGAGTGTATGGTATAGAGTGTAGAGTGTAGGGTATAGAGTGTAGGGTATAGAGTGTAGGGTATAGAGTGTAGGATGTAGAGTGTAGGGTGTAGAGTGTAGGGTATAGAGTGTAGGGTATAGAGTGTAGGTTACAGAGTGTAGCGTATAGAGCGTAGGGTGTAGGGTATAGAGTGTAGGGTATAGAGTGTAGGGTATAGAGTGTAGGGTATAGAGTGTATGGTATAGAGCTTAGGGTGTAGAGTGTAGGGTATAGAATGTAGAGTTTAGGGTAGAGAGTGTGGGGCATAGAGTGTATGGTATACAGTGTAGAGTGTAGGGTATAGAGTGTATAGTGTAGGGTATAGAGGGTAGGGTATAGAGTGTATGGTATAGAGTGTAGGGTATAAAGTGTAGAGTGTAGGGTATAGAGTGTATGATATAGAGTGTGGGGTATAAAGTGTAGAGTGTAGGGTATAGAGTGTAGGGTATAGAGTGTAGGCTATAGAGTGTAGAGTTTAGAGTGTAGGGTATAGAATGTAGAGTGTAGGGTGTAGAGTGTAAAGTGTAGGGTATAGAGTGTAGGATATGGAGTGTAGAGTGTAGGGTATAGAGTGTAGGGTATACAGTGTATGGTATAGAGTGTAGGGTATAGAGTGTAGAGTGTAGGGTATAGAGTGTAGGGTATAGAGTGTAGGGTATAGAGTGTAGGGTATAGATTGTAGGGTATAGGGTATAGGGTATAGAGTGTATGGTGTAGAGTGTAGGGTATAGAGTGTAGGGTGTAGGGTGTAGAGTGTGGGGTGTAGAGTGGTGTAGAGTGTAGGATGTAGAGTGTATGGTATAGAGTGTAGGGTATAGAGTATAGCATGTATGGTATAGAGTGTAGTGTATAGAGTGTAGGGTATAGGGTATAGAGTGTAGGGTATAGAGTGTAGGGTATAGATTTTAAAGTGTAGGGTATAGAGTGTAGGGTGTGGAGTGTAGGGTATAGAGTGTAGGGTATAGAGTGTATGGTATAGAGTGTAGGGTATAGAGTGTATGGTATAGAGTGTAGAGTGTAGGGTATAGAGTGTATTTTATAGAGTGTAGGGTATAGAGTGTAGGGTATAGAGTGTAGAGTGTAGGGTATAGAGTGTAGGGTATAGAGTGTAGAGTGTAGGGTACAGAGTGTAGGGTATAGAGTGTAGGGTATAGAGTGTAGAGTGTAGGGATTAGAGTGTAGGGATTAGAGTGTAGGGTATAGAGTGTAGAGTGTAGAGTATAGAGTGTAGGGTATAGAGTGTAGGGATTAGAGTGCAGGGATTAGAGTGTAGGGTTTAGAGTGTAGGGATTAGAGTGTAGGGTATAGAGTGTAGGGTATAGAGTGTAGGGTATAGAGTGTAGGGTATAGTGTGTATGGTATAGAGTGTAGGGTATAAAGTGTAGAGTGTATGGTATAGAGTGTAGGGTATAGAGTGTAAAGTGTAGGGTATAGAGTGTATGGTATAGAGTGTAGGGTGTAGAGTGTATGGTATAGAGTGTAGGGTATAGAGTGTAGAGTGTAGGGTATAGAGTGTAGGGTATAGAGTGTAGGGTATAGAGTGTAGGGTACAGAGTGTAGAGTGTAGGGTATAGAGTGTAGGGTACAGAGTGCAGGGTGTAGAGTATAGGGTATAGAGTGTATAGTGTAGGGTATAGAGTGTAGGGTATAGAGTGTAGGGTGTAAAGTGTAGGGTGTAGAGTGTAGGGTGTAGAGTGTAGGGTGTAAAGTGTAGGGTGTAAAGTGTATGGTATAGAGTGTAGGGTATAGAGTGTAGAGTGTAGGGTATAGAGTGTAGGGTATAGAGTGTAGGGTATAGAGTGTAGGGTATAGAGTGTAGAGTGTAGGGTATAGAGTGTAGAGTTTAGGGTAGAGAGTGTGGGGCATAGAGTGTATGGTATACAGTGTAGAGTGTAGGGTATAGAGTGTATAGTGTAGGGTATAGAGGGTAGGGTATAGAGTGTATGGTATAGAGTGTAGGGTATAAAGTGTAGAGTGTAGGGTATAGAGTGTATGGTATAGACTGTAGGGTATAAAGTGTAGAGTGTAGGGTATAGAGTGTAGGGTATAGAGTGTAGGGTATAGAGTGTAGGGTATAGAGTGTAGGGTAAAGAGTGTAGAGTGTAGGGTACAGAGTGCAGGGTGTTGAGTGTAGGGTATAGAGTGTAGAGTGTAGAGTGTAGGGTGTAAAGTGTAGGGTTTGGAGTGTAGGGTATAGAGTGTAGGGTATAGAGTGTAGGGTATAAAGTGTAGGGTGTAGGGTATAGATTGTAGGGTATAGAGTGCAGGTTGTAGAGTGTAGGGTATAGAGTGTATGGTATAGGGTGTAGGGTATAAAGTGTAGGGTATAGAGTGTAGGGTATAGAGTGTAGGGTATAGAGTGTAGGGTATAGAGTGTAGGCTATAGAGTGTAGAGTATATAGTGTAGAGTGTAGGGTATAGAGGGTAGGGTATAGAGTGTAGGGTATAGAGTGTAGGGTGTAGGGATTAGAGTGTAGGGATTAGAGTGTAGGGATTAGAGTGTAGGGTGTAGAGTGTAGGGTGTAGAGTGTAGGGTATAGAGTGTAGGGTATAGAGTGTAGGGTATAGAGTGTAGAGTGTAGGGATTAGAGTGTAGGGTATAGAGTGTAGGGTATAGAATGTAGGGTATAGAGTGTAGGGTAAAGAGTGTAGAGTGTAGGGTACAGAGTGCAGGGTGTAGAGTGTAGGGAATAGAGTGTAGAGTGTAGGGTGTAGAGTGTAGGGTGTAGAGTGTAGGGTGTAGGGTATAGAGTGTAGGGTATAGAGTGTAGGGTATAGAGTGTAGGGTGTAGGGATTAGAGTGTAGGGATTAGAGTGTAGGGATTAGAGTGTAGGGTGTAGAGTGTAGGGTGTAGAGTGTAGGGTATAGAGTGTAGGGTATAGAGTGTAGGGTATAGAGTGTAGAGTGTAGGGATTAGAGTGTAGGGTATAGAGTGTAGGGTATAGAGTAGAGTGTAGAGTGTAGGCTATAGAGTGTAGACTATAGAGTGTAGGGTATAGAGTGTAGGGTATAGAGTGTAGGGTATAGAGTGTAAGGTGTAGGGTATAGAGTGTAGGGTATAGAGTGCAGGTTGTAGAGTGTAGGGTGTAGAGTGTAGGGTATAGAGAGTAGGGTATAAAGTGTAGAGTGTAGGGTATAGAGTGTAGGGTATAGAGTGTAGGGTATAGAGTGTAGAGTGTAGGGTATAGAGTGTATGCTATAGAGTGTATGGTGTAGAGTGTATGGTATAGAGTGTAGGGTATAGAGTGTAGAGTGTATGGTATAGAGTGTATGGTATAGAGTGTAGGGTATAGAGTGTAGGGTATAGAGTGTAGGGTATAGAGTGTATGTTATAGAGTGTAGGGTATAGAGTGTAGAGTGTAGGGTATAGAGTTTACAGTGTAGGGTATAGAGTGTAGGGTATAGAGTGTAGGTTATAGAGTGTAGGGTATAGAGTGTGGGGTAAAGAGTGTAGAGTGTAGGGTACAGAGTGCAGGGTGTAGAGTGTAGGGTATAGAGTGTAGAGTGTAGAGTGTAGGGTGTAGAGTGTAGGGTATAGAGTGTAGGGTATAGAGTGTAGGGTATAGAGTGTAGGGTATAAAGTGTAGGGTGTACGGTATAGAGTGTAGGGTATAAAGTGCAGGTTGTAGAATGTAGGGTATAGAGTGTATGGTATAGGGTGTAGGGTATAAAGTGTAGGGTATAGAGTGTAGGGTATAGAGTGTAGGGTATAGAGTGTAGGGTATAGAGTGTAGGCTATAGAGTGTAGAGTATATAGTGTAGAGTGTAGGGTATAGAGTGTAGGGTATAGAGTGTAGGGTATAGAGTGTGGAGTATAGAGTGTAGGGTATAGAATGTAGAGTGTAGGGTGTAGAGTGCAAAGTGTAGGGTATAGAGTGTAAGATATAGAGTGTAGTGTATAGAGTGTATGTTATAGAGTGTAGGGTATAGAGTGTAGAGTTTAGGGTATAGAGTGTAGTGTATAGATTGTATGGTATAGAGTGTATGGTATAGAGTGTAGAGTGTAGGGTATAGAGTGTAGGGTATAGAGTGTAGGGTATAGAGTGTAGGGTATAGAGTGTAGGCTATAGAGTGTAGAGTATATAGTGTAGGGTGTAGGGTATAGAGTGTAGGGTATAGAGTGTAGGGTATAGAGTGTAGGGTGTAGGGATTAGAGTGTAGGGATTAGAGTGTAGGGATAAGAGTGTAGGGTGTTGGGTGTAGAGTGTAGGGTATAGAGTGTAGGGTATAGAGTGTAGGGTATAGAGTGTAGAGTGTAGGGATTAGAGTGTAGGGTATAGAGTGTAGGGTATAGAATGTAGGGTATAGAGTGTAGGGTAAAGAGTGTAGAGTGTAGGGTACAGAGTGCAGGGTGTAGAGTGTAGGGAATAGATTGTAGAGTGTAGGGTGTAGAGTGTAGGGTGTAGAGTGTAGGGTGTAGAGTGTAGGGTGTAGGGTATAGAGTGTAGGGTATAGATTGTAGGGTATAGAGTGTAGGGTATAGAGTGTAGGGTGTAGGGATTAGAGTGTAGGGATTAGAGTGTAGGGATTAGAGTGTAGGGTGTAGAGTGTAGGGTGTAGAGTGTAGGGTATAGAGTGTAGGGTATAGAGTGTAGGGTATAGAGTGTAGAGTGTAGGGATTAGAGTGTAGGGTATAGAGTGTAGGGTATAGAGTAGAGTGTAGAGTGTAGGCTATAGAGTGTAGACTATAGAGTGTAGGGTATAGAGTGTAGGGTATAGAGTGTAGGGTATAGAGTGTAGGGTATAGAGTGTAAGGTGTAGGGTATAGAGTGTAGGGTATAGAGTGCAGGTTGTAGAGTGTAGGGTACAGAGTGTAGGGTATAGAGAGTAGGGTATAAAGTGTAGAGTGTAGGGTATAGAGTGTAGGGTATAGAGTGTAGGGTATAGAGTGTAGGGTATAGAGTGTAGGCTATAGAGTGTAGAGTATATAGTGTAGAGTGTAGGGTATAGAGTGTAGGGTATTGAGTGTAGGGTATAGAGTGTAGGGTATAGAGTGTATGGTATAGAGTGTATGGTATAGAGTGTAGGGTATAGAGTGTATGGTATAGAGTGTAGGGTATAGAGTGTAGAGTGTAGGGTATAGAGTGTAGGGTATAGAGTGTAGGGTGTAGAGTGTAGGCTATAGAGTGTAGGGTATAGAGTGTAGAGTGTAAGGTATAGAGTGTAGGGTGTAGAGTGTAGGGTATAGAGTGTTGGGTGTAGAGTGCAGGGTGTAGAGTGCAGGGTGTAGAGTGCAGGGTATAGAGTGTAGGGTATAGAGTGTAGGGTATAAAGTGTAGATTGTAGGGTATAGAGTGTAGGGTATAGAGTGTAGGGTGTAGAGTGTAGGGTGTAGAGTGTATGGTATAGAGTGTAGGGTATAGAGTGTAGGGTATAGAGTGTAGAGTGTAGGGTATAGAGTGTATGCTATAGAGTGTATGGTGTAGAGTGTATGGTATAGAGTGTAGGGTATAGAGTGTAGAGTGTATGGTATAGAGTGTATGGTATAGAGTGTAGGGTATAGAGTGTAGGTTATAGAGTGTAGGGTATAGAGTGTATGTTATAGAGTGTAGGGTATAGAGTGTAGAGTGTAGGGTATAGAGTTTACAGTGTAGGGTATAGAGTGTAGGGTATAGAGTGTAGGTTATAGAGTGTAGGGTATAGAGTGTGGGGTAAAGAGTGTAGAGTGTAGGGTACAGAGTGCAGGGTGTAGAGTGTAGGGTATAGAGTGTAGAGTGTAGAGTGTAGGGTGTAGAGTGTAGGGTATAGAGTGTAGGGTATAGAGTGTAGGGTATAGAGTGTAGGGTATAAAGTGTAGGGTGTAGGGTATAGAGTGTAGGGTGTAAAGTGCAGGTTGTAGAGTGTAGGGTATAGAGTGTAGGGTATAAAGTGTAGATTGTAGGGTATAGAGTGTAGGGTATAGAGTGTAGGGTGTAGAGTGTAGGGTGTAGAGTGTATGGTATAGAGTGTAGGGTATAGAGTGTAGGGTATAGAGTGTAGAGTGTAGGGTATAGAGTGTATGCTATAGAGTGTATGGTGTAGAGTGTATGGTATAGAGTGTAGGGTATAGAGTGTAGAGTGTATGGTATAGAGTGTATGGTATAGAGTGTAGGGTATAGAGTGTAGGGTATAGAGTGTAGGGTATAGAGTGTATGTTATAGAGTGTAGGGTATAGAGTGTAGAGTGTAGGGTATAGAGTTTACAGTGTAGGGTATAGAGTGTAGGGTATAGAGTGTAGGTTATAGAGTGTAGGGTATAGAGTGTGGGGTAAAGAGTGTAGAGTGTAGGGTACAGAGTGCAGGGTGTAGAGTGTAGGGTATAGAGTGTAGAGTGTAGAGTGTAGGGTGTAGAGTGTAGGGTATAGAGTGTAGGGTATAGAGTGTAGGGTATAGAGTGTAGGGTATAAAGTGTAGGGTGTAGGGTATAGAGTGTAGGGTATAAAGTGCAGGTTGTAGAGTGTAGGGTATAGAGTGTATGGTATAGGGTGTAGGGTATAAAGTGTAGGGTATAGAGTGTAGGGTATAGAGTGTAGGGTATAGAGTGTAGGGTATAGAGTGTAGGGTATAGAGTGTAGGCTATAGAGTGTAGAGGATATAGTGTAGAGTGTAGGGAATAGAGTGTAGGGTATAGAATGTAGAGTGTAGGGTGTAGAGTGCAAAGTGTAGGGTATAGAGTGTAAGATATAGAGTGTAGTGTATAGAGTGTATGTTATAGAGTGTAGGGTATAGAGTGTAGAGTTTAGGGTATAGAGTGTAGTGTATAGATTGTATGGTATAGAGTGTATGGTATAGAGTGTAGAGTGTAGGGTATAGAGTGTAGGGTATAGAGTGTAGGGTATAGAGTGTAGGGTGTAGAGTGTAGGGTGTAGAGTGTAGGGTATAGAGTGTAGGGTATAGAGTGTAGGTTATAGAGTGTAGCGTATAGAGCGTAGGGTGTAGGGTATAGAGTGTAGGGTATAGAGTGTAGGGTATAGAGTGTAGGGTTTAGAGTGTATGGTATAGATCTTAGGGTGTAGAGTGTAGGGTATAGAATGTAGAGTTTAGGGTAGAGAGTGTGGGGCATAGAGTGTATGGTATACAGTGTAGAGTGTAGGGTATAGAGTGTATAGTGTAGGGTATAGAGTGTAGGGTATAGAGTGTATGGTATAGAGTGTAGGGTATAAAGTGTAGAGTGTAGGGTATAGAGTGTATGGTATAGAGTGTAGGGTATAAAGTGTAGAGTGTAGGGTATAGAGTGTAGGGTATAGAGTGTAGGCTATAGAGTGTAGAGTTTTAAGTGTAGGGTATAGAATGTAGAGTGTAGGGTGTAGAGTGTAAAGTGTAGGGTATAGAGTGTAGGATATAGAGTGTAGAGTGTAGGGTATAGAGTGTAGGGTATACAGTGTATGGTATAGAGTGTAGGGTATAGAGTGTAGAGTGTAGGGTATAGAGTGTAGGGTATAGAGTGTAGGGTATAGAGTGTAGGGTATAGATTGTAGGGTATAGGGTATAGGGTATAGAGTGTATGGTGTAGAGTGTAGGGTATAGAGTGTAGGGTGTAGGGTGTAGAGTGTGGGGTGTAGAGTGGTGTAGAGTGTAGGATGTAGAGTGTATGGTATAGAGTGTAGGGTATAGAGTATAGCGTGTATGGTATAGAGTGTAGTGTATAGAGTGTAGGGTATAGGGTATAGAGTGTAGGGTATAGAGTGTAGGGTATAGATTTTAGAGTGTAGGGTATAGAGTGTAAGGTATAGAGTGTAGGGTGTGGAGTGTAGGGTATAGAGTGTAGGGTATAGAGTGTATGGTATAGAGTGTAGGGTATAGAGTGTATGGTATAGAGTGTAGAGTGTAGGGTATAGAGTGTATTTTATAGAGTGTAGGGTATAGAGTGTAGGGTATAGAGTGTAGAGTGTAGGGTATAGAGTGTAGGGTATAGAGTGTAGAGTGTAGGGTATAGAGTGTAGGGTATAGAGTGTAGGGTATAGAGTGTAGAGTGTAGGGATTAGAGTGTAGGGATTAGAGTGTAGGGTATAGAGTGTAGAGTGTAGAGTATAGAGTGTAGGGTATAGAGTGTAGGGATTAGAGTGTAGGGATTAGAGTGTAGGGATTAGAGTGTAGGGATTAGAGTGTAGGGTATAGAGTGTAGGGTATAGAGTGTAGGGTATAGAGTGTAGGGTATAGTGTGTATGGTATAGAGTGTAGGGTATAAAGTGTAAAGTGTAGGGTATAGAGTGTATGGTATAGAGTGTAGGGTGTAGAGTGTATGGTATAGAGTGTAGGGTATAGAGTGTAGAGTGTAGGGTATAGAGTGTATTGTATAGAGTGTAGGGTATAGAGAGTAGGGTATAGAGTGTAGGGTATAGAGTGTAGGGTACAGAGTGTAGGGTATAGAGTGTAGGGTACAGAGTGCAGGGTGTAGAGTGTAGGGTATAGAGTGTATAGTGTAGGGTATAGAGTGTAGGGTATAGAGTGTAGGGTGTAAAGTGGAGGGTGTAGAGTGTAGGGTGTAGAGTGTAGGGTGTAGAGTGTATGGTATAGAGTGTAGGGTATAGAGTGTAGAGTGTAGGGTATAGAGTGTAGGGTATAGAGTGTAGGGTATAGAGTGTAGGGTATAGAGTGTAGGGTGTAGAGTGTAGGGTATAGAGTGTAGAGTTTAGGGTAGAGAGTGTGGGGCATAGAGTGTATGGTATACAGTGTAGAGTGTAGGGTATAGAGTGTATAGTGTAGGGTATAGAGTGTAGGGTATAGAGTGTATGGTATAGAGTGTAGGGTATAAAGTGTAGAGTGTAGGGTATAGAGTGTATGGTATAGAGTGTAGGGTATAAAGTGTAGAGTGTAGGGTATAGAGTGTAGGGTATAGAGTGTAGGGTATAGAGTGTAGGGTAAAGAGTGTAGAGTGTAGGGTACAGAGTGCAGGGTGTAGAGTGTAGGGTATAGAGTGTAGAGTGTAGAGTGTAGGGTGTAGAGTGTAGGGTATAGAGTGTAGGGTATAGAGTGTAGGGTATAGAGTGTAGGGTATAAAGTGTAGGGTGTAGGGTATAGAGTGTAGGGTATAGAGTGCAGGTTGTAGAGTGTAGGGTATAGAGTGTATGGTATAGGGTGTAGGGTATAAAGTGTAGGGTATAGAGTGTAGGGTATAGAATGTAGGGTATAGAGTGTAGGGTATAGAGTGTAGGGTATAGAGTGTAGGCTATAGAGTGTAGAGTATATAGTGTAGAGTGTAGGGTATAGAGTGTAGGGTATAGAGTGTAGGGTGTAGGGATTAGAGTGTAGGGATTAGAGTGTAGGGATTAGAGTGTAGGGTGTAGAGTGTAGGGTGTAGAGTGTAGGGTATAGAGTGTAGGGTATAGAGTGTAGGGTATAGAGTGTAGAGTGTAGGGATTAGAGTGTAGGGTATAGAGTGTAGGGTATAGAATGTAGGGTATAGAGTGTAGGGTAAAGAGTGTAGAGTGTAGGGTACAGAGTGCAGGGTGTAGAGTGTAGGGAATAGAGTGTAGAGTGTAGGGTATAGAGTGTAGGGTACAGAGTGTAGGGTATAGAGTGTAGAGTGTAGGGATTAGAGTGTAGGGATTAGAGTGTAGGGTATAGAGTGTAGAGTGTAGAGTATAGAGTGTAGGGTATAGAGTGTAGGGATTAGAGTGTAGGGATTAGAGTGTAGGGATTAGAGTGTAGGGTATAGAGTGTAGGGTATAGAGTGTAGGGTATAGAGTGTAGGGTATAGTGTGTATGGTATAGAGTGTAGGGTATAAAGTGTAGAGTGTATGGTATAGAGTGTAGGGTATAGAGTGTAAAGTGTAGGGTATAGAGTGTATGGTATAGAGTGTAGGGTGTAGAGTGTATGGTATAGAGTGTAGGGTATAGAGTGTAGAGTGTAGGGTATAGAGTGTAAGGTATAGAGTGTAGGGTATAGAGAGTAGGGTATAGAGTGTAGGGTATAGAGTGTAGGGTACAGAGTGTAGGGTATAGAGTGTAGGGTACAGAGTGCAGGGTGTAGAGTGTAGGGTATAGAGTGTATAGTGTAGGGTATAGAGTGTAGGGTATAGAGTGTAGGGTGTAAAGTGGAGGGTGTAGAGTGTAGGGTGTAGAGTGTAGGGTGTAGAGTGTAGGGTGTAGAGTGTATGGTATAGAGTGTAGGGTGTAGAGTGTAGAGTGTAGGGTATAGAGTGTAGGGTATAGAGTGTAGGGTATAGAGTGTAGGGTATAGAGTGTAGGGTGTAGAGTGTAGGGTATAGAGTGTAGAGTTTAGGGTAGAGAGTGTGGGGCATAGAGTGTATGGTATACAGTGTAGAGTGTAGGGTATAGAGTGTATAGTGTAGGGTATAGAGTGTAGGGTATAGAGTGTATGGTATAGAGTGTAGGGTATAAAGTGTAGAGTGTAGGGTATAGAGTGTATGGTATAGAGTGTAGGGTATAAAGTGTAGAGTGTAGGGTATAGAGTGTAGGGTATAGAGTGTAGGGTATAGAGTGTAGGGTAAAGAGTGTAGAGTGTAGGGTACAGAGTGCAGGGTGTAGAGTGTAGGGTATAGAGTGTAGAGTGTAGAGTGTAGGGTGTAGAGTGTAGGGTATAGAGTGTAGGGTATAGAGTGTAGGGTATAAAGTGTAGGGTGTAGGGTATAGAGTGTAGGGTATAGAGTGCAGGTTGTAGAGTGTAGGGTATAGAGTGTATGGTATAGGGTGTAGGGTATAAAGTGTAGGGTATAGAGTGTAGGGTATAGAATGTAGGGTATAGAGTGTAGGGTATAGAGTGTAGGGTATAGAGTGTAGGCTATAGAGTGTAGAGTATATAGTGTAGAGTGTAGGGTATAGAGTGTAGGGTATAGAGTGTAGGGTATAGATTGTAGGGTGTAGGGATTAGAGTGTAGGGATTAGAGTGTAGGGATTAGAGTGTAGGGTGTAGAGTGTAGGGTGTAGAGTGTAGGGTATAGAGTGTAGGGTATAGAGTGTAGGGTATAGAGTGTAGAGTGTAGGGATTAGAGTGTAGGGTATAGAGTGTAGGGTATAGAATGTAGGGTATAGAGTGTAGGGTAAAGAGTGTAGAGTGTAGGGTACAGAGTGCAGGGTGTAGAGTGTAGGGAATAGAGTGTAGAGTGTAGGGTGTAGAGTGTAGGGTGTAGAGTGTAGGGTGTAGGGTATAGAGTGTAGGGTATAGAGTGTAGGGTATAGAGTGTAGGGTGTAGGGATTAGAGTGTAGGGATTAGAGTGTAGGGATTAGAGTGTAGGGTGTAGAGTGTAGGGTGTAGAGTGTAGGGTATAGAGTGTAGGGTATAGAGTGTAGGGTATAGAGTGTAGAGTGTAGGGATTAGAGTGTAGGGTATAGAGTGTAGGGTACAGAGTAGAATGTAGAGTGTAGGCTATAGAGTGTAGACTATAGAGTGTAGGGTATAGAGTGTAGGGTATAGAGTGTAGGGTATAGAGTGAAAGGTGTAGGGTATAGAGTGTAGGGTATAGAGTGCAGGTTGTAGAGTGTAGGGTATAGAGTGTAGGGTATAGAGAGTAGGGTATAAAGTGTAGAGTGTAGGGTATAGAGTGTATAGTGTAGGGTATAGAGTGTAGGGTATAGAGTGTAGAGTGTAGGGTATAGAGTGTATGCTATAGAGTGTATGGTGTAGAGTGTATGGTATAGAGTGTAGGGTATAGAGTGTAGAGTGTATGGTATAGAGTGTATGGTATAGAGTGTAGGGTATAGAGTGTAGGGTATAGAGTGTAGGGTATAGAGTGTATGTTATAGAGTGTAGGGTATAGAGTGTAGAGTGTAGGGTATAGAGTTTACAGTGTAGGGTATAGAGTGTAGGGTATAGAGTGTAAGGTATAGAGTGTAGGGTGTAGAGTGTAGGGTATAGAGTGTAGGGTATAGAGTGTATGGTATAAAGTGTATGGTATAGAGTGTAGGGTATAGAGTGTATGGTATAGAGTGTAGGGTATAGAGTGTAGAGTGTAGGGATTTGAGTGTAGGGTGTAGAGTGTATGGTATAGAGTGTAGAGTGTAGGTTATCGAGTGTAGGGTATAGAGTGTAGGGTGTAGAGTGTAGGGTATAGAGTGTTGGGTGTAGAGTGCAGGGTGTAGAGTGCAGGGTATAGAGTGTAGGATATAGAGTGTAGAGTGTAGGGTATAGAGTGTAGGGTGTAGGGTATAGAGTGTAGAGTGTAGGGTATAGAGTGTAGGGTATAGAGTGTAGGGTATAGAGTGTAGGGAATAGAGTGTAGAGTGTAAGGTGTAGAGTGTAGGGTATAGAGTGTAGGGTATATACTGTAGGGTATAGAGTGTAGAGTGTAGGGTAAGGAGTGTAGGGTATAGAGTGTAGGGTTTAGAGTGTTGGGTGTAGAGTGCAGGGTGTAGAGTGCAGGGTATAGAGTGTAGGGTATAGAGTGTAGGGTATAAAGTGTAGAGTGTAGGGTATAGAGTGTATAGTGTAGGGTATAGAGTGTAGGGTATAGAGTGTAGGGTATAGAGTGTAGGGTATAGAGTGTAGGGTATAGGGTATAGAGTGTAGGGTGTAGGGTGTAGAGTGTAGGGTGTTGAGTGTAGGGTATAGAGTGTAGGGTATAGAGTGTAGAGTGCAGGGTATAGAGTGTAGGGTGTAGAGTGTAGGCTATAGAGTGTAGGGTATAGAGTGTAGGGTATAGAGTGTAGGGTATAGATTGCAGGTTGTAGAGTGCAGGTTGTAGAGTGTAGGGTATAGAGTGTAGGGTATAGAGTGTAGAGTGTAGGGTACAGAGTGTAGGGTATAGATTGCAGGTTGTAGAGTGCAGGTTGTAGAGTGTAGGGTATAGAGTGTAGGGTATAGAGTGTAGGGTATAGAGTGTAGGGTATAGAGTGTAGGGTATAAAGTGTAGAGTGTAGGGTATAGAGTGTATAGTGTAGGGTAAAGAGTGTAGGGTATAGAGTGTAGGGTATAGAGTGTAAAGTGTAGGGTATAGAGTGTATGCTATAGAGTGTATGGTGTAGAGTGTATGGTATAGAGTGTAGGGTGTAGAGTGTATGGTATAGAGTGTAGGGTGTAGAGTGTAGGGTATAGAGTGTAGGGTATAGAGTGTATGTTATAGAGTGTAGGGTATAGAGTGTAGAGTGTAGGGTATAGAGTTTAGAGTGTAGGGTATAGAGTGTAGGGTATAGAGTGTAGTGTATAGAGTGTAGGGTAAAGAGTGTAGAGTGTAGGGTACAGAGTGCAGGGTGTAGAGTGTAGGGTATAGAGTGTAGAGTGTAGGGTGTAGAGTGTAGGGTGTAGAGTGTAGGGTATAGAGTGTAGAGTGTAGGGTGTAGAGTGTAGGGTGTAGGGTATAGAGTGTAGGGTATAGAGTGTAGGGTATAGAGTGTAGGGTATAGGGTGTAGGGATTAGAGTGTAGGGATTAGAGTATAGGGATTAGAGTGTAGGGTGTAGAGTGTAGGGTATAGAGAGTAGGGTATAGAGTGTAGGGTATAGAGTGCAGGGTATAGAGTGCAGGTTGTAGAGTGTAGGGTATAGAGTGTAGGGTAAAGAGTGTAGAGTGTAGGGTACAGAGGGCAGGGTGTAGAGTGTAGGGTATAGAGTGTAGGGTCTAGGGTGTAGAGTGTAGGGTATAGAGTGTAGAGTGTAGGGTATAGAGTGTACGGTATGGAGTGTAGGGTATAGAGTGTAGGGTATAGAGTGTAGAGTGTAGGGTATAGAATGTAGGGTATAGAGTGTAGGGTATAGAGTGTAGGGAATAGAGTGTATAGTGTAAGGTATAGAGTGTAGAGTGTAGGGTATAGACGGTAGGGTGTAGAGTGTAGGGAGTAGAGTGTAGGGTATAGAGTGTAGAGTGTAGGGTATAGAGTGCAGGGTATAGAGTGTAGGGTGTAGAGTGTAGGCTATAGAGTGTAGGGTATAGAGTGTAGAGTGTAGGGTATAGAGTGTAGGGTATAGAGTGTAGGGTATAGAGTGTAGGGTATAGAGTGTAGAGTGTAGGGTACAGAGTGTAGGGTATAGATTGCAGGTTGTAGAGTGCAGGTTGTAGAGTGTAGGGTATAGAGTGTAGGGTATAGAGTGTAGGGTATAGAGTGTAGGGTATAAAGTGTAGAGTGTAGGGCATAGAGTGTATAGTGTAGGGTATAGAGAGTAGGGTATAGAGTGTAGGGTATAGAGTGTATAGTGTAGGGTATAGAGTGTATGCTATAGAGTGTATGGTGTAGAGTGTATGGTATAGAGTGTAGGGTGTAGAGTGTATGGTATAGAGTGTAGGGTGTAGAGTGTAGGGTATAGAGTGTAGGGTATAGAGTGTATGTTATAGAGTGTAGTGTATAGAGTGTAGAGTGTAGGATATAGAGTTTAGAGTGTAGGGTATAGAGTGTAGGGTATAGAGTGTAGTGTATAGAGTGTAGGGTAAAGAGTGTAGAGTGTAGGGTACAGAGTGCAGGGTGTAGAGTGTAGGGTATAGAGTGTAGAGTGTAGGGTGTAGAGTGTAGGGTGTAGAGTGTAGGGTATAGAGTGTAGAGTGTAGGGTGTAGAGTGTAGGGTGTAAGGGTATAGAGTGTAGGGTATAGAGTGTAGGGTATAGAGTGTAGGGTATAGGGTGTAGGGATTAGAGTGTAGGGATTAGAGTGTAGGGATTAGAGTGTAGGGTGTAGAGTGTAGGGTATAGAGTGTAGGGTATAGAGTGTAGGGTATAGAGTGTAGGGTATAGAGTGCAGGGTGTAGAGTGTAGGGTATAGAGTGTAGGGTCTAGGGTGTAGAGTGTAGGGTATAGAGTGTAGAGTGTAGGGTGTAGAGTGTAGGGTGTAGGGTATAGAGTGTAGGGTATAGAGTGTAGGGTATAGAGTGTAGAGTGTAGGGATTAGAGTGTAGGGTATAGAGTGTAGGCTATAGAGTGTAGGGTGTAGAGTGTAGGGTATAGAGTGTATGGTATAGAGTGTAGGGTATAGAGTGTAGGGTATAGAGTGTATGTTATAGAGTGTAGGGTATAGAGTGTAGAGTGTAGGGTATAGAGTTTAGAGTGTAGGGTATAGAGTGTACGGTATAGAGTGTAAGGTATAGAGTGTAGAGTGTAGGGTATAGAGTGTAGGGTATAGAGTGTAGGATATAGAGTGTAGGGTAAAGAGTGTAGAGTGTAGGGTACAGAGTGCAGGGTGTAGAGTGTAGGGTATAGCGTGTAGGGTGTAGAGTGTAGGGTGTAGGGTATAGAGTGTAGGGTATAGAGTGTAGGGTATAGAGTGTAGAGTGTAGAGTGTAGGGTGTAGAGTGTAGGGTATAGAGTGTAGGGTATAGAATGTAGGGTATAGAGTGTAGAGTGTAGGGATTAGAGTGTACGGATTAAAGTGTAGGGTGTAGAGTGTAGGGTGTAGAGTGTAGGGTATAGAGTGTAGGGTATAGAGTGTAGGGTATAGAGTGTAGGGTATAAAGCGTAGAGTGTAGGGTATAGAGTGTATAGTGTAGGGTATAGAGTGTAGGGTATAGAGTGTAGGGTATAGAGTGTAGGGTATAGGGTATAGAGTGTAGGGTGTAGAGTGTAGGGTGAAGGGTGTAGAGTGTATGGTATAAAGTGTAGGGTATAGAGTGTAGGGATTAGAGTGTAGGGTATAGAGTGTAGGGTATAGAGTGTAGGGTGTAGAGTGTAGAGTGTAGGGTATAGAGTGTAGAGTGTAGGGTATAGAGTGTAGGGTATAGAGTAGAGTGTAGAGTGTAGGGTATAGAGTGTAGAGTGTAGCGGATAGAATGTAGGGTATAGAGTGTAAGGTGTAGAGTGTAGGGTATAGAGTGTATGGTATAGAGTGTTGGGTATAAAGTATAGAGTGTATGGTATAGAGTGTAGGGTATAAAGTGTAGAGTGTAGGGTATAGAGTGTAGGGTATAGAGTGTAGAGTGTAGGGTAAAGAGTGTAGGGTATAGAGTGTAGGGTATAGAGTGTAGAGTGTAGGGTATAGAGTGTAGAGTATAGAGTGCAGGTTGTAAAGTGTAGGGTATAGAGTGTATGGTATGGAGTGTAGGGTATAAAGTGTAGAGTGTAGTGTATAGAGTGTAGGGTATAGAGTGTAGGAAATAGAGTGTAGGGTAAAGAGTGTAGAGTGTAGGGTACAGAGTGCAGGGTGTAGAGTGTAGGGTATAGAGTGTAGGGTATAGAGTGTAGAGTGTAGAGTGTAGGGTGTAGAGTGTAGGGTATAGAGTGTAGGGTATAGAGTGTAGGGTATAGAGTGTAGGGTGTAGGGATAAGAGTGTAGGGATTAGAGTGTAGGGTGTAGAGTGTAGGGTATAGAGTGTAGGGTATAGAGTGTAGGGTATAAAGCGTAGAGTGTAGGGTATAGAGTGTATAGTGTAGGGTATAGAGTGTAGGGTATAGAGTGTAGGGTATAGAGTGTAGGGTATAGGATATAGAGTGTAGGGTGTAGAGTGTAGGGTGTAGGGTGTAGAGTGTATGGTATAGAGTGTAGGGTATAGAGTGTAGGGATTAGAGTGTAGGGTATAGAGTGTAGGGTATAGAGTGTAGGGTATAGAGTGTAGGGTGTAGAGTGTAGAGTGTAGGGTATAGAGTGTAGAGTGTAGGGTATAGAGTGTAGGGTATAGAGTAGAGTGTAGAGTGTAGGGTATAGAGTGTAGAGTGTAGGGGATAGAATGTAGGGTATAGAGTGTAAGGTGTAGAGTGTAGGGTATAGAGTGTATGGTATAGAGTGTGGGGTATAAAGTGTAGAGTTTAGGGTATGGAGTGTAGGGTATAGAGTGTATGGTATAGAGTGTAGGGTTTAAAGTGTAGAGTGTAGGGTATAGAGTGTAGGGTATAGAGTGTAGAGTGTAGGGTAAAGAGTGTAGGGCATAGAGTGTAGGGTATAGAGTGTAGAGTGTAGGGTATAGAGTGTAGGGTATAGAGTGTAGGGTATAAAGTGTAGAGTGTAGTGTATAGAGTGTAGGGTATAGAGTGTAGGGTATAGAGTGTAGGCTATAGAGTGTAGAGTGTAGGGTGTAGAGTGTAGGGTATAGAGTGTAGGGTATAGAGTGTAGGGTATAGAGTGTGGAGAAGAGAGTGTAGGGTATAGAGTGTAGGGTATAGAATGTAGAGTGTAGAGTGTAGGGTGTAGAGTGCAAAGTGTAGGGTATAGAGTGTAAGGTATAGAGTGTAGTGTATAGAGTGTATGTTATAGAGTGTAGGGTATAGAGTGTAGAGTTTAGGGTATAGAGTGTAGTGTATAGAGTGTATGGTATAGAGTGTATGGTATAGAGTGTAGAGTGTAGGGTATAGAGTGTAGGGTATAGAGTGTAGGGTATAGAGTGTAGGGTATAGCGTGTAGAGTGTAGGGTATAGAGTGTAGGGTATAGAGTGTAGGGTATAGAGTGTAGGGTATAGAGTGTAAGGTATAGAGTGTAGGTTATAGAGTGTAGGGTATAGAGTGTAGGGTATAGAGTGTAGCTTATAGAGCGTAGGGTGTAGGGTATAGAGTGTAGGGTATAGAGTGTAGGGTATAGAGTGTAGAGTGTAGGGTATAGAGTGTAGAGTGTAGGGATTAGAGTGTAGGGTATAGAGTGTAGGGTATAGAGTAGAGTGTAGAGTGTAGGCTATAGAGTGTAGACTATAGAGTGTAGGGTATAGAGTGTAGGGTATAGAGTGTAGGGTATAGAGTGTAAGGTGTAGGGTATAGAGTGTAGGGTATAGAGTGCAGGTTGTAGAGTGTAGGGTATAGAGTGTAGGGTATAGAGAGTAGGGTATAAAGTGTAGAGTGTAGGGTATAGAGTGTATAGTGTAGGGTATAGAGTGTAGGGTATAGAGTGTAGAGTGTAGGGTATAGAGTGTATGCTATAGAGTGTATGGTGTAGAGTGTATGGTATAGAGTGTAGGGTATAGAGTGTAGAGTGTATGGTATAGAGTGTATGGTATAGAGTGTAGGGTATAGAGTGTAGGGTATAGAGTGTAGGGTATAGAGTGTATGTTATAGAGTGTAGGGTATAGAGTGTAGAGTGTAGGGTATAGAGTTTACAGTGTAGGGTATAGAGTGTAGGGTATAGAGTGTAAGGTATAGAGTGTAGGGTGTAGAGTGTAGGGTATCGAGTGTAGGGTATAGAGTGTATGGTATAGAGTGTATGGTATAGAGTGTAGGGTATAGAGTGTATGGTATAGAGTGTAGGGTATAGAGTGTAGAGTGTAGGGATTTGAGTGTAGGGTGTAGAGTGTATGGTATAGAGTGTAGAGTGTAGGTTATCGAGTGTAGGGTATAGAGTGTAGGGTGTAGAGTGTAGGGTATAGAGTGTTGGGTGTAGAGTGCAGGGTGTAGAGTGCAGGGTATAGAGTGTAGGATATAGAGTGTAGAGTGTAGGGTATAGAGTGTAGGGTGTAGGGTATAGAGTGTAGAGTGTAGGGTATAGAGTGTAGGGTATAGAGTGTAGGGTATAGAGTGTAGGGAATAGAGTGTAGAGTGTAAGGTGTAGAGTGTAGGGTATAGAGTGTAGGGTATATACTGTAGGGTATAGAGTGTAGAGTGTAGGGTAAGGAGTGTAGGGTATAGAGTGTAGGGTTTAGAGTGTTGGGTGTAGAGTGCAGGGTGTAGAGTGCAGGGTATAGAGTGTAGGGTATAGAGTGTAGGGTATAAAGTGTAGAGTGTAGGGTATAGAGTGTATAGTGTAGGGTATAGAGTGTAGGGTATAGAGTGTAGGGTATAGAGTGTAGGGTATAGAGTGTAGGGTATAGGGTATAGAGTGTAGGGTGTAGGGTGTAGAGTGTAGGGTGTTGAGTGTAGGGTATAGAGTGTAGGGTATAGAGTGTAGAGTGCAGGGTATAGAGTGTAGGGTGTAGAGTGTAGGCTATAGAGTGTAGGGTATAGAGTGTAGAGTGTAGGGTATAGAGTGTAGGGTATAGATTGCAGGTTGTAGAGTGCAGGTTGTAGAGTGTAGGGTATAGAGTGTAGGGTATAGAGTGTAGAGTGTAGGGTACAGAGTGTAGGGTATAGATTGCAGGTTGTAGAGTGCAGGTTGTAGAGTGTAGGGTATAGAGTGTAGGGTATAGAGTGTAGGGTATAGAGTGTAGGGTATAGAGTGTAGGGTATAAAGTGTAGAGTGTAGGGTATAGAGTGTATAGTGTAGGGTATAGAGTGTAGGGTATAGAGTGTAGGGTATAGAGTGTATAGTGTAGGGTATAGAGTGTATGCTATAGAGTGTATGGTGTAGAGTGTATGGTATAGAGTGTAGGGTGTAGAGTGTATGGTATAGAGTGTTGGGTGTAGAGTGTAGGGTATAGAGTGTAGGGTATAGAGTGTATGTTATAGAGTGTAGGGTATAGAGTGTAGAGTGTAGGGTATAGAGTTTAGAGTGTAGGGTATAGAGTGTAGGGTATAGAGTGTAGTGTATAGAGTGTAGGGTAAAGAGTGTAGAGTGTAGGGTACAGAGTGCAGGGTGTAGAGTGTAGGGTATAGAGTGTAGAGTGTAGGGTGTAGAGTGTAGGGTGTAGAGTGTAGGGTATAGAGTGTAGAGTGTAGGGTGTAGAGTGTAGGGTGTAGGGTATAGAGTGTAGGGTATAGAGTGTAGGGTATAGAGTGTAGGGTATAGGGTGTAGGGATTAGAGTGTAGGGATTAGACTATAGGGATTAGAGTGTAGGGTGTAGAGTGTAGGGTATAGAGAGTAGGGTATAGAGTGTAGGGTATAGAGTGTAGGGTATAGAGTGCAGGTTGTAGAGTGTAGGGTATAGAGTGTAGGGTAAAGAGTGTAGAGTGTAGGGTACAGAGGGCAGGGTGTAGAGTGTAGGGTATAGAGTGTAGGGTCTAGGGTGTAGAGTGTAGGGTATAGAGTGTAGAGTGTAGGGTATAGAGTGTACGGTATGGAGTGTAGGGTATAGAGTGTAGGGTATAGAGTGTAGAGTGTAGGGTATAGAATGTAGGGTATAGAGTGTAGGGTATAGAGTGTAGGGAATAGAGTGTATAGTGTAAGGTATAGAGTGTAGAGTGTAGGGTATAGACGGTAGGGTGTAGAGTGTAGGGAGTAGAGTGTAGGGTATAGAGTGTAGAGTGTAGGGTATAGAGTGCAGGGTATAGAGTGTAGGGTGTAGAGTGTAGGCTATAGAGTGTAGGGTATAGAGTGTAGAGTGTAGGGTATAGAGTGTAGGGTATAGAGTGTAGGGTATAGAGTGTAGGGTATAGAGTGTAGAGTGTAGGGTACAGAGTGTAGGGTATAGATTGCAGGTTGTAGAGTGCAGGTTGTAGAGTGTAGGGTATAGAGTGTAGGGTATAGAGTGTAGGGTATAGAGTGTAGGGTATAAAGTGTAGAGTGTAGGGCATAGAGTGTATAGTGTAGGGTATAGAGTGTAGGGTATAGAGTGTAGGGTATAGAGTGTATAGTGTAGGGTATAGAGTGTATGCTATAGAGTGTATGGTGTAGAGTGTATGGTATAGAGTGTAGGGTGTAGAGTGTATGGTATAGAGTGTAGGGTGTAGAGTGTAGGGTATAGAGTGTAGGGTATAGAGTGTATGTTATAGAGTGTAGGGTATAGAGTGTAGAGTGTAGGATATAGAGTTTAGAGTGTAGGGTATAGAGTGTAGGGTATAGAGTGTAGTGTATAGAGTGTAGGGTAAAGAGTGTAGAGTGTAGGGTACAGAGTGCAGGGTGTAGAGTGTAGGGTATAGAGTGTAGAGTGTAGGGTGTAGAGTGTAGGGTGTAGAGTGTAGGGTATAGAGTGTAGAGTGTAGGGTGTAGAGTGTAGGGTGTAGGGTATAGAGTGTAGGGTATAGAGTGTAGGGTATAGAGTGTAGGGTATAGGGTGTAGGGATTAGAGTGTAGGGATTAGAGTGTAGGGATTAGAGTGTAGGGTGTAGAGTGTAGGGTATAGAGTGTAGGGTATAGAGTGTAGGGTATAGAGTGTAGGGTATAGAGTGCAGGGTGTAGAGTGTAGGGTATAGAGTGTAGGGTCTAGGGTGTAGAGTGTAGGGTATAGAGTGTAGAGTGTAGGGTGTAGAGTGTAGGGTGTAGGGTATAGAGTGTAGGGTATAGAGTGTAGGGTATAGAGTGTAGAGTGTAGGGATTAGAGTGTAGGGTATAGAGTGTAGGCTATAGAGTGTAGGGTGTAGAGTGTAGGGTATAGAGTGTATGGTATAGAGTGTAGGGTATAGAGTGTAGGGTATAGAGTGTATGTTATAGAGTGTAGGGTATAGAGTGTAGAGTGTAGGGTATAGAGTTTAGAGTGTAGGGTATAGAGTGTACGGTATAGAGTGTAAGGTATAGAGTGTAGAGTGTAGGGTATAGAGTGTAGGGTATAGAGTGTAGGATATAGAGTGTAGGGTAAAGAGTGTAGAGTGTAGGGTACAGAGTGCAGGGTGTAGAGTGTAGGGTATAGCGTGTAGGGTGTAGAGTGTAGGGTGTAGGGTATAGAGTGTAGGGTATAGAGTGTAGGGTATAGAGTGTAGAGTGTAGAGTGTAGGGTGTAGAGTGTAGGGTATAGAGTGTAGGGTATAGAATGTAGGGTATAGAGTGTAGAGTGTAGGGATTAGAGTGTACGGATTAAAGTGTAGGGTGTAGAGTGTAGGGTGTAGAGTGTAGGGTATAGAGTGTAGGGTATAGAGTGTAGGGTATAGAGTGTAGGGTATAAAGCGTAGAGTGTAGGGTATAGAGTGTATAGTGTAGGGTATAGAGTGTAGGGTATAGAGTGTAGGGTATAGAGTGTAGGGTATAGGGTATAGAGTGTAGGGTGTAGAGTGTAGGGTGAAGGGTGTAGAGTGTATGGTATAAAGTGTAGGGTATAGAGTGTAGGGATTAGAGTGTAGGGTATAGAGTGTAGGGTATAGAGTGTAGGGTGTAGAGTGTAGAGTGTAGGGTATAGAGTGTAGAGTGTAGGGTATAGAGTGTAGGGTATAGAGTAGAGTGTAGAGTGTAGGGTATAGAGTGTAGAGTGTAGCGGATAGAATGTAGGGTATAGAGTGTAAGGTGTAGAGTGTAGGGTATAGAGTGTATGGTATAGAGTGTTGGGTATAAAGTATAGAGTGTATGGTATAGAGTGTAGGGTATAAAGTGTAGAGTGTAGGGTATAGAGTGTAGGGTATAGAGTGTAGAGTGTAGGGTAAAGAGTGTAGGGTATAGAGTGTAGGGTATAGAGTGTAGAGTGTAGGGTATAGAGTGTAGAGTATAGAGTGCAGGTTGTAAAGTGTAGGGTATAGAGTGTATGGTATGGAGTGTAGGGTATAAAGTGTAGAGTGTAGTGTATAGAGTGTAGGGTATAGAGTGTAGGAAATAGAGTGTAGGGTAAAGAGTGTAGAGTGTAGGGTACAGAGTGCAGGGTGTAGAGTGTAGGGTATAGAGTGTAGGGTATAGAGTGTAGAGTGTAGAGTGTAGGGTGTAGAGTGTAGGGTATAGAGTGTAGGGTATAGAGTGTAGGGTATAGAGTGTAGGGTATAGAGTGTAGGGTGTAGGGATAAGAGTGTAGGGATTAGAGTGTAGGGTGTAGAGTGTAGGGTATAGAGTGTAGGGTATAGAGTGTAGGGTATAAAGCGTAGAGTGTAGGGTATAGAGTGTATAGTGTAGGGTATAGAGTGTAGGGTATAGAGTGTAGGGTATAGAGTGTAGGGTATAGGGTATAGAGTGTAGGGTGTAGAGTGTAGGGTGTAGGGTGTAGAGTGTATGGTATAGAGTGTAGGGTATAGAGTGTAGTGATTAGAGTGTAGGGTATAGAGTGTAGGGTATAGAGTGTAGGGTATAGAGTGTAGGGTGTAGAGTGTAGAGTGTAGGGTATAGAGTGTAGAGTGTAGGGTATAGAGTGTAGGGTATAGAGTAGAGTGTAGAGTGTAGGGTATAGAGTGTAGAGTGTAGGGGATAGAATGTAGGGTATAGAGTGTAAGGTGTAGAGTGTAGGGTATAGAGTGTATGGTATAGAGTGTGGGGTATAAAGTGTAGAGTTTAGGGTATGGAGTGTAGGGTATAGAGTGTATGGTATAGAGTGTAGGGTTTAAAGTGTAGAGTGTAGGGTATAGAGTGTAGGGTATAGAGTGTAGAGTGTAGGGTAAAGAGTGTAGGGCATAGAGTGTAGGGTATAGAGTGTAGAGTGTAGGGTATAGAGTGTAGGGTATAGAGTGTAGGGTATAAAGTGTAGAGTGTAGTGTATAGAGTGTAGGGTATAGAGTGTAGGGTATAGAGTGTAGGGTATAGAGTGTAGGCTATAGAGTGTAGAGTGTAGGGTGTAGAGTGTAGGGTATAGAGTGTAGGGTATAGAGTGTAGGGTATAGAGTGTGGAGAAGAGAGTGTAGGGTATAGAGTGTAGGGTATAGAATGTAGAGTGTAGGGTGTAGAGTGCAAAGTGTAGGGTATAGAGTGTAAGGTATAGAGTGTAGTGTATAGAGTGTATGTTATAGAGTGTAGGGTATAGAGTGTAGAGTTTAGGGTATAGAGTGTAGTGTATAGAGTGTATGGTATAGAGTGTATGGTATAGAGTGTAGAGTGTAGGGTATAGAGTGTAGGGTATAGAGTGTAGGGTATAGAGTGTAGGGTATAGCGTGTAGAGTGTAGGGTATAGAGTGTAGGGTATAGAGTGTAGGGTATAGAGTGTAGGGTATAGAGTGTAAGGTATAGAGTGTAGGTTATAGAGTGTAGGGTATAGAGTGTAGGGTATAGAGTGTAGCTTATAGAGCGTAGGGTGTAGGGTATAGAGTGTAGGGTATAGAGTGTAGGGTATAGAGTGTAGAGTGTAGGGTATAGAGTGTATGGTATAGAGCTTAGGGTGTAGAGCGTAGGGTATAGAGTGTAGAGTTTAGGGTATAGAGTGTGGGGCATAGAGTGTATGGTATACAGTGTAGAGTGTAGGGTATAGAGTGTAGGGTATAGAGTGTAGGGTATAGAGTGTAGAGTGTAGGGTATAGAGTGTAGGGTATAGAGTGCAGGTTGTAGAGTGTAGGGTATAGAGTGTAGGGTATAGAGTGTAGGGTATAAAGTGTAGAGTGTAGGGTATAGAGTGTATAGTGTAGGGTATAGAGTGTAGGGTATAGAGTGTAGGGTATAGAGTGTATGCTATAGAGTGTATGGTGTAGAGTGTATGGTATAGAGTGTAGGGTGTAGAGTGTATGGTATAGAGTGTAGGGTATAGAGTGTAGGGTATAGAGTGTAGGGTATAGAGTGTATGTTATAGAGTGTAGGGTATAGAGTGTAGAGTGTAGGGTATAGAGTTTAGAGTGTAGGGTATAGAGTGTAGGGTATAGAGTGTAAGGTATATAGTGTAGAGTGTAGGGTATAGAGTGTAGGGTATAGAGTGTAGGGTATAGAGTGTAGGGTAAAGAGTGTAGAGTGTAGGGTACAGATTGCAGGGTGTAGAGTGTAGGGTATAGAGTGTAGAGTGTAGGGTGTAGAGTGTAGGGTGTAGAGTGTAGGGTGTAGAGTGTAGGGTGTAGGGTATAGAGTGTAGGGTATAGAGTGTAGGGTATAGAGTGTAGGGTGTAGAGTGTAGGGTGTAGAGTGTAGGGTATAGAGTGTAGGGTATAGAGTGTAGGTTATAGAGTGTAGGGTGTAGGGATTAGAGTGTAGGGATTAGAGTGTAGGGTGTAGAGTGTAGGGTGTAGAGTGTAGGGTATAGAGTGTAGGGTATAGAGTGTAGGGTATAGAGTGTAGAGTGTAGGGATTAGAGTGTAGGCATTAGAGTGTAGGGTATAGAGTGTAGGGTATAGAGTGTAGGGTATAGAGTGTAGGGTATAGAGTGTAGGGAATAGAGTGTAGAGTGTAGGGTGTAGAATGTAAAGTGTAGGGTATAGAGTGTAAGGTATAGAGTGTAGTGTATAGAGTGTATGTTATAGAGTGTAGGGTATAGAGTGTAGAGTGTAGGGTATAGAGTGTAGGGTATAGAGTGTAGGGTATAGAGTGTAGGGTATAGAGTGTAGGGTGTAGGGTATTGAGTGTAGGGTATAGAGTGCACGTTGTAGAGTGTAGGGTATAGAGTGTAGGGTATAGAGAGTAGGGTATAAAGTGTAGAGTGTAGGGTTTAGAGTGTATAGTGTAGGGTATAGAGTGTGGGGTATAGAGTGTAGGGTATAGAGTGTAGAGTGTAGGGTATAGAGTGTATGCTATAGAGTGTATGGTGTAGAGTGTATGGTATAGAGTGTAGGGTATAGAGTGTAGAGTGTAGGGTATAGAGTGTAGGGTATAGAGTGTAGGGTATAGAGTGTAGGGTATAGAGTGCATGTTATAGAGTGTAGGGTATAGAGTGTAGAGTGTAGAGTGTAGGGTATAGAGTTTAGAGTGTAGGGTATAGAGTGTAGGGTATAGAGTGTAGGGTATAGAGTGTAGGGTGTCGAGTGTAGGGTATAGAGTGTAGGGTATAGAGTGTAGGGTATAGAGTGTATGGTATAGAGTGTAGGGTATAGAGTGTATGGTATAGAGTGTAGGGTATAGAGTGTAGAGTGTAGGGTATAGAGTGTAGGGTATAGAGTGTAGGGTATAGAGTGTAGGCTATAGAGTGTAGGGTATAGAGTGTAGAGTGTAGGGTATAGAGTGTAGAGTGTAGGGTATAGAGTGTAGGGTGTAGAGTGTAGGGTATAGAGTGTTGGGTGTAGAGTGCAGGGTGTAGAGTGCAGGGTGTAGAGTGCAGGGTATAGAGTGTAGGGTATAGAGTGTAGGGTATAAAGTGTAGAGTGTAGGGTATAGAGTGTAGGGTATAGAGTGTAGGGTGTAGAGTGTAGGGTGTAGAGTGTATGGTATAGAGTGTAGGGTATAGATTGTAGGGTATAGAGTGTAGAGTGTAGGGTATAGAGTGTAGGGTATAGAGCTTAGGGTGTAGAGTGTAGGATATAGAGTGTAGAGTTTAGGGCATAGAGTGTGGGGCATAGAGTGTATGGTATACAGTGTAGAGTGTAGAGTGTAGGGTATAGAGTGTATAATGTAGGGTATAGAGTGTAGGGTGTAGAGTGTAGGGTGTAGAGTGTAGGGTGTAGAGTGTAGGGTGTAGAGTATATGGTATAGAGTGTAGGGTATAGAGTGTAGAGTGTAGGGTATAGAGTGTAGGGTATAGAGTGTAGGGTATAGAGTGTAGGGTATAGAGTGTAGGGTGTAGAGTGTAGGGTATAGAGTGTAGAGTTTAGGGTAGAGAGTGTGGGGCATAGAGTGTATGGTATACAGTGTAGAGTGTAGGGTATAGAGTGTATAGTGTAGGGTATAGAGTGTAGGTTATAGAGTGTATGGTATAGAGTGTAGGGTATAAAGTGTAGAGTGTAGGGTATAGAGTGTATGGTATAGAGTGTAGGGTATAAAGTGTAGAGTGTAGGGTATAGAGTGTAGGGTATAGAGTGTAGTGTATAGAGTGTAGGGTATAGAGTGTAGGGTACAGAGTGTAGAGTGTAGGGTACAGAGTGCAGGGTGTAGAGTGTAGGGTATAGAGTGTAGAGTGTAGAGTGTAGGGTGTAGAGTGTAGGGTATAGAGTGTAGGGTATAGAGTGTAGGGTATAGAGTGTAGGGTATAAAGTGTAGGGTGTAGGGTATAGAGTGTAGGGTATAGAGTGCAGGTTGTAGAGTGTAGGGTATAGAGTGTATGGTATAGGGTGTAGGGTGTAGGGTGTAGAGTGTGGGGTGTAGAGTGGTGTAGAGTGTAGGATGTAGAGTGTATGGTATAGAGTGTAGGGTATAGAGTATAGCGTGTATGGTATAGAGTGTAGTGTATAGAGTGTAGGGTATAGGGTATAGAGTGTAGGGTATAGAGTGTAGGGTATAGATTTTAGAGTGTAGGGTATAGAGTGTAAGGTATAGAGTGTAGGGTGTGGAGTGTAGGGTATAGAGTGTAGGGTATAGAGTGTATGGTATAGAGTGTAGGGTATAGAGTGTATGGTATAGAGTGTAGAGTGTAGGGTATAGAGTGTAGCTTATAGAGCGTAGGGTGTAGGGTATAGAGTGTAGGGTATAGAGTGTAGGGTATAGAGTGTAGAGTGTAGGGTATAGAGTGTATGGTATAGAGCTTAGGGTGTAGAGCGTAGGGTATAGAGTGTAGAGTTTAGGGTATAGAGTGTGGGGCATAGAGTGTATGGTATACAGTGTAGAGTGTAGGGTATAGAGTGTAGGGTATAGAGTGTAGGGTATAGAGTGTAGAGTGTAGGGTATAGAGTGTAGGGTATAGAGTGCAGGTTGTAGAGTGTAGGGTATAGAGTGTAGGGTATAGAGTGTAGGGTATAAAGTGTAGAGTGTAGGGTATAGAGTGTATAGTGTAGGGTATAGAGTGTAGGGTATAGAGTGTAGGGTATAGAGTGTGTAGTGTAGGGTATAGAGTGTATGCTATAGAGTGTATGGTGTAGAGTGTATGGTATAGAGTGTAGGGTGTAGAGTGTATGGTATAGAGTGTAGGGTATAGAGTGTAGGGTATAGAGTGTAGGGTATAGAGTGTATGTTATAGAGTGTAGGGTATAGAGTGTAGAGTGTAGGGTATAGAGTTTAGAGTGTAGGGTATAGAGTGTAGGGTATAGAGTGTAAGGTATATAGTGTAGAGTGTAGGGTATAGAGTGTAGGGTATAGAGTGTAGGGTATAGAGTGTAGGGTAAAGAGTGTAGAGTGTAGGGTACAGATTGCAGGGTGTAGAGTGTAGGGTATAGAGTGTAGAGTGTAGGGTGTAGAGTGTAGGGTGTAGAGTGTAGGGTGTAGAGTGTAGGGTGTAGGGTATAGAGTGTAGGGTATAGAGTGTAGGGTATAGAGTGTAGGGTGTAGAGTGTAGGGTGTAGAGTGTAGGGTATAGAGTGTAGGGTATAGAGTGTAGGTTATAGAGTGTAGGGTGTAGGGATTAGAGTGTAGGGATTAGAGTGTAGGGTGTAGAGTGTAGGGTGTAGAGTGTAGGGTATAGAGTGTAGGGTATAGAGTGTAGGGTATAGAGTGTAGAGTGTAGGGATTAGAGTGTAGGCATTAGAGTGTAGGGTATAGAGTGTAGGGTATAGAGTGTAGGGTATAGAGTGTAGGGTATAGAGTGTAGGGTATAGAGTGTAGGGAATAGAGTGTAGAGTGTAGGGTGTAGAATGTAAAGTGTAGGGTATAGAGTGTAAGGTATAGAGTGTAGTGTATAGAGTGTATGTTATAGAGTGTAGGGTATAGAGTGTAGAGTGTAGGGTATAGAGTGTAGGGTATAGAGTGTAGGGTATAGAGTGTAGGGTATAGAGTGTAGGGTGTAGGGTATAGAGTGTAGGGTATAGAGTGCACGTTGTAGAGTGTAGGGTATAGAGTGTAGGGTATAGAGAGTAGGGTATAAAGTGTAGAGTGTAGGGTTTAGAGTGTATAGTGTAGGGTATAGAGTGTAGGGTATAGAGTGTAGGGTATAGAGTGTAGAGTGTAGGGTATAGAGTGTATGCTATAGAGTGTATGGTGTAGAGTGTATGGTATAGAGTGTAGGGTATAGAGTGTAGAGTGTAGGGTATAGAGTGTAGGGTATAGAGTGTAGGGTATAGAGTGTAGGGTATAGAGTGCATGTTATAGAGTGTAGGGTATAGAGTGTAGAGTGTAGAGTGTAGGGTATAGAGTTTAGAGTGTAGGGTATAGAGTGTAGGGTATAGAGTGTAGGGTGTCGAGTGTAGGGTATAGAGTGTAGGGTATAGAGTGTAGGGTATAGAGTGTAGGGTAAAGAGTGTAGAGTGTAGGGTATAGAGTTTAGAGTGTAGGGTATAGAGTGTAGGGTATAGAGTGTAGGATATAGAGTGTAGGGTAAAGAGTGTAGAGTGTAGGGTACAGAGTGCAGGGTGTAGAGTGTAGGGTATAGCGTGTAGGGTGTAGAGTGTAGGGTGTAGGGTATAGAGTGTAGGGTATAGAGTGTAGGGTATAGAGTGTAGAGTGTAGAGTGTAGGGTGTAGAGTGTAGGGTATAGAGTGTAGGGTATAGAATGTAGGGTATAGAGTGTAGAGTGTAGGGATTAGAGTGTACGGATTAAAGTGTAGGGTGTAGAGTGTAGGGTGTAGAGTGTAGGGTATAGAGTGTAGGGTATAGAGTGTAGGGTATAGAGTGTAGGGTATAAAGCGTAGAGTGTAGGGTATAGAGTGTATAGTGTAGGGTATAGAGTGTAGGGTATAGAGTGTAGGGTATAGAGTGTAGGGTATAGGGTATAGAGTGTAGGGTGTAGAGTGTAGGGTGAAGGGTGTAGAGTGTATGGTATAAAGTGTAGGGTATAGAGTGTAGGGATTAGAGTGTAGGGTATAGAGTGTAGGGTATAGAGTGTAGGGTGTAGAGTGTAGAGTGTAGGGTATAGAGTGTAGAGTGTAGGGTATAGAGTGTAGGGTATAGAGTAGAGTGTAGAGTGTAGGGTATAGAGTGTAGAGTGTAGCGGATAGAATGTAGGGTATAGAGTGTAAGGTGTAGAGTGTAGGGTATAGAGTGTATGGTATAGAGTGTTGGGTATAAAGTATAGAGTGTATGGTATAGAGTGTAGGGTATAAAGTGTAGAGTGTAGGGTATAGAGTGTAGGGTATAGAGTGTAGAGTGTAGGGTAAAGAGTGTAGGGTATAGAGTGTAGGGTATAGAGTGTAGAGTGTAGGGTATAGAGTGTAGAGTATAGAGTGCAGGTTGTAAAGTGTAGGGTATAGAGTGTATGGTATGGAGTGTAGGGTATAAAGTGTAGAGTGTAGTGTATAGAGTGTAGGGTATAGAGTGTAGGAAATAGAGTGTAGGGTAAAGAGTGTAGAGTGTAGGGTACAGAGTGCAGGGTGTAGAGTGTAGGGTATAGAGTGTAGGGTATAGAGTGTAGAGTGTAGAGTGTAGGGTGTAGAGTGTAGGGTATAGAGTGTAGGGTATAGAGTGTAGGGTATAGAGTGTAGGGTATAGAGTGTAGGGTGTAGGGATAAGAGTGTAGGGATTAGAGTGTAGGGTGTAGAGTGTAGGGTATAGAGTGTAGGGTATAGAGTGTAGGGTATAAAGCGTAGAGTGTAGGGTATAGAGTGTATAGTGTAGGGTATAGAGTGTAGGGTATAGAGTGTAGGGTATAGAGTGTAGGGTATAGGGTATAGAGTGTAGGGTGTAGAGTGTAGGGTGTAGGGTGTAGAGTGTATGGTATAGAGTGTAGGGTATAGAGTGTAGTGATTAGAGTGTAGGGTATAGAGTGTAGGGTATAGAGTGTAGGGTATAGAGTGTAGGGTGTAGAGTGTAGAGTGTAGGGTATAGAGTGTAGAGTGTAGGGTATAGAGTGTAGGGTATAGAGTAGAGTGTAGAGTGTAGGGTATAGAGTGTAGAGTGTAGGGGATAGAATGTAGGGTATAGAGTGTAAGGTGTAGAGTGTAGGGTATAGAGTGTATGGTATAGAGTGTGGGGTATAAAGTGTAGAGTTTAGGGTATGGAGTGTAGGGTATAGAGTGTATGGTATAGAGTGTAGGGTTTAAAGTGTAGAGTGTAGGGTATAGAGTGTAGGGTATAGAGTGTAGAGTGTAGGGTAAAGAGTGTAGGGCATAGAGTGTAGGGTATAGAGTGTAGAGTGTAGGGTATAGAGTGTAGGGTATAGAGTGTAGGGTATAAAGTGTAGAGTGTAGTGTATAGAGTGTAGGGTATAGAGTGTAGGGTATAGAGTGTAGGGTATAGAGTGTAGGCTATAGAGTGTAGAGTGTAGGGTGTAGAGTGTAGGGTATAGAGTGTAGGGTATAGAGTGTAGGGTATAGAGTGTGGAGAAGAGAGTGTAGGGTATAGAGTGTAGGGTATAGAATGTAGAGTGTAGGGTGTAGAGTGCAAAGTGTAGGGTATAGAGTGTAAGGTATAGAGTGTAGTGTATAGAGTGTATGTTATAGAGTGTAGGGTATAGAGTGTAGAGTTTAGGGTATAGAGTGTAGTGTATAGAGTGTATGGTATAGAGTGTATGGTATAGAGTGTAGAGTGTAGGGTATAGAGTGTAGGGTATAGAGTGTAGGGTATAGAGTGTAGGGTATAGCGTGTAGAGTGTAGGGTATAGAGTGTAGGGTATAGAGTGTAGGGTATAGAGTGTAGGGTATAGAGTGTAAGGTATAGAGTGTAGGTTATAGAGTGTAGGGTATAGAGTGTAGGGTATAGAGTGTAGCTTATAGAGCGTAGGGTGTAGGGTATAGAGTGTAGGGTATAGAGTGTAGGGTATAGAGTGTAGAGTGTAGGGTATAGAGTGTATGGTATAGAGCTTAGGGTGTAGAGCGTAGGGTATAGAGTGTAGAGTTTAGGGTATAGAGTGTGGGGCATAGAGTGTATGGTATACAGTGTAGAGTGTAGGGTATAGAGTGTAGGGTATAGAGTGTAGGGTATAGAGTGTAGAGTGTAGGGTATAGAGTGTAGGGTATAGAGTGCAGGTTGTAGAGTGTAGGGTATAGAGTGTAGGGTATAGAGTGTAGGGTATAAAGTGTAGAGTGTAGGGTATAGAGTGTATAGTGTAGGGTATAGAGTGTAGGGTATAGAGTGTAGGGTATAGAGTGTATGCTATAGAGTGTATGGTGTAGAGTGTATGGTATAGAGTGTAGGGTGTAGAGTGTATGGTATAGAGTGTAGGGTATAGAGTGTAGGGTATAGAGTGTAGGGTATAGAGTGTATGTTATAGAGTGTAGGGTATAGAGTGTAGAGTGTAGGGTATAGAGTTTAGAGTGTAGGGTATAGAGTGTAGGGTATAGAGTGTAAGGTATATAGTGTAGAGTGTAGGGTATAGAGTGTAGGGTATAGAGTGTAGGGTATAGAGTGTAGGGTAAAGAGTGTAGAGTGTAGGGTACAGATTGCAGGGTGTAGAGTGTAGGGTATAGAGTGTAGAGTGTAGGGTGTAGAGTGTAGGGTGTAGAGTGTAGGGTGTAGAGTGTAGGGTGTAGGGTATAGAGTGTAGGGTATAGAGTGTAGGGTATAGAGTGTAGGGTGTAGAGTGTAGGGTGTAGAGTGTAGGGTATAGAGTGTAGGGTATAGAGTGTAGGTTATAGAGTGTAGGGTGTAGGGATTAGAGTGTAGGGATTAGAGTGTAGGGTGTAGAGTGTAGGGTGTAGAGTGTAGGGTATAGAGTGTAGGGTATAGAGTGTAGGGTATAGAGTGTAGAGTGTAGGGATTAGAGTGTAGGCATTAGAGTGTAGGGTATAGAGTGTAGGGTATAGAGTGTAGGGTATAGAGTGTAGGGTATAGAGTGTAGGGAATAGAGTGTAGAGTGTAGGGTGTAGAATGTAAAGTGTAGGGTATAGAGTGTAAGGTATAGAGTGTAGTGTATAGAGTGTATGTTATAGAGTGTAGGGTATAGAGTGTAGAGTGTAGGGTATAGAGTGTAGGGTATAGAGTGTAGGGTATAGAGTGTAGGGTATAGAGTGTAGGGTGTAGGGTATTGAGTGTAGGGTATAGAGTGCACGTTGTAGAGTGTAGGGTATAGAGTGTAGGGTATAGAGAGTAGGGTATAAAGTGTAGAGTGTAGGGTTTAGAGTGTATAGTGTAGGGTATAGAGTGTGGGGTATAGAGTGTAGGGTATAGAGTGTAGAGTGTAGGGTATAGAGTGTATGCTATAGAGTGTATGGTGTAGAGTGTATGGTATAGAGTGTAGGGTATAGAGTGTAGAGTGTAGGGTATAGAGTGTAGGGTATAGAGTGTAGGGTATAGAGTGTAGGGTATAGAGTGCATGTTATAGAGTGTAGGGTATAGAGTGTAGAGTGTAGAGTGTAGGGTATAGAGTTTAGAGTGTAGGGTATAGAGTGTAGGGTATAGAGTGTAGGGTATAGAGTGTAGGGTGTCGAGTGTAGGGTATAGAGTGTAGGGTATAGAGTGTAGGGTATAGAGTGTATGGTATAGAGTGTAGGGTATAGAGTGTATGGTATAGAGTGTAGGGTATAGAGTGTAGAGTGTAGGGTATAGAGTGTAGGGTATAGAGTGTAGGGTATAGAGTGTAGGCTATAGAGTGTAGGGTATAGAGTGTAGAGTGTAGGGTATAGAGTGTAGAGTGTAGGGTATAGAGTGTAGGGTGTAGAGTGTAGGGTATAGAGTGTTGGGTGTAGAGTGCAGGGTGTAGAGTGCAGGGTGTAGAGTGCAGGGTATAGAGTGTAGGGTATAGAGTGTAGGGTATAAAGTGTAGAGTGTAGGGTATAGAGTGTAGGGTATAGAGTGTAGGGTGTAGAGTGTAGGGTGTAGAGTGTATGGTATAGAGTGTAGGGTATAGATTGTAGGGTATAGAGTGTAGAGTGTAGGGTATAGAGTGTAGGGTATAGAGCTTAGGGTGTAGAGTGTAGGATATAGAGTGTAGAGTTTAGGGCATAGAGTGTGGGGCATAGAGTGTATGGTATACAGTGTAGAGTGTAGAGTGTAGGGTATAGAGTGTATAATGTAGGGTATAGAGTGTAGGGTGTAGAGTGTAGGGTGTAGAGTGTAGGGTGTAGAGTGTAGGGTGTAGAGTATATGGTATAGAGTGTAGGGTATAGAGTGTAGAGTGTAGGGTATAGAGTGTAGGGTATAGAGTGTAGGGTATAGAGTGTAGGGTATAGAGTGTAGGGTGTAGAGTGTAGGGTATAGAGTGTAGAGTTTAGGGTAGAGAGTGTGGGGCATAGAGTGTATGGTATACAGTGTAGAGTGTAGGGTATAGAGTGTATAGTGTAGGGTATAGAGTGTAGGTTATAGAGTGTATGGTATAGAGTGTAGGGTATAAAGTGTAGAGTGTAGGGTATAGAGTGTATGGTATAGAGTGTAGGGTATAAAGTGTAGAGTGTAGGGTATAGAGTGTAGGGTATAGAGTGTAGTGTATAGAGTGTAGGGTATAGAGTGTAGGGTACAGAGTGTAGAGTGTAGGGTACAGAGTGCAGGGTGTAGAGTGTAGGGTATAGAGTGTAGAGTGTAGAGTGTAGGGTGTAGAGTGTAGGGTATAGAGTGTAGGGTATAGAGTGTAGGGTATAGAGTGTAGGGTATAAAGTGTAGGGTGTAGGGTATAGAGTGTAGGGTATAGAGTGCAGGTTGTAGAGTGTAGGGTATAGAGTGTATGGTATAGGGTGTAGGGTGTAGGGTGTAGAGTGTGGGGTGTAGAGTGGTGTAGAGTGTAGGATGTAGAGTGTATGGTATAGAGTGTAGGGTATAGAGTATAGCGTGTATGGTATAGAGTGTAGTGTATAGAGTGTAGGGTATAGGGTATAGAGTGTAGGGTATAGAGTGTAGGGTATAGATTTTAGAGTGTAGGGTATAGAGTGTAAGGTATAGAGTGTAGGGTGTGGAGTGTAGGGTATAGAGTGTAGGGTATAGAGTGTATGGTATAGAGTGTAGGGTATAGAGTGTATGGTATAGAGTGTAGAGTGTAGGGTATAGAGTGTAGCTTATAGAGCGTAGGGTGTAGGGTATAGAGTGTAGGGTATAGAGTGTAGGGTATAGAGTGTAGAGTGTAGGGTATAGAGTGTATGGTATAGAGCTTAGGGTGTAGAGCGTAGGGTATAGAGTGTAGAGTTTAGGGTATAGAGTGTGGGGCATAGAGTGTATGGTATACAGTGTAGAGTGTAGGGTATAGAGTGTAGGGTATAGAGTGTAGGGTATAGAGTGTAGAGTGTAGGGTATAGAGTGTAGGGTATAGAGTGCAGGTTGTAGAGTGTAGGGTATAGAGTGTAGGGTATAGAGTGTAGGGTATAAAGTGTAGAGTGTAGGGTATAGAGTGTATAGTGTAGGGTATAGAGTGTAGGGTATAGAGTGTAGGGTATAGAGTGTGTAGTGTAGGGTATAGAGTGTATGCTATAGAGTGTATGGTGTAGAGTGTATGGTATAGAGTGTAGGGTGTAGAGTGTATGGTATAGAGTGTAGGGTATAGAGTGTAGGGTATAGAGTGTAGGGTATAGAGTGTATGTTATAGAGTGTAGGGTATAGAGTGTAGAGTGTAGGGTATAGAGTTTAGAGTGTAGGGTATAGAGTGTAGGGTATAGAGTGTAAGGTATATAGTGTAGAGTGTAGGGTATAGAGTGTAGGGTATAGAGTGTAGGGTATAGAGTGTAGGGTAAAGAGTGTAGAGTGTAGGGTACAGATTGCAGGGTGTAGAGTGTAGGGTATAGAGTGTAGAGTGTAGGGTGTAGAGTGTAGGGTGTAGAGTGTAGGGTGTAGAGTGTAGGGTGTAGGGTATAGAGTGTAGGGTATAGAGTGTAGGGTATAGAGTGTAGGGTGTAGAGTGTAGGGTGTAGAGTGTAGGGTATAGAGTGTAGGGTATAGAGTGTAGGTTATAGAGTGTAGGGTGTAGGGATTAGAGTGTAGGGATTAGAGTGTAGGGTGTAGAGTGTAGGGTGTAGAGTGTAGGGTATAGAGTGTAGGGTATAGAGTGTAGGGTATAGAGTGTAGAGTGTAGGGATTAGAGTGTAGGCATTAGAGTGTAGGGTATAGAGTGTAGGGTATAGAGTGTAGGGTATAGAGTGTAGGGTATAGAGTGTAGGGTATAGAGTGTAGGGAATAGAGTGTAGAGTGTAGGGTGTAGAATGTAAAGTGTAGGGTATAGAGTGTAAGGTATAGAGTGTAGTGTATAGAGTGTATGTTATAGAGTGTAGGGTATAGAGTGTAGAGTGTAGGGTATAGAGTGTAGGGTATAGAGTGTAGGGTATAGAGTGTAGGGTATAGAGTGTAGGGTGTAGGGTATAGAGTGTAGGGTATAGAGTGCACGTTGTAGAGTGTAGGGTATAGAGTGTAGGGTATAGAGAGTAGGGTATAAAGTGTAGAGTGTAGGGTTTAGAGTGTATAGTGTAGGGTATAGAGTGTAGGGTATAGAGTGTAGGGTATAGAGTGTAGAGTGTAGGGTATAGAGTGTATGCTATAGAGTGTATGGTGTAGAGTGTATGGTATAGAGTGTAGGGTATAGAGTGTAGAGTGTAGGGTATAGAGTGTAGGGTATAGAGTGTAGGGTATAGAGTGTAGGGTATAGAGTGCATGTTATAGAGTGTAGGGTATAGAGTGTAGAGTGTAGAGTGTAGGGTATAGAGTTTAGAGTGTAGGGTATAGAGTGTAGGGTATAGAGTGTAGGGTGTCGAGTGTAGGGTATAGAGTGTAGGGTATAGAGTGTAGGGTATAGAGTGTATGGTATAGAGTGTAGGGTATAGAGTTTAGGGTATAGAGTGTAGGATATAGAGTGTATGGTATAGAGTGTAGGGTATAGAGTGTAGAGTGTAGGGTATAGAGTGTAGGGTATAGAGTGTAGGGTATAGCGTGTAGGCTATAGAGTGTAGGGTATAGAGTGTAGAGTGTAGGGTATAGAGTGTAGGGTGTAGAGTGTAGGGTATAGAGTGTTGGGTGTAGAGTGCAGGGTGTAGAGTGCAGGGTGTAGAGTGCAGGGTATAGAGTGTAGGGTATAGAGTGTAGGGTATAAAGTGTAGAGTGTAGGGTATAGAGTGTAGGGTATAGAGTGTAGGGTGTAGAGTGTAGGGTGTAGAGTGTATGGTATAGAGTGTAGGGTATAGATTGTAGGGTATAGAGTGTAGAGTGTAGGGTATAGAGTGTAGGGTATAGAGCTTAGGGTGTAGAGTGTAGGATATAGAGTGTAGAGTTTAGGGTATAGAGTGTGGGGCATAGAGTGTATGGTATACAGTGTAGAGTGTAGAGTGTAGGGTATAGAGTGTATAATGTAGGGTATAGAGTGTAGGGTGTAGAGTGTAGGGTGTAGAGTGTAGGGTGTAGAGTGTAGGGTGTAGAGTATATGGTATAGAGTGTAGGGTATAGAGTGTAGAGTGTAGGGTATAGAGTGTAGGGTGTAGAGTGTAGGGTATAGAGTGTAGAGTTTAGGGTAGAGAGTGTGGGGCATAGAGTGTATGGTATACAGTGTAGAGTGTAGGGTATAGAGTGTATAGTGTAGGGTATAGAGTGTAGGTTATAGAGTGTATGGTATAGAGTGTAGGGTGTAAAGTGTAGAGTGTAGGGTATAGAGTGTATGGTATAGAGTGTAGGGTATAAAGTGTAGAGTGTAGGGTATAGAGTGTAGGGTATAGAGTGTAGTGTATAGAGTGTAGGGTATAGAGTGTAGGGTACAGAGTGTAGAGTGTAGGGTACAGAGTGCAGGGTGTAGAGTGTAGGGTATAGAGTGTAGAGTGTAGAGTGTAGGGTGTAGAGTGTAGGGTATAGAGTGTAGGGTATAGAGTGTAGGGTATAGAGTGTAGGGTATAAAGTGTAGGGTGTAGGGTATAGAGTGTAGGGTATAGAGTGCAGGTTGTAGAGTGTAGGGTATAGAGTGTATGGTATAGGGTGTAGGGTGTAGGGTGTAGAGTGTGGGGTGTAGAGTGGTGTAGAGTGTAGGATGTAGAGTGTATGGTATAGAGTGTAGGGTATAGAGTATAGCGTGTATGGTATAGAGTGTAGTGTATAGAGTGTAGGGTATAGGGTATAGAGTGTAGGGTATAGAGTGTAGGGTATAGATTTTAGAGTGTAGGGTATAGAGTGTAAGGTATAGAGTGTAGGGTGTGGAGTGTAGGGTATAGAGTGTAGGGTATAGAGTGTATGGTATAGAGTGTAGGGTATAGAGTGTATGGTATAGAGTGTAGAGTGTAGGGTATAGAGTGTATTTTATAGAGTGTAGGGTATAGAGTGTAGGGTATAGAGTGTAGAGTGTAGGGTATAGAGTGTAGGGTATAGAGTGTAGAGTGTAGGGTATAGAGTGTAGGGTATAGAGTGTAGGGTATAGAGTGTAGAGTGTAGGGATTAGAGTGTAGGGATTAGAGTGTAGGGTATAGAGTGTAGAGTATAGAGTGTAGGGTATAGAGTGTAGGGATTAGAGTGTAGGGATTAGAGTGTAGGGATTAGAGTGTAGGGATTAGAGTGTAGGGATTAGAGTGTAGGGTATAGAGTGTAGGGTATAGAGTGTAGGGTATAGAGTGTAGGGTATAGTGTGTATGGTATAGAGTGTAGGGTATAAAGTGTAAAGTGTAGGGTATAGAGTGTATGGTATAGAGTGTAGGGTGTAGAGTGTATGGTATAGAGTGTAGGGTATAGAGTGTATAGTGTAGGGTATAGAGTGTAGGGTATAGAGTGTAGGGTATAGAGAGTAGGGTATAGAGTGTAGGGTATAGAGTGTAGGGTACAGAGTGTAGGGTATAGAGTGTAGGGTACAGAGTGCAGGGTGTAGAGTGTAGGGTATAGAGTGTATAGTGTAGGGTATAGAGTGTAGGGTATAGAGTGTAGGGTGTAAAGTGGAGGGTGTAGAGTGTAGGGTGTAGAGTGTAGGGTGTAGAGTGTAGGGTGTAGAGTGTATGGTATAGAGTGTAGGGTATAGAGTGTAGAGTGTAGGGTATAGAGTGTAGGGTATAGAGTGTAGGGTATAGAGTGTAGGGTATAGAGTGTAGGGTGTAGAGTGTAGGGTATAGAGTGTAGAGTTTAGGGTAGAGAGTGTGGGGCATAGAGTGTATGGTATACAGTGTAGAGTGTAGGGTATAGAGTGTATAGTGTAGGGTATAGAGTGTAGGGTATAGAGTGTATGGTATAGAGTGTAGGGTATAAAGTGTAGAGTGTAGGGTATAGAGTGTATGGTATAGAGTGTAGGGTATAAAGTGTAGAGTGTAGGGTATAGAGTGTAGGGTATAGAGTGTAGGGTATAGAGTGTAGGGTAAAGAGTGTAGAGTGTAGGGTACAGAGTGCAGGGTGTAGAGTGTAGGGTATAGAGTGTAGAGTGTAGAGTGTAGGGTGTAGAGTGTAGGGTATAGAGTGTAGGGTATAGAGTGTAGGGTATAGAGTGTAGGGTATAAAGTGTAGGGTGTAGGGTATAGAGTGTAGGGTATAGAGTGCAGGTTGTAGAGTGTAGGGTATAGAGTGTATGGTATAGGGTGTAGGGTATAAAGTGTAGGGTATAGAGTGTAGGGTATAGAATGTAGGGTATAGAGTGTAGGGTATAGAGTGTAGGGTATAGAGTGTAGGCTATAGAGTGTAGAGTATATAGTGTAGAGTGTAGGATATAGAGTGTAGGGTATAGAGTGTAGGGTGTAGGGATTAGAGTGTAGGGATTAGAGTGTAGGGATTAGAGTGTAGGGTGTAGAGTGTAGGGTGTAGAGTGTAGGGTATAGAGTGTAGGGTATAGAGTGTAGGGTATAGAGTGTAGAGTGTAGGGATTAGAGTGTAGGGTATAGAGTGTAGGGTATAGAATGTAGGGTATAGAGTGTAGGGTAAAGAGTGTAGAGTGTAGGGTACAGAGTGCAGGGTGTAGAGTGTAGGGAATAGAGTGTAGAGTGTAGGGTATAGAGTGTAGGGTACAGAGTGTAGGGTATAGAGTGTAGAGTGTAGGGATTAGAGTGTAGGGATTAGAGTGTAGGGTATAGAGTGTAGAGTGTAGAGTATAGAGTGTAGGGTATAGAGTGTAGGGATTAGAGTGTAGGGATTAGAGTGTAGGGATTAGAGTGTAGGGATTAGAGTGTAGGGTATAGAGTGTAGGGTATAGAGTGTAGGGTATAGAGTGTAGGGTATAGTGTGTATGGTATAGAGTGTAGGGTATAAAGTGTAGAGTGTATGGTATAGAGTGTAGGGTATAGAGTGTAAAGTGTAGGGTATAGAGTGTATGGTATAGAGTGTAGGGTGTAGAGTGTATGGTATAGAGTGTAGGGTATAGAGTGTAGAGTGTAGGGTATAGAGTGTAGGGTATAGAGTGTAGGGTATAGAGAGTAGGGTATAGAGTGTAGGGTATAGAGTGTAGGGTACAGAGTGTAGGGTATAGAGTGTAGGGTACAGAGTGCAGGGTGTAGAGTGTAGGGTATAGAGTGTATAGTGTAGGGTATAGAGTGTAGGGTGTAAAGTGGAGGGTGTAGAGTGTAGGGTGTAGAGTGTAGGGTGTAGAGTGTAGGGTGTAGAGTGTATGGCATAGAGTGTAGGGTGTAGCGTGTAGAGTGTAGGGTATAGAGTGTAGGGTATAGAGTGTAGGGTATAGAGTGTAGGGTATAGAGTGTAGGGTGTAGAGTGTAGGGTATAGAGTGTAGAGTTTAGGGTAGAGAGTGTGGGGCATAGAGTGTATGGTATACAGTGTAGAGTGTAGGTTATAGAGTGTATAGTGTAGGGTATAGAGTGTAGGGTATAGAGTGTATGGTATAGAGTGTAGGGTGTAGAGTGTAGGGTGTAGAGTGTATGGTATAGAGTGTAGGGTATAAAGTGTAGAGTGTAGGGTACAGAGTGCAGGGTGTAGAGTGTAGGGTATAGAGTGTAGAGTGTAGAGTGTAGGGTGTAGAGTGTAGGGTATAGAGTGTAGGGTATAGAGTGTAGGGTATAGAGTGTAGGGTATAAAGTGTAGGGTGTAGGGTATAGAGTGTAGGGTATAGAGTGCAGGTTGTAGAGTGTAGGGTATAGAGTGTATGGTATAGGGTGTAGGGTATAAAGTGTAGGGTATAGAGTGTAGGGTATAGAATGTAGGGTATAGAGTGTAGGGTATAGAGTGTAGGGTATAGAGTGTAGGCTATAGAGTGTAGAGTATATAGTGTAGAGTGTAGGGTATAGAGTGTAGGGTATAGAGTGTAGGGTATAGATTGTAGGGTGTAGGGATTAGAGTGTAGGGATTAGAGTGTAGGGATTAGAGTGTAGGGTGTAGAGTGTAGGGTGTAGAGTGTAGGGTATAGAGTGTAGGGTATAGAGTGTAGGGTATAGAGTGTAGAGTGTAGGGATTAGAGTGTAGGGTATAGAGTGTAGGGTATAGAATGTAGGGTATAGAGTGTAGGGTAAAGAGTGTAGAGTGTAGGGTACAGAGTGCAGGGTGTAGAGTGTAGGTAATAGAGTGTAGAGTGTAGGGTGTAGAGTGTAGGGTGTAGAGTGTAGGGTGTAGGGTATAGAGTGTAGGGTATAGAGTGTAGGGTATAGAGTGTAGGGTGTAGGGATTAGAGTGTAGGGATTAGAGTGTAGGGATTAGAGTGTAGGGTGTAGAGTGTAGGGTGTAGAGTGTAGGGTATAGAGTGTAGGGTATAGAGTGTAGGGTATAGAGTGTAGAGTGTAGGGATTAGAGTGTAGGGTATAGAGTGTAGGGTATAGAGTAGAGTGTAGAGTGTAGGCTATAGAGTGTAGACTATAGAGTGTAGGGTATAGAGTGTAGGGTATAGAGTGTAGGGTATAGAGTGTAAGGTGTAGGGTATAGAGTGTAGGGTATAGAGTGCAGGTTGTAGAGTGTAGGGTATAGAGTGTAGGGTATAGAGAGTAGGGTATAAAGTGTAGAGTGTAGGGTATAGAGTGTATAGTGTAGGGTATAGAGTGTAGGGTATAGAGTGTAGAGTGTAGGGTATAGAGTGTATGCTATAGAGTGTATGGTGTAGAGTGTATGGTATAGAGTGTAGGGTATAGAGTGTAGAGTGTATGGTATAGAGTGTATGGTATAGAGTGTAGGGTATAGAGTGTAGGGTATAGAGTGTAGGGTATAGAGTGTATGTTATAGAGTGTAGGATATAGAGTGTAGAGTGTAGGGTATAGAGTTTGCAGTGTAGGGTATAGAGTGTAGGGTATAGAGTGTAAGGTATAGAGTGTAGGGTGTAGAGTGTAGGGTATAGAGTGTAGGGTATAGAGTGTATGGTATAGAGTGTATGGTATAGAGTGTAGGGTATAGAGTGTATGGTATAGAGTGTAGGGTATAGAGTGTAGAGTGTAGGGATTTGAGTGTAGGGTGTAGAGTGTATGGTATAGAGTGTAGAGTGTAGGTTATCGAGTGTAGGGTATAGAGTGTAGGGTGTAGAGTGTAGGGTATAGAGTGTTGGGTGTAGAGTGCAGGGTGTAGAGTGCAGGGTATAGAGTGTAGGATATAGAGTGTAGAGTGTAGGGTATAGAGTGTAGGGTGTAGGGTATAGAGTGTAGAGTGTAGGGTATAGAGTGTAGGGTATAGAGTGTAGGGTATAGAGTGTAGGGTATAGAGTGTAGGGAATAGAGTGTAGAGTGTAAGGTGTAGAGTGTAGGGTATAGAGTGTAGGGTATATACTGTAGGGTATAGAGTGTAGAGTGTAGGGTATAGAGTGTAGGGTATAGAGTGTAGGGTTTAGAGTGTTGGGTGTAGAGTGCAGGGTGTAGAGTGCAGGGTATAGAGTGTAGGGTATAGAGTGTAGGGTATAAAGTGTAGAGTGTAGGGTATAGAGTGTATAGTGTAGGGTATAGAGTGTAGGGTATAGAGTGTAGGGTATAGAGTGTAGGGTATAGAGTGTAGGGTATAGGGTATAGAGTGTAGGGTGTAGGGTGTAGAGTGTAGGGTGTTGAGTGTAGGGTATAGAGTGTAGGGTATAGAGTGTAGAGTGCAGGGTATAGAGTGTAGGGTGTAGAGTGTAGGCTATAGAGTGTAGGGTATAGAGTGTAGAGTGTAGGGTATAGAGTGTAGGGTATAGATTGCAGGTTGTAGAGTGCAGGTTGTAGAGTGTAGGGTATAGAGTGTAGGGTATAGAGTGTAGAGTGTAGGGTACAGAGTGTAGGGTATAGATTGCAGGTTGTAGAGTGCAGGTTGTAGAGTGTAGGGTATAGAGTGTAGGGTATAGAGTGTAGGGTATAGAGTGTAGGGTATAGAGTGTAGGGTATAAAGTGTAGAGTGTAGGGTATAGAGTGTATAGTGTAGGGTATAGAGTGTAGGGTATAGAGTGTAGGGTATAGAGAGTATAGTGTAGGGTATAGAGTGTATGCTATAGAGTGTATGGTGTAGAGTGTATGGTATAGAGTGTATGGTGTAGAGTGTATGGTATAGAGTGTAGGGTGTAGAGTGTAGGGTATAGAGTGTAGGGTATAGAGTGTATGTTATAGAGTGTAGGGTATAGAGTGTAGAGTGTAGGGTATAGAGTTTAGAGTGTAGGGTATAGAGTGTAGGGTATAGAGTGTAGTGTATAGAGTGTAGGGTAAAGAGTGTAGAGTGTAGGGTACAGAGTGCAGGGTGTAGAGTGTAGGGTATAGAGTGTAGAGTGTAGGGTGTAGAGTGTAGGGTGTAGAGTGTAGGGTATAGAGTGTAGAGTGTAGGGTGTAGAGTGTAGGGTGTAGGGTATAGAGTGTAGGGTATAGAGTGTAGGGTATAGAGTGTAGGGTATAGGGTGTAGGGATTAGAGTGTAGGGATTAGAGTGTAGGGATTAGAGTGTAGGGTGTAGAGTGTAGGGTATAGAGAGTAGGGTATAGAGTGTAGGGTATAGAGTGTAGGGTATAGAGTGCAGGTTGTAGAGTGTAGGGTATAGAGTGTAGGGTAAAGAGTGTAGAGTGTAGGGTACAGAGGGCAGGGTGTAGAGTGTAGGGTATAGAGTGTAGGGTCTAGGGTGTAGAGTGTAGGGTATAGAGTGTAGAGTGTAGGGTATAGAGTGTACGGTATGGAGTGTAGGGTATAGAGTGTAGGGTATAGAGTGTAGAGTGTAGGGTATAGAATGTAGGGTATAGAGTGTAGGGTATAGAGTGTAGGGAATAGAGTGTATAGTGTAAGGTATAGAGTGTAGAGTGTAGGGTATAGACGGTAGGGTGTAGAGTGTAGGGAGTAGAGTGTAGGGTATAGAGTGTAGAGTGTAGGGTATAGAGTGCAGAGTATAGAGTGTAGGGTGTAGAGTGTAGGCTATAGAGTGTAGGGTATAGAGTGTAGAGTGTAGGGTATAGAGTGTAGGGTATAGAGTGTAGGGTATAGAGTGTAGGGTATAGAGTGTAGAGTGTAGGGTACAGAGTGTAGGGTATAGATTGCAGGTTGTAGAGTGCAGGTTGTAGAGTGTAGGGTATAGAGTGTAGGGTATAGAGTGTAGGGTATAGAGTGTAGGGTATAAAGTGTAGAGTGTAGGGCATAGAGTGTATAGTGTAGGGTATAGAGTGTAGGGTATAGAGTGTAGGGTATAGAGTGTATAGTGTAGGGTATAGAGTTCATGCTATAGAGTGTATGGTGTAGAGTGTATGGTATAGAGTGTAGGGTGTAGAGTGTATGGTATAGAGTGTAGGGTGTAGAGTGTAGGGTATAGAGTGTAGGGTATAGAGTGTATGTTATAGAGTGTAGGGTATAGAGTGTAGAGTGTAGGGTATAGAGTTTAGAGTGTAGGGTATAGAGTGTAGGGTATAGAGTGTAGTGTATAGAGTGTAGGGTAAAGAGTGTAGAGTGTAGGGTACAGAGTGCAGGGTGTAGAGTGTAGGGTATAGAGTGTAGAGTGTAGGGTGTAGAGTGTAGGGTGTAGAGTGTAGGGTATAGAGTGTAGAGTGTAGGGTGTAGAGTGTAGGGTGTAGGGTATAGAGTGTAGGGTATAGAGTGTAGGGTATAGAGTGTAGGGTATAGGGTGTAGGGATTAGAGTGTAGGGATTAGAGTGTAGGGATTAGAGTGTAGGGTGTAGAGTGTAGGGTATAGAGTGTAGGGTATAGAGTGTAGGGTATAGAGTGTAGGGTATAGAGTGCAGGGTGTAGAGTGTAGGGTATAGAGTGTAGGGTCTAGGGTGTAGAGTGTAGGGTATAGAGTGTAGAGTGTAGGGTGTAGAGTGTAGGGTGTAGGGTATAGAGTGTAGGGTATAGAGTGTAGGGTATAGAGTGTAGAGTGTAGGGATTAGAGTGTAGGGTGTAGAGTGTAGGCTATAGAGTGTAGGGTGTAGAGTGTAGGGTATAGAGTGTATGGTATAGAGTGTAGGGTATAGAGTGTAGGGTATAGAGTGTATGTTATAGAGTGTAGGGTATAGAGTGTAGAGTGTAGGGTATAGAGTTTAGAGTGTAGGGTATAGAGTGTACGGTATAGAGTGTAAGGTATAGAGTGTAGAGTGTAGGGTACAGAGTGTAGGGTATAGAGTGTAGGATATAGAGTGTAGGGTAAAGAGTGTAGAGTGTAGGGTACAGAGTGCAGGGTGTAGAGTGTAGGGTATAGCGTGTAGGGTGTAGAGTGTAGGGTGTAGGGTATAGAGTGTAGGGTATAGAGTGTAGGGTATAGAGTGTAGAGTGTAGAGTGTAGGGTGTAGAGTGTAGGGTATAGAGTGTAGGGTATAGAGTGTAGGGTATAGAGTGTAGAGTGTAGGGATTAGAGTGTACGGATTAAAGTGTAGGGTGTAGAGTGTAGGGTGTAGAGTGTAGGGTATAGAGTGTAGGGTATAGAGTGTAGGGTATAGAGTGTAGGGTATAAAGCGTAGAGTGTAGGGTATAGAGTGTATAGTGTAGGGTATAGAGTGTAGGGTATAGAGTGTAGGGTATAGAGTGTAGGGTATAGGGTATAGAGTGTAGGGTGTAGAGTGTAGGGTGAAGGGTGTAGATTGTATGGTATAAAGTGTAGGGTATAGAGTGTAGGGATTAGAGTGTAGGGTATAGAGTGTAGGGTATAGAGTGTAGGGTGTAGAGTGTAGAGTGTAGGGTATAGAGTGTAGAGTGTAGGGTATAGAGTGTAGGGTATAGAGTAGAGTGTAGAGTGTAGGGTATAGAGTGTAGAGTGTAGCGGATAGAATGTAGGGTATAGAGTGTAAGGTGTAGAGTGTAGGGTATAGAGTGTATGGTATAGAGTGTTGGGTATAAAGTATAGAGTGTATGGTATAGAGTGTAGGGTATAAAGTGTAGAGTGTAGGGTATAGAGTGTAGGGTATAGAGTGTAGAGTGTAGGGTAAAGAGTGTAGGGTATAGAGTGTAGGGTATAGAGTGTAGAGTGTAGGGTATAGAGTGTAGAGTATAGAGTGCAGGTTGTAAAGTGTAGGGTATAGAGTGTATGGTATGGAGTGTAGGGTATAAAGTGTAGAGTGTAGTGTATAGAGTGTAGGGTATAGAGTGTAGGAAATAGAGTGTAGGGTAAAGAGTGTAGAGTGTAGGGTACAGAGTGCAGGGTGTAGAGTGTAGGGTATAGAGTGTAGGGTATAGAGTGTAGAGTGTAGAGTGTAGGGTGTAGAGTGTAGGGTATAGAGTGTAGGGTATAGAGTGTAGGGTATAGAGTGTAGGGTATAGAGTGTAGGGTGTAGGGATAAGAGTGTAGGGATTAGAGTGTAGGGTGTAGAGTGTAGGGTATAGAGTGTAGGGTATAGAGTGTAGGGTATAAAGCGTAGAGTGTAGGGTATAGAGTGTATAGTGTAGGGTATAGAGTGTAGGGTATAGAGTGTAGGGTATAGAGTGTAGGGTATAGGGTATAGAGTGTAGGGTGTAGAGTGTAGGGTGTAGGGTGTAGAGTGTATGGTATAGAGTGTAGGGTATAGAGTGTAGGGATTAGAGTGTAGGGTATAGAGTGTAGGGTATAGAGTGTAGGGTATAGAGTGTAGGGTGTAGAGTGTAGAGTGTAGGGTATAGAGTGTAGAGTGTAGGGTATAGAGTGTAGGGTATAGAGTAGAGTGTAGAGTGTAGGGTATAGAGTGTAGAGTGTAGGGGATAGAATGTAGGGTATAGAGTGTAAGGTGTAGAGTGTAGGGTATAGAGTGTATGGTATAGAGTGTGGGGTATAAAGTGTAGAGTTTAGGGTATGGAGTGTAGGGTATAGAGTGTATGGTATAGAGTGTAGGGTTTAAAGTGTAGAGTGTAGGGTATAGAGTGTAGGGTATAGAGTGTAGAGTGTAGGGTAAAGAGTGTAGGGCATAGAGTGTAGGGTATAGAGTGTAGAGTGTAGGGTATAGAGTGTAGGGTATAGAGTGTAGGGTATAAAGTGTAGAGTGTAGTGTATAGAGTGTAGGGTATAGAGTGTAGGGTATAGAGTGTAGGGTATAGAGTGTAGGCTATAGAGTGTAGAGTGTAGGGTGTAGAGTGTATGGTATAGAGTGTAGGGTATAGAGTGTAGGGTATAGAGTGTGGAGAAGAGAGTGTAGGGTATAGAGTGTAGGGTATAGAATGTAGAGTGTAGAGTGTAGGGTGTAGAGTGCAAAGTGTAGGGTATAGAGTGTAAGGTATAGAGTGTAGTGTATAGAGTGTATGTTATAGAGTGTAGGGTATAGAGTGTAGAGTTTAGGGTATAGAGTGTAGTGTATAGAGTGTATGGTATAGAGTGTATGGTATAGAGTGTAGAGTGTAGGGTATAGAGTGTAGGGTATAGAGTGTAGGGTATAGAGTGTAGGGTATAGCGTGTAGAGTGTAGGGTATAGAGTGTAGGGTATAGAGTGTAGGGTATAGAGTGTAGGGTATAGAGTGTAAGGTATAGAGTGTAGGTTATAGAGTGTAGGGTATAGAGTGTAGGGTATAGAGTGTAGCTTATAGAGCGTAGGGTGTAGGGTATAGAGTGTAGGGTATAGAGTGTAGGGTATAGAGTGTAGAGTGTAGGGTATAGAGTGTATGGTATAGAGCTTAGGGTGTAGAGCGTAGGGTATAGAGTGTAGAGTTTAGGGTATAGAGTGTGGGGCATAGAGTGTATGGTATACAGTGTAGAGTGTAGGGTATAGAGTGTAGGGTATAGAGTGTAGGGTATAGAGTGTAGAGTGTAGGGTATAGAGTGTAGGGTATAGAGTGCAGGTTGTAGAGTGTAGGGTATAGAGTGTAGGGTATAGAGTGTAGGGTATAAAGTGTAGAGTGTAGGGTATAGAGTGTATAGTGTAGGGTATAGAGTGTAGGGTATAGAGTGTAGGGTATAGAGTGTATAGTGTAGGGTATAGAGTGTATGCTATAGAGTGTATGGTGTAGAGTGTATGGTATAGAGTGTAGGGTGTAGAGTGTATGGTATAGAGTGTAGGGTATAGAGTGTAGGGTATAGAGTGTAGGGTATAGAGTGTATGTTATAGAGTGTAGGGTATAGAGTGTAGAGTGTAGGGTATAGAGTTTAGAGTGTAGGGTATAGAGTGTAGGGTATAGAGTGTAAGGTATATAGTGTAGAGTGTAGGGTATAGAGTGTAGGGTATAGAGTGTAGGGTATAGAGTGTAGGGTAAAGAGTGTAGAGTGTAGGGTACAGATTGCAGGGTGTAGAGTGTAGGGTATAGAGTGTAGAGTGTAGGGTGTAGAGTGTAGGGTGTAGAGTGTAGGGTGTAGAGTGTAGGGTGTAGGGTATAGAGTGTAGGGTATAGAGTGTAGGGTATAGAGTGTAGGGTGTAGAGTGTAGGGTGTAGAGTGTAGGGTATAGAGTGTAGGGTATAGAGTGTAGGTTATAGAGTGTAGGGTGTAGGGATTAGAGTGTAGGGATTAGAGTGTAGGGTGTAGAGTGTAGGGTGTAGAGTGTAGGGTATAGAGTGTAGGGTATAGAGTGTAGGGTATAGAGTGTAGAGTGTAGGGATTAGAGTGTAGGCATTAGAGTGTAGGGTATAGAGTGTAGGGTATAGAGTGTAGGGTATAGAGTGTAGGGTATAGAGTGTAGGGAATAGAGTGTAGAGTGTAGGGTGTAGAATGTAAAGTGTAGGGTATAGAGTGTAAGGTATAGAGTGTAGTGTATAGAGTGTATGTTATAGAGTGTAGGGTATAGAGTGTAGAGTGTAGGGTATAGAGTGTAGGGTATAGAGTGTAGGGTATAGAGTGTAGGGTATAGAGTGTAGGGTGTAGGGTATAGAGTGTAGGGTATAGAGTGCACGTTGTAGAGTGTAGGGTATAGAGTGTAGGGTATAGAGAGTAGGGTATAAAGTGTAGAGTGTAGGGTTTAGAGTGTATAGTGTAGGGTATAGAGTGTAGGGTATAGAGTGTAGGGTATAGAGTGTAGAGTGTAGGGTATAGAGTGTATGCTATAGAGTGTATGGTGTAGAGTGTATGGTATAGAGTGTAGGGTATAGAGTGTAGAGTGTAGGGTATAGAGTGTAGGGTATAGAGTGTAGGGTATAGAGTGTAGGGTATAGAGTGCATGTTATAGAGTGTAGGGTATAGAGTGTAGAGTGTAGAGTGTAGGGTATAGAGTTTAGAGTGTAGGGTATAGAGTGTAGGGTATAGAGTGTAGGGTATAGAGTGTAGGGTGTAGAGTGTAGGGTATAGAGTGTAGGGTATAGAGTGTAGGGTATAGAGTGTATGGTATAGAGTGTAGGGTATAGAGTTTAGGGTATAGAGTGTAGGGTATAGAGTGTATGGTATAGAGTGTAGGGAATAGAGTGTAGAGTGTAGGGTATAGAGTGTAGGGTATAAAGTGTAGGGTATAGAGTGTAGGCTATAGAGTGTAGGGTATAGAGTGTAGAGTGTAGGGTATAGAGTGTAGGGTGTAGAGTGTAGGGTATAGAGTGTTGGGTGTAGAGTGCAGGGTGTAGAGTGCAGGGTGTAGAGTGCAGGGTATAGAGTGTAGGGTATAGAGTGTAGGGTATAAAGTGTAGAGTGTAGGGTATAGAGTGTAGGGTATAGAGTGTAGGGTGTAGAGTGTAGGGTGTAGAGTGTATGGTATAGAGTGTAGGGTATAGATTGTAGGGTATAGAGTGTAGAGTGTAGGGTATAGAGTGTAGGGTATAGAGCTTAGGGTGTAGAGTGTAGGATATAGAGTGTAGAGTTTAGGGTATAGAGTGTGGGGCATAGAGTGTATGGTATACAGTGTAGAGTGTAGAGTGTAGGGTATAGAGTGTATAATGTAGGGTATAGAGTGTAGGGTGTAGAGTGTAGGGTGTAGAGTGTAGGGTGTAGAGTGTAGGGTGTAGAGTATATGGTATAGAGTGTAGGGTATAGAGTGTAGAGTGTAGGGTATAGAGTGTAGGGTATAGAGTGTAGGGTATAGAGTGTAGGGTATAGAGTGTAGGGTGTAGAGTGTAGGGTATAGAGTGTAGAGTTTAGGGTAGAGAGTGTGGGGCATAGAGTGTATGGTATACAGTGTAGAGTGTAGGGTATAGAGTGTATAGTGTAGGGTATAGAGTGTAGGTTATAGAGTGTATGGTATAGAGTGTAGGGTATAAAGTGTAGAGTGTAGGGTATAGAGTGTATGGTATAGAGTGTAGGGTATAAAGTGTAGAGTGTAGGGTATAGAGTGTAGGGTATAGAGTGTAGTGTATAGAGTGTAGGGTATAGAGTGTAGGGTACAGAGTGTAGAGTGTAGGGTACAGAGTGCAGGGTGTAGAGTGTAGGGTATAGAGTTTAGAGTGTAGAGTGTAGGGTGTAGAGTGTAGGGTATAGAGTGTAGGGTATAGAGTGTAGGGTATAGAGTGTAGGGTATAAAGTGTAGGGTGTAGGGTATAGAGTGTAGGGTATAGAGTGCAGGTTGTAGAGTGTAGGGTATAGAGTGTATGGTATAGGGTGTAGGGTATAAAGTGTAGGGTATAGAGTGTAGGGTATAGAGTGTAGGGTATAGAGTGTAGGCTATAGAGTGTAGAGTATATAGTGTAGAGTGTAGGGTATAGAGTGTAGGGTATAGAGTGTAGGGTATAGAGTGTGGAGTATAGAGTGTAGGGTATAGAGTGTAGGGTATAGAATGTAGAGTGTAGAGTGTAGGGTGTAGAGTGCAAAGTGTAGGGTATAGAGTGTAAGATATAGAGTGTAGTGTATAGAGTGTATGTTATAGAGTGTAGAGTTTAGGGTATAGAGTGTAGTGTATAGATTGTATGGTATAGAGTGTATGGTATAGAGTGTAGAGTGTAGGGTATAGAGTGTAGGGTATAGAGTGTAGGGTATAGAGTGTAGGGTGTAGAGTGTAGGGTATAGAGTGTAGGGTATAGAGTGTAGGGTATAGAGTGTAGGTTATAGAGTGTAGCGTATAGAGCGTAGGGTGTAGGGTATAGAGTGTAGGGTATAGAGTGTAGGGTATAGAGTGTAGGGTATAGAGTGTATGGTATAGAGCTTAGGGTGCAGAGTGTAGGGTATAGAATGTAGAGTTTAGGGTAGAGAGTGTGGGGCATAGAGTGTATGGTATACAGTGTAGAGTGTAGGGTATAGAGTGTATAGTGTAGGGTATAGAGTGTAGGGTATAGAGTGTATGGTATAGAGTGTAGGGTATAAAGTGTAGAGTGTAGGGTATAGAGTGTATGGTATAGAGTGTAGGGTATAAAGTGTAGAGTGTAGGGTATAGAGTGTAGGTTATAGAGTGTAGGCTATAGAGTGTAGAGTTTAGAGTGTAGGGTATAGAATGTAGAGTGTAGGGTATAGAGTGTAAAGTGTAGGGTATAGAGTGTAGGATATAGAGTGTAGAGTGTAGGGTATAGAGTGTAGGGTATACAGTGTATGGTATAGAGTGTAGGGTATAGAGTGTATGGTATAGAGTGTAGGGTATAGAGTGTAAGGTATAGAGTGTAGGGTATAGAGTGTATGGTATAGAGTGTAGGGTATAGAGTGTAGAGTGTAGGGTATAGAGTGTAGGGTATAGAGTGTAGGGTATAGAGTGTAGGCTATAGAGTGTAGGGTATAGAGTGTAGAGTGTAGGGTATAGAGTGTAGGGTGTAGAGTGTAGGGTATAGAGTGTTGGGTGTAGAGTGCAGGGTGTAGAGTGCAGGGTGTAGAGTGCAGGGTATAGAGTGTAGGGTATAGAGTGTAGGGTATAAAGTGTAGAGTGTAGAGTGTAGGGTGTAGAGTGTAGGGTATAGAGTGTAGGGTATAGAGTGTAGGGTATAGAGTGTAGGGTATAAAGTGTAGGGTGTAGGGTATAGAGTGTATGGTATAGAGTGCAGGTTGTAGAGTGTAGGGTATAGAGTGTATGGTATAGGGTGTAGGGTATAAAGTGTAGGGTATAGAGTGTAGGGTATAGAGTGTAGGGTATAGAGTGTAGGCTATAGAGTGTAGAGTATATAGTGTAGAGTGTAGGGTATAGAGTGTAGGGTATAGAGTGTAGGGTATAGAGTGTGGAGTATAGAGTGTAGGGTATAGAGTGTAGGGTATAGAATGTAGAGTGTAGAGTGTAGGGTGTAGAGTGCAAAGTGTAGGGTATAGAGTGTAAGATATAGAGTGTAGTGTATAGAGTGTATGTTATAGAGTGTAGGGTATAGAGTGTAGAGTTTAGGGTATAGAGTGTAGTGTATAGATTGTATGGTATAGAGTGTATGGTATAGAGTGTAGAGTGTAGGGTATAGAGTGTAGGGTATAGAGTGTAGGGTATAGAGTGTAGGGTGTAGAGTGTAGGGTATAGAGTGTAGGGTATAGAGTGTAGGGTATAGAGTGTAGGTTATAGAGTGTAGCGTATAGAGCGTAGGGTGTAGGGTATAGAGTGTAGGGTATAGAGTGTAGGGTATAGAGTGTAGGGTATAGAGTGTATGGTATAGAGCTTAGGGTGCAGAGTGTAGGGTATAGAATGTAGAGTTTAGGGTAGAGAGTGTGGGGCATAGAGTGTATGGTATACAGTGTAGAGTGTAGGGTATAGAGTGTATAGTGTAGGGTATAGAGTGTAGGGTATAGAGTGTATGGTATAGAGTGTAGGGTATAAAGTGTAGAGTGTAGGGTATAGAGTGTATGGTATAGAGTGTAGGGTATAAAGTGTAGAGTGTAGGGTATAGAGTGTAGGTTATAGAGTGTAGGCTATAGAGTGTAGAGTTTAGAGTGTAGGGTATAGAATGTAGAGTGTAGGGTATAGAGTGTAAAGTGTAGGGTATAGAGTGTAGGATATAGAGTGTAGAGTGTAGGGTATAGAGTGTAGGGTATACAGTGTATGGTATAGAGTGTAGGGTATAGAGTGTATGGTATAGAGTGTAGGGTATAGAGTGTAGGATATAGAGTGTAGGGTATAGAGTGTATGGTATAGAGTGTAGGGTATAGAGTGTAGAGTGTAGGGTATAGAGTGTAGGGTATAGAGTGTAGGGTATAGAGTGTAGGCTATAGAGTGTAGGGTATAGAGTGTAGAGTGTAGGGTATAGAGTGTAGGGTGTAGAGTGTAGGGTATAGAGTGTTGGGTGTAGAGTGCAGGGTGTAGAGTGCAGGGTGTAGAGTGCAGGGTATAGAGTGTAGGGTATAGAGTGTAGGGTATAAAGTGTAGAGTGTAGGGTATAGAGTGTAGGGTATAGAGTGTAGGGTGTAGAGTGTAGGGTGTAGAGTGTATGGTATAGAGTGTAGGGTATAGATTGTAGGGTATAGAGTGTAGAGTGTAGGGTATAGAGTGTAGGGTATAGAGCTTAGGGTGTAGAGCGTAGGATATAGAGTGTAGAGTTTAGGGTATAGAGTGTGGGGCATAGAGTGTATGGTATACAGTGTAGAGTGTAGAGTGTAGGGTATAGAGTGTATAGTGTAGGGTATAGAGTGTAGGGTATAGAGTGTAGGGTGTAGAGTGTAGGGTGTAGAGTGTAGGGTGTAGAGTGTAGGGTGTAGAGTGTATGGTATAGAGTGTAGGGTATAGAGTGTAGAGTGTAGGGTATAGAGTGTAGGGTATAGAGTGTAGGGTATAGAGTGTAGGGTATAGAGTGTAGGGTGTAGAGTGTAGGGTATAGAGTGTAGAGTTTAGGGTAGAGAGTGTGGGGCATAGAGTGTATGGTATACAGTGTAGAGTGTAGGGTATAGAGTGTAGTGTAGGGTATAGAGTGTAGGTTATAGAGTGTATGGTATAGAGTGTAGGGTATAAAGTGTAGAGTGTAGGGTATAGAGTGTATGGTATAGAGTGTAGGGTATAAAGTGTAGAGTGTAGGGTATAGAGTGTAGGGTAAAGAGTGTAGAGTGTAGGGTACAGAGTGCAGGGTGTAGAGTGTAGGGTATAGAGTGTAGAGTGTAGAGTGTAGGGTGTAGAGTGTAGGGTATAGAGTGTAGGGTATAGAGTGTAGGGTATAGAGTGTAGGGTATAAAGTGTAGGGTGTAGGGTATAGAGTGTAGGGTATAGAGTGCAGGTTGTAGAGTGTAGGGTATAGAGTGTATGGTATAGGGTGTAGGGTATAAAGTGTAGGGTATAGAGTGTAGGGTATAGAGTGTAGGGTATAGAGTGTAGGGTATAGAGTGTAGGCTATAGAGTGTAGAGTATATAGTGTAGAGTGTAGGGTATAGAGTGTAGGGTATAGAGTGTAGGGTATAGAGTGTGGAGTATAGAGTGTAGGGTATAGAATGTAGAGTGTAGAGTGTAGGGTGTAGAGTGCAAAGTGTAGGGTATAGAGTGTAAGATATAGAGTGTAGTGTATAGAGTGTATGTTATAGAGTGTAGGGTATAGAGTGTAGAGTTTAGGGTATAGAGTGTAGTGTATAGATTGTATGGTATAGAGTGTATGGTATAGAGTGTAGAGTGTAGGGTATAGAGTGTAGGGTATAGAGTGTAGGGTATAGAGTGTAGGGTGTAGAGTGTAGGGTATAGAGTGTAGGGTATAGAGTGTAGGGTATAGAGTGTAGGTTATAGAGTGTAGCGTATAGAGCGTAGGGTGTAAGGTATAGAGTGTAGGGTATAGAGTGTAGGGTATAGAGTGTAGGGTATAGAGTGTATGGTATAGAGCTTAGGGTGCAGAGTGTAGGGTATAGAATGTAGAGTTTAGGGTAGAGAGTGTGGGGCATAGAGTGTATGGTATACAGTGTAGAGTGTAGGGTATAGAGTGTATAGTGTAGGGTATAGAGTGTAGGGTATAGAGTGTATGGTATAGAGTGTAGGGTATAAAGTGTAGAGTGTAGGGTATAGAGTGTATGGTATAGAGTGCAGGGTATAAAGTGTAGAGTGTAGGGTATAGAGTGTAGGGTATAGAGTGTAGGCTATAGAGTGTAGAGTTTAGAGTGTAGGGTATAGAATGTAGAGTGTAGGGTATAGAGTGTAAAGTGTAGGGTATAGAGTGTAGGATATAGAGTGTAGAGTGTAGGGTATAGAGTGTAGGGTATACAGTGTATGGTATAGAGTGTAGGGTATAGAGTGTAGAGTGTAGGGTATAGAGTGTAGGGTATAGAGTGTAGGGTATAGAGTGTAGGGTATAGATTGTAGGGTATAGGGTATAGAGTGTATGGTGTAGAGTGTAGGGTATAGAGTGTAGGGTGTAGGGTGTAGAGTGTGGGGTGTAGAGTGGTGTAGAGTGTAGGATGTAGAGTGTATGGTATAGAGTGTAGGTTATAGAGTATAGCGTGTATGGTATAGAGTGTAGTGTATAGAGTGTAGGGTATAGGGTATAGAGTGTAGGGTATAGATTTTAGAGTGTAGGGTATAGAGTGTAAGGTATAGAGTGTAGGGTGTGGAGTGTAGGGTATAGAGTGTAGGGTATAGAGTGTAGGGTATAGAGTGTAGTGTGTAGAGTGTAGGGTATAGAGTGTAGAGTTTAGGGTAGAGAGTGTGGGGCATAGAGTGTATGGTATACAGTGTAGAGTGTAGGGTATAGAGTGTATAGTGTAGGGTATAGAGTGTAGGTTATAGAGTGTATGGTATAGAGTGTAGGGTATAAAGTGTAGAGTGTAGGGTATAGAGTGTATGGTATAGAGTGTAGGGTATAAAGTGTAGAGTGTAGGGTATAGAGTGTAGGGTATAGAGTGTAGTGTATAGAGTGTAGGGTATAGAGTGTAGGGTACAGAGTGTAGAGTGTAGGGTACAGAGTGCAGGGTGTAGAGTGTAGGGTATAGAGTGTAGAGTGTAGAGTGTAGGGTGTAGAGTGTAGGGTATAGAGTGTAGGGTATAGAGTGTAGGGTATAGAGTGTAGGGTATAAAGTGGAGGGTGTAGGGTATAGAGTGTAGGGTATAGAGTGCAGGTTGTAGAGTGTAGGGTATAGAGTGTATGGTATAGGGTGTAGGGTATAAAGTGTAGGGTATAGAGTGTAGGGTATAGAGTGTAGGGTATAGAGTGTAGGGTATAGAGTGTAGGCTATAGAGTGTAGAGTATATAGTGTAGAGTGTAGGGTATAGAGTGTAGGGTATAGAGTGTAGGGTATAGAGTGTGGAGTATAGAGTGTAGGGTATAGAATGTAGAGTGTAGAGTGTAGGGTGTAGAGTGCAAAGTGTAGGGTATAGAGTGTAAGATATAGAGTGTAGTGTATAGAGTGTATGTTATAGAGTGTAGGGTATAGAGTGTAGAGTTTAGGGTATAGAGTGTAGTGTATAGATTGTATGGTATAGAGTGTATGGTATAGAGTGTAGAGTGTAGGGTATAGAGTGTAGGGTATAGAGTGTAGGGTATAGAGTGTAGGGTGTAGAGTGTAGGGTATAGAGTGTAGGGTATAGAGTGTAGGGTATAGAGTGTAGGTTATAGAGTGTAGCGTATAGAGCGTAGGGTGTAGGGTATAGAGTGTAGGGTATAGAGTGTAGGGTATAGAGTGTAGGGTATAGAGTGTATGGTATAGAGCTTAGGGTGCAGAGTGTAGGGTATAGAATGTAGAGTTTAGGGTAGAGAGTGTGGGGCATAGAGTGTATGGTATACAGTGTAGAGTGTAGGGTATAGAGTGTATAGTGTAGGGTATAGAGTGTAGGGTATAGAGTGTATGGTATAGAGTGTAGGGTATAAAGTGTAGAGTGTAGGGTATAGAGTGTATGGTATAGAGTGTAGGGTATAAAGTGTAGAGTGTAGGGTATAGAGTGTAGGGTATAGAGTGTAGGCTATAGAGTGTAGAGTTTAGAGTGTAGGGTATAGAATGTAGAGTGTAGGGTATAGAGTGTAAAGTGTAGGGTATAGAGTGTAGGATATAGAGTGTAGAGTGTAGGGTATAGAGTGTAGGGTATACAGTGTATGGTATAGAGTGTAGGGTATAGAGTGTATGGTATAGAGTGTAGGGTATAGAGTGTAGGGTATAGAGTGTAGGGTATAGAGTGTATGGTATAGAGTGTAGGGTATAGAGTGTAGAGTGTAGGGTATAGAGTGTAGGGTATAGAGTGTAGGGTATAGAGTGTAGGCTATAGAGTGTAGGGTATAGAGTGTAGAGTGTAGGGTATAGAGTGTAGGGTGTAGAGTGTAGGGTATAGAGTGTTGGGTGTAGAGTGCAGGGTGTAGAGTGCAGGGTGTAGAGTGCAGGGTATAGAGTGTAGGGTATAGAGTGTAGGGTATAAAGTGTAGAGTGTAGGGTATAGAGTGTAGGGTATAGAGTGTAGGGTGTAGAGTGTAGGGTGTAGAGTGTATGGTATAGAGTGTAGGGTATAGATTGTAGGGTATAGAGTGTAGAGTGTAGGGTATAGAGTGTAGGGTATAGAGCTTAGGGTGTAGAGTGTAGGATATAGAGTGTAGAGTTTAGGGTATAGAGTGTGGGGCATAGAGTGTATGGTATACAGTGTAGAGTGTAGAGTGTAGGGTATAGAGTGTATAGTGTAGGGTATAGAGTGTAGGGTATAGAGTGTAGGGTGTAGAGTGTAGGGTGTAGAGTGTAGGGTGTAGAGTGTAGGGTGTAGAGTGTATGGTATAGAGTGTAGGGTATAGAGTGTAGAGTGTAGGGTATAGAGTGTAGGGTATAGAGTGTAGGGTATAGAGTGTAGGGTATAGAGTGTAGGGTGTAGAGTGTAGGGTATAGAGTGTAGAGTTTAGGGTAGAGAGTGTGGGGCATAGAGTGTATGGTATACAGTGTAGAGTGTAGGGTATAGAGTGTATAGTGTAGGGTATAGAGTGTAGGTTATAGAGTGTATGGTATAGAGTGTAGGGTATAAAGTGTAGAGTGTAGGGTATAGAGTGTATGGTATAGAGTGTAGGGTATAAAGTGTAGAGTGTAGGGTATAGAGTGTAGGGTAAAGAGTGTAGAGTGTAGGGTACAGAGTGCAGGGTGTAGAGTGTAGGGTATAGAGTGTAGAGTGTAGAGTGTAGGGTGTAGAGTGTAGGGTATAGAGTGTAGGGTATAGAGTGTAGGTTATAGAGTGTAGGGTATAAAGTGTAGGGTGTAGGGTATAGAGTGTAGGGTATAGAGTGCAGGTTGTAGAGTGTAGGGTATAGAGTGTATGGTATAGGGTGTAGGGTATAAAGTGTAGGGTATAGAGTGTAGGGTATAGAGTGTAGGGTATAGAGTGTAGGCTATAGAGTGTAGAGTATATAGTGTAGAGTGTAGGGTATAGAGTGTAGGGTATAGAGTGTAGGGTATAGAGTGTGGAGTATAGAGTGTAGGGTATAGAATGTAGAGTGTAGAGTGTAGGGTGTAGAGTGCAAAGTGTAGGGTATAGAGTGTAAGATATAGAGTGTAGTGTATAGAGTGTATGTTATAGAGTGTAGGGTATAGAGTGTAGAGTTTAGGGTATAGAGTGTAGTGTATAGATTGTATGGTATAGAGTGTATGGTATAGAGTGTAGAGTGTAGGGTATAGAGTGTAGGGTATAGAGTGTAGGGTATAGAGTGTAGGGTGTAGAGTGTAGGGTATAGAGTGTAGGGTATAGAGTGTAGGGTATAGAGTGTAGGTTATAGAGTGTAGCGTATAGAGCGTAGGGTGTAAGGTATAGAGTGTAGGGTATAGAGTGTAGGGTATAGAGTGTAGGGTATAGAGCTTAGGGTGCAGAGTGTAGGGTATAGAATGTAGAGTTTAGGGTAGAGAGTGTGGGGCATAGAGTGTATGGTATACAGTGTAGAGTGTAGGGTATATTGTGTATAGTGTAGGGTATAGAGTGTAGGGTATAGAGAGTATGGTATAGAGTGTAGGGTATAAAGTGTAGAGTGTAGGGTATAGAGTGTATGGTATAGAGTGCAGGGTATAAAGTGTAGAGTGTAGGGTATAGAGTGTAGGGTATAGAGTGTAGGCTATAGAGTGTAGAGTTTAGAGTGTAGGGTATAGAATGTAGAGTGTAGGGTATAGAGTGTAAAGTGTAGGGTATAGAGTGTAGGATATAGAGTGTAGAGTGTAGGGTATAGAGTGTAGGGTATACAGTGTATGGTATAGAGTGTAGGGTATAGAGTGTAGAGTGTAGGGTATAGAGTGTAGGGTATAGAGTGTAGGGTATAGAGTGTAGGGTATAGATTGTAGGGTATAGGGTATAGGGTATAGAGTGTATGGTGTAGAGTGTAGGGTATAGAGTGTAGGGTGTAGGGTGTAGAGTGTGGGGTGTAGAGTGGTGTAGAGTGTAGGATGTAGAGTGTATGGTATAGAGTGTAGGTTATAGAGTATAGCGTGTATGGTATAGAGTGTAGTGTATAGAGTGTAGGGTATAGGGTATAGAGTGTAGGGTATAGATTTTAGAGTGTAGGGTATAGAGTGTAAGGTATAGAGTGTAGGGTGTGGAGTGTAGGGTATAGAGTGTAGGGTATAGAGTGTATGGTATAGAGTGTAGGGTATAGAGTGTATGGTATAGAGTGTAGAGTGTAGGGTATAGAGTGTATTTTATAGAGTGTAGGGTATAGAGTGTAGGGTATAGAGTGTAGAGTGTAGGGTATAGAGTGTAGGGTATAGAGTGTAGAGTGTAGGGTATAGAGTGTAGGGTATAGAGTGTAGAGTGTAGGGATTAGAGTGTAGGGATTAGAGTGTAGGGTATATAGTGTAGAGTGTAGAGTATAGAGTGTAGGGTATAGAGTGTAGGGATTAGAGTGTAGGGATTAGAGTGTAGGGATTAGAGTGTAGGGATTAGAGTGTAGGGATTAGAGTGTAGGGTATAGAGTGTAGGGTATAGAGTGTAGGGTATAGTGTGTATGGTATAGAGTGTAGGGTATAAAGTGTAGAGTGTATGGTATAGAGTGTAGGGTATAGAGTGTAAAGTGTAGGGTATAGATTGTATGGTATAGAGTGTAGGGTGTAGAGTGTATGGTATAGAGTGTAGGGTATAGAGTGTAGAGTGTAGGGTATAGAGTGTAGGGTATAGAGTGTAGGGTACAGAGTGTAGAGTGTAGGGTATAGAGTGTAGGGTACAGAGTGCAGGGTGTAGAGTGTAGGGTATAGAGTGTATAGTGTAGGGTATAGAGTGTAGGGTGTAGAGTGTAGGGTGTAGAGTGTAGGGTGTAGAGTGTAGGGTGTAGAGTGTAGTGTGTAGAGTGTATGGTATAGAGTGTAGGGTATAGAGTGTAGAGTGTAGGGTATAGAGTGTAGGGTATAGAGTGTAGGGTATAGAGTGTAGGGTGTAGAGTGTAGGGTATAGAGTGTAGAGTTTAGGGTAGAGAGTGTGGGACATAGAGTGTATGGTATACAGTGTAGAGTGTAGGGTATAGAGTGTATAGTGTAGGGTATAGAGTGTAGGGTATAGAGTGTATGGTATAGAGTGTAGGGTATAAAGTGTAGAGTGTAGGGTATAGAGTGTATGGTATAGAGAGTAGGGTATAAAGTATAGAGTGTAGGGTATAGAGTGTAGGGTATAGAGTGTAGGGTATAGAGTGTAGGGTAAAGAGTGTAGAGTGTAGGGTACAGAGTGCAGGGTGTAGAGTGTAGGGTATAGAGTGTAGAGTGTAGAGTGTAGAGTGTAGGGTGTAGAGTGTAGGGTATAGAGTGTAGGGTATAGAGTGTAGGGTATAGAGTGTAGGGTATAAAGTGTAGGGTGTAGGGTATAGAGTGTAGGGTATAGAGTGCAGGTTGTAGAGTGTAGGGTATAGAGTGTATGGTATAGGGTGTAGGGTATAGAGTGTAGGGTATAGAGTGTAGGGTATAGAGTGTAGGCTATAGAGTGTACAGTATATAGTGTAGAGTGTAGGGTATAGAGTGTAGGGTATAGAGTGTAGGGTATAGAGTGTGGAGTATAGAGTGTAGGGTATAGAATGTAGAGTGTAGAGTGTAGGGTGTAGAGTGCAAAGTGTAGGGTATAGAGTGTAAGATATAGAGTGTAGTGTATAGAGTGTATGTTATAGAGTGTAGGGTATAGAGTGTAGAGTTTAGGGTATAGAGTGTAGTGTATAGATTGTATGGTATAGAGTGTATGGTATAGTGTAGGGTATAGGTATAGGGTAGGGTATAGGGTAGGGTAGGGTATAGATAAGTTGGAAACTTGGGCTGAAAGGTGGCAGATGAGGTTTAACAATGATAAATGTAAGGTTATACACATGGGAAGAGGGAATCAATATCACCATTACACACTGAACGGGAAACCACTGGGTAAATCTGACAGGGAGAAGGACTTGGGGATCCTAGTTAATGATAAACTTACCTGGAGCAGCCAGTGCCAGGCAGCAGCTGCCAAGGCAAACAGGATCATGGGGTGCATTAAAAGAGGTCTGGATACACATGATGAGAGCATTATACTGCCTCTGTACAAATCCCTAGTTAGACCGCACATGGAGTACTGTGTCCAGTTTTGGGCACCGGTGCTCAGGAAGGATATAATGGAACTAGAGAGAGTACAAAGGAGGGCAACAAAATTAATAAAGGGGATGGGAGAACTACAATACCCAGATAGATTAGCGAAATTAGGATTATTTAGTCTAGAAAAAAGACGACTGAGGGGCGATCTAATAACCATGTATAAGTATATAAGGGGACAATACAAATATCTCGCTGAGGATCTGTTTATACCAAGGAAGGTGACGGGCACAAGGGGGCATTCTTTGCGTCTGGAGGAGAGAAGGTTTTTCCACCAACATAGAAGAGGATTCTTTACTGTTAGGGCAGTGAGAATCTGGAATTGCTTGCCTGAGGAGGTGGTGATGGCGAACTCAGTCGAGGGGTTCAAGAGAGGCCTGGATGTCTTCCTGGAGCAGAACAATATTGTATCATACAATTATTAGGTTCTGTAAAAGGACGTAGATCTGGGGATTTATTATGACGGAATATAGGCTGAACTGGATGGACAAATGTCTTTTTTCGGCCTTACTAACTATGTTACTATGTTACTATGTTACTATGCATAGAGTGTAGAGTGTAGGGTATAGAGTGTAGGGTATAGAGTGTAGGGTATAGAGTGTAGGGTGTAGAGTGTAGGGTATAGAGTGTAGGGTATAGAGTGTAGGGTATAGAGTGTAGGTTATAGAGTGTAGCGTATAGAGCGTAGGGTGTAGGGTATAGAGTGTAGGGTATAGAGTGTAGGGTATAGAGTGTAGGGTATAGAGTGTATGGTATAGAGCTTAGGGTGTAGAGTGTAGGGTATAGAATGTAGAGTTTAGGGTAGAGAGTGTGGGGCATAGAGTGTATGGTATACAGTGTAGAGTGTAGGGTATAGAGTGTATAGTGTAGGGTATAGAGTGTAGGGTATAGAGTGTATGGTATAGAGTGTAGGGTATAAAGTGTAGAGTGTAGGGTATAGAGTGTATGGTATAGAGTGTAGGGTATAAAGTGTAGAGTGTAGGGTATAGAGTGTAGGGTATAGAGTGTAGGCTATAGAGTGTAGAGTTTAGAGTGTAGGGTATAGAATGTAGAGTGTAGGGTGTAGAGTGTAAAGTGTAGGGTATAGAGTGTAGGATATAGAGTGTAGAGTGTAGGGTATAGAGTGTAGGGTATACAGTGTATGGTATAGAGTGTAGGGTATAGAGTGTAGAGTGTAGGGTATAGAGTGTAGGGTATAGAGTGTAGGGTAAAGACTGTAGGGTATAGATTGTAGGGTATAGGGTATAGGGTATAGAGTGTATGGTGTAGAGTGTAGGGTATAGAGTGTAGGGTGTAGGGTGTAGAGTGTGGGGTGTAGAGTGGTGTAGAGTGTAGGATGTAGAGTGTATGGTATAGAGTGTAGGGTATAGATTATAGCGTGTATGGTATAGAGTGTAGTGTATAGAGTGTAGGGTATAGGATATAGAGTGTAGGGTATAGATTGTAGGGTATAGAGTGTAGGGTATAGAGTGTAGGGTACAGAGTGTAGAGTGTAGGGTATAGAGTGTAGGGTACAGAGTGCAGGGTGTAGAGTGTAGGGTATAGAGTGTATAGTGTAGGGTATAGAGTGTATAGTGTAGGGTATAGAGTATAGGGTATAGAGTGTAGGGTGTAGAGTGTAGGGTGTAGAGTGTAGGGTGTAGAGTGTAGGGTGTAGAGTGTAGGGTGTAGAGTGTATGGTATAGAGTGTAGGGTATAGAGTGTAGAGTGTAGGGTATAGAGTGTATGGTATAGAGTGTAGGGTATAGAGTGTAGGGTATAGAGTGTAGGGTGTAGAGTGTAGGGTATAGAGTGTAGAGTTTAGGGTAGAGAGTGTGGGGCATAGAGTGTATGGTATACAGTGTAGAGTGTAGGGTATAAAGTGTATAGTGTAGGGTATAGAGTGTAGGGTATAGAGTGTATGGTATAGAGTGTAGGGTATAAAGTGTAGAGTGTAGGGTATAGAGTGTATGGTATAGAGTGTAGGGTATAAAGTGTAGAGTGTAGGGTATAGAGTGTAGGGTATAGAGTGTAGGGTATAGAGTGTAGGGTATAGAGTGTAGGGTAAAGAGTGTAGAGTGTAGGGTACAGAGTGCAGGGTGTAGAGTGTAGGGTATAGAGTGTAGAGTGTAGAGTGTAGGGTGTAGAGTGTAGGGTATAGAGTGTAGGGTATAGAGTGTAGGGTATAGAGTGTAGGGTATAAAGTGTAGGGTGTAGGGTATAGAGTGTAGGGTATAGAGTGCAGGTTGTAGAGTGTAGGGTATAGAGTGTATGGTATAGGGTGTAGGGTATAAAGTGTAGGGTATAGAGTGTAGGGTATAGAGTGTAGGGTATAGAGTGTAGGGTATAGAGTGTAGGCTATAGAGTGTAGAGTATATAGTGTAGAGTGTTGGGTATAGAGTGTAGGGTATAGAGTGTAGGGTATTGAGTGTGGAGTATAGAGTGTAGGGTATAGAATGTAGAGTGTAGAGTGTAGGGTGTAAAGTGCAAAGTGTAGGGTATAGAGTGTAAGATATAGAGTGTAGTGTATAGAGTGTATGTTATAGAGTGTAGGGTATAGAGTGTAGAGTTTAGGGTATAGAGTGTAGTGCATAGATTGTATGGTATAGAGTGTATGGTATAGAGTGTAGAGTGTAGGGTATAGAGTGTAGGGTATAGAGTGTAGGGTATAGAGTGTAGGGTGTAGAGTGTAGGGTATAGAGTGTAGGGTATAGAGTGTAGGGTATAGAGTGTAGGGTATAGAGTGTATGGTATAGAGCTTAGGGTGTAGAGTGTAGGGTATAGAATGTAGAGTTTAGGGTAGAGAGTGTGGGGCATAGAGTGTATGGTATACAGTGTAGAGTGTAGGGTATAGAGTGTATAGTGTAGGGTATAGAGTGTAGGGTATAGAGTGTATGGTATAGAGTGTAGGGTATAAAGTGTAGAGTGTAGGGTATAGAGTGTATGGTATAGAGTGTAGAGTATAAAGTGTAGAGTGTAGGGTATAGAGTGTAGGGTATAGAGTGTAGGCTATAGAGTGTAGAGTTTAGAGTGTAGGGTATAGAATGTAGAGTGTAGGGTGTAGAGTGTAAAGTGTAGGGTATAGAGTGTAGGATATAGAGTGTAGAGTGTAGGGTATAGAGTGTAGGGTATACAGTGTATGGTATAGAGTGTAGGGTATAGAGTGTAGAGTGTAGGGTATAGAGTGTAGGGTATATAGTGTAGGGTATAGAGTGTAGGGTATAGATTGTAGGGTATAGGGTATAGGGTATAGAGTGTATGGTGTAGAGTGTAGGGTATAGAGTGTAGGGTGTAGGGTGTAGAGTGTGGGGTGTAGAGTGGTGTAGAGTGTAGGATGTAGAGTGTATGGTATAGAGTGTAGTGTATAGAGTATAGTGTGTATGGTATAGAGTGTAGTGTATAGAGTGTAGGGTATAGGATATAGAGTGTAGGGTATAGAGTGAAGGGTATAGATTTTAGAGTGTAGGGTATAGAGTGTAAGGTATAGAGTGTAGGGTGTGGAGTGTAGGGTATAGAGTGTAGGGTATAGAGTGTATGGTATAGAGTGTAGGGTATAGAGTGTATGGTATAGAGTGTAGAGTGTAGGGTATAGAGTGTATTTTATAGAGTGTAGGGTATAGAGTGTAGGGTATAGAGTGTAGAGTGTAGGGTATAGAGTGTAGGGTATAGAGTGTAGAGTGTAGGGTATAGAGTGTAGGGTATAGAGTGTAGGGTATAGAGTGTAGAGTGTAGGGATTAGAGTGTAGGGATTAGAGTGTAGGGTATAGAGTGTAGAGTGTAGAGTGTAGGGTATAGAGTGTAGGGTATAGAGTGTAGGGTATAGAGTGTAGAGTGTAGGGATTAGAGTGTAGGGATTAGAGTGTAGGGATTAGAGTGTAGGGATTAGAGTGTAGGGATTAGAGTGTAGGGATTAGAGTGTAGGGTATAGAGTGTAGGGTATAGAGTGTAGGGTATAGTGTGTATGGTATAGAGTGTAGGGTATAAAGTGTAGAGTGTATGGTATAGAGTGTAGGGTATAGAGTGTAAAGTGTAGGGTATAGAGTGTATGGTATAGAGTGTAGGGTGTAGAGTGTAGAGTGTAGGGTATAGAGTGTAGGGTATAGAGTGTAGGGTATAGAGTGTAGGGTATAGAGTGTAGGGTATAGAGTGTAGGGTACAGAGTGTAGAGTGTAGGGTATAGAGTGTAGGGTACAGAGTGCAGGGTGTAGAGTGTAGGGTATAGAGTGTAGAGTGTAGGGTATAGAGTTTAGGGTATAGTGTGTAGGGTATATAGTGTAGAGTGTAGGGTGTAGAGTGTAGGGTATAGAGTGTAGGGTATAGAGTGTAGGGTATAGAGTGTAGGGTATAGAGTGTAGGGTATAGAGTGTAGAGTGTAGGGTATAGAGTGTAGGGTGTAGAGTGTAGGGTATAGAATGTAGAGTGTAGGGTGTAGAGTGTAAAGTGTAGGGTATAGAGTGTAGGATATAGAGTGTAGAGTGTAGGGTATAGAGTGTAGGGTATACAGTGTATGGTATAGAGTGTATGGTATAGAGTGTAGGGTATAGAGTGTAGGGTATAGAGTGTAGGGTGTAGAGTGTAGGGTATAGAGTGTAGGGTATAGAGTGTAGGGTATAGAGTGTATAGTGTAGGGTATAGAGTGTATGGTATAGAGTGTAGGGTATAGAGTGTAGAGTGTAGGGTATAGAGTGTAGAGTGTAGGGTATAGAGTGTATGGTATAGAGTTTAGGGTGTAGGGTGTAGGGTATAGAGTGTAGAGTTTAGGGTATAGAGTGTGGGGCATAGAGTGTATGGTATACAGTGTAGAGTGTAGAGTGTAGGGTATAGAGTGTAGCGTATAGAGCGTAGGGTGTAGGGTATAGAGTGTAGGGTATAGAGTGTAGAGTGTAGGGTATAGAGTGTAGGGTATAGAGCTTAGGGTGTAGGGTATAGAGTGTAGGGTATAGAGTGTATTGTATAGAGTGTAGGGTATAGAGCTTAGGGTGTAGAGTGCAGGGTATAGAGTGTAGAGTTTAGGGTATAGAGTGTGGGGCATAGAGTGTATGGTATACAGTGTAGAGTGTAGGGTATAGAGTGTATAGTGTAGGGTATAGAGTGTAGCGTATAGAGCGTAGGGTGTAGGGTATAGAGTGTAGGGTATAGAGTGTATTGTATAGAGTGTAGGGTATAGAGCTTAGGGTGTAGAGTGCAGGGTATAGAGTGTAGAGTTTAGGGTATAGAGTGTGGGGCATAGAGTGTATGGTATACAGTGTAGAGTGTAGGGTATAGAGTGTATAGTGTAGGGTATAGAGTGTAGGGTATAGAGTGTAGGGTATAGAGTGTATGGTATAGAGTGTAGGGTATAAAGTGTAGAGTGTTGGGTATAGAGTGTAGGGTATAGAGTGTATGGTATAGAGTGTAGAGTGTAGGGTATAGAGTGTAGGATATAGAGTGTAGAGTGTAGGGATTAGAGTGTAGGGTATAGAGTGTAGGGTATAGAGTGTAGAGTGTAGGGTATAGAGTGTAGAGTGTAGGGTATAGAGTGTAGGGTATAAAGTGTAGGGTGTAGGATATAGAGTGTAGGCTATAGAGTGTAGGCTATAGAGTGTAGGGTATAGAGTGTAGGGTATAGAATGTAGAGTGTAAAGTGTAGGGTATAGAGTGTAGTGTATAGAGTGTATGTTATAGAGTGTAGGGTATAGAGTGTAGAGTGTAAGGTATAGAGTGTAGTGTATAGAGTGTATGTTATAGAGTGTAGGGTGTAGAGTGTAGAGTGTAGGGTATAGAGTGTAGGGTATAGAGTGTAGGGTATAGAGTGTAGGGTATAGAGTGTAGGGTATAGAGTGTATGGTATAGAGTGTAGGGTATAGAGTGTAGAGTGTAGGGTATAGACTGTAGGGTATAGAGTGTGGGGTATAGAGTGTAGGGTATAGATTGAAGGGTATAGGGTATAGAGTGTATGGTGTAGAGTGTAAGGTATAGAGTGTATAGTGTAGGGTATAGAGTGTAAGGTATAGAGTGTAGGTTATAGAGTGTAGGGTATAGAGTGTAGAGTGTAGGGTATAGAGTGTATGGTATAGAGTGTAGGGTGTAGAGTGTATGGTATAGAGTGTAGGGTAAAGAGTGTAGTGTATAGAGTGTAGTGTATAGAGTGTAGGGTATAGAGTGTAGGGTATAGAGTGTAGAGTGTAGGGTATAGAGTGTATGCTGTAGAGTGTATGGTGTAGAGTGTATGGTATAGAGTGTAGGGAATAGAGTGTAGAGTGTACGGTATAGAGTGTAGGGTATAGAGTGTAGAGTGTAGGGTATAGAGTTTAGAGTGTAGGGTATAGAGTGTAGGGTATAGAGTGTAAGGTATAGAGTGTAGGGTGTAGAGTGTAGGGTATAGAGTGTAGGGTATAGAGTGTATGGTATAGAGTGTAGGGTATAGAGTGTATGGTATAGAGTGTAGGATATAGAGTGTAGAGTGTAGGGTATAGAGCTTAGGGTGTAGAGTGTAGGGTATAGAGTGTAGAGTTTAGGGTATAGAGTGTGGGGCATAGAGTGTATGGTATACAGTGTAGAGTGTAGGGTATAGAGTGTAGGGTATAGAGTGTAGGGTATAGAGTGTATGGTATAGAGTGTAGGGTATAAAGTGTAGAGTGTAGTGTATAGAGTGTAGGGTATAGAGTGTATGGTATAGAGTGTAGAGTGTAGGGTATAGAGTGTAGGGTATAGAGTGTAGAGTGTAGGGATTAGAGTGTAGGGTATAGAGTGTAGAGTGTAGGGTATAGAGTGTAGGGTATAGAGTGTAGAGTGTAGGGTATAGAGTGTAAGGTGTAGGATATAGAGTGTAGGCTATAGAGTGTAGGCTATAGAGTGTAGGCTATAGAGTGTAGAGTATAGAGTGTAGGGTATAGAGTGTAGGGTATAGAATGTAGAGTGTAAAGTGTAGGGTATAGAGTGTAGTGTATAGAGTGTATGTTATAGAGTGTAGGGTATAGAGTGTAGAGTGTAAGGTATAGAGTGTAGTGTATAGAGTGTATGTTATAGAGTGTAGGGTGTAGAGTGTAGAGTGTAGGGTATAGAGTGTAGGGTATAGAGTGTAGGGTATAGAGTGTAGGGTATACAGTGTATGGTATAGAGTGTAGGGTATAGAGTGTAGAGTGTAGGGTATAGAGTGTAGGGTATAGAGTGTGGGGTATAGAGTGTAGGGTATAGATTGTAGGGTATAGGGTATAGAGTGTATGGTGTAGAGTGTAAGGTATAGAGTGTATAGTGTAGGGTATAGAGTGTAGGGTATAGAGTGTAGGTTATAGAGTGTAGGGTATAGAGTGTAGAGTGTAGGGTATAGAGTGTATGGTATAGAGTGTAGGGTGTAGAGTGTATGGTATAGAGTGTAGGGTATAGAGTGTAGTGTATAGAGTGTAGTGTATAGAGTGTAGGGTATAGAGTGTAGGGTATAGAGTGTAGAGTGTAGGGTATAGAGTGTATGCTGTAGAGTGTATGGTGTAGAGTGTATGGTATAGAGTGTAGGGTATAGAGTGTAGAGTGTACGGTAAAGAGTGTAGGGTATAGAGTGTAGGGTATAGAGTGTATGTTATAGGGTATAGAGTGTAAAGTGTAGGGTATAGAGTTTAGAGTGTAGGGTATAGAGTGTAGGGTATAGAGTTTAAGGTATAGAGTGTAGGGTGTAGAGTGTAGGGTATAGAGTGTAGGGTATAGAGTGTATGGTATAGAGTGTAGGGTATAGAGTGTATGGTATAGAGTGTAGGGTATAGAGTGTAGATTGTAGGGATTAGAGTGTAGGGTATAGAGTGTAGAGTGTAGGGTATATAGTGTAGGGTATAGAGTGTAGAGTGTAGGGATTAGATTGTAGGGTATAGAGTGTAGGGTATAGAGTGTATGGTATAGAGTGTAGGGTATACAGTGTAGAGTGTATGGTATAGAGTGTAGGGTATAAAGTGTAGAGTGTAGGGTATAGAGTGTATGGTATAGAGTGTAGGGTGTAGAGTGTATGGTATAGAGTGTAGAGTGTAAGGTATAGAGTGTAGGGTATAGAGTGTAGGGTATAGAGTGTAGAGTGTAGGGTATAGAGTGTAGGGTACAGAGTGCAGAGTGTAGGGAATAGAGTGGAGGGTATATAGTGTAGAGTGTAGGGTATAGAGTGTAAAGTGTAGAGTATAGAGTGTAGGGTATAGAGTGTAGGGTATAGAGTGTAGAGTGTAGGGTATAGAGTGTAGGGTATAGAGTGTAGGGTATAGAGTGTAGGGTATAGAGTGTAGAGTGTAGGGTATAGAGTGTAGGGTATAGAGTGTAGGGTATAGAGTGTAGGGTATAGAGTGTAGGGTAAAGAGTGTAGAGTGTAGGGTACAGAGTGCAGGGTGTAGAGGGTAGGGTATAGAGTGTAGAGTGTAGGGTGTAGAGTGTAGGGTATAGAGTGTAGGGTGTAGAGTGTAGGGTGTAGGGTATAGAGTGTAGGGTATAGAGTGTAGGGTATAGAGTGTAGGGTGTAGAGTGTAGAGTGTAGGGTGCAGAGTGTAGGGTATAGAGTGTAGGGTATAGAGTGTAGGGTATAGAGTGTAGGGTGTAGGGATTAGAGTGTAGGGTGTAGAGTGTATGGTATAGAGTGTAGGGTATAGAGTGTAGGGTATAGAGTGTAGGGTATAGAGTGTATGTTATAGAGTGTAGGGTATAGAGTGTAGAGTGTAGGGTATAGAGTTTAGAGTGTAGGGTAAAGTGTGTAGGGTATAGAGTGTAGGGTATAGAGTGTAGGGTATAGAGTGTAGGGTATAGAGTGTAGGGTAAAGAGTGTAGACTGTAGGGTATAGAGTGTAGGGTACAGAGTGTAGGGTGTAGAGTGTAGGGTGTAGAGTGTAGGGTGTAGAGTGTAGCGTATAGAGTGTAGGGTATAGAGTGTAGGGTATAGAGTGTAGGGTATAGAGTGTAGGGTGTAGAGTGTAGGGTGTAGAGTGTAGGGTATAGAGTGTAGGGTATAGAGTGTAGGGTATAGAGTGTAGGGTGTAGAGTGTAGGGTGTAGAGTGTAGGGTATAGAGTGTAGGGAGTAGAGTGTAGGGTATAGAGTGTAGAGTGTAGGGTATAGAGTGTAGAGTGTAGGGAGTAGAGTGTAGAGTGTAGGGTATAGAGTGTAGAGTGTAGGGTGTAGGGTATAGAGTGTGGGGTATATAGTGTAGGGTGTAGAGTGTAGGGTATAGAGTGTAGAGTGTAGGGTATAGAGTGTAGGGTGTAGGGTATAGAGTGTGGCGTATAGAGTATAGGGTGTAGAGTGTAGGGTATAGAGTGTAGGGTGTAGGGTATAGAGTGTAGAGTGTAGGGTATAGAGTGTAGGGTATAGAGTGTAGGGTATAGAGTGTAGGGTATAGAGTGTAGGGAATAGAGTGTAGGGTGTAAGGTGTAGAGTGTAGGGTATAGAGTGTAGGGTATATACTGTAGGGTATAGAGTGTAGGCTATAGAGTGTAGGGTATAGAGTGTAGAGTGTAGGGTATAGAGTGTAGGGTATAGAGTGTAGGGTATAGAGTGTAGGGTATAGAGTGTAGGGTATAGGGTATAGAGTGTAAGGTGTAGAGTGTAGGGTGTAGAGTGTAGGGTATAGAGTGTAGGGTATAGAGTGTAGGGTGTAGGGTATAGAGTGTAGGGTATAGAGTGTAGGGTATAGAGTGTAGGGTATAGAGTGTAGGGTATAGAGTGTATGGTATAGAGTGTAGGGTATAGAGTGTAGAGTGTAGGGTATAGAGCTTAGGGTGTAGAGTGTAGGGTATAGAGTGTAGAGTTTAGGGTATAGAGTGTGGGGCATAGAGTGTATGGTATACAGTGTAGAGTGTAGGGTATAGAGTGTATAGTGTAGGGTATAGAGTGTAGGGTATAGAGTGTAGGGTATAGAGTGTATGGTATAGAGTGTAGGGTATAAAGTGTAGAGTGTAGGGTATAGAGTGTAGGGTATAGAGTGTATGGTACAGAGTGTAGAGTGTAGGGTATAGAGTGTAGGGTATAGAGTGTAGAGTGTAGGGATTAGAGTGTAGGGTATAGAGTGTAGGGTATAGAGTGTAGAGTGTAGGGTATAGAGTGTAGGGTATAGAGTGTAGAGTGTAGGGTATAGAGTGTAGGGTATAGAGTGTAGGGTGTAGGATATAGAGTGTAGGCTATAGAGTGTAGGCTATAGAGTGTAGGCTATAGAGTGTAGAGTATAGAGTGTAGGGTATAGAGTGTAGGGTATAGAATGTAGAGTGTAAAGTGTAGGGTATAGAGTGTAGTGTATAGAGTGTATGTTATAGAGTGTAGGGTATAGAGTGTAGAGTGTAAGGTATAGAGTGTAGTGTATAGAGTGTATGTTATAGAGTGTAGGGTGTAGAGTGTAGAGTGTAGGGTATAGAGTGTAGGGTATAGAGTGTAGAGTGTAGGGTATAGAGTGTATGCTGTAGAGTGTATGGTGTAGAGTGTATGGTATAGAGTGTAGGGTATAGAGTGTAGAGTGTACGGTATAGAGTGTAGGGTATAGAGTGTAGTGTATAGAGTGTAGTGTATAGAGTGTAGGGTATAGAGTGTAGGGTATAGAGTGTAGAGTGTAGGGTATAGAGTGTATGCTGTAGAGTGTATGGTGTAGAGTGTATGGTATAGAGTGTAGGGTATAGAGTGTAGAGTGTACGGTATAGAGTGTAGGGTATAGAGTGTAGGGTATAGAGTGTATGTTATAGGGTATAGAGTGTAGAGTGTAGGGTATAGAGTTTAGAGTGTAGGGTATAGAGTGTAGGGTATAGAGTGTAAGGTATAGAGTGTAGGGTGTAGAGTGTAGGGTATAGAGTGTAGGGTATAGAGTGTAAGGTATAGAGTGTAGGGTATAGAGTGTATGGTATAGAGTGTAGGGTATAGAGTGTAGGGTATAGAGTGTATGTTATAGAGTGTAGGGTATAGAGTGTAGGGTATATAGTGTAGAGTGTAGGGTATAGAGTGTAAAGTGTAGGGTATAGAGTGTAGGGTATAGAGTGTAGAGTGTAGGGTATAGAGTGTAGGGTATAGAGTGTAGGGTATAGAGTGTAGGGTATAGAGTGTAGGGTAAAGAGTGTAGAGTGTAGGGTACAGAGTGCAGGGTGTAGAGGGTAGGGTATAGAGTGTAGAGTGTAGGGTGTAGAGTGTAGGGTATAGAGTGTAGGGTGTAGAGTGTAGGGTGTAGGGTATAGAGTGTAGGGTATAGAGTGTAGGGTATAGAGTGTAGGGTGTAGAGTGTAGAGTGTAGGGTGCAGAGTGTAGGGTATAGAGTGTAGGGTATAGAGTGTAGGGTATAGAGTGTGAGGTGTAGGGATTAGAGTGTAGGGTGTAGAGTGTATGGTATAGAGTGTAGGGTATAGAGTGTAGGGTATAGAGTGTAGGGTATAGAGTGTATGTTATAGAGTGTAGGGTATAGAGTGTAGAGTGTAGGGTATAGAGTTTAGAGTGTAGGGTATAGAGTGTAGGGTATAGAGTGTAGGGTATATAGTGTAGGGTATAGAGTGTAGGGTATAGGGTGTAGGGTATAGAGTGTAGGGTATAGAGTGTAGGGTAAAGAGTGTAGACTGTAGGGTATAGAGTGTAGGGTACAGAGTGTAGGGTGTAGAGTGTAGGGTGTAGAGTGTAGGGTGTAGAGTGTAGCGTATACAGTGTAGGGTATAGAGTGTAGGGTATAGAGTGTAGGGTATAGAGTGTAGGGTATAGAGTGTAGGGTGTAGAGTGTAGGGTGTAGAGTGTAGGGTATAGAGTGTAGGGTACAGAGTGTAGGGTATAGAGTGTAGGGTGTAGAGTGTAGGGTGTAGAGTGTAGGGTATAGAGTGTAGGGAGTAGAGTGTAGGGTATAGAGTGTAGAGTGTAGGGTATAGAGTGTAGAGTGTAGGGAGTAGAGTGTAGGGTATAGAGTGTAGGGTATAGAGTGTATGTTATAGGGTATAGAGTGTAGAGTGTAGGGTATAGAGTTTAGAGTGTAGGGTATAGAGTGTAGGGTATAGAGTGTAAGGTATAGAGTGTAGGGTGTAGAGTGTACGGTATAGAGTGTAGGGTATAGAGTGTAAGGTATAGAGTGTAGGGTATAGAGTGTATGGTATAGAGTGTAGGGTATAGAGTGTAGGGTATAGAGTGTATGTTATAGAGTGTATGGTGTAGAGTGTATGGTATAGAGTGTAGGGTATAGAGTGTAGAGTGTACGGTATAGAGTGTAGGGTATAGAGTGTAGGGTATAGAGTGTATGTTATAGGGTATAGAGTGTAGAGTGTAGGGTATAGAGTTTAGAGTGTAGGGTATAGAGTGTAGGGTATAGAGTGTAAGGTATAGAGTGTAGGGTGTAGAGTGTAGGGTATAGAGTGTAGGGTATAGAGTGTAAGGTATAGAGTGTAGGGTATAGAGTGTATGGTATAGAGTGTAGGGTATAGAGTGTAGGGTATAGAGTGTATGTTATAGAGTGTAGGGTATAGAGTGTAGGGTATATAGTGTAGAGTGTAGGGTATAGAGTGTAAAGTGTAGGGTATAGAGTGTAGGGTATAGAGTGTAGAGTGTAGGGTATAGAGTGTAGGGTATAGAGTGTAGGGTATAGAGTGTAGGGTATAGAGTGTAGGGTAAAGAGTGTAGAGTGTAGGGTACAGAGTGCAGGGTGTAGAGGGTAGGGTATAGAGTGTAGAGTGTAGGGTGTAGAGTGTAGGGTATAGAGTGTAGGGTATAGAGTGTAGGGTATAGAGTGTAGGGTATAGAGTGTAGGGTAAAGAGTGTAGAGTGTAGGGTACAGAGTGCAGGGTGTAGAGGGTAGGGTATAGAGTGTAGAGTGTAGGGTGTAGAGTGTAGGGTATAGAGTGTAGGGTGTAGAGTGTAGGGTGTAGGGTATAGAGTGTAGGGTATAGAGTGTAGGGTATAGAGTGTAGGGTGTAGAGTGTAGAGTGTAGGGTGCAGAGTGTAGGGTATAGAGTGTAGGGTATAGAGTGTAGGGTATAGAGTGTAGGGTGTAGGGATTAGAGTGTAGGGTGTAGAGTGTATGGTATAGAGTGTAGGGTATAGAGTGTAGGGTATAGAGTGTAGGGTATAGAGTGTATGTTATAGAGTGTAGGGTATAGAGTGTAGAGTGTAGGGTATAGAGTTTAGAGTGTAGGGTATAGAGTGTAGGGTATAGAGTGTAGGGTATATAGTGTAGGGTATAGAGTGTAGGGTATAGGGTGTAGGGTATAGAGTGTAGGGTATAGAGTGTAGGGTAAAGAGTGTAGACTGTAGGGTATAGAGTGTAGGGTACAGAGTGTAGGGTGTAGAGTGTAGGGTGTAGAGTGTAGGGTGTAGAGTGTAGCGTATACAGTGTAGGGTATAGAGTGTAGGGTATAGAGTGTAGGGTATAGAGTGTAGGGTATAGAGTGTAGGGTGTAGAGTGTAGGGTGTAGAGTGTAGGGTATAGAGTGTAGGGTACAGAGTGTAGGGTATAGAGTGTAGGGTGTAGAGTGTAGGGAGTAGAGTGTAGGGTATAGAGTGTAGGGTACAGAGTGTAGGGTGTAGAGTGTAGGGTATAGAGTGTAGGGAGTAGAGTGTAGGGTATAGAGTGTAGAGTGTAGGGTATAGAGTGTAGAGTGTAGGGAGTAGAGTGTAGAGTGTAGGGTATAGAGTGTAGAGTGTAGGGTGTAGGGTATAGAGTGTAGGGTATATAGTGTAGGGTGTAGAGTGTAGGGTATAGAGTGTAGAGTGTAGGGTATAGAGTGTAAGGTGTAGGGTATAGAGTGTGGCGTATAGAGTATAGGGTGTAGAGTGTAGGATATAGAGTGTAGGGTGTAGGATATAGAGTGTAGAGTGTAGGGTATAGAGTGTAGGGTATAGAGTGTAGGGTATAGAGTGTAGGGTATAGAGTGTAGGGAATAGAGTGTAGGGTGTAAGGTGTAGAGTGTAGGGTATAGAGTGTAGGGTATATACTGTAGGGTATAGAGTGTAGGCTATAGAGTGTAGGGTATAGAGTGTAGAGTGTAGGGTATAGAGTGTAGGGTATAGAGTGTAGGGTATAGAGTGTAGGGTATAGAGTGTAGGGTATAGGGTATAGAGTGTAAGGTGTAGAGTGTAGAGTGTAGGGTATAGAGTGTAGGGTATAGAGTGTAGGGTGTAGGGTATAGAGTGTAGGGTATAGAGTGTAGGGTATAGAGTGTAGGGTATAGAGTGTAGGGTATAGAGTGTATGGTATAGAGTGTAGGGTATAGAGTGTAGATTGTAGGGTATAGAGCTTAGGGTGTAGAGTGCAGGGTATAGAGTGTAGAGTTTAGGGTATAGAGTGTGGGGCATAGAGTGTATGGTATACAGTGTAGAGTGTAGGGTATAGAGTGTATAGTGTAGGGTATAGAGTGTAGGGTATAGAGTGTAGGGTATAGAGTGTATGGTATAGAGTGTAGGGTATAAAGTGTAGAGTGTAGGGTATAGAGTGTAGGGTATAGAGTGTATGGTATAGAGTGTAGAGTGTAGGGTATAGAGTGTAGGGTATAGAGTGTAGAGTGTAGGGATTAGAGTGTAGGGTGTAGAGTGTAGGGTATAGAGTGTAGGGAGTAGAGTGTAGGGTATAGAGTGTAGAGTGTAGGGTATAGAGTGTAGAGTGTAGGGAGTAGAGTGTAGAGTGTAGGGTATAGAGTGTAGAGTGTAGGGTGTAGGGTATAGAGTGTAGGGTATATAGTGTAGGGTGTAGAGTGTAGGGTATAGAGTGTAGAGTGTAGGGTATAGAGTGTAAGGTGTAGGGTATAGAGTGTGGCGTATAGAGTATAGGGTGTAGAGTGTAGGATATAGAGTGTAGGGTGTAGGATATAGAGTGTAGAGTGTAGGGTATAGAGTGTAGGGTATAGAGTGTAGGGTATAGAGTGTAGGGTATAGAGTGTAGGGAATAGAGTGTAGGGTGTAAGGTGTAGAGTGTAGGGTATAGAGTGTAGGGTATATACTGTAGGGTATAGAGTGTAGGCTATAGAGTGTAGGGTATAGAGTGTAGAGTGTAGGGTATAGAGTGTAGGGTATAGAGTGTAGGGTATAGAGTGTAGGGTATAGAGTGTAGGGTATAGGGTATAGAGTGTAAGGTGTAGAGTGTAGAGTGTAGGGTATAGAGTGTAGGGTATAGAGTGTAGGGTGTAGGGTATAGAGTGTAGGGTATAGAGTGTAGGGTATAGAGTGTAGGGTATAGAGTGTAGGGTATAGAGTGTATGGTATAGAGTGTAGGGTATAGAGTGTAGATTGTAGGGTATAGAGCTTAGGGTGTAGAGTGCAGGGTATAGAGTGTAGAGTTTAGGGTATAGAGTGTGGGGCATAGAGTGTATGGTATACAGTGTAGAGTGTAGGGTATAGAGTGTATAGTGTAGGGTATAGAGTGTAGGGTATAGAGTGTAGGGTATAGAGTGTATGGTATAGAGTGTAGGGTATAAAGTGTAGAGTGTAGGGTATAGAGTGTAGGGTATAGAGTGTATGGTATAGAGTGTAGAGTGTAGGGTATAGAGTGTAGGGTATAGAGTGTAGAGTGTAGGGATTAGAGTGTAGGGTATAGAGTGTAGGGTATAGAGTGTAGAGTGTAGGGTATAGAGTGTAGGGTATAGAGTGTAGAGTGTAGGGTATAGAGTGTAGGGTATAGAGTGTAGGGTGTAGGATATAGAGTGTAGGCTATAGAGTGTAGGCTATAGAGTGTAGGCTATAGAGTGTAGAGTATAGAGTGTAGGGTATAGAGTGTAGGGTATAGAATGTAGAGTGTAAAGTGTAGGGTATAGAGTGTAGTGTATAGAGTGTATGTTATAGAGTGTAGGGTATAGAGTGTAGAGTGTAAGGTATAGAGTGTAGTGTATAGAGTGTATGTTATAGAGTGTAGGGTGTAGAGTGTAGAGTGTAGGGTATAGAGTGTAGGGTATAGAGTGTAGGGTATAGAGTGTAGAGTGTAGGGTATAGAGTGTATGCTGTAGAGTGTATGGTGTAGAGTGTATGGTATAGAGTGTAGGGTATAGAGTGTAGAGTGTACGGTATAGAGTGTAGGGTATAGAGTGTAGTGTATAGAGTGTAGTGTATAGAGTGTAGGGTATAGAGTGTAGGGTATAGAGTGTAGAGTGTAGGGTATAGAGTGTATGCTGTAGAGTGTATGGTGTAGAGTGTATGGTATAGAGTGTAGGGTATAGAGTGTAGAGTGTACGGTATAGAGTGTAGGGTATAGAGTGTAGGGTATAGAGTGTATGTTATAGGGTATAGAGTGTAGAGTGTAGGGTATAGAGTTTAGAGTGTAGGGTATAGAGTGTAGGGTATAGAGTGTAAGGTATAGAGTGTAGGGTGTAGAGTGTAGGGTATAGAGTGTAGGGTATAGAGTGTAAGGTATAGAGTGTAGGGTATAGAGTGTATGGTATAGAGTGTAGGGTATAGAGTGTAGAGTGTAGGGTATAGAGTGTAGGGTATAGAGTGTAGAGTGTAGGGTATTGTTAAAAATCGTTACTGCGCAAAAATATCTAATCAAGACTTAACCAGGTGCGTTATTCTTAAAAGAAAAATGTCATGATATTCTGACGAAAGTATAGTGGTTTATTGAGTTATCCACCATCGCAGCAAAAACATAAAAGGTAGATGAAACAATTACAAACAGAGTGTCCATGTGTAGATATCAGCGCTTCTCCTGTTACTCATCTTTAAAAGGTAGAATGGTAAAAGTCATCTGTCTGTGTGAAGTCTGAAGTCATCACGGCATGGAGTAGCTAACAGCTGTTGTTCCTCGTGTCTTGTCCCATGTCCATGGAGAATGATGGTGAAGGAAGGGAGGTGACCGTCCCACGTGACAAAAAGCCCCCCACCCTCCTTAGAGACGTTATTTATATGGTTTCTACAGATCACATGTCTTCTGTATATGGAGTTAACTTATACTCTGAGCTACATACACAGAAATAGCTTTTCATAGTGTCAGCAAGAAGCAATGTGCTCAGTACAGAATAAAAATAAGAATAATTAATATTTAACCCTTTTGAGGGTGACAGACATTGATTGGAACCCTCAAATTAAAATATTAATAAAATCTACTTTCTTCTTTGGCAAAATGATGTAATAAATAATATTATTAATAATAATATCGTTATATGTTCTCAATAATATAATGATATGTAAATTCATGTTATGGTAATTCATGTTATGGTAATTCATGTTATGCTAAGCCGTGACTAATATTCATATTAAATATATATTATACTTCCCTATATCTACTTGAAGCATCTCAGGTGTGATGTCATCTGATGTCATCTGGTCTTCATCTTGGTTCTTCTTCTTGGTTCTTTCAAACAATCTTTAATATGTCTTTTGCAATAGATGATAGCATGTAGATATGTAGAGACCGTGTGTCATGTGTCAATCAAAGTCCATAAATTCAAATGTTGATAAGAAAACAAAGTTCATAGATGAAATGTAGCTTTAATATCTGTGCAGTGTCACTTTTAGAGACCTGGACTTACACTGGCTCGCCTTGGAAATCATCTGGAATCCTCATATCGTCCGCACTGGTCTTGGGACACGTGTGACGTCTTTGGTCAGCACAGCAAGGGTTACATTGACTCTTCCTTGCCAAACATAGCACCATAACCAGTCCTTAGTGCACAGGACACATGTCAGGGTTGTAGCGTCCTGACAATTACCTGAGTGTTCACCAGCTTTCATGGAAGTCTTATAGGTGATAGGAAACCACTGGATCGTGATAAGAACTTAATAACACAGTTCATCTTTGATACTGTACTCAGTTGTCAGTGATGGATGCTGTAGTTGTGAATGGTGACATGAATTGTATTTGACACAGTCTATTACTCAGAAATCATAGCATTGTTACCTTGTGGAACTTCTGGATAACGGCTTTTCTTCTTGCAATTTTTAAGAATCAATTGAATTTAGAAAAATGTAAAGTCTTTATTAACGTATCTCCGGTATCTTGATTGAAGTCTTCATTCCCTATTCTATACCAAATCTGGTTCTTTTCCCTAACTTATAACATCACAGCGTACCATAGCAATCAATAATATCCATATAATTATTAAATTATATTAATATGAAATTTATATTTAGAAAATAAAATAATAATAATAATAATAATAATAATAATAAATGATATATTATTTACCATATTCTTCATGTGATTGGACATTTTTATGTCGTAGGTGTAATTTCTTCTTGAACCCTTAGATGTCAGTGTGTCTTTTATGTAACAAGTGCTGATATTTATTATTAAAACTTTATTAATTTATGTTCAGTAAACCAATAATATGTAAGTATGTATAGTCATGAACCAAAATAAGAATATATATATATGAATAAATAAATGAATGAATGAATGAATTGTTGTATTTAACTCAGAATTGAAACATTTCTTATATAATGAAACCATATGATCATTATATTTGATAAAGCAATATGCTTGTAGACATTACTCTATTAAATATTGATTTTTCCTTGATGAAAAATAAGAATGAAAAATAAAAATTGAAGAAAAAATTAAAAATTAAAAATTAAAATAAGGCCTTCATTTGTTGATGAAAAAAATGAAAAATTAAAAACAAAAATGAGAATAAAAATAAGAATAAGGCCTTTATATGTTGATGACAAATGCTGAGATTATGTCTCAGTAATACATTCCCTTAATACTTCCTCATGTAGATGTTGTCATAACCTTGGATTACCAAAATATTGAAATTATGCAGCTTTGCATATAATACCCTTCATTAGAGGAAAAAATGACTTTTATAATATTTATTGTTATTGTACCCAATAATACCTTATTAATATTTCTTTATTAAAATGTGTAAAGAAGAGGTATTGATGAAATGTGATGATGTGATCAAGATCAAAAACACATTTCCCCCTTAATATCAAAAAATATTATTTTATGAAAAAATTAATTTGTAAAAACCCAAGTGAAAAATCATTATTTTTATAACTGTCATATCAACTTGTGCCATATATTTGTTTGAAGATGTGTACTCATCTATGTAACCATAAAAAAACACTGAATATAAAAAAAATTATAATTTGGAAAATGTTATTGTACTTATTCACTAATAATCACTAAAGAAATATATGTTGAATAATAATATTTAAATATATCTTAATATTCTAATAATTTAACTGAATCTTATTATTTATTAAACACAAAGTTGTTGTTTTTTTTTTTGTTTTTTTTTTTCTCAAACATACCATAAATCATGAGGCCTCAGTCAAACTGTGCATACACATTCCACATTCCACATACCACGCTCTGGTCACTCTTACATTACACACTTATGTCAAATTCACTCAGCAGCTGCTCATATGTTCTCTCACCTGTCACATGTGACTCACATAGACGTTCACAATACATTTCACATACAAAGAATAAAAAACATGTATATTAACCCAAAATATTGTATCCTAATTATCAATCAATGCGCATTGTAATCTATTAAATTTAGTATTCTAATATTTCTTTGAATATTCCCCAAATATTATCTAACACTATGTTTTAACCTATAGAAAGGACTGGACTCATTTACAAGAAACCCGAGTTGAATGTTCCAACGTTATTTCGGTACAGGAATCCATTTGCATGTAAAGGCTGAGGGAAATTCCTAAAACTAAAAAAACAAGGCTATATTATATTCCTTAACTCACAGCTGTCACGTCATGCACCATGCAGTGGAAAAAACATAATGTTACAGAAAAACATGTAGTACACACATTTTTTTAGGTTGTTAGATATATTATTTATTTTTAAGTGTTAAATATATATATATATCATGCAGTTAATATAGCTTCCTGTGTGAATAAGACATAAATTCATGAAACAGGTATTTTTTGTTCAATCCTTGCTTTGAAAATAAAATTCTAAGGGAAAATGAAAGATAAAGGTTAATTTCATATTTATTTCAAAACAAAATAATTTAGATATCTTATACATATGTATATATTTAATAAATGTATTTAATTGTAATTCTAAATTTTTTTTTTTTCTGGAGTAAATTTTAATTATTTCACTATACATATAAAAATGCAGTTAATATAATCTCTACTTATACAAATATGCTAAAATATTTACTGTATATTATATTAATATATGTAACTGCAGAATTATATTGAAATAGAATAATTACATTAATAAATAATACATTGTATAACTCATCATATAATATAATTACATATTTAGCCAATTCCTATCCCAAAATGTAACTCTCTGTCGATTATCTGAAATGCTGTATTTAGTAAGGTCAGTTTTAACCCTATGGACTCTTTGAAGAGCTGCTGTGATAATGGAGTGTTCAGCTGAGCTCCCCCTGGGATACTCACCTGCTTCCGTCTCTCAGTTTCCGCCATCTTTACAGACAGATCTGACCCTTCAGATTTTAAATCTTTCAGAGAAATTTCTTTAATAGACTCCTGAATCTTTTCATACGGTTTGTAACAAATATGTAATTTTCTTCGTACTTCATAGATTTGATTTTGCATAATTTTAGCAAGATTTTTCTAGATTTAGTTTGGAGTTTTTGGGACTCTGAGTCGTCTATTTTTAGTGGCCCTTGTACATCTGTCCCTCGTAGATCATCTTTGTCAATTGTCATGACTCCTATACTTCCTCCATCTTGTTTTTCATCTTGTGTCACAAAGTCAATGTCACTTTGGGTGGTCATCGTCATTACAGATACGTGCGTCACATCTTTCTCACTCTTCTCATTGCAGTCAATCTTGGGAACATCATTAGTTTCCTTAGAAATTCTTTCTACACTGTCTTTTTTGGACTTCTCTATGACAAACTCGTTAAATACATACACCATATGTAAAATATTCTTCAGTTGCTCTTTTTCTTTTTTTTCCTAGACATTAGCTTAGAATCTAACTTCAAAATATTTCTAAGCTATATCCGTACAAACTTACAAAGTCTATCTGACTTGATTTAGCATATGAATTTATCAAATCCATTTGTCTTACCTTGAAATCTCAGCTTGTAGTCCCTTTGCTTTTACAACGCTGGGCTCCGGACTTCAGCACGGCTATTTTTAGCACGTCTGTCTTCAGCACTACCAGTGCTTGCTGTCAATCCGTCTGACACCTGTTAAAGTCTCCGTAATTCGTAGGTTCTTGTATGAGTTCTTTGTGACTTGAAGTTTTGAAGTGGAATTCCTGAATACTTGCACAATCTAGCGGAACTCTTCTGTCTTCCCCCGTGTGCAAGAAGAAGGAAATTCACGCAAAAATAGCACAAAAAATCAAAACTGGCTGGCTAGGCCAAATGTTAAAAATCGTTATTGCTCAAAAATATCTAATCAAGACTTAACCAGGTGCGTTATTCTTAAAAGAAAAATGTCATGATATTCTGACGAAAGTATAGTGGTTTATTGAGTTATCCACCATCGCAGCAAAAACATAAAAGGTAGATGAAACAATTACAAACAGAGTGTCCATGTGTAGATATCAGCGCTTCTCCTGTTACTCATCTTTAAAAGGTAGAATGGTAAAAGTCATCTGTCTGTGTGAAGTCTGAAGTCATCACGGCATGGAGTAGCTAACAGCTGTTGTTCCTCGTGTCTTGTCCCATGTCCATGGAGAATGATGGTGAAGGAAGGGAGGTGACCGTCCCACGTGACAAAAAGCCCCCCACCCTCCTTAGAGACGTTATTTATATGGTTTCTACAGATCACATGTCTTCTGTATATGGAGTTAACTTATACTCTGAGCTACATACACAGAAATAGCTTTTCATAGTGTCAGCAAGAAGCAATGTGCTCAGTACAGAATAAAAATAAGAATAATTAATATTTAACAGGTATAGAGTGTAGGGTATAGAGTGTAGGGTGTAGAGTGTAGGGTGTAGAGTGTAGGGATTAGAGTGTAGGGTATAGAGTGTAGAGTGTAGGGTATAGAGTGTAGGGTATAGAGTGTAGAGTGTAGGGATTAGATTGTAGGGTATAGAGTGTAGGGTATAGAGTGTATGGTATAGAGTGTAGGGTATAAAGTGTAGAGTGTAGGGTATAGAGTGTAGGGTATAGAGTGTAGGGTATAGAGTGTAGAGTGTAGGGTATAGAGTGTAGGGTACAGAGTGCAGAGTGTAGGGTATAGAGTGTAGGGTATAGAGTGTAGGGTAAAGAGTGTAGAGTGTAGGGTACAGAGTGCAGGGTGTAGAGTGTAGGGTATAGAGTGTAGAGTGTAGGGTGTAGAGTGTAGGGTGTAGAGTGTAGGGTATGGAGTGTAGAGTGTAGGGTGTAGAGTGTAGGGTGTAGGGTATAGAGTGTAGGGTATAGAGTGTAGGGTATAGAGTGTAGGGTATAGGGTGTAGGGATTAGAGTGTAGGGATTAGAGTGTAGGGATTAGAGTGTAGGGTGTAGAGTGTAGGGTATAGAGTGTAGGGTATAGAGTGTAGGGTATAGAGTGTAGTGTATAGAGTGCAGGTTGTAGAGTGTAGGGTATAGAGTGTAGGGTAAAGAGTGTAGAGTGTAGGGTACAGAGTGCAGGGTGTAGAGTGTAGGGTATAGAGTGTAGGGTGTAGGGTGTAGACTGTAGGGTATAGAGTGTAGAGTGTAGGGTGTAGAGTGTAGGGTGTAGGGTATAGAGTGTAGGGTATAGAGTGTAGGGTATAGAGTGTAGGGTATAGAGTGTAGAGTGTAGGGATTAGAGTGTAGGGTATAGAGTGTAGGCTATAGAGTGTAGGGTGTAGAGTGTAGGGTATAGAGTGTATGGTATAGAGTGTAGGGTATAGAGTGTAGGGTATAGAGTGTATGTTATAGAGTGTAGGGTAGAGAGTGTAGAGTGTAGGGTATAGAGTTTAGAGTGTAGGGTATAGAGTGTAGGGTATAGAGTGTAAGGTATAGAGTGTAGAGTGTAGGGTATAGAGTGTAGGGTATAGAGTGTAGGGTAAAGAGTGTAGAGTGTAGGGTACAGAGTGCAGGGTGTAGAGTGTAGGGTATAGAGTGTAGGGTGTAGAGTGTAGGGTATAGAGTGTAGGGTGTAGAGTGTAGGGTGTAGGGTATAGAGTGTAGGGTATAGAGTGTAGGGTATAGAGTGTAGAGTGTAGAGTGTAGGGTGTAGAGTGTAGGGTATAGAGTGTAGGGTATAGAGTGTAGGGTATAGAGTGTAGTGTATAGAGTGCAGGTTGTAGAGTGTAGGGTATAGAGTGTAGGGTAAAGAGTGTAGAGTGTAGGGTACAGAGTGCAGGGTGTAGAGTGTAGGGTATAGAGTGTAGGGTGTAGGGTGTAGAGTGTAGGGTATAGAGTGTAGAGTGTAGGGTGTAGAGTGTAGGGTGTAGGGTATAGAGTGTAGGGTATAGAGTGTAGGGTATAGAGTGTAGGGTATAGAGTGTAGAGTGTAGGGATTAGAGTGTAGGGTATAGAGTGTAGGCTATAGAGTGTAGGGTGTAGAGTGTAGGGTATAGAGTGTATGGTATAGAGTGTAGGGTATAGAGTGTAGGGTATAGAGTGTATGTTATAGAGTGTAGGGTAGAGAGTGTAGAGTGTAGGGTATAGAGTTTAGAGTGTAGGGTATAGAGTGTAGGGTATAGAGTGTAAGGTATAGAGTGTAGAGTGTAGGGTATAGAGTGTAGGGTAAAGAGTGTAGAGTGTAGGGTACAGAGTGCAGGGTGTAGAGTGTAGGGTATAGAGTGTAGGGTGTAGAGTGTAGGGTATAGAGTGTAGGGTGTAGAGTGTAGGGTGTAGGGTATAGAGTGTAGGGTATAGAGTGTAGGGTATAGAGTGTAGAGTGTAGAGTGTAGGGTGTAGAGTGTAGGGTATAGAGTGTAGGGTATAGAGTGTAGGGTATAGAGTGTAGGGTGTAGGGATTAGAGTGTAGGGATTAGAGTGTAGGGTGTAGAGTGTAGGGTGTAGAGTGTAGGGTATAGAGTGTAGGGTATAGAGTGTAGGGTATAGAGTGTAGGGTATAAAGCGTAGAGTGTAGGGTATAGAGTGTATAGTGTAGGGTATAGAGTGTAGGGTATAGAGTGTAGGGTATAGAGTGTAGGGTATAGGGTATAGAGTGTAGGGTGTAGAGTGTAGGGTGTAGGGTGTAGAGTGTATGGTATAAAGTGTAGGGTATAAAGTGTAGAGTGTAGGGTATAGAGTGTAGGGTATAGAGTGTAGAGTGTAGGGTAAAGAGTGTAGGGTATAGAGTGTAGGGTATAGAGTGTAGAGTGTAGGGTATAGAGTGTAGAGTATAGAGTGCAGGTTGTAGAGTGTAGGGTATAGAGTGTAGGGTATAAAGTGTAGAGTGTAGTGTATAGAGTGTAGGGTATAGAGTGTAGGGTATAGAGTGTAGGGTAAAGAGTGTAGAGTGTAGGGTACAGAGTGCAGGGTGTAGAGTGTAGGGTATAGAGTGTAGGGTGTAGAGTGTAGGGTATAGAGTGTAGGGTGTAGAGTGTAGGGTGTGAGGTATAGAGTGTAGGGTATAGAGTGTAGGGTATAGAGTGTAGAGTGTAGAGTGTAGGGTGTAGAGTGTAGGGTATAGAGTGTAGGGTATAGAGTGTAGGGTATAGAGTGTAGGGTGTAGGGATAAGAGTGTAGGGATTAGAGTGTAGGGTGTAGAGTGTAGGGTGTAGAGTGTAGGGTATAGAGTGTAGGGTATAGAGTGTAGGGTATAAAGCGTAGAGTGTAGGGTATAGAGTGTATAGTGTAGGGTATAGAGTGTAGGGTATAGAGTGTAGGGTATAGAGTGTAGGGTATAGGGTATAGAGTGTAGGGTGTAGAGTGTAGGGTGTAGGGTGTAGAGTGTATGGTATAGAGTGTAGGGTATAGAGTGTAGGGATTAGAGTGTAGGGTATAGAGTGTAGGGTATAGAGTGTAGGGTATAGAGTGTAGGGTGTAGAGTGTAGAGTGTAGGGTATAGAGTGTAGAGTGTAGGGTATAGAGTGTAGGGTATAGAGTAGAGTGTAGAGTGTAGGGTATAGAGTGTAGAGTGTAGGGGATAGAATGTAGGGTATAGAGTGTAAGGTGTAGAGTGTAGGGTATAGAGTGTAGGGTGTAGAGTGTAGGGTGTAGAGTGTAGGGTATAGAGTGTAGGGTATAGAGTGTAGGGTATAGAGTGTAGGGTATAAAGTGTAGAGTGTAGGGTATAGAGTGTAGGGTATAGAGTGTAGGGTATAGAGTGTATGGTATAGAGTGTAGGGTATAAAGTGTAGAGTGTAGGGTATAGAGTGTAGGGTATAGAGTGTAGGGTATAGAGTGTAGGGTAAAGAGTGTAGAGTGTAGGGTACAGAGTGCAGGGTGTAGAGTGTAGGGTATAGAGTGTAGAGTGTAGAGTGTAGGGTGTAGAGTGTAGGGTATAGAGTGTAGGGTATAGAGTGTAGGGTATAAAGTGTAGGGTGTAGGGTATAGAGTGTAGGGTATAGAGTGCAGGTTGTAGAGTGTAGGGTATAGAGTGTATGGTATAGGGTGTAGGGTATAAAGTGTAGGGTATAGAGTGTAGGGTATAGAGTGTAGGGTATAGAGTGTAGGCTATAGAGTGTAGAGTATATAGTGTAGAGTGTAGGGTATAGAGTGTAGGGTATAGAGTGTAGGGTATAGAGTGTGGAGTATAGAGTGTAGGGTATAGAATGTAGAGTGTAGAGTGTAGGGTGTAGAGTGCAAAGTGTAGGGTATAGAGAGTAAGATATAGAGTGTAGTGTATAGAGTGTATGTTATAGAGTGTAGGGTATAGAGTGTAGAGTTTAGGGTATAGAGTGTAGTGTATACATTGTATGGTATAGAGTGTATGGTATACAGTGTAGAGTGTAGGGTATAGAGTGTAGGGTATAGAGTGTAGGGTATAGAGTGTAGGGTGTAGAGTGTAGGGTATAGAGTGTAGGGTATAGAGTGTAGGGTATAGAGTGTAGGTTATAGAGTGTAGCGTATAGAGCGTAGGGTGTAGGGTATAGAGTGTAGGGTATAGAGTGTAGGGTATAGAGTGTAGGGTATAGAGTGTATGGTATAGAGTGTAGGGTATAGAGTGTAGAGTGTAGGGTATAGAGTTTAGAGTGTAGGGTATAGAGTGTAGGGTATAGAGTGTAAGGTATATAGTGTAGAGTGTAGGGTATAGAGTGTAGGGTATAGAGTGTAGGGTATAGAGTGTAGGGTAAAGAGTGTAGAGTGTAGGGTACAGAGTGCAGGGTGTAGAGTGTAGGGTATAGAGTGTATGTTATAGAGTGTAGGGTATAGAGTGTAGAGTGTAGGGTATAGAGTTTAGAGTGTAGGGTATAGAGTGTAGGGTATAGAGTGTAGGGTATAGAGTGTAGGGTAAAGAGTGTAGAGTGTAGGGTACAGAGTGCAGGGTGTAGAGTGTAGGGTATAGAGTGTAGGGTGTAGAGTGTAGGGTATAGAGTGTAGGGTGTAGAGTGTAGGGTGTGAGGTATAGAGTGTAGGGTATAGAGTGTAGGGTATATAGTGTAGAGTGTAGAGTGTAGGGTGTAGAGTGTAGGGTATAGAGTGTACGGTATAGAGTGTAGGGTATAGAGTGTAGGGTGTAGGGATAAGAGTGTAGGGATTAGAGTGTAGGGTGTAGAGTGTAGGGTGTAGAGTGTAGGGTATAGAGTGTAGGGTATAGAGTGTAGGGTATAAAGCGTAGAGTGTAGGGTATAGAGTGTATAGTGTAGGGTATAGAGTGTAGGGTATAGAGTGTAGGGTATAGAGTGTAGGGTATAGGGTATAGAGTGTAGGGTGTAGAGTGTAGGGTGTAGGGTGTAGAGTGTATGGTATAGAGTGTAGGGTATAGAGTGTAGGGATTAGAGTGTGGTGTATAGAGTGTAGGGTATAGAGTGTAGGGTATAGAGTGTAGGGTGTAGAGTGTAGAGTGTAGGGTATAGAGTGTAGAGTGTAGGGTATAGAGTGTAGGGTATAGAGTAAAGTGTAGAGTGTAGGGTATAGAGTGTAGAGTGTAGGGGATAGAATGTAGGGTATAGAGTGTAAGGTGTAGAGTGTAGGGTATAGAGTGTAGGGTGTAGAGTGTAGGGTGTAGAGTGTAGGGTATAGAGTGTAGGGTATAGAGTGTAGGGTATAGAGTGTAGGGTATAAAGTGTAGAGTGTATGGTATAAAGTGTAGGGTATAAAGTGTAGAGTGTAGGGTATAGAGTGTAGGATATAGAGTGTAGGGTATAGAGTGTAGGGTATAGAGTGTAGGGTAAAGAGTGTAGAGTGTAGGGTACAGAGTGCAGGGTGTAGAGTGTAGGGTATAGAGTGTAGAGTGTAGAGTGTAGGGTGTAGAGTGTAGGATATAGAGTGTAGGGTATAGAGTGTAGGGTATAGAGTGTAGGGTATAAAGTGAAGGGTGTAGGGTATAGAGTGTAGGGTATAGAGTGCAGGTTGTAGAGTGTAGGGTATAGAGTGTATGGTATAGGGTGTAGGGTATAAAGTGTAGGGTATAGAGTGTAGGGTATAGAGTGTAGGGTATAGAGTGTAGGGTATAGAGTGTAGGCTATAGAGTGTAGAGTATATAGTGTAGAGTGTAGGGTATAGAGTGTAGGGTATAGAGTGTAGGGTATAGAGTGTGGAGTATAGAGTGTAGGGTATAGAATGTAGAGTGTAGAGTGTAGGGTGTAGAGTGCAAAGTGTAGGGTATAGAGTGTAAGATATAGAGTGTAGTGTATAGAGTGTATGTTATAGAGTGTAGGGTATAGAGTGTAGAGTTTAGGGTATAGAGTGTAGTGTATAGATTGTATGGTATAGAGTGTATGGTATAGAGTGTAGAGTGTAGGGTATAGAGTGTAGGGTATAGAGTGTAGGGTATAGAGTGTAGGGTGTAGAGTGTAGGGTATAGAGTGTAGGGTATAGAGTGTAAGGTATAGAGTGTAGGGTATAGAGTGTATGGTATAGAGTGTAGGGTATAGAGTGTAGAGTGTAGGGTATAGAGTGTAGGGTATAGAGTGTAGAGTGTAGGGTATAGAGTGTAGGGTATAGAGTGTAGGGTGTAGAGTGTAGGGTGTAGAGTGTAGGGATTAGAGTGTAGGGTATAGAGTGTAGAGTGTAGGGTATAGAGTGTAGGGTATAGAGTGTAGAGTGTAGGGATTAGATTGTAGGGTATAGAGTGTAGGGTATAGAGTGTATGGTATAGAGTGTAGGGTATACAGTGTAGAGTGTATGGTATAGAGTGTAGGGTATAAAGTGTAGAGTGTAGGGTATAGAGTGTAGGGTATAGAGTGTAGGGTATAGAGTGTAGAGTGTAGGGTATAGAGTGTAGGGTACAGAGTGCAGAGTGTAGGGTATAGAGTGTAGGGTATATAGTGTAGGGTATAGAGTGTAGGGTAAAGAGTGTAGAGTGTAGGGTACTGAGTGCAGGGTGTAGAGTGTAGGGTATAGAGTGTAGAGTGTAGGGTGTAGAGTGTAGGGTGTAGAGTGTAGGGTATGGAGTGTAGAGTGTAGGGTGTAGAGTGTAGGGTGTAGGGTATAGAGTGTAGGGTATAGAGTGTAGGGTATAGAGTGTAGGGTATAGGGTGTAGGGATTAGAGTGTAGGGATTAGAGTGTAGGGATTAGAGTGTAGGGTGTAGAGTGTAGGGTATAGAGTGTAGGGTATAGAGTGTAGGGTATAGAGTGTAGTGTATAGAGTGCAGGTTGTAGAGTTTAGGGTATAGAGTGTAGGGTAAAGAGTGTAGAGTGTAGGGTACAGAGTGCAGGGTGTAGAGTGTAGGGTATAGAGTGTAGGGTGTAGGGTGTAGAGTGTAGGGTATAGAGTGTAGAGTGTAGGGTGTAGAGTGTAGGGTGTAGGGTATAGAGTGTAGGGTATAGAGTGTAGGGTATAGAGTGTAGGGTATAGAGTGTAGAGTGTAGGGATTAGAGTGTAGGGTATAGAGTGTAGGCTATAGAGTGTAGGGTGTAGAGTGTTGGGTATAAAGTGTATGGTATAGAGTGTAGGGTATAGAGTGTAGGGTATAGAGTGTATGTTATAGAGTGTAGGGTAGAGAGTGTAGAGTGTAGGGTATAGAGTTTAGAGTGTAGGGTATAGAGTGTAGGGTATAGAGTGTAGGGTATAGAGTGTAGGGTAAAGAGTGTAGAGTGTAGGGTACAGAGTGCAGGGTGTAGAGTGTAGGGTATAGAGTGTAGGGTGTAGAGTGTAGGGTATAGAGTGTAGGGTGTAGAGTGTAGGGTGGGAGGTATAGAGTGTAGGGTATAGAGTGTAGGGTATAGAGTGTAGAGTGTAGAGTGTAGGGTGTAGAGTGTAGGGTATAGAGTGTACGGTATAGAGAGTAGGGTATAGAGTGTAGGGTGTAGGGATAAGAGTGTAGGGATTAGGGTGTAGAGTGTAGGGTGTAGAGTGTAGGGTATAGAGTGTAGGGTATAGAGTGTAGGGTATAAAGCGTAGAGTGTAGGGTATAGAGTGTAGGGTATAGAGTGTAGGGTATAGAGTGTAGGGTATAGGGTATAGAGTGTAGGGTGTAGAGTGTAGGGTGTAGGGTGTAGAGTGTATGGTATAGAGTGTAGGGTATAGAGTGTAGGGATTAGAGTGTAGTGTATAGAGTGTAGGGTATAGAGTGTAGGGTATAGAGTGTAGGGTGTAGAGTGTAGAGTGTAGGGTATAGAGTGTAGAGTGTAGGGTATAGAGTGTAGGGTATAGAGTAGAGTGTAGAGTGTAGGGTATAGAGTGTAGAGTGTAGGGGATAGAATGTAGGGTATAGAGTGTAAGGTGTAGAGTGTAGGGTATAGAGTGTAGGGTGTAGAGTGTAGGGTGTAGAGTGTAGGGTATAGAGTGTAGGGTATAGAGTGTAGGGTATAGAGTGTAGGGTATAAAGTGTAGAGTGTATGGTATAGAGTGTAGGGTATAAAGTGTAGAGTGTAGGGTATAGAGTGTATGGTATAGAGTGTAGGGTATAAAGTGTAGAGTGTAGGGTATAGAGTGTAGGGTATAGAGTGTAGGGTATAGAGTGTAGGGTAAAGAGTGTAGAGTGTAGGGTACAGAGTGCAGGGTGTAGAGTGTAGGGTATAGAGTGTAGAGTGTAGAGTGTAGGGTGTAGAGTGTAGGGTATAGAGTGTAGGGTATAGAGTGTAGGGTATAGAGTGTAGGGTATAAAGTGTAGGGTGTAGGGTATAGAGTGTAGGGTATAGAGTGCAGGTTGTAGAGTGTAGGGTATAGAGTGTATGGTATAGGGTGTAGGGTATAAAGTGTAGGGTATAGAGTGTAGGGTATAGAGTGTAGGGTATAGAGTGTAGGCTATAGAGTGTAGAGTATATAGTGTAGAGTGTAGGGTATAGAGTGTAGGGTATAGAGTGTAGGGTATAGAGTGTGGAGTATAGAGTGTAGGGTATAGAATGTAGAGTGTAGAGTGTAGGGTGTAGAGTGCAAAGTGTAGGGTATTGAGTGTAAGATATAGAGTGTAGTGTATAGAGTGTATGTTATAGAGTGTAGGGTATAGAGTGTAGAGTTTAGGGTATAGAGTGTAGTGTATAGATTGTATGGTATAGAGTGTATGGTATAGAGTGTAGAGTGTAGGGTATAGAGTGTAGGGTATAGAGTGTAGGGTATAGAGTGTAGGGTGTAGAGTGTAGGGTATAGAGTGTAGGGTATAGAGTGTAAGGTATAGAGTGTAGTGTATAGAGTGTATGGTATAGAGTGTAGGGTATAGAGTGTAGAGTGTAGGGTATAGAGTGTAGGGTATAGAGTGTAGAGTGTAGGGTATAGAGTGTAGGGTATAGAGTGTAGGGTGTAGAGTGTAGGGTGTAGAGTGTAGGGATTAGAGTGTAGGGTATAGAGTGTAGAGTGTAGGGATTAGATTGTAGGGTATAGAGTGTAGGGTATAGAGTGTATGGTATAGAGTGTAGGGTATACAGTGTAGAGTGTATGGTATAGAGTGTAGGGTATAAAGTGTAGAGTGTAGGGTATAGAGTGTAGGGTATAGAGTGTAGAGTGTAGGGTATAGAGTGTAGGGTACAGAGTGCAGAGTGTAGGGTATAGAGTGTAGGGTATATAGTGTAGGGTATAGAGTGTAGGGTAAAGAGTGTAGAGTGTAGGGTACAGAGTGCAGGGTGTAGAGTGTAGGGTATAGAGTGTAGAGTGTAGGGTGTAGAGTGTAGGGTGTAGAATGTAGGGTATCGAGTGTAGAGTGTAGGGTGTAGAGTGTAGGGTGTAGGGTATAGAGTGTAGGGTATAGAGTGTAGGGTATAGAGTGTAGGGTATAGGGTGTAGGGATTAGAGTGTAGGGATTAGAGTGTAGGGATTAGAGTGTAGGGTGTAGAGTGTAGGGTATAGAGTGTAGGGTATAGAGTGTAGGGTATAGAGTGTAGTGTATAGAGTGCAGGTTGTAGAGTTTAGGGTATAGAGTGTAGGGTAAAGAGTGTAGAGTGTAGGGTACAGAGTGCAGGGTGTAGAGTGTAGGGTATAGAGTGTAGGGTGTAGGGTGTAGAGTGTAGGGTATAGAGTGTAGAGTGTAGGGTGTAGAGTGTAGGGTGTAGGGCATAGAGTGTAGGGTATAGAGTGTAGGGTATAGGGTGTAGGGTATAGAGTGTAGAGTGTAGGGATTAGAGTGTAGGGTATAGAGTGTAGGCTATAGAGTGTAGGGTGTAGAGTGTTGGGTATAAAGTGTATGGTATAGAGTGTAGGGTATAGAGTGTAGGGTATAGAGTGTATGTTATAGAGTGTAGGGTAGAGAGTGTAGAGTGTAGGGTATAGAGTTTAGAGTGTAGGGTATAGAGTGTAGGGTATAGAGTGTAAGGTATAGAGTGTAGAGTGTAGGGTATAGAGTGTAGGGTATAGAGTGTAGGGTATAGAGTGTAGGGTAAAGAGTGTAGAGTGTAGGGTACAGAGTGCAGGGTGTAGAGTGTAGGGTATAGAGTGTAGGGTGTAGAGTGTAGGGTATAGAGTGTAGGGTGTAGAGTGTAGGGTGTAGGGTATAGAGTGTAGGGTATAGAGTGTAGGGTATAGAGTGTAGAGTGTAGAGTGTAGGGTGTAGAGTGTAGGGTATAGAGTGTAGGGTATAGAGTGTAGGGTATAGAGTGTAGGGTGTAGGGATTAGAGTGTAGGGATTAGATTGTAGGGTGTAGAGTGTAGGGTGTAGAGTGTAGGGTATAGAGTGTAGGGTATAGTGTGTAGGGTATAGAGTGTAGGGTATAAAGCGTAGAGTGTAGGGTATAGAGTGTATAGTGTAGGGTATAGAGTGTAGGGTATAGAGTGTAGGGTATATTTATGTGTAGGGTATAGGGTATAGAGTGTAGGGTGTAGGGTGTAGGGTGTAGAGTGTATGGTATAAAGTGTAGGGTATAAAGTGTAGAGTGTAGGGTATAGAGTGTAGGGTATAGAGTGTAGAGTGTAGGGTAAAGAGTGTAGGGTATAGAGTGTAGGGTATAGAGTGTAGAGTGTAGGGTATAGAGTGTAGAGTATAGAGTGCAGGTTGTAGAGTGTAGGGTATAGAGTGTAGGGTATAAAGTGTAGAGTGTAGTGTATAGAGTGTAGGGTGTAGAGTGTAGGGTATAGAGTGTAGGGTGTAGAGTGTAGGGTATAGAGTGTAGGGTGTAGAGTGTAGGGTGTGAGGTATAGAGTGTAGGGTATAGAGTGTATGGTATAGAGTGTAGAGTGTAGAGTGTAGAGTGTAGGGTATAGAGTGTAGAGTGTAGGGTATAGAGTGTAGGGTATAGAGTAGAGTGTAGAGTGTAGGGTATAGAGTGTAGAGTGTAGGGGATAGAATGTAGGGTATAGAGTGTAAGGTGTAGAGTGTAGGGTATAGAGTGTAGGGTGTAGAGTGTAGGGTGTAGAGTGTAGGGTATAGAGTGTAGGGTATAGAGTGTAGGGTATAGAGTGTAGGGTAAAGAGTGTAGAGTGTAGGGTACAGAGTGCAGGGTGTAGAGTGTAGGGTATAGAGTGTAGAGTGTAGAGTGTAGGGTGTAGAGTGTAGGGTATAGAGTGTAGGGTATGGAGTGTAGGGTATAGAGTGTAGGGTATAAAGTGTAGGGTGTAGGGTATAGAGTGTAGGGTATAGAGTGTAGGGTATAGAGTGTGGAGTATAGAGTGTAGGGTATAGAATGTAGAGTGTAGAGTGTAGGGTGTAGAGTGCAAAGTGTAGGGTATAGAGTGTAAGATATAGAGTGTAGTGTATAGAGTGTATGTTATAGAGTGTATGGTATAGAGTGTAGAGTTTAGGGTTTAGAGTGTAGTGTATAGATTGTATGGTATAGAGTGTATGGTATAGAGTGTAGAGTGTAGGGTATAGAGTGTAGGGTATAGAGTGTAGGGTATAGAGTGTAGGGTGTAGAGTGTAGGGTATAGAGTGTAGGGTATAGAGTGTAAGGTATAGAGTGTAGGGTATAGAGTGTAAGGTATAGAGTGTAGGGTATAGAGTGTAGAGTGTAGGGTATAGAGTGTAGGGTATAGAGTGTAGAGTGTAGGGTATAGAGTGTAGGGTATAGAGTGTAGGGTGTAGAGTGTAGGGTGTAGAGTGTAGGGATTAGAGTGTAGGGTATAGAGTGTAGAGTGTAGGGTATAGAGTGTAGGGTATAGAGTGTAGAGTGTAGGGATTAGATTGTAGGGTATAGAGTGTAGGGTATAGAGTGTATGGTATAGAGTGTAGGGTATACAGTGTAGAGTGTATGGTATAGAGTGTAGGGTATAAAGTGTAGAGTGTAGGGTATAGAGTGTAGGGTATAGAGTGTAGAGTGTAGGGTATAGAGTGTAGGGTACAGAGTGCAGAGTGTAGGGTATAGAGTGTAGGGTATATAGTGTAGGGTATAGAGTGTAGGGTAAAGAGTGTAGAGTGTAGGGTACAGAGTGCAGGGTGTAGAGTGTAGGGTATAGAGTGTAGAGTGTAGGGTGTAGAGTGTAGGGTGTAGAGTGTAGGGTATGGAGTGTAGAGTGTAGGGTGTAGAGTGTAGGGTGTAGGGTATAGAGTGTAGGGTATAGAGTGTAGGGTATAGAGTGTAGGGTATAGGGTGTAGGGATTAGAGTGTAGGGATTAGAGTGTAGGGATTAGAGTGTAGGGTGTAGAGTGTAGGGTATAGAGTGTAGGGTATAGAGTGTAGGGTATAGAGTGTAGTGTATAGAGTGCAGGTTGTAGAGTGTAGGGTATAGAGTGTAGGGTAAAGAGTGTAGAGTGTAGGGTACAGAGTGCAGGGTGTAGAGTGTAGGGTATAGAGTGTAGGGTGTAGGGTGTAGAGTGTAGGGTATAGAGTGTAGAGTGTAGGGTGTAGAGTGTAGGGTGTAGGGTATAGAGTGTAGGGTATAGAGTGTAGGGTATAGAGTGTAGGGTATAGAGTGTAGAGTGTAGGGATTAGAGTGTAGGGTATAGAGTGTAGGCTATAGAGTGTAGGGTGTAGAGTGTAGGGTATAAAGTGTATGGTATAGAGTGTAGGGTATAGAGTGTAGGGTATAGAGTGTATGTTATAGAGTGTAGGGTAGAGAGTGTAGAGTGTAGGGTATAGAGTTTAGAGTGTAGGGTATAGAGTGTAGGGTATAGAGTGTAAGGTATAGAGTGTAGAGTGTAGGGTATAGAGTGTAGGGTATAGAGTGTAGGGTATAGAGTGTAGGGTAAAGAGTGTAGAGTGTAGGGTACAGAGTGCAGGGTGTAGAGTGTAGGGTATAGAGTGTAGGGTGTAGAGTGTAGGGTATAGAGTGTAGGGTGTAGAGTGTAGGGTGTAGGGTATAGAGTGTAGGGTATAGAGTGTAGGGTATAGAGTGTAGAGTGTAGAGTGTAGGGTGTAGAGTGTAGGGTATAGAGTGTAGGGTATAGAGTGTAGGGTATAGAGTGTAGGGTGTAGGGATTAGAGTGTAGGGATTAGAGTGTAGGGTGTAGAGTGTAGGGTGTAGAGTGTAGGGTATAGAGTGTAGGGTATAGAGTGTAGGGTATAGAGTGTAGGGTATAAAGCGTAGAGTGTAGGGTATAGAGTGTATAGTGTAGGGTATAGAGTGTAGGGTATAGAGTGTAGGGTATAGAGTGTAGGGTATAGGGTATAGAGTGTAGGGTGTAGAGTGTATGGTATAAAGTGTAGGGTATAAAGTGTAGAGTGTAGGGTATAGAGTGTAGGGTATAGAGTGTAGAGTGTAGGGTAAAGAGTGTAGGGTATAGAGTGTAGGGTATAGAGTGTAGAGTGTAGGGTATAGAGTGTAGAGTATAGAGTGCAGGTTGTAGAGTGTAGGGTATAGAGTGTAGGGTATAAAGTGTAGAGTGTAGTGTATAGAGTGTAGGGTATAGAGTGTAGGGTATAGAGTGTAGGGTAAAGAGTGTAGAGTGTAGGGTACAGAGTGCAGGGTGTAGAGTGTAGGGTATAGAGTGTAGGGTGCAGAGTGTAGGGTATAGAGTGTAGGGTGTAGAGTGTAGGGTGTGAGGTATAGAGTGTAGGGTATAGAGTGTAGGGTATAGAGTGTAGAGTGTAGAGTGTAGGGTGTAGAGTGTAGGGTATAGAGTGTAGGGTATAGAGTGTAGGGTATAGAGTGTAGGGTGTAGGGATAAGAGTGTAGGGATTAGAGTGTAGGGTGTAGAGTGTAGGGTGTAGGGTATAGAGTGTAGGGTATAGAGTGTAGGGTATAAAGCGTAGAGTGTAGGGTATAGAGTGTATAGTGTAGGGTATAGAGTGTAGGGTATAGAGTGTAGGGTATAGAGTGTAGGGTATAGGGTATAGAGTGTAGGGTGTAGAGTGTAGGGTGTAGGGTGTAGAGTGTATGGTATAGAGTGTAGGGTATAGAGTGTAGGGATTAGAGTGTAGGGTATAGAGTGTAGGGTATAGAGTGTAGGGTATAGAGTGTAGGGTGTAGAGTGTAGAGTGTAGGGTATAGAGTGTAGAGTGTAGGGTATAGAGTGTAGGGTATAGAGTAGAGTGTAGAGTGTAGGGTATAGAGTGTAGAGTGTAGGGGATAGAATGTAGGGTATAGAGTGTAAGGTGTAGAGTGTAGGGTATAGAGTGTAGGGTGTAGAGTGTAGGGTGTAGAGTGTAGGGTATAGAGTGTAGGGTATAGAGTGTAGGGTATAGAGTGTAGGGTATAAAGTGTAGAGTGTAGGGAATAGAGTGTAGGGTATAGCGTGTATGGTATAGAGTGTAGGGTATAAAGTGTAGAGTGTAGGGTATAGAGTGTATGGTATAGAGTGTAGGGTATAAAGTGTAGAGTGTAGGGTATAGAGTGTAGGGTATAGAGTGTAGGGTATAGAGTGTAGGGTAAAGAGTGTAGAGTGTAGGGTACAGAGTGCAGGGTGCAGAGTGTAGGGTATAGAGTGTAGAGTGTAGAGTGTAGGGTGTAGAGTGTAGGGTATAGAGTGTAGGGTATAGAGTGTAGGGTATAAAGTGTAGGGTGTAGGGTATAGAGTGTAGGGTATAGAGTGCAGGTTGTAGAGTGTAGGGTATAGAGTGTATGGTATAGGGTGTAGGGTATAAAGTGTAGGGTATAGAGTGTAGGGTATAGAGTGTAGGGTATAGAGTGTAGGGTATAGAGTGTAGGCTATAGAGTGTAGAGTATATAGTGTAGAGTGTAGGGTATAGAGTGTAGGGTATAGAGTGTAGGGTATAGAGTGTGGAGTATAGAGTTTAGGGTATAGAAAGTAGAGTGTAGAGTGTAGAGTGCAAAGTGTAGGGTATAGAGTGTAAGATATAGAGTGTAGTGTATAGAGTGTATGTTATAGAGTGTAGGGTATAGAGTGTAGAGTTTAGGGTATAGAGTGTAGTGTATAGATTGTATGGTATAGAGTGTATGGTATAGAGTGTAGAGTGTATGGTATAGAGTGTAGGGTATAGAGTGTAGGGTATAGAGTGTAGGGTGTAGAGTGTAGGGTATAGAGTGTAGGGTATAGAGTGTAGGGTATAGAGTGTAGGTTATAGAGTGTAGCGTATAGAGCGTAGGGTGTAGGGTATAGAGTGTAGGGTATAGAGTGTAGGGTATAGAGTGTAGGGTATAGAGTGTATGGTATAGAGTGTAGGGTATAGAGTGTAGAGTGTAGGGTATAGAGTTTAGAGTGTAGGGTATAGAGTGTAAGGTATAGAGTGTAAGGTATATAGTGTAGAGTGTAGGGTATAGAGTGTAGAGTATAGAGTGTAGGGTATAGAGTGTAGGGTAAAGAGTGTAGAGTGTAGGGTACAGAGTGCAGGGTGTAGAGTGTAGGGTATAGAGTGTATGTTATAGAGTGTAGGGTATAGAGTGTAGAGTGTAGGGTATAGAGTTTAGAGTGTAGGGTATAGAGTGTAGGGTATAGAGTGTAGGGTATAGAGTGTAGGGTATAGAGTGTAGGGTAAAGAGTGTAGAGTGTAGGGTACAGAGTGCAGGGTGTAGAGTGTAGGGTATAGAGTGTAGGGTGTAGAGTGTAGGGTATAGAGTGTAGGGTGTAGAGTGTAGGGTGTGAGGTATAGAGTGTAGGGTATAGAGTGTAGGGTATAGAGTGTAGAGTGTAGAGTGTAGGGTGTAGAGTGTAGGGTATAGAGTGTACGGTATAGAGTGTACGGTATAGAGTGTAGGGTGTAGGGATAAGAGTGTAGGGATTAGAGTGTAGGGTGTAGAGTGTAGGGTGTAGAGTGTAGGGTATAGAGTGTAGGGTATAGAGTGTAGGGTATAAAGCGTAGAGTGTAGGGTATAGAGTGTATAGTGTAGGGTATAGAGTGTAGGGTATAGAGTGTAGGGTATAGAGTGTAGGGTATAGGGTATAGAGTGTAGGGTGTAGAGTGTAGGGTGTAGGGTGTAGAGTGTATGGTATAGAGTGTAGGGTATAGAGTGTAGGGATTAGAGTGTAGGGTATAGAGTGTAGGGTATAGAGTGTAGGGTGTAGAGTGTAGAGTGTAGGGTATAGAGTGTAGAGTGTAGGGATTAGAGTGTAGGGTATAGAGTAGAGTGTAGAGTGTAGGGTATAGAGTGTAGAGTGTAGGGGATAGAATGTAGGGTATAGAGTGTAAGGTGTAGAGTGTAGGGTATAGAGTGTAGGGTGTAGAGTGTAGGGTGTAGAGTGTAGGGTATAGAGTGTAGGGTATAGAGTGTAGGGTATAGAGTGTAGGGTATAAAGTGTAGAGTGTATGGTATAGAGTGTAGGGTATAAAGTGTAGAGTGTAGGGTATAGAGTGTATGGTATAGAGTGTAGGGTATAAAGTGTAGAGTGTAGGGTATAGAGTGTAGGGTATAGAGTGTAGGGTATAGAGTGTAGGGTAAAGAGTGTAGAGTGTAGGGTACAGAGTGCAGGGTGTAGAGTGTAGGGTATAGAGTGTAGAGTGTAGAGTGTAGGGTGTAGAGTGTAGGGTATAGAGTGTAGGGTATAGAGTGTAGGGTATAGAGTGTAGGGTATAAAGTGGAGGGTGTAGTGTATAGAGTGTAGGGTATAGAGTGCAGGTTGTAGAGTGTAGGGTAGAGAGTGTATGGTATAGGGTGTAGGGTATAAAGTGTAGGGTATAGAGTGTAGGGTATAGAGTGTAGGGTATAGAGTGTAGGGTATAGAGTGTACGCTATAGAGTGTAGAGTATATAGTGTAGAGTGTAGGGTATAGAGTGTGGAGTATAGAGTGTAGGGTATAGAATGTAGAGTGTAGAGTGTAGGGTGTAGAGTGCAAAGTGTAGGGTATAGAGTGTAAGATATAGAGTGTAGTGTATAGAGTGTATGTTATAGAGTGTAGGGTATAGAGTGTAGAGTTTAGGGTATAGAGTGTAGTGTATAGATTGTATGGTATAGAGTTTATGGTATAGAGTGTAGAGTGTAGGGTATAGAGTGTAGGGTATAGAGTGTAGGGTATAGAGTGTAGGGTGTAGAGTGTAGGGTATAGAGTGTAGGGTATAGAGTGTAGGGTATAGAGTGTAGGTTATAGAGTGTAGCGTATAGAGCATAGGTTGTAGGGTATAGAGTGTAGGGTATAGAGTGTAGGGTATAGAATGTAGGGTATAGAGTGTATGGTATAGAGTGTAGGGTATAGAGTGTAGAGTGTAGGGTATAGAGTTTAGAGTGTAGGGTATAGAGTGTAGGGTATAGAGTGTAAGGTATATAGTGTAGAGTGTAGGGTATAGAGTGTAGGGTATAGAGTGTAGGGTATAGAGTGTAGGGTAAAGAGTGTAGAGTGTAGGGTAAAGAGTGCAGGGTGTAGAGTGTAGGGTATAGAGTGTATGTTATAGAGTGTAGGGTATAGAGTGTAGAGTGTAGGGTATAGAGTTTAGAGTGTAGGGTATAGAGTGTAGGGTATAGAGTGTAGGGTATAGAGTGTAGGGTAGAGAGTGTAGGGTATAGGGTGTAGGGTATAGAGTGTAGGGTATAGAGTGTAGGGTAAAGAGTGTAGACTGTAGGGTATAGAGTGTAGGGTACAGAGTGTAGGGTGTAGAGTGTAGGGTGTAGAGTGTAGGGTGTAGAGTGTAGCGTATAGAGTGTAGGGTATAGAGTGTAGGGTATAGAGTGTAGGGTGTAGAGTGTAGGGTGTAGAGTGTAGGGTATAGAGTGTAGGGTATAGAGTGTAGGGTATAGAGTGTAGGGTGTAGAGTGTAGGGTGTAGAGTGTAGGGTATAGAGTGTAGGGAGTAGAGTGTAGGGGATAGAGTGTAGAGTGTAGGGAGTAGAGTGTAGAGTGTAGGGTATAGAGTGTAGAGTGTAGGGTGTAGGGTATAGTGTGTAGGGTATAGAGTGTAGGGTGTAGAGTGTAGGGTATAGAGTGTAGAGTGTAGGGTATAGAGTGTAGGGTGTAGGGTATAGAGTGTGGCGTATAGAGTATAGGGTGTAGAGTGTAGGGTATAGAGTGTAGGGTGTAGGGTATAGAGTGTAGAGTGTAGGGTATAGAGTGTAGGGTATAGAGTGTAGGGTATAGAGTGTAGGGTATAGAGTGTAGGGAATAGAGTGTAGGGTGTAAGGTGTAGAGTGTAGGGTATAGAGTGTAGGGTATATACTGTAGGGTATAGAGTGTAGGCTATAGAGTGTAGGGTATAGAGTGTAGAGTGTAGGGTATAGAGTGTAGGGTATAGAGTGTAGGGTATAGAGTGTAGGGTATAGGGTATAGAGTGTAAGGTGTAGAGTGTAGGGTGTAGAGTGTAGGGTATAGAGTGTAGGGTATAGAGTGTAGGGTGTAGGGTATAGAGTGTAGGGTATAGAGTGTAGGGTATAGAGTGTAGGGTATAGAGTGTAGGGTATAGAGTGTAGAGTGTAGGGTATAGAGCTTAGGGTGTAGAGTGTAGGGTATAGAGTGTAGAGTTTAGGGTATAGAGTGTGGGGCATAGAGTGTATGGTATACAGTGTAGAGTGTATGGTATAGAGTGTATAGTGTAGGGTATAGAGTGTAGGGTATAGAGTGTAGGGTATAGAGTGTATGGTATAGAGTGTAGGGTATAAAGTGTAGATTGTAGGGTATAGAGTGTAGGGTATAGAGTGTATGGTATAGAGTGTAGAGTGTAGGGTATAGAGTGTAGAGTGTAGGGATTAGAGTGTAGGGTATAGATGTGTAGGGTATAGAGTGTAGAGTGTAGGGTATAGAGTGTAGGGTATAGAGTGTAGAGTGTAGGGTATAGAGTGTAGGGTATAGAGTGTAGGGTATAGAGTGTAGGCTATAGAGTGTAGGGTATAGAGTGTAGGCTATAGAGTGTAGAGTATAGAGTGTAGGGTATAGAGTGTAGCGTATAGAATGTAGAGTGTAAAGTGTAGGGTATAGAGTGTAGTGTATAGAGTGTATGTTATAGAGTGTAGGGTATAGAGTGTAGAGTGTAAGGTATAGAGTGTAGTGTATAGAGTGTATGTTATAGAGTGTAGGGTGTAGAGTGTAGAGTGTAGGGTATAGAGTGTACGGTATAGAGTGTAGTGTATAGAGTGTAGTGTATAGAGTGTAGGGTATAGAGTGTAGGGTATAGAGTGTAGAGTGTAGGGTATAGAGTGTATGCTGTAGAGTGTATGGTGTAGAGTGTATGGTATAGAGTGTAGGGTATAGAGTGTAGAGTGTACGGTATAGAGTGTAGGGTATAGAGTGTAGTGTATAGAGTGTAGTGTATAGAGTGTAGGGTATAGAGTGTAGGGTATAGAGTGTAGAGTGTAGGGTATAGAGTGTAGGCTATAGAGTGTAGGCTATAGAGTGTAGGCTATAGAGTGTAGAGTATAGAGTGTAGGGTATAGAGTGTAGGGTATAGAATGTAGAGTGTAAAGTGTAGGGTATAGAGTGTAGTGTATAGAGTGTATGTTATAGAGTGTAGGGTATAGAGTGTAGAGTGTAAGGTACAGAGTGTATTGTATAGAGTGTATGTTATAGAGTGTAGGGTGTAGAGTGTAGAGTGTAGGGTATAGAGTGTAGGGTATAGAGTGTAGGGTATAGAGTGTAGTGTATAGAGTGTAGTGTATAGAGTGTAGGGTATAGAGTGTAGGGTATAGAATGTAGAGTGTAGGGTATAGAGTGTATGCTGTAGAGTGTATGGTGTAGAGTGTATGGTATAGAGTGTAGGGTATAGAGTGTAGAGTGTACGGTATAGAGTGTAGGGTATAGAGTGTAGTGTATAGAGTGTAGTGTATAGAGTGTAGGGTATAGAGTGTAGGGTATAGAGTGTAGAGTGTAGGGTATAGAGTGTATGCTGTAGAGTGTATGGTGTAGAGTGTATGGTATAGAGTGTAGGGTATAGAGTGTAGAGTGTACGGTATAGAGTGTAGGGTATAGAGTGTAGGGTATAGAGTGTATGTTATAGGGTATAGAGTGTAGAGTGTAGGGTATAGAGTTTAGAGTGTAGGGTATAGAGTGTAGGGTATAGAGTGTAAGGTATAGAGTGTAGGGTGTAGAGTGTAGGGTATAGAGTGTAGGGTATAGAGTGTATGGTATAGAGTGTAGGGTATAGAGTGTATGGTATAGAGTGTAGGGTATAGAGTGTAGAGTGTAGGGTATAGAGTGTAGGGTATAGAGTGTAGAGTGTAGGGTATAGAGTGTAGGGTATAGAGTGTAGGGTGTAGAGTGTAGGGTGTAGAGTGTAGGGATTAGAGTGTAGGGTATAGAGTGTAGAGTGTAGGGTATAGAGTGTAGGGTATAGAGTGTAGAGTGTAGGGATTAGATTGTAGGGTATAGAGTGTAGGGTATAGAGTGTAAGGTATAGAGTGTAGGGTATACAGTGTAGAGTGTATGGTATAGAGTGTAGGGTATAGAGTGTAGGGTATAGAGTGTAGAGTGTAGGGTATAGAGTGTAGGGTACAGAGTGCAGAGTGTAGGGTATAGAGTGTAGGGTATATAGTGTAGGGTATAGAGTGTAGGGTAAAGAGTGTAGAGTGTAGGGTACAGAGTGCAGGGTGTAGAGTGTAGGGTATAGAGTGTAGAGTGTAGGGTGTAGAGTGTAGGGTGTAGAGTGTAGGGTATAGAGTGTAGAGTGTAGGGTGTAGAGTGTAGGGTGTAGGGTATAGAGTGTAGGGTATAGAGTGTAGGGTATAGAGTGTAGGGTATAGGGTGTAGGGATTAGAGTGTAGGGATTAGAGTGTAGGGATTAGAGTGTAGGGTGTAGAGTGTAGGGTATAGAGTGTAGGGTATAGAGTGTAGTGTATAGAGTGCAGGTTGTAGAGTGTAGGGTATAGAGTGTAGGGTAAAGAGTGTAGAGTGTAGGGTACAGAGTGCAGGGTGTAGAGTGTAGGGTATAGAGTGTAGGGTGTAGGTTGTAGAGTGTAGGGTATATAGTGTAGAGTGTAGGGTGTAGAGTGTAGGGTGTAGGGTACAGAGTGTAGGGTATAGAGTGTAGGGTATAGAGTGTAGGGTATAGAGTGTAGAGTGTAGGGATTAGAGTGTAGGGTATAGAGTGTAGGCTATAGAGTGTAGGGTGTAGAGTGTAGGGTATAGAGTGTATGGTATAGAGTGTAGGGTATAGAGTGTAGGGTATAGAGTGTATGTTATAGAGTGTAGGGTATAGAGTGTAGAGTGTAGGGAATAGAGTTTAGAGTGTAGGGTATAGAGTGTAGGGTATAGAGTGTAAGGTATAGAGTGTAGAGTGTAGGGTATAGAGTGTAGGGTATAGAGTGTAGGGTATAGAGTGTAGGGTAAAGAGTGTAGAGTGTAGGGTACAGAGTGCAGGGTGTAGAGTGTAGGGTATAGAGTGTAGGGTGTAGAGTGTAGGGTATAGAGTGTAGGGTGTAGAGTGTAGGGTGTAGGGTATAGAGTGTAGGGTATAGAGTGTAGGGTATAGAGTGTAGAGTGTAGAGTGTAGGGTGTAGAGTGTAGGGTATAGAGTGTAGGGTATAGAGTGTAGGGTATAGAGTGTAGGGTGTAGGGATTAGAGTGTAGGGATTAGAGTGTAGGGTGTAGAGTGTAGGATGTAGAGTGTAGGGTATAGAGTGTAGGGTATAGAGTGTAGGGTATAGAGTGTAGGGTATAAAGCGTAGAGTGTAGGGTATAGAGTGTATAGTGTGGGGTATAGAGTGTAGGGTATAGAGTGTAGGGTATAGAGTGTAGGGTATAGGGTATAGAGTGTAGGGTGTAGAGTGTAGGGTGTAGGGTGTAGAGTGTATGGTATAAAGTGTAGGGTATAGAGTGTAGGGATTAGAGTGTAGGGTATAGAGTGTAGGGTATAGAGTGTAGGGTATAGAGTGTAGGGTGTAGAGTGTAGGGTATAGAGTGTAGATTGTAGGGTATAGAGTGTAGGGTATAGAGTAGAGTGTAGAGTGTAGGGTATAGAGTGTAGAGTGTAGCGGATAGAATGTAGGGTATAGAGTGTAAGGTGTAGAGTGTAGGGTATAGAGTGTATGGTATAGAGTGTGGGGTATAAAGTGTAGAGTTTAGGGTATGGAGTGTAGGGTATAGAGTGTATGGTATAGAGTGTAGAGTATAAAGTGTAGAGTGTAGGGTATAGAGTGTAGAGTGTAGGTTAAAGAGTGTAGGGTATAGAGTGTAGGGTATAGAGTGTAGAGTGTAGGGTATAGAGTGTAGAGTATAGAGTGCAGGTTGTAGAGTGTAGGGTATAGAGTGTATGGTATAGAGTGTAGGGTATAAAGTGTAGAGTGTAGTGTATAGAGTGTAGGGTATAGAGTGTAGGGTATAGAGTGTAGGGTAAAGAGTGTAGAGTGTAGGGTACAGAGTGCAGGGTGTAGAGTGTAGGGTATAGAGTGTAGGGTGTAGAGTGTAGGGTATAGAGTGTAGGGTGTAGAGTGTAGGGTGTGAGGTATAGAGTGTAGGGTATAGAGTGTAGGGTATAGAGTGTAGAGTGTAGAGTGTAGGGTGTAGAGTGTAGGGTATAGAGTGTAGGGTATAGAGTGTAGGGTATAGAGTGTAGGGTGTAGGGATAAGAGTGTAGGGATTAGAGTGTAGGGTGTAGAGTGTAGGGTGTAGAGTGTAGGGTATAGAGTGTAGGGTATAGAGTGTAGGGTATAAAGCGTAGAGTGTAGGGTATAGAGTGTATAGTGTAGGGTATAGAGTGTAGGGTATAGAGTGTAGGGTATAGAGTGTAGGGTATAGGGTATAGAGTGTAGGGTGTAGAGTGTAGGGTGTACGGTGTAGAGTGTATGGTATAGAGTGTAGGGTATAGAGTGTAGGGATTAGAGTGTAGGGTATAGAGTGTAGGGTATAGAGTGTAGGGTATAGAGTGTAGGGTGTAGAGTGTAGAGTGTAGGGTATAGAGTGTAGAGTGTAGGGTATAGAGTGTAGGGTATAGAGTAGAGTGTGGAGTGTAGGGTATAGAGTGTAGAGTGTAGGGGATAGAATGTAGGGTATAGAGTGTAAGGTGTAGAGTGTTGGGTATAGAGTGTATGGTATAGAGTGTGGGGTATAAAGTGTAGAGTGTAGGGTATGGAGTGTAGGGTATAGAGTGTATGGTATAGAGTGTAGGGTATAAAGTGTAGAGTGTAGGGTATAGAGTGTAGGGTATAGAGTGTATGGTATAGAGTGTAGGGTATAAAGTGTAGAGTGTAGGGTATAGAGTGTATGGTATAGAGTGTAGGGTATAAAGTGTAGAGTGTAGGGTATAGAGTGTAGGGTATAGAGTGTAGGGTATAGAGTGTAGGGTAAAGAGTGTAGAGTGTAGGGTACAGAGTGCAGGGTGTAGAGTGTAGGGTATAGAGTGTAGAGTGTAGGGTGTAGAGTGTAGGGTATAGAGTGTAGGGTATAGAGTGTAGGGTATAGAGTGTAGGGTATTTAGTGTAGGGTGTAGGGTATAGAGTGTAGGGTATAGAGTGCAGGTTGTATTGTGTAGGGTATAGAGTGTATGGTATAGGGTGTAGGGTATAAAGTGTAGGGTATAGATTGTAGGGTATATAGTGTAGGGTATAGAGTGTAGGGTATAGAGTGTAGGCTATAGAGTGTAGAGTATATAGTGTAGAGTGTAGGGTATAGAGTGTAGGGTATAGAGTGTAGGGTATAGAGTGTGGAGTATAGAGTGTAGGGTATAGAATGTAGAGTGTAGAGTGTAGGGTGTAGAGTGCAAAGTGTAGGGTATAGAGTGTAAGATATAGAGTGTAGTGTATAGAGTGTATGTTATAGATTGTAGGGTATAGAGTGTAGAGTTTAGGGTATAGAGTGTAGTGTATAGATTGTATGGTATAGAGTGTATGGTATAGAGTGTAGAGTGTAGAGTATAGAGTGTAGGGTATAGAGTGTAGGGTATAGAGTGTAGGGTGTAGAGTGTAGGGTATAGAGTGTAGGGTATAGAGTGTAGGGTATAGAGTGTAGGTTATAGAGTGTAGCGTATAGAGCGTAGGGTGTAGGGTATAGAGTGTAGGGTATAGAGTGTAGGGTATAGAGTGTAGGGTATAGAGTGTATGGTATAGAGTGTAGGGTATAGAGTGTAGTGTGTAGGGTATAGAGTTTAGAGTGTAGGGTATAGAGTGTAGGGTATAGAGTGTAAGGTATATAGTGTAGAGTGTAAGGTATAGAGTGTAGGGTATAGAGTGTAGGGTATAGAGTGTAGGGTAAAGAGTGTAGAGTGTAGGGTACAGAGTGCAGGGTGTAGAGTGTAGGGTATAGAGTGTAGAGTGTAGGGTGTAGAGTGTAGGGTGTAGAGTGTAGGGTGTAGGGTATAGAGTGTAGGGTACAGAGTGTAGGGTATAGAGTGTAGGGTGTAGAGTGTAGGGTGTAGAGTGTAGGGTATAGAGTGTAGGGTATAGAGTGTAGGTTATAGAGTGTAGGGTGTAGGGATTAGAGTGTAGGGATTAGAGTGTAGGGTGTAGAGTGTAGGGTGTAGAGTGTAGGGTATAGAGTGTAGGGTAGAGAGTGTAGGGTATAGAGTGTAGAGTGTAGGGATTAGAGTGTAGTGATTAAAGTGTAGGGTATAGAGTGTAGGGTATAGAGTGTAGGGTATAGAGTGTAGGGTATAGAGTGTAGGGTGTAGGGATTAGAGTGTAGGGATTAGAGTGTAGGGTGTAGAGTGTAGGATGTAGAGTGTAGGGTATAGAGTGTAGGGTATAGAGTGTAGGGTATAGAGTGTAGGGTATAAAGCGTAGAGTGTAGGGTATAGAGTGTATAGTGTAGGGTATAGAGTGTAGGGTATAGAGTGTAGGGTATAGGGTATAGAGTGTAGGGTGTAGAGTGTAGGGTGTAGGGTGTAGAGTGTATGGTATAAAGTGTAGGGTATAGAGTGTAGGGATTAGAGTGTAGGGTGTAGAGTGTAGGGTATAGAGTGTAGGGTATAGAGTGTAGGGTGTAGAGTGTAGGGTATAGAGTGTAGAGTGTAGGGTATAGAGTGTAGGGTATAGAGTAGAGTGTAGAGTGTAGGGTATAGAGTGTAGAGTGTAGCGGATAGAATGTAGGGTATAGAGTGTAAGGTGTAGAGTGTAGGGTATAGAGTGTATGGTATAGAGTGTGGGGTATAAAGTGTAGAGTTTAGGGTATGGAGTGTAGGGTATAGAGTGTATGGTATAGAGTGTAGAGTATAAAGTGTAGAGTGTAGGGTAAAGAGTGTAGGGTATAGAGTGTAGAGTGTAGGTTAAAGAGTGTAGGGTATAGAGTGTAGGGTATAGAGTGTAGAGTGTAGGGTATAGAGTGTAGAGTATAGAGTGCAGGTTGTAGAGTGTAGGGTATAGAGTGTATGGTATAGAGTGTAGGGTATAAAGTGTAGAGTGTAGTGTATAGAGTGTAGGGTATAGAGTGTAGGGTATAGAGTGTAGGGTAAAGAGTGTAGAGTGTAGGGTACAGAGTGCAGGGTGTAGAGTGTAGGGTATAGAGTGTAGGGTGTAGAGTGTAGGGTATAGAGTGTAGGGTGTAGAGTGTAGGGTGTGAGGTATAGAGTGTAGGGTATAGAGTGTAGGGTATAGAGTGTAGAGTGTAGAGTGTAGGGTGTAGAGTGTAGGGTATAGAGTGTAGGGTATAGAGTGTAGGGTATAGAGTGTAGGGTGTAGGGATAAGAGTGTAGGGATTAGAGTGTAGGGTGTAGAGTGTAGGGTGTAGAGTGTAGGGTATAGAGTGTAGGGTATAGAGTGTAGGGTATAAAGCGTAGAGTGTAGGGTATAGAGTGTATAGTGTAGGGTATAGAGTGTAGGGTATAGAGTGTAGGGTATAGAGTGTAGGGTATAGGGTATAGAGTGTAGGGTGTAGAGTGTAGGGTGTAGGGTGTAGAGTGTATGGTATAGAGTGTAGGGTATAGAGTGTAGGGATTAGAGTGTAGGGTATAGAGTGTAGGGTATAGAGTGTAGGGCATAGAGTGTAGGGTGTAGAGTGTAGAGTGTAGGGTATAGAGTGTAGAGTGTAGGGTATAGAGTGTAGGGTATAGAGTAGAGTGTAGAGTGTAGGGTATAGAGTGTAGAGTGTAGGGGATAGAATGTAGGGTATAGAGTGTAAGGTGTAGAGTGTTGGGTATAGAGTGTATGGTATAGAGTGTGGGGTATAAAGTGTAGAGTGTAGGGTATGGAGTGTAGGGTATAGAGTGTATGGTATAGAGTGTAGGGTATAAAGTGTAGAGTGTAGGGTATAGAGTGTAGGGTATAGAGTGTATGGTATAGAGTGTAGGGTATAAAGTGTAGAGTGTAGGGTATAGAGTGTATGGTATAGAGTGTAGGGTATAAAGTGTAGAGTGTAGGGTATAGAGTGTAGGGTATAGAGTGTAGGGTATAGAGTGTAGGGTAAAGAGTGTAGAGTGTAGTGTACAGAGTGCAGGGTGTAGAGTGTAGGGTATAGAGTGTAGAGTGTAGGGTGTAGAGTGTAGGGTATAGAGTGTAGGGTATAGAGTGTAGGGTATAGAGTGTAGGGTATTTAGTGTAGGGTGTAGGGTATAGAGTGTAGGGTATAGAGTGCAGGTTGTATTGTGTAGGGTATAGAGTGTATGGTATAGGGTGTAGGGTATAAAGTGTAGGGTATAGATTGTAGGGTATATAGTGTAGGGTATAGAGTGTAGGGTATAGAGTGTAGGCTATAGAGTGTAGAGTATATAGTGTAGAGTGTAGGGTATAGAGTGTAGGGTATAGAGTGTAGGGTATAGAGTGTGGAGTATAGAGTGTAGGGTAAAGAGTGTAGAGTGTAGGGTGTAGAGTGCAAAGTGTAGGGTATAGAGTGTAAGATATAGAGTGTAGTGTATAGAGTGTATGTTATAGATTGTAGGGTATAGAGTGTAGAGTTTAGGGTATAGAGTGTAGTGTATAGATTGTATGGTATAGAGTGTATGGTATAGAGTGTAGAGTGTAGAGTATAGAGTGTAGGGTATAGAGTGTAGGGTATAGAGTGTAGGGTGTAGAGTGTAGGGTATAGAGTGTAGGGTATAGAGTGTAGGGTATAGAGTGTAGGTTATAGAGTGTAGCGTATAGAGCGTAGGGTGTAGGGTATAGAGTGTAGGGTATAGAGTGTAGGGTATAGAGTGTAGGGTATAGAGTGTATGGTATAGAGTGTAGGGTATAGAGTGTAGATTGTAGGGTATAGAGTTTAGAGTGTAGGGTATAGAGTGTAGGGTATAGAGTGTAAGGTATATAGTGTAGAGTGTAGGGTATAGAGTGTAGGGTATAGAGTGTAGGGTATAGAGTGTAGGGTAAAGAGTGTAGAGTGTAGGGTACAGAGTGCAGGGTGTAGAGTGTAGGGTATAGAGTGTAGAGTGTAGGGTGTAGAGTGTAGGGTGTAGAGTGTAGGGTGTAGAGTGTAGGGTGTAGGGTATAGAGTGTAGGGTACAGAGTGTAGGGTATAGAGTGTAGGGTGTAGAGTGTAGGGTGTAGAGTGTAGGGTATAGAGTGTAGGGTATAGAGTGTAGGTTATAGAGTGTAGGGTGTAGGGATTAGAGTGTAGGGATTAGAGTGTAGGGTGTAGAGTGTAGGGTGTAGAGTGTAGGGTATAGAGTGTAGGGTAGAGAGTGTAGGGTATAGAGTGTAGAGTGTAGGGATTAGAGTGTAGTGATTAAAGTGTAGGGTATAGAGTGTAGGGTATAGAGTGTAGGGTATAGAGTGTAGGGTATAGAGTGTAGGGTATAGAGTGTAGGGAATAGAGTGTAGAGTGTAGGGTGTAGAATGTAAAGTGTAGGGTATAGAGTGTAAGGTATAGAGTGTAGTGTATAGAGTGTATGTTATAGAGTGTAGGGTATAGAGTGTAGAGTGTAGGGTATAGTTGTAGGGTATAGAGTGTAGGGTATAGAGTGTAGGGTATAGAGTGTAGGGTATAGAGTGTATAGTGTAGGGTATAGAGTGTAGGGTATAGAGTGTATGGTATAGAGTGTAGGGTATAAAGTGTAGAGTGTAGGGTATAGAGTGTATGGTATAGAGTGTAGGGTATAAAGTGTAGAGTGTAGGGTATAGAGTGTAGGGTATAGAGTGTAGGCTATAGAGTATAGAGTTTAGAGTGTAGAGTGTAGGGTATAGAGTGTAGGGTATAGAGTGTAGGGTATAGAGTGTAGGGTATAGATTGTAGGGTATAGGGTATAGGGTATAGAGTGTATGGTGTAGAGTGTAGGGTATAGAGTGTAGGGTGTAGGGTGTAGAGTGTGGGGTGTAGAGTGGTGTAGAGTGTAGGATGTAGAGTGTATGGTATAGAGTGTAGGGTATAGAGTATAGCGTGTATGGTATAGAGTGTAGTGTATAGAGTGTAGGGTATAGGGTATAGAGTGTAGGGTATAGAGTGTAGGGTATAGATTTTAGAGTGTAGGGTATAGAGTGTAAGGTATAGAGTGTAGGGTGTGGAGTGTAGGGTATAGAGTGTAGGGTATAGAGTGTATGGTATAGAGTGTAGGGTATAGAGTGTAGAGTGTAGAGTATAGAGTGTATTTTATAGAGTGTAGGGTATAGAGTGTAGGGTATAGAGTGTAGAGTGTAGGGTATAGAGTGTAGGGTATAGGGTGTAGAGTGTAGGGTATAGAGTGTAGAGTGTAGGTTATAGAGTGTAGGGTATAGAGTGTAGGGTATAGAGTGTAGGGTACAGAGTGTAGAGTGTAGGGTATAGAGTGTAGGGTACAGAGTGCAGGGTGTAGAGTGTAGGGTATAGAGTGTATAGTGTAGGGTATAGAGTGTAGGGTATAGAGTGTAGGGTGTAGAGTGTAGGGTGTAGAGTGTAGGGTGTAGAGTGTAGGGTGTAGAGTGTTTGGTATAGAGTGTAGGGTATAGAGTGTAGAGTGTAGGGTATAGAGTGTAGGGTATAGAGTGTAGGGTATAGAGTGTAGGGTATAGAGTGTAGGGTGTAGAGTGTAGGGTATAGAGTGTAGAGTTTAGGGTAGAGAGTGTGGGGCATAGAGTGTATGGTATACAGTGTAGAGTGTAGGGTATAGAGTGTATAGTGTAGGGTACAGAGTGTAGGGTATAGAGTGTATGGTATAGAGTGTAGGGTATAAAGTGTAGAGTGTAGGGTATAGAGTGTATGGTATAGAGTGTAGGGTATAAAGTGTAGAGTGTAGGGTATAGAGTGTAGGGTATAGAGTGTAGGGTATAGAGTGTAGGGTATAGAGTGTAGGGTAAAGAGTGTAGAGTGTAGGGTACAGAGTGCAGGGTGTAGAGTGTAGGGTATAGAGTGTAGAGTGTAGAGTGTAGGGTGTAGAGTGTAGGGTATAGAGTGTAGGGTATAGAGTGTAGGGTATAGAGTGTAGGGTGTAGGGTATAGAGTGTAGGGTATAGAGTGCAGGTTGTAGAGTGTAGGGTATAGAGTGTATGATATAGGGTGTAGGGTATAAAGTGTAGGGTATAGAGTGTAGGGTATAGAGTGTACGGTATAGAGTGTAGGGTATAGAGTGTAGGGTATAGAGTGTAAGCTATAGAGTGTAGAGTATATAGTGTAGAGTGTAGGGTATAGAGTGTAGGGTATAGAGTGTAGGGTATAGAGTGTGGAGTATAGAGTGTAGGGTATAGAATGTAGAGTGTAGAGTGTAGGGTATAGAGTGTAGGGTGTAGGGTATAGAGTGTGGCGTATAGAGTATAGGGTGTAGAGTGTAGGGTATAGAGTGTAGGGTGTAGGGTATAGAGTGTAGAGTGTAGGGTATAGAGTGTAGGGTATAGAGTGTAGGGTATAGAGTGTAGGGTATAGAGTGTAGGGAATAGAGTGTAGGGTGTAAGGTGTAGAGTGTAGGGTATAGAGTGTAGGGTATATACTGTAGGGTATAGAGTGTAGGCTATAGAGTGTAGGGTATAGAGTGTAGAGTGTAGGGTATAGAGTGTAGGGTATAGAGTGTAGGGTATAGAGTGTAGGGTATAGGGTATAGAGTGTAAGGTGTAGAGTGTAGGGTGTAGAGTGTAGGGTATAGAGTGTAGGGTATAGAGTGTAGGGTGTAGGGTATAGAGTGTAGGGTATAGAGTGTAGGGTATAGAGTGTAGGGTATAGAGTGTAGGGTATAGAGTGTAGAGTGTAGGGTATAGAGCTTAGGGTGTAGAGTGTAGGGTATAGAGTGTAGAGTTTAGGGTATAGAGTGTGGGGCATAGAGTGTATGGTATACAGTGTAGAGTGTATGGTATAGAGTGTATAGTGTAGGGTATAGAGTGTAGGGTATAGAGTGTAGGGTATAGAGTGTATGGTATAGAGTGTAGGGTATAAAGTGTAGATTGTAGGGTATAGAGTGTAGGGTATAGAGTGTATGGTATAGAGTGTAGAGTGTAGGGTATAGAGTGTAGAGTGTAGGGATTAGAGTGTAGGGTATAGAGTGTAGGGTATAGAGTGTAGAGTGTAGGGTATAGAGTGTAGGGTATAGAGTGTAGAGTGTAGGGTATAGAGTGTAGGGTATAGAGTGTAGGGAATAGAGTGTAGGGTGTAAGGTGTAGAGTGTAGGGTATAGAGTGTAGGGTATATACTGTAGGGTATAGAGTGTAGGCTATAGAGTGTAGGGTATAGAGTGTAGAGTGTAGGGTATAGAGTGTAGGGAATAGAGTGTAGGGTGTAAGGTGTAGAGTGTAGGGTATAGAGTGTAGGGTATATACTGTAGGGTATAGAGTGTAGGCTATAGAGTGTAGGGTATAGAGTGTAGAGTGTAGGGTATAGAGTGTAGGGTATATACTGTAGGGTATAGAGTGTAGGCTATAGAGTGTAGGGTATAGAGTGTAGAGTGTAGGGTATAGAGTGTAGGGTATAGAGTGTAGGGTATAGAGTGTAGGGTATAGGGTATAGAGTGTAAGGTGTAGAGTGTAGGGTGTAGAGTGTAGGGTGTAGGGTATAGAGTGTAGAGTGTAGGGTATAGAGTGTAGGGTATAGAGTGTAGGGTATAGAGTGTAGGGTATAGAGTGTAGGGAATAGAGTGTAGGGTGTAAGGTGTAGAGTGTAGGGTATAGAGTGTAGGGTATATACTGTAGGGTATAGAGTGTAGGCTATAGAGTGTAGGGTATAGAGTGTAGAGTGTAGGGTATAGAGTGTAGGGTATAGAGTGTAGGGTATAGGGTATAGAGTGTAAGGTGTAGAGTGTAGGGTGTAGAGTGTAGGGTATAGAGTGTAGGGTATAGAGTGTAGGGTATAGAGTGTAGGGTATAGAGTGTAGAGTGTAGGGTATAGAGCTTAGGGTGTAGAGTGTAGGGTATAGAGTGTAGAGTGTAGGGTATAGAGTGTAGGGTATAGAGTGTAGGGTATAGAGTGTAGGCTATAGAGTGTAGGGTATAGAGTGTAGGCTATAGAGTGTAGAGTATAGATTGTAGGGTATAGAGTGTAGCGTATAGAATGTAGAGTGTAAAGTGTAGGGTATAGAGTGTAGTGTATAGAGTGTATGTTATAGAGTGTAGGGTATAGAGTGTAGAGTGTAAGGTATAGAGTGTAGTGTATAGAGTGTATGTTATAGAGTGTAGGGTGTAGAGTGTAGAGTGTAGGGTATAGAGTGTAGGGTATAGAGTGTAGTGTATAGAGTGTAGTGTATAGAGTGTAGGGTATAGAGTGTAGGGTATAGAGTGTAGAGTGTAGGGTATAGAGTGTATGCTGTAGAGTGTATGGTGTAGAGTGTATGGTATAGAGTGTAGGGTATAGAGTGTAGAGTGTACGGTATAGAGTGTAGGGTATAGAGTGTAGTGTATAGAGTGTAGTGTATAGAGTGTAGGGTATAGAGTGTAGGGTATAGAGTGTAGAGTGTAGGGTATAGAGTGTAGGCTATAGAGTGTAGGCTATAGAGTGTAGGCTATAGAGTGTAGAGTATAGAGTGTAGGGTATAGAGTGTAGGGTATAGAATGTAGAGTGTAAATTGTAGGGTATAGAGTGTAGTGTATAGAGTGTATGTTATAGAGTGTAGGGTATAGAGTGTAGAGTGTAAGGTACAGAGTGTATTGTATAGAGTGTATGTTATAGAGTGTAGGGTGTAGAGTGTAGAGTGTAGGGTATAGAGTGTAGGGTATAGAGTGTAGGGTATAGAGTGTAGTGTATAGAGTGTAGTGTATAGAGTGTAGGGTATAGAGTGTAGGGTATAGAATGTAGAGTGTAGGGTATAGAGTGTATGCTGTAGAGTGTATGGTGTAGAGTGTATGGTATAGAGTGTAGGGTATAGAGTGTAGAGTGTACGGTATAGAGTGTAGGGTATAGAGTGTAGTGTATAGAGTGTAGTGTATAGAGTGTAGGGTATAGAGTGTATGCTGTAGAGTGTATGGTGTAGAGTGTATGGTATAGAGTGTAGGGTATAGAGTGTAGAGTGTACGGTATAGAGTGTAGGGTATAGAGTGTAGGGTATAGAGTGTATGTTATAGGGTATAGAGTGTAGAGTGTAGGGTATAGAGTTTAGAGTGTAGGGTATAGAGTGTAGGGTATAGAGTGTAAGGTATAGAGTGTAGGGTGTAGAGTGTAGGGTATAGAGTGTAGGGTATAGAGTGTATGGTATAGAGTGTAGGGTATAGAGTGTATGGTATAGAGTGTAGGGTACAGAGTGTAGAGTGTAGGGTATAGAGTGTAGGGTATAGAGTGTAGAGTGTAGGGTATAGAGTGTAGGGTATAGAGTGTAGGGTGTAGAGTGTAGGGTGTAGAGTGTAGGGATTAGAGTGTAGGGTATAGAGTGTAGAGTGTAGGGTATAGAGTGTAGGGTATAGAGTGTAGAGTGTAGGGATTAGATTGTAGGGTATAGAGTGTAGGGTATAGAGTGTAAGGTATAGAGTGTAGGGTATACAGTGTAGAGTGTATGGTATAGAGTGTAGGGTATAAAGTGTAGAGTGTAGGGTATAGAGTGTAGGGTATAGAGTGTAGGGTATAGAGTGTAGAGTGTAGGGTATAGAGTGTAGTGTACAGAGTGCAGAGTGTAGGGTATAGAGTGTAGGGTATATAGTGTAGGGTATAGAGTGTAGGGTAAAGAGTGTAGAGTGTAGGGTGTAGAGTGTAGGGTGTAGAGTGTAGGGTATAGAGTGTAGAGTGTAGGGTGTAGAGTGTAGGGTGTAGGGTATAGAGTGTAGGGTATAGAGTGTAGGGTATAGAGTGTAGGGTATAGGGTGTAGGGATTAGAGTGTAGGGATTAGAGTGTAGGGATTAGAGTGTAGGGTGTAGAGTGTAGGGTATAGAGTGTAGGGTATAGAGTGTAGTGTATAAAGTGCAGGTTGTAGAGTGTAGGGTATAGAGTGTAGGGTAAAGAGTGTAGAGTGTAGGGTACAGAGTGCAGGGTGTAGAGTGTAGGGTATAGAGTGTAGGGTGTAGGTTGTAGAGTGTAGGGTATAGAGTGTAGAGTGTAGGGTGTAGAGTGTAGGGTGTAGGGTATAGAGTGTAGGGTATAGAGTGTAGGGTATAGAGTGTAGGGTATAGAGTGTAGAGTGTAGGGATTAGAGTGTAGGGTATAGAGTGTAGGCTATAGAGTGTAGGGTGTAGAGTGTAGGGTATAGAGTGTATGGTATAGAGTGTAGGGTATAGAGTGTAGGGTATAGAGTGTATGTTATAGAGTGTAGGGTATAGAGTGTAGAGTGTAGGGAATAGAGTTTAGAGTGTAGGGTATAGAGTGTAGGGTATAGAGTGTAAGGTATAGAGTGTAGAGTGTAGGGTATAGAGTGTAGGGTATAGAGTGTAGGGTATAGAGTGTAGGGTAAAGAGTGTAGAGTGTAGGGTACAGAGTGCAGGGTGTAGAGTGTAGGGTATAGAGTGTAGGGTGTAGAGTGTAGGGTATAGAGTGTAGGGTGTAGAGTGTAGGGTGTAGGGTATAGAGTGTAGGGTATAGAGTGTAGGGTATAGAGTGTAGAGTGTAGAGTGTAGGGTGTAGAGTGTAGGGTATAGAGTGTAGGGTATAGAGTGTAGGGTATAGAGTGTAGGGTGTAGGGATTAGAGTGTAGGGATTAGAGTGTAGGGTGTAGAGTGTAGGATGTAGAGTGTAGGGTATAGAGTGTAGGGTATAGAGTGTAGGGTATAGAGTGTAGGGTATAAAGCGTAGAGTGTAGGGTATAGAGTGTATAGTGTGGGGTATAGAGTGTAGGGTATAGAGTGTAGGGTATAGAGTGTAGGGTATAGGGTATAGAGTGTAGGGTGTAGAGTGTAGGGTGTAGGGTGTAGAGTGTATGGTATAAAGTGTAGGGTATAGAGTGTAGGGATTAGAGTGTAGGGTATAGAGTGTAGGGTATAGAGTGTAGGGTATAGAGTGTAGGGTGTAGAGTGTAGGGTATAGAGTGTAGAGTGTAGGGTATAGAGTGTAGGGTATAGAGTAGAGTGTAGAGTGTAGGGTATAGAGTGTAGAGTGTAGCGGATAGAATGTAGGGTATAGAGTGTAAGGTGTAGAGTGTAGGGTATAGAGTGTATGGTATAGAGTGTGGGGTATAAAGTGTAGAGTTTAGGGTATGGAGTGTAGGGTATAGAGTGTATGGTATAGAGTGTAGAGTATAAAGTGTAGAGTGTAGGGTATAGAGTGTAGGGTATAGAGTGTAGAGTGTAGGTTAAAGAGTGTAGGGTATAGAGTGTAGGGTATAGAGTGTAGAGTGTAGGGTATAGAGTGTAGAGTATAGAGTGCAGGTTGTAGAGTGTAGGGTATAGAGTGTATGGTATAGAGTGTAGGGTATAAAGTGTAGAGTGTAGTGTATAGAGTGTAGGGTATAGAGTGTAGGGTATAGAGTGTAGGGTAAAGAGTGTAGAGTGTAGGGTACAGAGTGCAGGGTGTAGAGTGTAGGGTATAGAGTGTAGGGTGTAGAGTGTAGGGTATAGAGTGTAGGGTGTAGTGTAGGGTGTGAGGTATAGAGTGTAGGGTATAGAGTGTAGGGTATAGAGTGTAGAGTGTAGAGTGTAGGGTGTAGAGTGTAGGGTATAGAGTGTAGGGTATAGAGTGTAGGGTATAGAGTGTAGGGTGTAGGGATAAGAGTGTAGGGATTAGAGTGTAGGGTGTAGAGTGTAGGGTTTAGAGTGTAGGGTATAGAGTGTAGGGTATAAAGCGTAAAGTGTAGGGTATAGAGTGTATAGTGTAGGGTATAGAGTGTAGGGTATAGAGTGTAGGGTATAGGGTATAGAGTGTAGGGTGTAGAGTGTAGGGTGTAGGGTGTAGAGTGTATGGTATAGAGTGTAGGGTATAGAGTGTAGGGATTAGAGTGTAGGGTATAGAGTGTAGGGTATAGAGTGTAGGGTATAGAGTGTAGGGTGTAGAGTGTAGAGTGTAGGGTATAGAGTGTAGAGTGTAGGGTATAGAGTGTAGGGTATAGAGTAGAGTGTAGAGTGTAGGGTATAGAGTGTAGAGTGTAGGGGATAGAATGTAGGGTATAGAGTGTAAGGTGTAGAGTGTTGGGTATAGAGTGTATGGTATAGAGTGTGGGGTATAAAGTGTAGAGTGTAGGGTATGGAGTGTAGGGTATAGAGTGTATGGTATAGAGTGTAGGGTATAAAGTGTAGAGTGTAGGGTATAGAGTGTAGGGTATAGAGTGTATGGTATAGAGTGTAGGGTATAAAGTGTAGAGTGTAGGGTATAGAGTGTATGGTATAGAGTGTAGGGTATAAAGTGTAGAGTGTAGGGTATAGAGTGTAGGGTATAGAGTGTAGGGTATAGAGTGTAGGGTAAAGAGTGTAGAGTGTAGGGTACAGAGTGCAGGGTGTAGAGTGTAGGGTATAGAGTGTAGAGTGTAGGGTGTAGAGTGTAGGGTATAGAGTGTAGGGTATAGAGTGTAGGGTATAGAGTGTAGGGTATTTAGTGTAGGGTGTAGGGTATAGAGTGTAGGGTATAGAGTGCAGGTTGTATTGTGTAGGGTATAGAGTGTATGGTATAGGGTGTAGGGTATAAAGTGTAGGGTATAGATTGTAGGGTATATAGTGTAGGGTATAGAGTGTAGGGTATAGAGTTTAGGCTATAGAGTGTAGAGTATATAGTGTAGAGTGTAGGGTATAGAGTGTAGGGTATAGAGTGTAGGGTATAGAGTGTGGAGTATAGAGTGTAGGGTATAGAATGTAGAGTGTAGAGTGTAGGGTGTAGAGTGCAAAGTGTAGGGTATAGAGTGTAAGATATAGAGTGTAGTGTATAGAGTGTATGTTATAGATTGTAGGGTATAGAGTGTAGAGTTTAGGGTATAGAGTGTAGTGTATAGATTGTATGGTATAGAGTGTATGGTATAGAGTGTAGAGTGTAGAGTATAGAGTGTAGGGTATAGAGTGTAGGGTATAGAGTGTAGGGTGTAGAGTGTAGGGTATAGAGTGTAGGGTATAGAGTGTAGGGTATAGAGTGTACGTTATAGAGTGTAGCGTATAGAGCGTAGGGTGTAGGGTATAGAGTGTAGGGTATAGAGTGTAGGGTATAGAGTGTAGGGTATAGAGTGTATGGTATAGAGTGTAGGGTATAGAGTGTAGTGTGTAGGGTATAGAGTTTAGAGTGTAGGGTATAGAGTGTAGGGTATAGAGTGTAAGGTATATAGTGTAGAGTGTAGGGTATAGAGTGTAGGGTATAGAGTGTAGGGTATAGAGTGTAGGGTAAAGAGTGTAGAGTGTAGGGTACAGAGTGCAGGGTGTAGAGTGTAGGGTATAGAGTGTAGAGTGTAGGGTGTAGAGTGTAGGGTGTAGAGTGTAGGGTGTAGAGTGTAGGGTGTAGGGTATAGAGTGTAGGGTACAGAGTGTAGGGTATAGAGTGTAGGGTGTAGAGTGTAGGGTGTAGAGTGTAGGGTATAGAGTGTAGGGTATAGAGTGTAGGTTATAGAGTGTAGGGTGTAGGGATTAGAGTGTAGGGATTAGAGTGTAGGGTGTAGAGTGTAGGGTGTAGAGTGTAGGGTATAGAGTGTAGGGTAGAGAGTGTAGGGTATAGAGTGTAGAGTGTAGGGATTAGAGTGTAGTGATTAAAGTGTAGGGTATAGAGTGTAGGGTATAGAGTGTAGGGAATAGAGTGTAGGGTGTAAGGTGTAGAGTGTAGGGTATAGAGTGTAGGGTATATACTGTAGGGTATAGAGTGTAGGCTATAGAGTGTAGGGTATAGAGTGTAGAGTGTAGGGTATAGAGTGTAGGGTATAGAGTGTAGGGTATAGAGTGTAGGGTATAGGGTATAGAGTGTAAGGTGTAGAGTGTAGGGTGTAGAGTGTAGGGTATAGAGTGTAGGGTATAGAGTGTAGGGTGTAGGGTATAGAGTGTAGGGTATAGAGTGTAGGGTATAGAGTGTAGGGTATAGAGTGTAGGGTATAGAGTGTAGAGTGTAGGGTATAGAGCTTAGGGTGTAGAGTGTAGGGTATAGAGTGTAGAGTTTAGGGTATAGAGTGTGGGGCATAGAGTGTATGGTATACAGTGTAGAGTGTATGGTATAGAGTGTATAGTGTAGGGTATAGAGTGTAGGGTATAGAGTGTAGGGTATAGAGTGTATGGTATAGAGTGTAGGGTATAAAGTGTAGATTGTAGGGTATAGAGTGTAGGGTATAGAGTGTATGGTATAGAGTGTAGAGTGTAGGGTATAGAGTGTAGAGTGTAGGGATTAGAGTGTAGGGTATAGAGTGTAGGGTATAGAGTGTAGAGTGTAGGGTATAGAGTGTAGGGTATAGAGTGTAGAGTGTAGGGTATAGAGTGTAGGGTATAGAGTGTAGGGAATAGAGTGTAGGGTGTAAGGTGTAGAGTGTAGGGTATAGAGTGTAGGGTATATACTGTAGGGTATAGAGTGTAGGCTATAGAGTGTAGGGTATAGAGTGTAGAGTGTAGGGTATAGAGTGTAGGGAATAGAGTGTAGGGTGTAAGGTGTAGAGTGTAGGGTATAGAGTGTAGGGTATATACTGTAGGGTATAGAGTGTAGGCTATAGAGTGTAGGGTATAGAGTGTAGAGTGTAGGGTATAGAGTGTAGGGTATATACTGTAGGGTATAGAGTGTAGGCTATAGAGTGTAGGGTATAGAGTGTAGAGTGTAGGGTATAGAGTGTAGGGTATAGAGTGTAGGGTATAGAGTGTAGGGTATAGGGTATAGAGTGTAAGGTGTAGAGTGTAGGGTGTAGAGTGTAGGGTGTAGGGTATAGAGTGTAGAGTGTAGGGTATAGAGTGTAGGGTATAGAGTGTAGGGTATAGAGTGTAGGGTATAGAGTGTAGGGAATAGAGTGTAGGGTGTAAGGTGTAGAGTGTAGGGTATAGAGTGTAGGGTATATACTGTAGGGTATAGAGTGTAGGCTATAGAGTGTAGGGTATAGAGTGTAGAGTGTAGGGTATAGAGTGTAGGGTATAGAGTGTAGGGTATAGGGTATAGAGTGTAAGGTGTAGAGTGTAGGGTGTAGAGTGTAGGGTATAGAGTGTAGGGTATAGAGTGTAGGGTATAGAGTGTAGGGTATAGAGTGTAGAGTGTAGGGTATAGAGCTTAGGGTGTAGAGTGTAGGGTATAGAGTGTAGAGTGTAGGGTATAGAGTGTAGGGTATAGAGTGTAGGGTATAGAGTGTAGGCTATAGAGTGTAGGGTATAGAGTGTAGGCTATAGAGTGTAGAGTATAGATTGTAGGGTATAGAGTGTAGCGTATAGAATGTAGAGTGTAAAGTGTAGGGTATAGAGTGTAGTGTATAGAGTGTATGTTATAGAGTGTAGGGTATAGAGTGTAGAGTGTAAGGTATAGAGTGTAGTGTATAGAGTGTATGTTATAGAGTGTAGGGTGTAGAGTGTAGAGTGTAGGGTATAGAGTGTAGGGTATAGAGTGTAGTGTATAGAGTGTAGTGTATAGAGTGTAGGGTATAGAGTGTAGGGTATAGAGTGTAGAGTGTAGGGTATAGAGTGTATGCTGTAGAGTGTATGGTGTAGAGTGTATGGTATAGAGTGTAGGGTATAGAGTGTAGAGTGTACGGTATAGAGTGTAGGGTATAGAGTGTAGTGTATAGAGTGTAGTGTATAGAGTGTAGGGTATAGAGTGTAGGGTATAGAGTGTAGAGTGTAGGGTATAGAGTGTAGGCTATAGAGTGTAGGCTATAGAGTGTAGGCTATAGAGTGTAGAGTATAGAGTGTAGGGTATAGAGTGTAGGGTATAGAATGTAGAGTGTAAATTGTAGGGTATAGAGTGTAGTGTATAGAGTGTATGTTATAGAGTGTAGGGTATAGAGTGTAGAGTGTAAGGTACAGAGTGTATTGTATAGAGTGTATGTTATAGAGTGTAGGGTGTAGAGTGTAGAGTGTAGGGTATAGAGTGTAGGGTATAGAGTGTAGGGTATAGAGTGTAGTGTATAGAGTGTAGTGTATAGAGTGTAGGGTATAGAGTGTAGGGTATAGAATGTAGAGTGTAGGGTATAGAGTGTATGCTGTAGAGTGTATGGTGTAGAGTGTATGGTATAGAGTGTAGGGTATAGAGTGTAGAGTGTACGGTATAGAGTGTAGGGTATAGAGTGTAGTGTATAGAGTGTAGTGTATAGAGTGTAGGGTATAGAGTGTATGCTGTAGAGTGTATGGTGTAGAGTGTATGGTATAGAGTGTAGGGTATAGAGTGTAGAGTGTACGGTATAGAGTGTAGGGTATAGAGTGTAGGGTATAGAGTGTATGTTATAGGGTATAGAGTGTAGAGTGTAGGGTATAGAGTTTAGAGTGTAGGGTATAGAGTGTAGGGTATAGAGTGTAAGGTATAGAGTGTAGGGTGTAGAGTGTAGGGTATAGAGTGTAGGGTATAGAGTGTATGGTATAGAGTGTAGGGTATAGAGTGTATGGTATAGAGTGTAGGGTATAGAGTGTAGAGTGTAGGGTATAGAGTGTAGGGTATAGAGTGTAGAGTGTAGGGTATAGAGTGTAGGGTATAGAGTGTAGGGTGTAGAGTGTAGGGTGTAGAGTGTAGGGATTAGAGTGTAGGGTATAGAGTGTAGAGTGTAGGGTATAGAGTGTAGGGTATAGAGTGTAGAGTGTAGGGATTAGATTGTAGGGTATAGAGTGTAGGGTATAGAGTGTAAGGTATAGAGTGTAGGGTATACAGTGTAGAGTGTATGGTATAGAGTGTAGGGTATAAAGTGTAGAGTGTAGGGTATAGAGTGTAGGGTATAGAGTGTAGGGTATAGAGTGTAGAGTGTAGGGTATAGAGTGTAGGGTACAGAGTGCAGAGTGTAGGGTATAGAGTGTAGGGTATATAGTGTAGGGTATAGAGTGTAGGGTAAAGAGTGTAGAGTGTAGGGTGTAGAGTGTAGGGTGTAGAGTGTAGGGTATAGAGTGTAGAGTGTAGGGTGTAGAGTGTAGGGTGTAGGGTATAGAGTGTAGGGTATAGAGTGTAGGGTATAGAGTGTAGGGTATAGGGTGTAGGGATTAGAGTGTAGGGATTAGAGTGTAGGGATTAGAGTGTAGGGTGTAGAGTGTAGGGTATAGAGTGTAGGGTATAGAGTGTAGTGTATAAAGTGCAGGTTGTAGAGTGTAGGGTATAGAGTGTAGGGTAAAGAGTGTAGAGTGTAGGGTACAGAGTGCAGGGTGTAGAGTGTAGGGTATAGAGTGTAGGGTGTAGGTTGTAGAGTGTAGGGTATAGAGTGTAGAGTGTAGGGTGTAGAGTGTAGGGTGTAGGGTATAGAGTGTAGGGTATAGAGTGTAGGGTATAGAGTGTAGGGTATAGAGTGTAGAGTGTAGGGATTAGAGTGTAGGGTATAGAGTGTAGGCTATAGAGTGTAGGGTGTAGAGTGTAGGGTATAGAGTGTATGGTATAGAGTGTAGGGTATAGAGTGTAGGGTATAGAGTGTATGTTATAGAGTGTAGGGTATAGAGTGTAGAGTGTAGGGAATAGAGTTTAGAGTGTAGGGTATAGAGTGTAGGGTATAGAGTGTAAGGTATAGAGTGTAGAGTGTAGGGTATAGAGTGTAGGGTATAGAGTGTAGGGTATAGAGTGTAGGGTAAAGAGTGTAGAGTGTAGGGTACAGAGTGCAGGGTGTAGAGTGTAGGGTATAGAGTGTAGGGTGTAGAGTGTAGGGTATAGAGTGTAGGGTGTAGAGTGTAGGGTGTAGGGTATAGAGTGTAGGGTATAGAGTGTAGGGTATAGAGTGTAGAGTGTAGAGTGTAGGGTGTAGAGTGTAGGGTATAGAGTGTATTGTATAGAGTGTAGGGTATAGAGTGTAGGGTGTAGGGATTAGAGTGTAGGGATTAGAGTGTAGGGTGTAGAGTGTAGGATGTAGAGTGTAGGGTATAGAGTGTAGGGTATAGAGTGTAGGGTATAGAGTGTAGGGTATAAAGCGTAGAGTGTAGGGTATAGAGTGTATAGTGTGGGGTATAGAGTGTAGGGTATAGAGTGTAGGGTATAGAGTGTAGGGTATAGGGTATAGAGTGTAGGGTGTAGAGTGTAGGGTGTAGGGTGTAGAGTGTATGGTATAAAGTGTAGGGTATAGAGTGTAGGGATTAGAGTGTAGGGTATAGAGTGTAGGGTATAGAGTGTAGGGTATAGAGTGTAGGGTGTAGAGTGTAGGGTATAGAGTGTAGAGTGTAGGGTATAGAGTGTAGGGTATAGAGTAGAGTGTAGAGTGTAGGGTATAGAGTGTAGAGTGTAGCGGATAGAATGTAGGGTATAGAGTGTAAGGTGTAGAGTGTAGGGTATAGAGTGTATGGTATAGAGTGTGGGGTATAAAGTGTAGAGTTTAGGGTATGGAGTGTAGGGTATAGAGTGTATGGTATAGAGTGTAGAGTATAAAGTGTAGAGTGTAGGGTATAGAGTGTAGGGTATAGAGTGTAGAGTGTAGGTTAAAGAGTGTAGGGTATAGAGTGTAGGGTATAGAGTGTAGAGTGTAGGGTATAGAGTGTAGAGTATAGAGTGCAGGTTGTAGAGTGTAGGGTATAGAGTGTATGGTATAGAGTGTAGGGTATAAAGTGTAGAGTGTAGTGTATAGAGTGTAGGGTAAAGAGTGTAGAGTGTAGGGTACAGAGTGCAGGGTGTAGAGTGTAGGGTATAGAGTGTAGGGTGTAGAGTGTAGGGTATAGAGTGTAGGGTGTAGTGTAGGGTGTGAGGTATAGAGTGTAGGGTATAGAGTGTAGGGTATAGAGTGTAGAGTGTAGAGTGTAGGGTGTAGAGTGTAGGGTATAGAGTGTAGGGTATAGAGTGTAGGGTATAGAGTGTAGGGTGTAGGGATAAGAGTGTAGGGATTAGAGTGTAGGGTGTAGAGTGTAGGGTTTAGAGTGTAGGGTATAGAGTGTAGGGTATAAAGCGTAAAGTGTAGGGTATAGAGTGTATAGTGTAGGGTATAGAGTGTAGGGTATAGAGTGTAGGGTATAGGGTATAGAGTGTAGGGTGTAGAGTGTAGGGTGTAGGGTGTAGAGTGTATGGTATAGAGTGTAGGGTATAGAGTGTAGGGATTAGAGTGTAGGGTATAGAGTGTAGGGTATAGAGTGTAGGGTATAGAGTGTAGGGTGTAGAGTGTAGAGTGTAGGGTATAGAGTGTAGAGTGTAGGGTATAGAGTGTAGGGTATAGAGTAGAGTGTAGAGTGTAGGGTATAGAGTGTAGAGTGTAGGGGATAGAATGTAGGGTATAGAGTGTAAGGTGTAGAGTGTTGGGTATAGAGTGTATGGTATAGAGTGTGGGGTATAAAGTGTAGAGTGTAGGGTATGGAGTGTAGGGTATAGAGTGTATGGTATAGAGTGTAGGGTATAAAGTGTAGAGTGTAGGGTATAGAGTGTAGGGTATAGAGTGTATGGTATAGAGTGTAGGGTATAAAGTGTAGAGTGTAGGGTATAGAGTGTATGGTATAGAGTGTAGGGTATAAAGTGTAGAGTGTAGGGTATAGAGTGTAGGGTATAGAGTGTAGGGTATAGAGTGTAGGGTAAAGAGTGTAGAGTGTAGGGTACAGAGTGCAGGGTGTAGAGTGTAGGGTATAGAGTGTAGAGTGTAGGGTGTAGAGTGTAGGGTATAGAGTGTAGGGTATAGAGTGTAGGGTATAGAGTGTAGGGTATTTAGTGTAGGGTGTAGGGTATAGAGTGTAGGGTATAGAGTGCAGGTTGTATTGTGTAGGGTATAGAGTGTATGGTATAGGGTGTAGGGTATAAAGTGTAGGGTATAGATTGTAGGGTATATAGTGTAGGGTATAGAGTGTAGGGTATAGAGTTTAGGCTATAGAGTGTAGAGTATATAGTGTAGAGTGTAGGGTATAGAGTGTAGGGTATAGAGTGTAGGGTATAGAGTGTGGAGTATAGAGTGTAGGGTATAGAATGTAGAGTGTAGAGTGTAGGGTGTAGAGTGCAAAGTGTAGGGTATAGAGTGTAAGATATAGAGTGTAGTGTATAGAGTGTATGTTATAGATTGTAGGGTATAGAGTGTAGAGTTTAGGGTATAGAGTGTAGTGTATAGATTGTATGGTATAGAGTGTATGGTATAGAGTGTAGAGTGTAGAGTATAGAGTGTAGGGTATAGAGTGTAGGGTATAGAGTGTAGGGTGTAGAGTGTAGGGTATAGAGTGTAGGGTATAGAGTGTAGGGTATAGAGTGTACGTTATAGAGTGTAGCGTATAGAGCGTAGGGTGTAGGGTATAGAGTGTAGGGTATAGAATGTAGGGTATAGAGTGTAGGGTATAGAGTGTGTGGTATAGAGTGTAGGGTATAGAGTGTAGTGTGTAGGGTATAGAGTTTAGAGTGTAGGGTATAGAGTGTAGGGTATAGAGTGTAAGGTATATAGTGTAGAGTGTAGGGTATAGAGTGTAGGGTATAGAGTGTAGGGTATAGAGTGTAGGGTAAAGAGTGTAGAGTGTAGGGTACAGAGTGCAGGGTGTAGAGTGTAGGGTATAGAGTGTAGAGTGTAGGGTGTAGAGTGTAGGGTGTAGAGTGTAGGGTGTAGAGTGTAGGGTGTAGGGTATAGAGTGTAGGGTACAGAGTGTAGGGTATAGAGTGTAGGGTGTAGAGTGTAGGGTGTAGAGTGTAGGGTATAGAGTGTAGGGTATAGAGTGTAGGTTATAGAGTGTAGGGTGTAGGGATTAGAGTGTAGGGATTAGAGTGTAGGGTGTAGAGTGTAGGGTGTAGAGTGTAGGGTATAGAGTGTAGGGTAGAGAGTGTAGGGTATAGAGTGTAGAGTGTAGGGATTAGAGTGTAGTGATTAAAGTGTAGGGTATAGAGTGTAGGGTATAGAGTGTAGGGAATAGAGTGTAGGGTGTAAGGTGTAGAGTGTAGGGTATAGAGTGTAGGGTATATACTGTAGGGTATAGAGTGTAGGCTATAGAGTGTAGGGTATAGAGTGTAGAGTGTAGGGTATAGAGTGTAGGGTATAGAGTGTAGGGTATAGAGTGTAGGGTATAGGGTATAGAGTGTAAGGTGTAGAGTGTAGGGTGTAGAGTGTAGGGTATAGAGTGTAGGGTATAGAGTGTAGGGTGTAGGGTATAGAGTGTAGGGTATAGAGTGTAGGGTATAGAGTGTAGGGTATAGAGTGTAGGGTATAGAGTGTAGAGTGTAGGGTATAGAGCTTAGGGTGTAGAGTGTAGGGTATAGAGTGTAGAGTTTAGGGTATAGAGTGTGGGGCATAGAGTGTATGGTATACAGTGTAGAGTGTATGGTATAGAGTGTATAGTGTAGGGTATAGAGTGTAGGGTATAGAGTGTAGGGTATAGAGTGTATGGTATAGAGTGTAGGGTATAAAGTGTAGATTGTAGGGTATAGAGTGTAGGGTATAGAGTGTATGGTATAGAGTGTAGAGTGTAGGGTATAGAGTGTAGAGTGTAGGGATTAGAGTGTAGGGTATAGAGTGTAGGGTATAGAGTGTAGAGTGTAGGGTATAGAGTGTAGAGTGTAGGGTATAGAGTGTAGGGTATAGAGTGTAGGGAATAGAGTGTAGGGTGTAAGGTGTAGAGTGTAGGGTATAGAGTGTAGGGTATATACTGTAGGGTATAGAGTGTAGGCTATAGAGTGTAGGGTATAGAGTGTAGAGTGTAGGGTATAGAGTGTAGGGAATAGAGTGTAGGGTGTAAGGTGTAGAGTGTAGGGTATAGAGTGTAGGGTATATACTGTAGGGTATAGAGTGTAGGCTATAGAGTGTAGGGTATAGAGTGTAGAGTGTAGGGTATAGAGTGTAGGGTATATACTGTAGGGTATAGAGTGTAGGCTATAGAGTGTAGGGTATAGAGTGTAGAGTGTAGGGTATAGAGTGTAGGGTATAGAGTGTAGGGTATAGAGTGTAGGGTATAGGGTATAGAGTGTAAGGTGTAGAGTGTAGGGTGTAGAGTGTAGGGTGTAGGGTATAGAGTGTAGAGTGTAGGGTATAGAGTGTAGGGTATAGAGTGTAGGGTATAGAGTGTAGGGTATAGAGTGTAGGGAATAGAGTGTAGGGTGTAAGGTGTAGAGTGTAGGGTATAGAGTGTAGGGTATATACTGTAGGGTATAGAGTGTAGGCTATAGAGTGTAGGGTATAGAGTGTAGAGTGTAGGGTATAGAGTGTAGGGTATAGAGTGTAGGGTATAGGGTATAGAGTGTAAGGTGTAGAGTGTAGGGTGTAGAGTGTAGGGTATAGAGTGTAGGGTATAGAGTGTAGGTTATAGAGTGTAGGGTATAGAGTGTAGAGTGTAGGGTATAGAGCTTAGGGTGTAGAGTGTAGGGTATAGAGTGTAGAGTGTAGGGTATAGAGTGTAGGGTATAGAGTGTAGGGTATAGAGTGTAGGCTATAGAGTGTAGGGTATAGAGTGTAGGCTATAGAGTGTAGAGTATAGATTGTAGGGTATAGAGTGTAGCGTATAGAATGTAGAGTGTAAAGTGTAGGGTATAGAGTGTAGTGTATAGAGTGTATGTTATAGAGTGTAGGGTATAGAGTGTAGAGTGTAAGGTATAGAGTGTAGTGTATAGAGTGTATGTTATAGAGTGTAGGGTGTAGAGTGTAGAGTGTAGGGTATAGAGTGTAGGGTATAGAGTGTAGTGTATAGAGTGTAGTGTATAGAGTGTAGGGTATAGAGTGTAGGGTATAGAGTGTAGAGTGTAGGGTATAGAGTGTATGCTGTAGAGTGTATGGTGTAGAGTGTATGGTATAGAGTGTAGGGTATAGAGTGTAGAGTGTACGGTATAGAGTGTAGGGTATAGAGTGTAGTGTATAGAGTGTAGTGTATAGAGTGTAGGGTATAGAGTGTAGGGTATAGAGTGTAGAGTGTAGGGTATAGAGTGTAGGCTATAGAGTGTAGGCTATAGAGTGTAGGCTATAGAGTGTAGAGTATAGAGTGTAGGGTATAGAGTGTAGGGTATAGAATGTAGAGTGTAAATTGTAGGGTATAGAGTGTAGTGTATAGAGTGTATGTTATAGAGTGTAGGGTATAGAGTGTAGAGTGTAAGGTACAGAGTGTATTGTATAGAGTGTATGTTATAGAGTGTAGGGTGTAGAGTGTAGAGTGTAGGGTATAGAGTGTAGGGTATAGAGTGTAGGGTATAGAGTGTAGTGTATAGAGTGTAGTGTATAGAGTGTAGGGTATAGAGTGTAGGGTATAGAATGTAGAGTGTAGGGTATAGAGTGTATGCTGTAGAGTGTATGGTGTAGAGTGTATGGTATAGAGTGTAGGGTATAGAGTGTAGAGTGTACGGTATAGAGTGTAGGGTATAGAGTGTAGTGTATAGAGTGTAGTGTATAGAGTGTAGGGTATAGAGTGTATGCTGTAGAGTGTATGGTGTAGAGTGTATGGTATAGAGTGTAGGGTATAGAGTGTAGAGTGTACGGTATAGAGTGTAGGGTATAGAGTGTAGGGTATAGAGTGTATGTTATAGGGTATAGAGTGTAGAGTGTAGGGTATAGAGTTTAGAGTGTAGGGTATAGAGTGTAGGGTATAGAGTGTAAGGTATAGAGTGTAGGGTGTAGAGTGTAGGGTATAGAGTGTAGGGTATAGAGTGTATGGTATAGAGTGTAGGGTATAGAGTGTATGGTATAGAGTGTAGGGTATAGAGTGTAGAGTGTAGGGTATAGAGTGTAGGGTATAGAGTGTAGAGTGTAGGGTATAGAGTGTAGGGTATAGAGTGTAGGGTGTAGAGTGTAGGGTGTAGAGTGTAGGGATTAGAGTGTAGGGTATAGAGTGTAGAGTGTAGGGTATAGAGTGTAGGGTATAGAGTGTAGAGTGTAGGGATTAGATTGTAGGGTATAGAGTGTAGGGTATAGAGTGTAAGGTATAGAGTGTAGAGTATACAGTGTAGAGTGTATGGTATAGAGTGTAGGGTATAAAGTGTAGAGTGTAGGGTATAGAGTGTAGGGTATAGAGTGTAGGGTATAGAGTGTAGAGTGTAGGGTATAGAGTGTAGGGTACAGAGTGCAGAGTGTAGGGTATAGAGTGTAGGGTATATAGTGTAGGGTATAGAGTGTAGGGTAAAGAGTGTAGAGTGTAGGGTGTAGAGTGTAGGGTGTAGAGTGTAGGGTATAGAGTGTAGAGTGTAGGGTGTAGAGTGTAGGGTGTAGGGTATAGAGTGTAGGGTATAGAGTGTAGGGTATAGAGTGTAGGGTATAGGGTGTAGGGATTAGAGTGTAGGGATTAGAGTGTAGGGATTAGAGTGTAGGGTGTAGAGTGTAGGGTATAGAGTGTAGGGTATAGAGTGTAGTGTATAAAGTGCAGGTTGTAGAGTGTAGGGTATAGAGTGTAGGGTAAAGAGTGTAGAGTGTAGGGTACAGAGTGCAGGGTGTAGAGTGTAGGGTATAGAGTGTAGTGTATAAAGTGCAGGTTGTAGAGTGTAGGGTATAGAGTGTAGGGTAAAGAGTGTAGAGTGTAGGGTACAGAGTGCAGGGTGTAGAGTGTAGGGTATAGAGTGTAGGGTGTAGGTTGTAGAGTGTAGGGTATAGAGTGTAGAGTGTAGGGTGTAGAGTGTAGGGTGTAGGGTATAGAGTGTAGGGTATAGAGTGTAGGGTATAGAGTGTAGGGTATAGAGTGTAGAGTGTAGGGATTAGAGTGTAGGGTATAGAGTGTAGGCTATAGAGTGTAGGGTGTAGAGTGTAGGGTATAGAGTGTATGGTATAGAGTGTAGGGTATAGAGTGTAGGGTATAGAGTGTATGTTATAGAGTGTAGGGTATAGAGTGTAGAGTGTAGGGAATAGAGTTTAGAGTGTAGGGTATAGAGTGTAGGGTATAGAGTGTAAGGTATAGAGTGTAGAGTGTAGGGTATAGAGTGTAGGGTATAGAGTGTAGGGTATAGAGTGTAGGGTAAAGAGTGTAGAGTGTAGGGTACAGAGTGCAGGGTGTAGAGTGTAGGGTATAGAGTGTAGGGTGTAGAGTGTAGGGTATAGAGTGTAGGGTGTAGAGTGTAGGGTGTAGGGTATAGAGTGTAGGGTATAGAGTGTAGGGTATAGAGTGTAGAGTGTAGAGTGTAGGGTGTAGAGTGTAGGGTATAGAGTGTAGGGTATAGAGTGTAGGGTATAGAGTGTAGGGTGTAGGGATTAGAGTGTAGGGATTAGAGTGTAGGGTGTAGAGTGTAGGATGTAGAGTGTAGGGTATAGAGTGTAGGGTATAGAGTGTAGGGTATAGAGTGTAGGGTATAAAGCGTAGAGTGTAGGGTATAGAGTGTATAGTGTGGGGTATAGAGTGTAGGGTATAGAGTGTAGGGTATAGAGTGTAGGGTATAGGGTATAGAGTGTAGGGTGTAGAGTGTAGGGTGTAGGGTGTAGAGTGTATGGTATAAAGTGTAGGGTATAGAGTGTAGGGATTAGAGTGTAGGGTATAGAGTGTAGGGTATAGAGTGTAGGGTATAGAGTGTAGGGTGTAGAGTGTAGGGTATAGAGTGTAGAGTGTAGGGTATAGAGTGTAGGGTATAGAGTAGAGTGTAGAGTGTAGGGTATAGAGTGTAGAGTGTAGCGGATAGAATGTAGGGTATAGAGTGTAAGGTGTAGAGTGTAGGGTATAGAGTGTATGGTATAGAGTGTGGGGTATAAAGTGTAGAGTTTAGGGTATGGAGTGTAGGGTATAGAGTGTATGGTATAGAGTGTAGAGTATAAAGTGTAGAGTGTAGGGTATAGAGTGTAGGGTATAGAGTGTAGAGTGTAGGTTAAAGAGTGTAGGGTATAGAGTGTAGGGTATAGAGTGTAGAGTGTAGGGTATAGAGTGTAGAGTATAGAGTGCAGGTTGTAGAGTGTAGGGTATAGAGTGTATGGTATAGAGTGTAGGGTATAAAGTGTAGAGTGTAGTGTATAGAGTGTAGGGTATAGAGTGTAGGGTATAGAGTGTAGGGTAAAGAGTGTAGAGTGTAGGGTACAGAGTGCAGGGTGTAGAGTGTAGGGTATAGAGTGTAGGGTGTAGAGTGTAGGGTATAGAGTGTAGGGTGTAGTGTAGGGTGTGAGGTATAGAGTGTAGGGTATAGAGTGTAGGGTATAGAGTGTAGAGTGTAGAGTGTAGGGTGTAGAGTGTAGGGTATAGAGTGTAGGGTATAGAGTGTAGGGTATAGAGTGTAGGGTGTAGGGATAAGAGTGTAGGGATTAGAGTGTAGGGTGTAGAGTGTAGGGTTTAGAGTGTAGGGTATAGAGTGTAGGGTATAAAGCGTAAAGTGTAGGGTATAGAGTGTATAGTGTAGGGTATAGAGTGTAGGGTATAGAGTGTAGGGTATAGGGTATAGAGTGTAGGGTGTAGAGTGTAGGGTGTAGGGTGTAGAGTGTATGGTATAGAGTGTAGGGTATAGAGTGTAGGGATTAGAGTGTAGGGTATAGAGTGTAGGGTATAGAGTGTAGGGTATAGAGTGTAGGGTGTAGAGTGTAGAGTGTAGGGTATAGAGTGTAGAGTGTAGGGTATAGAGTGTAGGGTATAGAGTAGAGTGTAGAGTGTAGGGTATAGAGTGTAGAGTGTAGGGGATAGAATGTAGGGTATAGAGTGTAAGGTGTAGAGTGTTGGGTATAGAGTGTATGGTATAGAGTGTGGGGTATAAAGTGTAGAGTGTAGGGTATGGAGTGTAGGGTATAGAGTGTATGGTATTGAGTGTAGGGTATAAAGTGTAGAGTGTAGGGTATAGAGTGTAGGGTATAGAGTGTATGGTATAGAGTGTAGGGTATAAAGTGTAGAGTGTAGGGTATAGAGTGTATGGTATAGAGTGTAGGGTATAAAGTGTAGAGTGTAGGGTATAGAGTGTAGGGTATAGAGTGTAGGGTATAGAGTGTAGGGTAAAGAGTGTAGAGTGTAGGGTACAGAGTGCAGGGTGTAGAGTGTAGGGTATAGAGTGTAGAGTGTAGGGTGTAGAGTGTAGGGTATAGAGTGTAGGGTATAGAGTGTAGGGTATAGAGTGTAGGGTATTTAGTGTAGGGTGTAGGGTATAGAGTGTAGGGTATAGAGTGCAGGTTGTATTGTGTAGGGTATAGAGTGTATGGTATAGGGTGTAGGGTATAAAGTGTAGGGTATAGATTGTAGGGTATATAGTGTAGGGTATAGAGTGTAGGGTATAGAGTTTAGGCTATAGAGTGTAGAGTATATAGTGTAGAGTGTAGGGTATAGAGTGTAGGGTATAGAGTGTAGGGTATAGAGTGTGGAGTATAGAGTGTAGGGTATAGAATGTAGAGTGTAGAGTGTAGGGTGTAGAGTGCAAAGTGTAGGGTATAGAGTGTAAGATATAGAGTGTAGTGTATAGAGTGTATATTATAGATTGTAGGGTATAGAGTGTAGAGTTTAGGGTATAGAGTGTAGTGTATAGATTGTATGGTATAGAGTGTATGGTATAGAGTGTAGAGTGTAGAGTATAGAGTGTAGGGTATAGAGTGTAGGGTATAGAGTGTAGGGTGTAGAGTGTAGGGTATAGAGTGTAGGGTATAGAGTGTAGGGTATAGAGTGTACGTTATAGAGTGTAGCGTATAGAGCGTAGGGTGTAGGGTATAGAGTGTAGGGTATAGAGTGTAGGGTATAGAGTGTAGGGTATAGAGTGTATGGTATAGAGTGTAGGGTATAGAGTGTAGTGTGTAGGGTATAGAGTTTAGAGTGTAGGGTATAGAGTGTAGGGTATAGAGTGTAAGGTATATAGTGTAGAGTGTAGGGTATAGAGTGTAGGGTATAGAGTGTAGGGTATAGAGTGTAGGGTAAAGAGTGTAGAGTGTAGGGTACAGAGTGCAGGGTGTAGAGTGTAGGGTATAGAGTGTAGAGTGTAGGGTGTAGAGTGTAGGGTGTAGAGTGTAGGGTGTAGAGTGTAGGGTGTAGGGTATAGAGTGTAGGGTACAGAGTGTAGGGTATAGAGTGTAGGGTGTAGAGTGTAGGGTGTAGAGTGTAGGGTATAGAGTGTAGGGTATAGAGTGTAGGTTATAGAGTGTAGGGTGTAGGGATTAGAGTGTAGGGATTAGAGTGTAGGGTGTAGAGTGTAGGGTGTAGAGTGTAGGGTATAGAGTGTAGGGTAGAGAGTGTAGGGTATAGAGTGTAGAGTGTAGGGATTAGAGTGTAGTGATTAAAGTGTAGGGTATAGAGTGTAGGGTATAGAGTGTAGGGTATAGAGTGTAGGGTATAGAGTGTAGGGTGTAGGGATTAGAGTGTAGGGATTAGAGTGTAGGGTGTAGAGTGTAGGATGTAGAGTGTAGGGTATAGAGTGTAGGGTATAGAGTGTAGGGTATAGAGTGTAGGGTATAAAGCGTAGAGTGTAGGGTATAGAGTGTATAGTGTAGGGTATAGAGTGTAGGGTATAGAGTGTAGGGTATAGAGTGTAGGGTATAGGGTATAGAGTGTAGGGTGTAGAGTGTAGGGTGTAGGGTGTAGAGTGTATGGTATAAAGTGTAGGGTATAGAGTGTAGGGATTAGAGTGTAGGGTATAGAGTGTAGGGTATAGAGTGTAGGGTATAGAGTGTAGGGTGTAGAGTGTAGGGTATAGAGTGTAGAGTGTAGGGTATAGAGTGTAGGGTATAGAGTAGAGTGTAGAGTGTAGGGTATAGAGTGTAGAGTGTAGCGGATAGAATGTAGGGTATAGAGTGTAAGGTGTAGAGTGTAGGGTATAGAGTGTATGGTATAGAGTGTGGGGTATAAAGTGTAGAGTTTAGGGTATGGAGTGTAGGGTATAGAGTGTATGGTATAGAGTGTAGAGTATAAAGTGTAGAGTGTAGGGTATAGAGTGTAGGGTATAGAGTGTAGAGTGTAGGTTAAAGAGTGTAGGGTATAGAGTGTAGGGTATAGAGTGTAGAGTGTAGGGCATAGAGTGTAGAGTATAGAGTGCAGGTTGTAGAGTGTAGGGTATAGAGTGTATGGTATAGAGTGTAGGGTATAAAGTGTAGAGTGTAGTGTATAGAGTGTAGGGTATAGAGTGTAGGGTATAGAGTGTAGGGTAAAGAGTGTAGAGTGTAGGGTACAGAGTGCAGGGTGTAGAGTGTAGGGTATAGAGTGTAGGGTGTAGAGTGTAGGGTATAGAGTGTAGGGTGTAGAGTGTAGGGTGTGAGGTATAGAGTGTAGGGTATAGAGTGTAGGGTATAGAGTGTAGAGTGTAGAGTGTAGGGTGTAGAGTGTAGGGTATAGAGTGTAGGGTATAGAGTGTAGGGTATAGAGTGTAGGGTGTAGGGATAAGAGTGTAGGGATTAGAGTGTAGGGTGTAGAGTGTAGGGTGTAGAGTGTAGGGTATAGAGTGTAGGGTATAGAGTGTAGGGTATAAAGCGTAGAGTGTAGGGTATAGAGTGTATAGTGTAGGGTATAGAGTGTAGGGTATAGAGTGTAGGGTATAGGGTATAGAGTGTAGGGTGTAGAGTGTAGGGTGTAGGGTGTAGAGTGTATGGTATAGAGTGTAGGGTATAGAGTGTAGGGATTAGAGTGTAGGGTATAGAGTGTAGGGTATAGAGTGTAGGGCATAGAGTGTAGGGTGTAGAGTGTAGAGTGTAGGGTATAGAGTGTAGAGTGTAGGGTATAGAGTGTAGGGTATAGAGTAGAGTGTAGAGTGTAGGGTATAGAGTGTAGAGTGTAGGGGATAGAATGTAGGGTATAGAGTGTAAGGTGTAGAGTGTTGGGTATAGAGTGTATGGTATAGAGTGTGGGGTATAAAGTGTAGAGTGTAGGGTATGGAGTGTAGGGTATAGAGTGTATGGTATAGAGTGTAGGGTATAAAGTGTAGAGTGTAGGGTATAGAGTGTAGGGTATAGAGTGTATGGTATAGAGTGTAGGGTATAAAGTGTAGAGTGTAGGGTATAGAGTGTATGGTATAGAGTGTAGGGTATAAAATGTAGAGTGTAGGGTATAGAGTGTAGGGTATAGAGTGTAGGGTATAGAGTGTAGGGTAAAGAGTGTAGAGTGTAGGGTACATAGTGCAGGGTGTAGAGTGTAGGGTATAGAGTGTAGAGTGTAGGGTGTAGAGTGTAGGGTATAGAGTGTAGGGTATAGAGTGTAGGGTATAGAGTGTAGGGTATTTAGTGTAGGGTGTAGGGTATAGAGTGTAGGGTATATAGTGCAGGTTGTATTGTGTAGGGTATAGAGTGTATGGTATAGGGTGTAGGGTATAAAGTGTAGGGTATAGATTGTAGGGTATATAGTGTAGGGTATAGAGTGTAGGGTATAGAGTGTAGGCTATAGAGTGTAGAGTATATAGTGTCGAGTGTAGGGTATAGAGTGTAGGGTATAGAGTGTAGGGTATAGAGTGTGGAGTATAGAGTGTAGGGTATAGAATGTAGAGTGTAGAGTGTAGGGTGTAGAGTGCAAAGTGTAGGGTATAGAGTGTAAGATATAGAGTGTAGTGTATAGAGTGTATGTTATAGATTGTAGGGTATAGAGTGTATAGTTTAGGGTATAGAGTGTAGTGTATAGATTGTATGGTATAGAGTGTATGGTATAGAGTGTAGAGTGTAGAGTATAGAGTGTAGGGTATAGAGTGTAGGGTATAGAGTGTAGGGTGTAGAGTGTAGGGTATAGAGTGTAGGGTATAGAGTGTAGGGTATAGAGTGTAGGTTATAGAGTGTAGCGTATAGAGCGTAGGGTGTAGGGTATAGAGTGTAGGGTATAGAGTGTAGGGTATAGAGTGTAGGGTATAGAGTGTACGGTATAGAGTGTAGGGTATAGAGTGTAGAGTGTAGGGTATAGAGTTTAGAGTGTAGGGTATAGAGTGTAGGGTATAGAGTGTAAGGTATATAGTGTAGAGTGTAGGGTATAGAGTGTAGGGTATAGAGTGTAGGGTATAGAGTGTAGGGTAAAGAGTGTAGAGTGTAGGGTACAGAGTGCAGGGTGTAGAGTGTAGGGTATAGAGTGTAGAGTGTAGGGTGTAGAGTGTAGGGTGTAGAGTGTAGGGTGTAGAGTGTAGGGTGTAGGGTATAGAGTGTAGGGTACAGAGTGTAGGGTATAGAGTGTAGGGTGTAGAGTGTAGGGTGTAGAGTGTAGGGTATAGAGTGTAGGGTATAGAGTGTAGGTTATAGAGTGTAGGGTGTAGGGATTAGAGTGTAGGGATTAGAGTGTAGGGTGTAGAGTGTAGGGTGTAGAGTGTAGGGTATAGAGTGTAGGGTAGAGAGTATAGGGTATAGAGTGTAGAGTGTAGGGATTAGAGTGTAGTGATTAAAGTGTAGGGTATAGAGTGTAGGGTATAGACTGTAGGGTATAGAGTGTAGGGTATAGAGTGTAGGGTATAGAGTGTAGGGAATAGAGTGTAGAGTGTAGGGTGTAGAATGTAAAATGTAGGGTTTAGAGTGTAAGGTATAGAGTGTAGTGTATAGAGTGTATGTTATAGAGTGTAGGGTATAGAGTGTAGAGTGTAGGGTATAGAGTGTAGGGTATAGAGTGTAGGGTATAGAGTGTAGGGTATAGAGTGTAGGGTATAGAGTGTATAGTGTAGGGTATAGAGTGTAGGGTATAGAGTGTATGGTATAGAGTGTAGGGTATAAAGTGTAGAGTGTAGGGTATAGAGTGTATGGTATAGAGTGTAGGGTATAAAGTGTAGAGTGTAGGGTATAGAGTGTAGGGTATAGAGTGTAGGCTATAGAGTATAGAGTTTAGAGTGTAGAGTGTAGGGTATAGAGTGTAGGGTATAGAGTGTAGGGTATAGAGTGTAGGGTATAGATTGTAGGGTATAGGGTATAGGGTATAGAGTGTATGGTGTAGAGTGTAGGGTATAGAGTGTAGGGTGTAGGGTGTAGAGTGTGGGGTGTAGAGTGGTGTAGAGTGTAGGATGTAGAGTGTATGGTATAGAGTGTAGGGTATAGAGTATAGCGTGTATGGTATAGAGTGTAGTGTATAGAGTGTAGGGTATAGGGTATAGAGTGTAGGGTATAGAGTGTAGGGTATAGATTTTAGAGTGTAGGGTATAGAGTGTAAGGTATAGAGTGTAGGGTGTGGAGTGTAGGGTATAGAGTGTAGGGTATAGAGTGTATGGTATAGAGTGTAGGGTATAGAGTGTAGAGTGTAGAGTATAGAGTTTATTTTATAGAGTGTAGGGTATAGAGTGTAGGGTATAGAGTGTAGAGTGTAGGGTATAGAGTGTAGGGTATAGGGTGTAGAGTGTAGGGTATAGAGTGTAGAGTGTAGGTTATAGAGTGTAGGGTATAGAGAGTAGGGTATAGAGTGTAGGGTACAGAGTGTAGAGTGTAGGGTATAGAGTGTAGGGTACAGAGTGCAGGGTGTAGAGTGTAGGGTATAGAGTGTATAGTGTAGGGTATAGAGTGTAGGGTATAGAGTGTAGGGTGTAGAGTGTAGGGTGTAGAGTGTAGGGTGTAGAGTGTAGGGTGTAGAGTGTATGGTATAGAGTGTAGGGTATAGAGTGTAGAGTGTAGGGTATAGAGTGTAGGGTATAGAGTGTAGGGTATAGAGTGTAGGGTATAGAGTGTAGGGTGTAGAGTGTAGGGTATAGAGTGTAGAGTTTAGGGTAGAGAGTGTGGGGCATAGAGTGTATGGTATACAGTGTAGAGTGTAGGGTATAGAGTGTATAGTGTAGGGTACAGAGTGTAGGGTATAGAGTGTATGGTATAGAGTGTAGGGTATAAAGTGTAGAGTGTAGGGTATAGAGTGTATGGTATAGAGTGTAGGGTATAAAGTGTAGAGTGTAGGGTATAGAGTGTAGGGTATAGAGTGTAGGGTATAGAGTGTAGGGTATAGAGTGTAGGGTAAAGAGTGTAGAGTGTAGGGTACAGAGTGCAGGGTGTAGAGTGTAGGGTATAGAGTGTAGAGTGTAGAGTGTAGGGTGTAGAGTGTAGGGTATAGAGTGTAGGGTATAGAGTGTAGGGTATAGAGTGTAGGGTGTAGGGTATAGAGTGTAGGGTATAGAGTGCAGGTTGTAGAGTGTAGGGTATAGAGTGTATGATATAGGGTGTAGGGTATAAAGTGTAGGGTATAGAGTGTAGGGTATAGAGTGTACGGTATAGAGTGTAGGGTATAGAGTGTAGGGTATAGAGTGTAAGCTATAGAGTGTAGAGTATATAGTGTAGAGTGTAGGGTATAGAGTGTAGGGTATAGAGTGTAGGGTATAGAGTGTGGAGTATAGAGTGTAGGGTATAGAATGTAGAGTGTAGAGTGTAGGGTGTAGAGTGCAAAGTGTAGGGTATAGAGTGTAAGATATAGAGTGTAGTGTATAGAGTGTATGTTATAGAGTGTAGGGTATAGAGTGTAGAGTTTAGGGTATAGAGTGTAGTGTATAGATTGTATGGTATAGAGTGTATGGTATAGAGTGTAGAGTGTAGGGTATAGAGTGTAGGGTATAGAGTGTAGGGTATAGAGTGTAGGGTGTAGAGTGTAGGGTATAGAGTGTAGGGTATAGAGTGTAGGGTATAGAGTGTAGGTTACAGAGTGTAGCGTATAGAGCGTAGGGTGTAGGGTATAGAGTGTAGGGTATAGAGTGTAGGGTATAGAGTGTAGGGTATAGAGTGTAGGGTATAGAGTGTATGGTATAGAGCTTAGGGTGTAGAGTGTAGGGTATAGAATGTAGAGTTTAGGGTAGAGAGTGTGGGGCATAGAGTGTATGGCATACAGTGTAGAGTGTAGGGTATAGAGTGTATAGTGTAGGGTATAGAGTGTAGGGTATAGAGTGTATGGTATAGAGTGTAGGGTGTAAAGTGTAGAGTGTAGGGTATAGAGTGTATGGTATAGAGTGTAGGGTATAAAGTGTAGAGTGTAGGGTATAGAGTGTAGGGTATAGAGTGTAGGCTATAGAGTGTAGAGTTTAGAGTGTAGGGTATAGAATGTAGAGTGTAAGGTGTAGAGTGTAAAGTGTAGGGTATAGAGTGTAGGATATAGAGTGTAGAGTGTAGGGTATAGAGTGTAGGGTTACAGTGTATGGTATAGAGTGTAGGGTATAGAGTGTAGAGTGTAGGGTATAGAGTGTAGGGTATAGAGTGTAGGGTATAGAGTGTAGGGTATAGATTGTAGGGTATAGGGTATAGGGTATAGAGTGTATGGTGTAGAGTGTAGGGTATAGAGTGTAGGGTGTAGGGTGTAGACTGTGGGGTGTAGAGTGGTGTAGAGTGTAGGATGTAGAGTGTATGGTATAGAGTGTAGGGTATAGAGTATAGCGTGTATGGTATAGAGTGTAGTGTATAGAGTGTAGGGTATAGGATATAGAGTGTAGGGTATAGAGTGTAGGGTATAGATTTTAGAGTGTAGGGTATAGAGTGTAAGGTATGGAGTGTAGGGTGTGGAGTGTAGGGTATAGAGTGTAGGGTATAGAGTGTATGGTATAGAGTGTAGGGTATAGAGTGTAGAGTGTAGGGTATAGAGTGTAGGGTATAGAGTGTAGAGTGTAGGGTATAGAGTGTAGGGTATAGAGTGTAGGGTATAGAGTGTAGAGTGTAGGGATTAGAGTGTAGGGATTAGAGTGTAGGGTATAGAGTGTAGAGTGTAGAGTATAGAGTGTAGGGTATAGAGTGTAGGGATTAGAGTGTAGGGATTAGAGTGTAGGGATTAGAGTGTAGGGTATAGAGTGTAGGGTATAGAGTGTAGGGTATAGAGTGTAGGGTATAGTGTGTATGGTATAGAGTGTAGGGTATAAAGTGTAGAGTGTATGGTATAGAGTGTAGGGTATAGAGTGTAAAGTGTAGGGTATAGAGTGTATGGTATAGAGTGTAGGGTGTACAGTGTATGGTATAGAGTGTAGGGTATAGAGTGTAGAGTGTAGGGTATAGAGTGTAGGGTATAGAATGTAGGGTATAGAGTGTAGAGTGTAGGGTATAGAGTTTAGGGTATAGTGTGTAGGGTATATAGTGTAGAGTGTAGGGTATAGAGTGTAGAGTGCAGGGTGTAGAGTGTAGGGTATAGAGTGTAGAGTGTAGGGTATAGAGTTTAGGGTATAGTGTGTAGGGTATATAGTGTAGAGTGTAGGGTATAGAGTGTAGAGTGTAGGGTATAGAGTGTAGGGTATAGAGTGTAGCGTATAGAGCGTAGGGTGTAGGGTATAGAGTGTAGGGTATAGAGTGTAGAGTGTAGGGTATAGAGTGTAGGGTATAGAGCTTAGGGTGTAGAGTGTAGGGTATAGAATGTAGAGTTTAGGGTATAGAGTGTGGGGCATAGAGTGTATGGTATACAGTGTAGAGTGTAGGGTATAGAGTGTATAGTGTAGGGTATAGAGTGTAGCGTATAGAGCGTAGGGTGTAGGGTATAGAGTGTAGGGTATAGAGTGTAGGGTATAGAGTGTAGGGTATAGAGTGTAGGGTATAGAGCTTACGGTGTAGAGTGTAGGGTATAGAGTGTAGAGTTTTTACTGTATAGAGTGTGGGGCATAGAGTGTATGGTGTACAGTGTAGAGTGTAGGGTATAGAGTGTATAGTGTAGGGTATAGAGTGTAGGGTATAGAGTGTAGGGTATAGAGTGTATGGTATAGAGTGTAGGGTATAAAGTGTAGAGTGTAGGGTATAGAGTGTATGGTATAGAGAGTAGAGTGTAGGGTATAGGGTGTAGGGTATAGAGTGTAGAGTGTAGGGATTAGAGTGTAGGGTATAGAGTGTAGGGTATAGAGTGTAGAGTGTAGGGTATAGAGTGTAGGGTATAGAGTGTAGAGTGTAGGGTATAGAGTGTAGGGTATAGAGTGTAGGGTGTAGGATATAGAGTGTAGGCTATAGAGTGTAGGCTATAGAGTGTAGAGTATAGAGTGTAGGGTATAGAGTGTAGGGTATAGAATGTAGAGTGTAAAGTGTAGGGTATAGAGTGTAGTGTATAGAGTGTATGTTATAGAGTGTAGGGTATAGAGTGTAGAGTGTAAGGTATAGAGTGTAGTGTATAGAGTGTATGTTATAGAGTGTAGGGTGTAAAGTGTAGAGTGTAGGGTATAGAGTGTAGGGTATAGAGTGTAGGGTATGCAGTGTATGGTATAGAGTGTAGGGTATAGAGTGTAGATTGTAGGGTATAGAGTGTAGGGTATAGAGTGTGGGGTATAGAGTGTAGGGTATAGATTGTAGGGTATAGGGTATAGAGTGTATGGTGTAGAGTGTAAGGTTTAGAGTGTATAGTGTAGGGTATAGAGTGTAAGGTATAGAGTGTAGGTTATAGAGTGTAGGGTATAGAGTGTAGAGTGTAGGGTATAGAGTGTATGGTATAGAGTGTAGGGTGTAGAGTGTATGGTATAGAGTGTAGGGTATAGAGTGTAGTGTATAGAGTGTAGTGTATAGAGTGTAGGGTATAGAGTGTAGGGTATAGAGTGTAGAGTGTAGGGTATAGAGTGTATGCTGTAGAGTGTATGGTGTAGAGTGTATGGTATAGAGTGTAGAGTATAGAGTGTAGAGTGTACGGTATAGAGTGTAGGGTATAGAGTGTAGGGTATAGAGTGTATGTTATAGGGTATAGAGTGTAGAGTGTAGGGTATAGAGTTTAGAGTGTAGGGTATAGAGTGTAGGGTATAGAGTGTAAGGTATAGAGTGTAGGGTGTAGAGTGTAGGGTATAGAGTGTAGGGTATAGAGTGTATGGTATAGAGTGTATGGTATAGAGTGTATGGTATAGAGTGTAGGGTATAGAGTGTAGAGTGTAGGGTATAGAGCTTAGGGTGTAGAGTGTAGGGTATAGAGTGTAGAGTTTAGGGTATAGAGTGTGGGGCATAGAGTGTATGGTATACAGTGTAGAGTGTAGGGTATAGAGTGTATAGTGTAGGGTATAGAGTGTAGGGTATAGAGTGTAGGGTATAGAGTGTATGGTATAGAGTGTAGGGTATAAAGTGTAGAGGGTAGGGTATAGAGTGTAGGGTATAGAGTGTATGGTATAGAGTGTAGAGTGTAGGGTATAGAGTGTAGGGTATAGAGTGTAGAGTGTAGGGATTAGAGTGTAGGGTATAGAGTGTAGAGTGTAGGGTATAGAGTGTAGGGTATAGAGTGTAGAGTGTAGGGTATAGTGTGTAGGGTATAGAGTGTAGGGTGTAGGATATAGAGTGTAGGCTATAGAGTGTAGGCTATAGAGTGTAGGCTATAGAGTGTAGAGTATAGAGTGTAGGGTATAGAGTGTAGGGTATAGAATGTAGAGTGTAAAGTGTAGGGTATAGAGTGTAGTGTATAGAGTGTATGTTATAGAGTGTAGGGTGTAGAGTGTAGAGTGTAGGGTATAGAGTGTAGGGTATAGAGTGTAGGGTATACAGTGTATGGTATAGCGTGTAGGGTATAGAGTGTAGAGTGTAGGGTATAGAGTGTAGGGTATAGAGTGTGGGGTATAGAGTGTAGGGTAGAGATTGTAGGGTATAGGGTATAGAGTGTATGGTGTAGAGTGTAAGGTATAGAGTGTATAGTGTAGGGTATAGTGTGTAGGGTATAGAGTGTAGGTTATAGTGTGTAGGGTGTAGAGTGTAGGGTATAGAGTGTATGGTATAGAGTGTAGGGTGTAGAGTGTATGGTATAGAGTGTAGGGTATAGAGTGTAGTGTATAGAGTGTAGTGTATAGAGTGTAGGGTATAGAGTGTAGGGTATAGAGTGTAGAGTGTAGGGTATAGCGTGTATGCTGTAGAGTGTATGGTGTAGAGTGTATGGTATAGAGTGTAGGGTATAGAGTGTAGAGTGTACAGTATAGAGTGTAGGGTGTAGAGTGTAGGGTATAGAGTGTATGTTATAGGGTTTAGAGTGTAAAGTCTAGGGTATAGATTTTAGAGTGTAGGGTATAGAGTGTAGGGTATAGAGTGTAAGGTATAGAGTGTGGGGTGTAGAGTGTAGGGTATAGAGTGTAGGGTATAGAGTGTATGGTATAGAGTGTAGGGTATAGAGTGTATGGTATAGAGTGTAGGGTATAGAGTGTAGATTGTAGGGATTAGAGTGTAGGGTATAGAGTGTAGAGTGTAGGGTATAGAGTGTAGGGTATAGAGTGTAGCGTGTAGGGATTAGATTGTAGGGTATAGAGTGTAGGGTATAGAGTGTATGGTATATAGTGTAGGGTATACAGTGTAGAGTGTATGGTATAGAGTGTAGGGTATAAAGTGTAGAGTGTAGGGTATAGAGTGTATGGTATAGAGTGTAGGGTGTAGAGTGTATGGTATAGAGTGTAGAGTGTAGGGTATAGAGTGTAGGGTATAGAGTGTAGGGTATAGAGTGTAGAGTGTAGGGTATAGAGTGTAGGGTACAGAGTGCAGAGTGTAGGGTATAGAGTGTAGGGTATATAGTGTAGAGTGTAGGGTATAGAGTGTAAAGTGTAGGGTATAGAGTGTAGGGTATAGAGTGTAGGGTATAGAGTGTAAGGTATAGAGTGTAGAGTGTAGGGTATAGAGTGTAGGGTATAGAGTGTAGGGTATAGAGTGTAGGGTATAGAGTGTAGGGTATAGAGTGTAGAGTGTAGGGTATACTGTAGGGTATAGAGTGTAGGGTATAGAGTGTAGGGTATAGAGTTTAGAGTGTAGGGTATAGAGTGTAGGGTATAGAGTGTAAGGTATAGAGTGTAGAGTGTAGGGTATAGAGTGTAGGGTATAGAGTGTAGGGTATAGAGTGTAGGGTATAGAGTGTAGGGTATAGAGTGTAGAGTGTAGGGTACAGAGTGCAGGGTGTAGAGGGTAGGGTATAGAGTGTAGAGTGTAGGTTGTAGAGTGTAGGGTATAGAGTGTAGGGTGTAGAGTGTAGGGTGTAGGGTATAGAGTGTAGGGTATAGAGTGTAGGGTATAGAGTGTAGGGTGTAGAGTGTATTGTGTAGGGTGTAGAGTGTAGGGTATAGAGTGTAGGGTATAGAGTGTAGGGTATAGAGTGTAGGGTGTAGGGATTAGAGTGTAGGGTGTAGAGTGTATGGTATAGAGTGTAGGGTATAGAGTGTAGGGTATAGAGTGTAGGGTATAGAGTGTATGTTATAGAGTGTAGGGTATAGAGTGTAGAGTGTAGGGTATAGAGTTTAGAGTGTAGGGTATAGAGTGTAGGGTATAGAGTGTAGGGTATAGAGTGTAGGGTATAGGGTGTAGGGTATAGAGTGTAGGGTATAGAGTGTAGGGTAAAGAGTGTAGACTGTAGGGTATAGAGTGTAGGGTACAGAGTGTAGGGTGTAGAGTGTAGGGTGTAGAGTGTAGGGTGTAGAGTGTAGCGTATAGAGTGTAGGGTATAGAGTGTAGGGTATAGAGTGTAGGGTATAGAGTGTAGGGTGTAGAGTGTAGGGTATAGAGTGTAGGGTATAGAGTGTAGGGTATAGAGTGTAGGGTGTAGGGTGTAGAGTGTAGGGTATAGAGTGTAGGGAGTAGAGTGTAGGGTATAGAGTGTAGAGTGTAGGGTATAGAGTGTAGAGTGTAGGGAGTAGAGTGTAGAGTGTAGGGTATAGAGTGTAGAGTGTAGGGTGTAGGGTATAGAGTGTAGGGTATAGAGTGTAGGGTGTAGAGTGTAGGGTATAGAGTGTAGAGTGTAGGGTATAGAGTGTAGGGTGTAGGGTATAGAGTGTGGCGTATAGAGTATAGGGTGTAGAGTGTAGGGTATAGAGTGTAGGGTGTAGGGTATAGAGTGTAGAGTGTAGGGTATAGAGTGTAGGGTATAGAGTGTAGGGTATAGAGTGTAGGGAATAGAGTGTAGGGTGTAAGGTGTAGAGTGTAGGGTATAGAGTGTAGGGTATATACTGTAGGGTATAGAGTGTAGGCTATAGAGTGTAGGGTATAGAGTGTAGAGTGTAGGGTATAGAGTGTAGGGTATAGAGTGTAGGGTATAGAGTGTAGGGTATAGAGTGTAGGGTATAGGGTATAGAGTGTAAGGTGTAGAGTGTAGGGTGTAGAGTGTAGGGTATAGAGTGTAGGGTATAGAGTGTAGGGTGTAGGGTATAGAGTGTAGGGTATAGAGTGTAGGGTATAGAGTGTATGGTATAGAGTGTAGGGTATAGAGTGTAGAGTGTAGGGTATAGAGCTTAGGGTGTAGAGTGTAGGGTATAGAGTGAAGAGTTTAGGGTATAGAGTGTGGGGCATAGAGTGTATGGTATACAGTGTAGAGTGTAGGGTATAGAGTGTATAGTGTAGGGTATAGAGTGTAGGGTATAGAGTGTAGGGTATAGAGTGTATGGTATAGAGTGTAGGGTATAAAGTGTAGACTGTAGGGTATAGAGTGTAGGGTATAGAGTGTATGGTATAGAGTGTAGAGTGTAGGGTATAGAGTGTAGGGTATAGAGTGTAGAGTGTAGGGATTAGAGTGTAGGGTATAGAGTGTAGGGTATAGAGTGTAGAGTGTAGGGTATAGAGTGTAGGGTATAGACTGTAGAGTGTAGGGTATAGAGTGTAGGGTATAGAGTGTAGGGTGTAGGATATAGAGTGTAGGCTATAGAGTGTAGGCTATAGAGTGTAGAGTATAGAGTGTAGGGTATATAGTGTAGGGTATAGAATGTAGAGTGTAAAGTGTAGGGTATAGAGTGTAGTGTATAGAGTGTATGTTATAGAGTGTAGGGTATAGAGTGTAGAGTGTAAGGTATAGAGTGTAGTGTATAGAGTGTATGTTATAGAGTGTAGGGTGTAGAGTGTAGAGTGTAGGGTATAGAGTGTAGGGTATAGAGTGTAGGGTATAGAGTGTAGGGTATACAGTGTATGGTATAGAGTGTAGGGTATAGAGTGTAGAGTGTAGGGTATAGAGTGTAGGGTATAGAGTGTGGGGAATAGAGTGTAGGGTATAGATTGTAGGGTATAGGGTATAGAGTGTATGGTGTAGAGTGTAAGGGATAGAGTGTATAGTGTAGGGTATAGAGTGTAGGGTATAGAGTGTAGGTTATAGAGTGTAGGGTATAGAGTGTAGACTGTAGGGTATAGAGTGTATGGTATAGAGTGTAGGGTATAGAGTGTAGTGTATAGAGTGTAGTGTATAGAGTGTAGGGTATAGAGTGTAGGGTATAGAGTGTAGAGTGTAGGGTATAGAGTGTATGCTGTAGAGTGTATGGTGTAGAGTGTATGGTATAGAGTGTAGGGTATAGAGTGTAGAGTGTACGGTATAGAGTGTAGGGTATAGAGTGTAGGGTATAGAGTGTATGTTATAGGGTATAGAGTGTAGAGTGTAGGGTATAGAGTTTAGAGTGTAGGGTATAGAGTGTAGGGTATAGAGTGTAAGGTATAGAGTGTAGGGTGTAGAGTGTAGGGTATAGAGTGTAGGGTATAGAGTGTATGGTATAGAGTGTAGGGTATAGAGTGTATGGTATAGAGTGTAGGGTATAGAGTGTAGAGTGTAGGGTATAGAGTGTAGGGTATAGAGTGTAGAGTGTAGGGTATAGCGTGTAGGGTATAGAGTGTAGGGTGTAGAGTGTAGGGTGTAGAGTGTAGGGATTAGATTGTAGGGTATAGAGTGTAGAGTGTAGGGTATAGAGTGTAGGGTATAGAGTGTAGAGTGTAGGGATTAGATTGTAGTGTATAGAGTGTAGGGTATAGAGTGTATGGTATATAGTGTAGGGTATACAGTGTAGAGTGTATGGTATAGAGTGTAGGGTATAAAGTGTAGAGTGTAGGGTATAGAGTGTATGGTATAGAGTGTAGGGTGTAGAGTGTATGGTATAGAGTGTAGAGTGTAGGGTATAGAGTGTAGGGTATAGAGTGTAGGGTATAGAGTGTAGAGTGTAGGGTATAGAGTGTAGGGTACAGAGTGCAGAGTGTAGGGTATAGAGTGTAGGGTATATAGTGTAGAGTGTAGGGTATAGAGTGTAAAGTGTAGGGTATAGAGTGTAGGGTATAGAGTGTAGGGTATAGAGTGTAGAGTGTAGGGTATAGAGTGTAGGGTATAGAGTGTAGGGTATCGAGTGTAGGGTATAGAGTGTAGAGTGTAGGGTATAGAGTGTAGGGTATAGAGTGTAGGGTATAGAGTGTAGGGTATAGAGTGTAGGGTATAGAGTGTAGAGTGTAGGGTATACTGTAGGGTATAGAGTGTAGGGTATAGAGTGTAGGGTATAGAGTTTAGAGTGTAGGGTATAGAGTGTAGGGTATAGAGTGTAAGGTATAGAGTGTAGAGTGTAGGGTATAGAGTGTAGGGTATAGAGTGTAGGGTATAGAGTGTAGGGTATAGAGTGTAGGGTATAGAGTGTAGAGTGTAGGGTACAGAGTGCAGGGTGTAGAGGGTAGGGTATAGAGTGTAGAGTGTAGGGTATAGAGTGTAGGGTGTAGGGTATAGAGTGTGGCGTATAGAGTATAGGGTGTAGAGTGTAGGGTATAGAGTGTAGGGTGTAGGGTATAGAGTGTAGAGTGTAGGGTATAGAGTGTAGGGTATAGAGTGTAGGGTATAGAGTGTAGGGTATAGAGTGTAGGGTATAGTGTGTATGGTATAGAGTGTAGGGTATAAAGTGTAGAGTGTATGCTATAGAGTGTAGGGTATAGAGTGTAAAGTGTGGGGTATAGAGTGTATGGTATAGAGTGTAGGGTGTAGAGTGTATGGTATAGAGTGTAGGGTATAGAGTGTAGAGTGTAGGGTATAGAGTGTAGGGTATAGAGTGTAGGGTATAGAGTGTAGAGTGTAGGGTATAGTGTGTAGGGTATATAGTGTAGAGTGTAGGGTATAGAGTGTAGAGTGCAGGGTGTAGAGTGTAGGGTATAGAGATTAGAGTGTAGGGTATAGAGTTTAGGGTATAGTGTGTAGGGTATATAGTGTAGAGTGTAGGGTATAGAGTGTAGAGTGTAGGGTATAGAGTGTAGGGTATAGAGTGTAGCGTATAGAGCGTAGGGTGTAGGGTATAGAGTGTAGGGTATAGAGTGTAGAGTGTAGGGTATAGAGCCTAGGGTGTAGAGTGTAGGGTATAGAGTGTAGAGTTTAGGGTATAGAGTGTGGGGCATAGAGTGTATGGTATACAGTGTAGAGTGTAGGGTATAGAGTGTATAGTGTAGGGTATAGAGTGTAGCGTATAGAGCGTAGGGTGTAGGGTATAGAGTGTAGGGTATAGAGTGTAGGGTATAGAGTGTAGGGTATAGAGTGTAGGGTATAGAGCTTAGGGTGTAGAGTGTAGGGTATAGAGTGTAGAGTTTAGGGTATAGAGTGTGGGGCATAGAGTGTATGGTGTACAGTGTAGAGTGTAGGGTATAGAGTGTATAGTGTAGGGTATAGAGTGTAGGGTATAGAGTGTAGGGTATAGAGTGTATGGTATAGAGTGAAGGGTATAAAGTGTAGAGTGTAGGGTATAGAGTGTATGGTATAGAGTGTAGAGTGTAGGGTATAGAGTGTAGGGTATAGAGTGTAGAGTGTAGGGATTAGAGTGTAGGGTATAGAGTGTAGGGTATAGAGTGTAGAGTGTAGGGTATAGAGTGTAGGGTATAGAGTGTAGAGTGTAGGGTATAGAGTGTAGGGTATAGAGTGTAGGGTGTAGGATATAGAGTGTAGGCTATAGAGTGTAGGCTATAGAGTGTAGGCTATAGAGTGTAGAGTATAGAGTGTAGGGTATAGAGTGTAGGGTATAGAATGTAGAGTGTAAAGTGCAGGGTATAGAGTGTAGTGTATAGAGTGTATGTTATAGAGTGTAGGGTATAGAGTGTAGAGTGTAAGGTATAGAGTGTAGTGTATAGAGTGTACAGTGGGGCAAAAAAGTATTTAGTCAGTCAGCAATAGTGCAAGTTCCACCACTTAAAAAGATGAGAGGCGTCTGTAATTTACATCATAGGTAGACCTCAACTATGGGAGACAAACTGAGAAAAAAAAATCCAGAAAATCACATTGTCTGTTTTTTTAACATTTTATTTGCATATTATGGTGGAAAATAAGTATTTGGTCAGAAACAAACAATCAAGATTTCTGGCTCTCACAGACCTATAACTTCTTCTTTAAGAGTCTCCTCTTTCCTCCACTCATTACCTGTAATAATGGCACCTGTTTAAACTTGTTATCAGTATAAAAAGACACCTGTGCACACCCTCAAACAGTCTGACTCCAAACTCCACTATGGTGAAGACCAAAGAGCTGTCAAAGGACACCAGAAACAAAATTATAGCCCTGCACCAGGCTGGGAAGACTGAATCTGCAATAGCCAACCAGCTTGGAGTGAAGAAATCAACAGTGGGAGCAATAATTAGAAAATGGAAGACATACAAGACCACTGATAATCTCCCTCGATCTGGGGCTCCATGCAAAATCCCACCCCGTGGGGTCAGAATGATCACAAGAACGGTGAGCAAAAATCCCAGAACCACGCGGGGGGACCTAGTGAATGAACTGCAGAGAGCTGGGACCAATGTAACAAGGCCTACCATAAGTAACACACTACGCCACCATGGACTCAGATCCTGCAGTGCCAGACGTGTCCCACTGCTTAAGCCAGTACATGTCCGGGCCCGTCTGAAGTTTGCTAGAGAGCATTTGGATGATCCAGAGGAGTTTTGGGAGAATGTCCTATGGTCTGATGAAACCAAACTGGAACTGTTTGGTAGAAACACAACTTGTCGTGTTTGGAGGAAAAAAATACTGAGTTGCATCCATCAAACACCATACCTACTGTAAAGCATGTTGGTGGAAACATCATGCTTTGCGGCTGTTTCTCTGCAAAGGGGCCAGGACGACTGATCCGGGTACATGAAAGAATGAATGGGGCCATGTATCATGAGATTTTGAGTGCAAACCTCCTTCCATCAGCAAGGGCATTGAAGATGAAACGTGGCTGGGTCTTTCAACATGACAATGATCCAAAGCACACCGCCAGGGCAACGAAGGAGTGGCTTCGTAAGAAGCATTTCAAGGTCCTGGAGTGGCCTAGCCAGTCTCCAGATCTCAACCCTATAGAAAACCTTTGCAGGGAGTTGAAAGTCCGTGTTGCCAAGCGAAAGGCCAAAAACATCACTGCTCTAGAGGAGATCTGCATGGAGGAATGGGCCAACATACCAACAACAGTGTGTGGCAACCTTGTGAAGACTTACAGAAAACGTTTGACCTCTGTCATTGCCAACAAAGGATATATTACCAAGTATTGAGATGAAATTTCGTTTCTGACCAAATACTTATTTTCCACCATAATATGCAAATAAAATGTTAAAAAAACAGACAATGTGATTTTCTGGATTTTTTTTTCTCAGTTTGTCTCCCATAGTTGAGGTCTACCTATGATGTAAATTACAGACGCCTCTCATCTTTTTAAGTGGTGGAACTTGCACTATTGCTGACTGACTAAATACTTTTTTGCCCCACTGTATGTTATAGAGTGTAGGGTGTAGAGTGTAGAGTGTAGGGTATAGAGTGTAGGGTATAGAGTGTAGGGTATACAGTGTAGGGTATACAGTGTATGGTATAGAGTGTAGGGTATAGAGTGTAGATTGTAGGGTATAGAGTGTAGGGTATAGAGTGTGGGGTATAGAGTGTAGGGTATAGATTGTAGGGTATAGGGTATAGAGTGTATGGTGTAGAGTGTAAGGTATAGAGTGTATAGTGTAGGGTATAGAGTGTAAGGTATAGAGTGTAGGTTATAGAGTGTAGGGTATAGAGTGTAGAGTGTAGGGTATAGAGTGTATGGTATAGAGTGTAGGGTGTAGAGTGTATGGTATAGAGTGTAGGGTATAGAGTGTAGTGTATAGAGTGTAGTGTATAGAGTGTAGGGTATAGAGTGTAGGGTATAGAGTGTAGAGTGTAGGGTATAGAGTGTATGCTGTAGAGTGTATGGTGTAGAGTGTATGGTATAGAGTGTAGAGTATAGAGTGTAGAGTGTACGGTATAGAGTGTAGGGTATAGAGTGTAGGGTATAGAGTGTATGTTATAGGGTATAGAGTGTAGAGTGTAGGGTATAGAGTTTAGAGTGTAGGGTATAGAGTGTAGGGTATAGAGTGTAAGGTATAGAGTGTAGGGTGTAGAGTGTAGGGTATATAGTGTAGGGTATAGAGTGTATGGTATAGAGTGTATGGTATAGAGTGTATGGTATAGAGTGTAGGGTATAGAGTGTAGAGTGTAGGGTATAGAGCTTAGGGTGTAGAGTGTAGGGTATAGAGTGTAGAGTTTAGGGTATAGAGTGTGGGGCATAGAGTGTATGGTATACAGTGTAGAGTGTAGGGTATAGAGTGTATAGTGTAGGGTATAGAGTGTAGGGTATAGAGTGTAGGGTATAGAGTGTATGGTATAGAGTGTAGGGTATTAAGTGTAGAGGGTAGGGTATAGAGTGTAGGGTATAGACTGTATGGTATAGAGTGTAGAGTGTAGGGTATAGAGTGTAGGGTATAGAGTGTAGAGTGTAGGGATTAGAGTGTAGGGTATAGAGTGTAGAGTGTAGGGTATAGAGTGTAGGGTATAGAGTGTAGAGTGTAGGGTATAGTGTGTAGGGTATAGAGTGTAGGGTGTAGGATATAGAGTGTAGGCTATAGAGTGTAGGCTATAGAGTGTAGGCTATAGAGTGTAGAGTATAGAGTGTAGGGTATAGAGTGTAGGGTATAGAATGTAGAGTGTAAAGTGTAGGGTATAGAGTGTAGTGTATAGAGTGTATGTTATAGAGTGTAGGGTATAGAGTGTAGAGTGTAAGGTATAGAGTGTAGTGTATAGAGTGTATGTTATAGAGTGTAGGGTGTAGAGTGTAGGGTATAGAGTGTAGGGTATAGAGTGTAGGGTATACAGTGTATGGTATAGCGTGTAGGGTATAGAGTGTAGAGTGTAGGGTATAGAGTGTAGGGTATAGAGTGTGGGGTATAGAGTGTAGGGTAGAGATTGTAGGGTATAGGGTATAGAGTGTATGGTGTAGAGTGTAAGGTATAGAGTGTATAGTGTAGGGTATAGTGTGTAGGGTATAGAGTGTAGGTTATAGAGTGTAGGGTGTAGAGTGTAGGGTATAGAGTGTATGGTATAGAGTGTAGGGTGTAGAGTGTATGGTATAGAGTGTAGGGTATAGAGTGTAATGTATAGAGTGTAGTGTATAGAGTGTAGGGTATAGAGTGTAGGGTATAGAGTGTAGAGTGTAGGGTATAGAGTGTATGCTGTAGAGTGTATGGTGTAGAGTGTATGGTATAGAGTGTAGGGTATAGAGTGTAGAGTGTACAGTATAGAGTGTAGGGTATAGAGTGTAGGGTATAGAGTGTATGTTATAGGGTTTAGAGTGTAAAGTGTAGGGTATAGAGTTTAGAGTGTAGGGTATAGAGTGTAGGGTATAGAGTGTAAGGTATAGAGTGTAGGGTGTAGAGTGTAGGGTATAGAGTGTAGGGTATAGAGTGTATGGTATAGAGTGTAGGGTATAGAGTGTATGGTATAGAGTGTAGGGTATAGAGTGTAGATTGTAGGGATTAGAGTGTAGGGTATAGAGTGTAGAGTGTAGGGTATAGAGTGTAGGGTATAGAGTGTAGAGTGTAGGGATTAGATTGTAGGGTATAGAGTGTAGGGTATAGAGTGTATGGTATATAGTGTAGGGTATACAGTGTAGAGTGTATGGTATAGAGTGTAGGGTATAAAGTGTAGAGTGTAGGGTATAGAGTGTATGGTATAGAGTGTAGGGTGTAGAGTGTATGGTATAGAGTGTAGAGTGTAGGGTATAGAGTGTAGGGTATAGAGTGTAGGGTATAGAGTGTAGAGTGTAGGGTATAGAGTGTAGGGTACAGAGTGCAGAGTGTAGGGTATAGAGTGTAGGGTATATAGTGTAGAGTGTAGGGTATAGAGTGTAAAGTGTAGGGTATAGAGTGTAGGGTATAGAGTGTAGGGTATAGAGTGTAGAGTGTAGGGTATAGAGTGTAGGGTATAGAGTGTAGGGTATAGAGTGTAGAGTGTAGGGTATAGAGTGTAGGGTATAGAGTGTAGGGTATAGAGTGTAGGGTATAGAGTGTAGGGTATAGAGTGTAGAGTGTAGGGTATACTGTAGGGTATAGAGTGTAGGGTATAGAGTGTAGGGTATAGAGTTTAGAGTGTAGGGTATAGAGTGTAGGGTATAGAGTGTAAGGTATAGAGTGTAGAGTGTAGGGTATAGAGTGTAGGGTATAGAGTGTAAGGTATAGAGTGTAGAGTGTAGGGTATAGAGTGTAGGGTATAGAGTGTAGGGTATAGAGTGTAGGGTATAGAGTGTAGGGTATAGAGTGTAGAGTGTAGGGTACAGAGTGCAGGGTGTAGAGTTTAGGGTATAGAGTGTAGAGTGTAGGTTGTAGAGTGTAGGGTATAGAGTGTAGGGTGTAGAGTGTAGGGTGTAGGGTATAGAGTGTAGGGTATAGAGTGTAGGGTATAGAGTGTAGGGTGTAGAGTGTAGAGTGTAGGGTGTAGAGTGTAAGGTATAGAGTGTAGGGTATAGAGTGTAGGGTATAGAGTGTAGGGTGTAGGGATTAGAGTGTAGGGTGTAGAGTGTATGGTATAGAGTGTAGGGTATAGAGTGTAGGGTATAGAGTGTAGGGTATAGAGTGTATGTTATAGAGTGTAGGGTATAGAGTGTAGAGTGTAGGGTATAGAGTTTAGAGTGTAGGGTATAGAGTGTAGGGTATAGAGTGTAGGGTAAAGAGTGTAGGGTATAGAGTGTAGGTTATAGGGTGTAGGGTATAGAGTGTAGGGTATAGAGTGTAGGGTAAAGAGTGTAGACTGTAGGGAATAGAGTGTAGGGTACAGAGTGTAGGGTGTAGAGTGTAGGGTGTAGAGTGTAGGGTGTAGAGTGTAGCGTATAGAGTGTAGGGTATAGAGTGTAGGGTATAGAGTGTAGGGTATAGAGTGTAGGGTGTAGAGTGTAGGGTGTAGAGTGTAGGGTATAGAGTGTAGGGTATAGAGTGTAGGGTATAGAGTGTAGGGTGTAGAGTGTAGGGTATAGAGTGTAGAGTGTAGGGTATAGAGTGTAGGGTGTAGGGTATAGAGTGTGGCGTATAGAGTATAGGGTGTAGAGTGTAGGGTATAGAGTGTAGGGTGTAGGGTATAGAGTGTAGAGTGTAGGGTATAGAGTGTAGGGTATAGAGTGTAGGGTATAGAGTGTAGGGTATAGAGTGTAGGGAATAGAGTGTAGGGTGTAAGGTGTAGAGTGTAGGGTATAGAGTGTAGGGTATATACTGTAGGGTATAGAGTGTAGGCTATAGAGTGTAGGGTATAGAGTGTAGAGTGTAGGGTATAGAGTGTAGGGTATAGAGTGTAGGGTATAGAGTGTAGGGTATTCAAGCTTCAGGAGTCTAATTTGCATATTCCAGGTGCCTTCTGGGAGAAGCGAAGTCTCCCTAAGCTAGAAGATCGTTGGGTACAGCCGGGACCAGCTGCTTCGAAAGCATCACCAAACCAGGGATTCAAGCTTCAGGAGGCTAATTTGCATATTCCAGGTGCCTTCTGGGAGAAGCGAAGTCTCCCTAAGCTAGAAGATCGTTGGGTACAGCCGGGACCAGCTGCTTCGAAAGCATCACCAAACCAGGGATTCAAGCTTCAGGAGGCTAATTTGCATATTCCAGGTGCCTTCTGGGAGAAGCGAAGTCTCCCTAAGCTAGAAGATCGTTGGGTACAGCCGGGACCAGCTGCTTCGAAAGCATCACCAAACCAGGGATTCAAGCTTCAGGAGGCTAATTTGCATATTCCAGGTGCCTTCTGGGAGAAGCGAAGTCTCCCTAAGCTAGAAGATCGTTGGGTACAGCCGGGACCAGCTGCTTCGAAAGCATCACCAAACCAGGGATTCAAGCTTCAGGAGGCTAATTTGCATATTCCAGGTGCCTTCTGGGAGAAGCGAAGTCTCCCTAAGCTAGAAGATCGTTGGGTACAGCCGGGACCAGCTGCTTCGAAAGCATCACCAAACCGCGCGCCGAATTTTTGCCTGTAGGACATTATTGCAAGAGAGCTTGGCTGAGTAGATTACACAAGAAGGAAAACACACAGCAAGTCAGCAGGATCTAGGAGCAACATGGCAGATGTGACAACCTACATGGTGAGCTGCAGCATGTGCTACATGTTCACAGATCGACCAGAAGAAGAATCCAATTTCACCTGTCAGAAGTGTAGACTAGTGGCCCTTTTAGAAGAAAAGGTGCGGGGTCTGGAAGAAAGAATAGCAACTTTGAAACTCATCAAAGAGAATGAAGACTTTCTAGACAGAACAGAAGCATCTCTACTGGTCACAGAAGGTGCAAAAAGTGTCAGAGAACCTCCAAAAGCAGATGAGTGGAAGCATGTGACCAAAAGAAGCAAGAAGACCATGGAGAAATCACCAACCACACAACTGAAGAACCGATATCAAATCTTTGTAGAGGATGAAGATGGCACACCTAAGAATGAAGCAATACCAGCAAGCAAAAAAGAAAAGGGCACACAGCAACAAGTGACAGCAAAAAGTACAGCCAAGAAGCAACGAAGAGTGGTGGTGGTGGGAGACTCACTACTGAGAGGCACCGAAGCAGCCATCTGCAGACCGGACATAACTGCAAGAGAAGTATGCTGCCTTCCAGGTGCGATGATCAAGGATGTGACCGATAGGATACCAAAGCTCTTCAGCTCCAAGGACGTCCACCCATTTCTTCTGATACATGTTGGCACCAATGACACGGCAAGGAAGGACCTACCGACAATCTGCAAGGACTTTGAAGAGTTGGGGAAGAAAGTAAAGGAACTGGATGCACAGGTAGTTTTTTCTTCTATCCTTCCAGTAGACGGGCATGGCACCAGGAGATGGAACAGGATCCTTGATGCAAACAACTGGCTAAGACGATGGTGCAGACAACAAGGATTTGGATTCCTGGACCACGGTGTGAATTACTGGTATGATGGACTCCTCGCCAGAGACGGACTACACCTCAACAAACCTGGGAAACACACATTCGCCAGAAGACTCGCTACACTCATCAGGAGGGCGTTAAACTAGAAGAAGAGGGGACGGGAAGAAAAACATTAGACTCGAACAAAGACGACCCAGGAAAACATACTCAGAAGGGAGGTAAGAACATTTCTAAAACAATCCACAGTGAGGAGATTGGAACAAAACAAAATCCTCTAAACTGCATGCTCGCAAACGCCAGAAGCCTGACAAACAGGATGGAAGAACTAGAAGCAGAAATATCTACAGGTAACTTTGACATAGTGGGAATAACCGAGACATGGTTAGATGAAAGCTATGACTGGGCAGTTAACTTACAGGGTTACAGTCTGTTTAGAAAGGATCGTAAAAATCGGAGAGGAGGAGGGGTTTGTCTCTATGTAAAGTCTTGTCTAAAGTCCACTTTAAGGGAGGATATTAGCGAAGGGAATGAGGATGTCGAGTCCATATGGGTTGAAATTCATGGAGGGAAAAATGGTAACAAAATTCTCATTGGGGTCTGTTACAAACCCCCAAATATAACAGAAAGCATGGAAAGTCTACTTCTAAAGCAGATAGATGAAGCTGCAACCCATAATGAGGTCCTGGTTATGGGGGACTTTAACTACCCGGATATTAACTGGGAAACAGAAACCTGTGAAACCCATAAAGGCAACAGGTTTCTGCTAATAACCAAGAAAAATTATCTTTCACAATTGGTGCAGAATCCAACCAGAGGAGCAGCACTTTTAGACCTAATACTATCTAATAGACCTGACAGAATAACAAATCTGCAGGTGGTTGGGCATTTAGGAAATAGCGACCACAATATTGTGCAGTTTCACCTGTCTTTCACTAGGGGGACTTGTCAGGGAGTCACAAAAACATTGAACTTTAGGAAGGCAAAGTTTGAACAGCTTAGAGATGCCCTTAATCTGGTAGACTGGGACAATATCCTCAGAAATGAGAATACAGATAATAAATGGGAAATGTTTAAGAACATCCTAAATAGGCAGTGTAAGCGGTTTATACCTTGTGGGAATAAAAGGACTAGAAATAGGAAAAACCCAATGTGGCTAAACAAAGAAGTAAGACAGGCAATTAACAGTAAAAAGAAAGCATTTGCACTACTAAAGCAGGATGGCACCATTGAAGCTCTAAAAAACTATAGGGAGAAAAATACTTTATCTAAAAAACTAATTAAAGCTGCCAAAAAGGAAACAGAGAAGCACATTGCTAAGGAGAGTAAAACTAATCCCAAACTGTTCTTCAACTATATCAATAGTAAAAGAATAAAAACTGAAAATGTAGGCCCCTTAAAAAATAGTGAGGAAAGAATGGTTGTAGATGACGAGGAAAAAGCTAACATATTAAACACCTTCTTCTCCACGGTATTCACGGTGGAAAATGAAATGCTAGGTGAAATCCCAAGAAACAATGAAAACCCTATATTAAGGGTCACCAATCTAACCCAAGAAGAGGTGCGAAACCGGCTAAATAAGATTAAAATAGATAAATCTCCGGGTCCAGATGGCATACACCCACGAGTACTAAGAGAACTAAGTAATGTAATAGATAAACCATTATTTCTTATTTTTAGTGACTCTATAGCGACAGGGTCTGTTCCGCAGTACTGGCGCATAGCAAATGTGGTGCCAATATTCAAAAAGGGCTCTAAAAGTGAACCTGGAAATTATAGGCCAGTAAGTCTAACCTCTATTGTTGGTAAAATATTTGAAGGGTTTCTGAGGGATGTTATTCTGGATTATCTCAATGAGAATAACTGTTTAACTCCATATCAGCATGGGTTTATGAGAAATCGCTCCTGTCAAACCAATCTAATCAGTTTTTATGAAGAGGTAAGCTATAGGCTGGACCACGGTGAGTCATTGGACGTGGTATATCTCGATTTTTCCAAAGCGTTTGATACCGTGCCGCACAAGAGGTTGGTACACAAAATGAGAATGCTTGGTCTGGGGGAAAATGTGTGTAAATGGGTTAGTAACTGGCTTAGTGATAGAAAGCAGAGGGTGGTTATAAATGGTATAGTCTCTAACTGGGTCGCTGTGACCAGTGGGGAACCGCAGGGGTCAGTATTGGGACCTGTTCTCTTCAACATATTCATTAATGATCTGGTAGAAGGTTTACACAGTAAAATATCGATATTTGCAGATGATACAAAACTATGTAAAGCAGTTAATACAAGAGAAGATAGTATTCTGCTACAGATGGATCTGGATAAGTTGGAAACTTGGGCTGAAAGGTGGCAGATGAGGTTTAACAATGATAAATGTAAGGTTATACACATGGGAAGAGGGAATCAATATCACCATTACACACTGAACGGGAAACCACTGGGTAAATCTGACAGGGAGAAGGACTTGGGGATCCTAGTTAATGATAAACTTACCTGGAGCAGCCAGTGCCAGGCAGCAGCTGCCAAGGCAAACAGGATCATGGGGTGCATTAAAAGAGGTCTGGATACACATGATGAGAGCATTATACTGCCTCTGTACAAATCCCTAGTTAGACCGCACATGGAGTACTGTGTCCAGTTTTGGGCACCGGTGCTCAGGAAGGATATAATGGAACTAGAGAGAGTACAAAGGAGGGCAACAAAATTAATAAAGGGGATGGGAGAACTACAATACCCAGATAGATTAGCGAAATTAGGATTATTTAGTCTAGAAAAAAGACGACTGAGGGGCGATCTAATAACCATGTATAAGTATATAAGGGGACAATACAAATATCTCGCTGAGGATCTGTTTATACCAAGGAAGGTGACGGGCACAAGGGGGCATTCTTTGCGTCTGGAGGAGAGAAGGTTTTTCCACCAACATAGAAGAGGATTCTTTACTGTTAGGGCAGTGAGAATCTGGAATTGCTTGCCTGAGGAGGTGGTGATGGCGAACTCAGTCGAGGGGTTCAAGAGAGGCCTGGATGTCTTCCTGGAGCAGAACAATATTGTATCATACAATTATTAGGTTCTGTAGAAGGACGTAGATCTGGGTATTTATTATGATGGAATATAGGCTGAACTGGATGGACAAATGTCTTTTTTCGGCCTTACTAACTATGTTACTATGTTATGTTACTATAGGGTATAGAGTGTAAGGTGTAGAGTGTAGGGTGTAGAGTGTAGGGTATAGAGTGTAGGGTATAGAGTGTAGGGTGTAGGGTATAGAGTGTAGGGTATAGAGTGTAGGGTATAGAGTGTAGGGTATAGAGTGTATGGTATAGAGTGTAGGGTATAGAGTGTAGAGTGTAGGGTATAGAGCTTAGGGTGTAGAGTGTAGGGTATAGAGTGTAGAGTTTAGGGTATAGAGTGTGGGGCATAGAGTGTATGGTATACAGTGTAGAGTGTAGGGTATAGAGTGTATAGTGTAGGGTATAGAGTGTAGGGTATAGAGTGTAGGGTATAGAGTGTATGGTATAGAGTGTAGGGTATAAAGTGTAGAGTGTAGGGTATAGAGTGTAGGGTATAGAGTGTATGGTATAGAGTGTAGAGTGTAGGGTATAGAGTGTAGGGTATAGAGTGTAGAGTATAGGGATTAGAGTGTAGGGTATAGAGTGTAGGGTATAGAGTGTAGAGTGTAGGGTATAGAGTGTAGGGTATAGAGTGTAGAGTGTAGGGTATAGAGTGTAGGGTATAGAGTGTAGGGTGTAGGATATAGAGTGTAGGCTATAGAGTGTAGGCTATAGAGTGTAGGCTATAGAGTGTAGAGTATAGAGTGTAGGGTATAGAGTGTAGGGTATAGAATGTAGAGTGTAAAGTGTAGGGTATAGAGTGTAGTGTATAGAGTGTATGTTATAGAGTGTAGGGTATAGAGTGTAGAGTGTAAGGTATAGAGTGTAGTGTATAGAGTATATGTTATAGAGTGTAGGGTGTAGAGTGTAGAGTGTAGGGTATAGAGTGTAGAGTGTAGGGTATAGAGTGTAGGGTATAGAGTGTGGGGAATAGAGTGTAGGGTATAGAGTGTAGGGTATACAGTGTATGGTATAGAGTGTAGGGTATAGAGTGTAGAGTGTAGGGTATAGAGTGTAGGGTATAGAGTGTGGGGAATAGAGTGTAGGGTATAGATTGTAGGGTATAGGGTATAGAGTGTATGGTGTAGAGTGTAAGGGATAGAGTGTATAGTGTAGGGTATAGAGTGTAGGGTATAGAGTGTAGGTTATAGAGTGTAGGGTATAGAGTATAGAGTGTAGGGTATAGAGTGTATGGTATAGAGTGTAGGGTGTAGAGTGTATGGTATAGAGTGTAGGGTATAGAGTGTAGTGTATAGAGTGTAGTGTATAGAGTGTAGGGTATAGAGTGTAGGGTATAGAGTGTAGAGTGTAGGGTATAGAGTGTATGCTGTAGAGTGTATGGTGTAGAGTGTATGGTATAGAGTGTAGGGTATAGAGTGTAGAGTGTACGGTATAGAGTGTAGGGTATAGAGTGTAGGGTATAGAGTGTATGTTATAGGGTATAGAGTGTAGAGTGTAGGGTATAGAGTTTAGAGTGTAGGGTATAGAGTGTAGGGTATAGAGTGTAAGGTATAGAGTGTAGGGTGTAGAGTGTAGGGTATAGAGTGTAGGGTATAGAGTGTATGGTATAGAGTGTAGGGTATAGAGTGTATGGTATAGAGTGTAGGGTATAGAGTGTAGAGTGTAGGGTATAGAGTGTAGGGTATAGAGTGTAGAGTGTAGGGTATAGAGTGTAGGGTGTAGAGTGTAGGGTGTAGAGTGTAGGGATTAGAGTGTAGGGTATAGAGTGTAGAGTGTAGGGTATAGAGTGTAGGGTATAGAGTGTAGAGTGTAGGGATTAGATTGTAGGGTATAGAGTGTAGGGTATAGAGTGTATGGTATAGAGTGTAGGGTATACAGTGTAGAGTGTATGGTATAGAGTGTAGGGTATAAAGTGTAGAGTGTAGGGTATAGAGTGTATGGTATAGAGTGTAGGGTGTAGAGTGTATGGTATAGAGTGTAGAGTGTAGGGTATAGAGTGTAGGGTATAGAGTGTAGGGTATAGAGTGTAGAGTGTAGGGTGTAGAGTGTATGGTATAGAGTGTAGAGTGTAGGGTACAGAGTGCAGGGTGTAGAGTGTAGGGTATAGAGTGTAGAGTGTAGGGTGTAGAGTGTAGGGTGTAGAGTGTAGGGTATAGAGTGTAGAGTGTAGGGTGTAGAGTGTAGGGTGTAGGGTATAGAGTGTAGGGTATAGAGTGTAGGGTATAGAGTGTAGGGTATAGGGTGTAGGGATTAGAGTGTAGGGATTAGAGTGTAGGGATTAGAGTGTAGGGTGTAGAGTGTAGGGTATAGAGTGTAGGGTATAGAGTGTAGGGTATAGAGTGCAGGTTGTAGAGTGTAGGGTATAGAGTGTAAGGTAAAGACTGTAGAGTGTAGGGTACAGAGTGCAGGGTGTAGAGTGTAGGGTATAGAGTGTAGGGTGTAGGGTGTAGAGTGTAGGGTATAGAGTGTAGAGTGTAGGGTGTAGGGTGTAGGGTATAGAGTGTAGGGTATAGAGTGTAGGGTATAGAGTGTAGAGTGTAGGGATTAGAGTGTAGGGTATAGAGTGTAGGCTATAGAGTGTAGGGTGTAGAGTGTAGGGTATAGAGTGTATGGTATAGAGTGTAGGGTATAGAGTGTAGGGTATAGAGTGTATGTTATAGAGTGTAGGGTATAGAGTGTAGAGTGTAGGGTATAGTGTTTAGAGTGTAGGGTATAGAGTGTAGGGTATAGAGTGTAAGGTATAGAGTGTAGAGTGTAGGGTATAGAGTGTAGGGTATAGAGTGTAGGGTATAGAGTGTAGGGTAAAGAGTGTAGAGTGTAGGGTACAGAGTGCAGGGTGTAGAGTGTAGGGTATAGAGTGTAGGGTGTAGAGTGTAGGGTATAGAGTGTAGGGTGTAGAGTGTAGGGTGTAGGGTGTAGAGTGTAGGGTATAGAGTGTAGGGTATAGAGTGTAGAGTGTAGAGTGTAGGGTGTAGAGTGTAGGGTATAGAGTGTAGGGTGTAGAGTGTAGAGTGTAGGGTATAGAGTGTAGAGTGTAGGGTATAGAGTGTAGGGTATAGAGTGTAGGGTATAAAGCGTAGAGTGTAGGGTATAGAGTGTATAGTGTAGGGTATAGAGTGTAGGGTATAGAGTGTAGGGTATAGAGTGTAGGGTATAGGGTATAGAGTGTAGGGTGTAGAGTGTAGAGTGTAGGGTGTAGAGTGTAGGGTATAGAGTGTAGGGTATAGAGTGTAGGGATTAGAGTGTAGGGTATAGAGTGTAGGGTATAAAGTGTAGGGTATAGAGTGTAGGGTGTAGAGTGTAGAGTGTAGGGTATAGAGTGTAGAGTGTAGGGTATAGAGTGTAGGGTATAGAGTAGAGTGTAGAGTGTAGGGTATAGAGTGTAGAGTGTAGCGGATAGAATGTAGGGTATAGAGTGTAAGGTGTAGAGTGTAGGGTATAGAGTGTATGGTATATAGTGTGGGGTATAAAATGTAGAGTTTAGGGTATGGAGTGTAGGGTATAGAGTGTATGGTATAGAGTGTAGGGTATAAAGTGTAGAGTGTAGGGTATAGAGTGTAGGGTATAGAGTGTAGAGTGTAGGGTAAAGAGTGTAGGGTATAGAGTGTAGGGTATAGAGTGTAGAGTGTAGGGTATAGAGTGTAGAGTATAGAGTGCAGGTTGTAGAGTGTAGGGTATAGAGTGTATGGTATAGAGTGTAGGGTATAAAGTGTAGAGTGTAGTGTATAGAGTGTAGGGTATAGAGTGTAGGGTATAGAGTGTAGGGTAAAGAGTGTAGAGTGTAGGGTACAGAGTGCAGGGTGTAGAGTGTAGGGTATAGAGTGTAGGGTGTAGATTGTAGGGTATAGAGTGTAGGGTGTAGAGTGTAGGGTGTGAGGTATAGAGTGTAGGGTATAGAGTGTAGGGTATAGAGTGTAGAGTGTAGAGTGTAGGGTGTAGAGTGTAGGGTATAGAGTGTAGGGTATAGAGTGTAGGGTATAGAGTGTAGGGTGTAGGGATAAGAGTGTAGGGATTAGAGTGTAGGGTGTAGAGTGTAGGGTGTAGAGTGTAGGGTATAGAGTGTAGGGTATAAAGCGTAGAGTGTAGGGTATAGAGTGTATAGTGTAGGGTATAGAGTGTAGGGTATAGAGTGTAGGGTATAGAATGTAGGGTATAGGGTATAGAGTGTAGGGTGTAGAGTGTAGGGTGTAGGGTGTAGAGTGTATGGTATAGAGTGTAGGGTATAGAGTGTAGGGATTAGAGTGTAGGGTATAGAGTGTAGGGTATAGAGTGTAGGGTGTAGAGTGTAGGGTATAGAGTGTAGAGTGTAGGGTATAGAGTGTAGGGTATAGAGTAGAGTGTAGAGTGTTGGGTATAGAGTGTAGAGTGTAGGGGATAGAATGTAGGGTATAGAGTGTAAGGTGTAGAGTGTAGGGTATAGAGTGTATGGTATAGAGTGTGGGGTATAAAGCGTAGAGTGTAGGGTATGGATTGTAGGGTATAGAGTGTATGGTAAAGAGTGTAGGGTATAAAGTGTAGAGTGTAGGGTATAGAGTGTAGGGTATAGAGTGTAGAGTGTAGGGTAAAGAGTGTAGGGCATAGAGTGTAGGGTATAGAGTGTAGAGTGTAGGGTATAGAGTGTAGGGTATAGAGTGCAGGATGTAGAGTGTAGGGTATAGAGTGTATGGTATAGAGTGTAGGGTATAAAGTGTAGAGTGTAGTGTATAGAGTGTAGGGTATAGAGTGTAGGGTATAGAGTGTAGGGTATAGAGTGTAGGCTATAGAGTGTAGAGTGTAGGGTGTAGAGTGTAGGGTATAGAGTGTAGGGTATAGAGTGTAGGGTATAGAGTGTGGAGTAGAGAGTGTAGGGTATAGAGTGTAGGGTATAGAATGTAGAGTGTAGAGTGTAGGGTGTAGAGTGCAAAGTGTAGGGTATAGAGTGTAAGGTATAGAGTGTAGTGTATAGAGTGTATGTTATAGAGTGTAGGGTATAGAGTGTAGAGTTTAGGGTATAGAGTGTAGTGTATAGAGTGTATGGTATAGAGTGTATGGTATAGAGTGTAGAGTGTAGGGTATAGAGTGTAGGGTATAGAGTGTAGGGTATAGAGTGTAGGGTATAGAGTGTAGGGTATAGAGTGTAGAGTGTAGGGTATAGAGTGTAGGGTATAGAGTGTAGGGTATAGAGTGTAAGGTATAGAGTGTAGGTTATAGAGTGTAGGGTATAGAGTGTAGGGTATAGAGTGTAGCTTATAGAGCGTAGGGTGTAGGGTATAGAGTGTAGGGTATAGAGTGTAGGGTATAGAGTGTAGAGTGTAGGGTATAGAGTGTATGGTATAGAGCTTAGGGTGTAGAGTGTAGGGTATAGAGTGTAGAGTTTAGGGTATAGAGTGTGGGGCATAGAGTGTATGGTATACAGTGTAGAGTGTAGGGTATAGAGTGTAGGGTATAGAGTGTATGGTATAGAGTGTAGAGTGTAGGGTATAGAGTGTAGGGTATAGAGTGCAGGTTGTAGAGTGTAGGGTATAGAGTGTAGGGTATAGAGTGTAGGGTATAAAGTGTAGAGTGTAGGGTATAGAGTGTATAGTGTAGGGTATAGAGTGTAGGGTATAGAGTGTAGGGTATAGAGTGTATAGTGTAGGGTATACAGTGTATGCTATAGAGTGTATGGTGTATAGTGTATGGTATAGAGTGTAGGGTGTAGAGTGTATGGTATAGAGTGTAGGGTATAGAGTGTAGGGTATAGAGTGTAGGGTATAGAGTGTATGTTATAGAGTGTAGGGTATAGAGTGTAGAGTGTAGGGTGTAGAGTGTAGGGTATAGAGTGTAGGGTATAGAGTGTAGGGTATAGAGTGTAGGGTGTAGGGATAAGAGTGTAGGGATTAGAGTGTAGGGTGTAGAGTGTAGGGTGTAGAGTGTAGCGTATAGAGTGTAGGGTATAGAGTGTAGGGTATAAAGCGTAGAGTGTAGGGTATAGAGTGTATAGTGTATGGTATAGAGTGTAGGGTATAGAGTGTAGGGATTAGAGTGTAGGGTATAGAGTGTAGGGTATAGAGTGTAGGGTGTAGAGTGTAGAGTGTAGGGTATAGAGTGTAGAGTGTAGGGTATAGAGTGTAGGGTATAGAGTAGAGTGTAGAGTGTAGGGTATAGAGTGTAGAGTGTAGGGGATAGAATGTAGGGTATAGAGTGTAAGGTGTAGAGTGTAGGGTATAGAGTGTATGGTATAGAGTGTGGGGTATAAAGTGTAGAGTGTAGGGTATGGAGTGTAGGGTATAGAGTGTATGGTATAGACTGTAGGGTATAAAGTGTAGAGTGTAGGGTATAGAGTGTAGGGTATAGAGTGTAGAGTGTAGGATAAAGAGTGTAGGGCATAGAGTGTAGGGTATAGAGTGTTGAGTGTAGGGTATAGAGTGTAGGGTATAGAGTGCAGGTTGTAGAGTGTAGGGTATAGAGTGTATGGTATAGAGTGTAGGGTATAAAGTGTAGAGTGTAGTGTATAGAGTGTAGGGTATAGAGTGTAGGGTATAGAGTGTAGGGTATAGAGTGTAGGCTATAGAGTGTAGAGTGTAGGGTGTAGAGTGTAGGGTATAGAGTGTAGGGTATAGAGTGTGGAGTAGAGAGTGTAGGGTATAGAGTGTAGGGTATAGAATGTAGAGTGTAGAGTGTAGGGTGTAGAGTGCAAAGTGTAGGGTATAGAGTGTAAGGTATAGAGTGTAGTGTATAGAGTGTATGTTATAGAGTGTAGGGTATAGAGTGTAGAGTTTAGGGTATAGAGTGTAGTGTATAGAGTGTATGGTATAGAGTGTAGAGTGTAGGGTATAGAGTGTAGGGTATAGAGTGTAGGGTATAGAGTGTAGGGTATAGAGTGTAGAGTGTAGGGTATAGAGTGAAGGGTATAGAGTGTAGGGTATAGAGTGTAGGGTATAGAGTGTAAGGTATAGAGTGTAGGTTATAGAGTGTAGGGTATAGAGTGTAGGGTATAGAGTGTAGCTTATAGAGCGTAGGGTGTAGGGTATAGAGTGTAGGGTATAGAGTGTAGGGTATAGAGTGTAGAGTGTAGGGTATAGAGTGTATGGTATAGAGCATAGGGTGTAGAGTGTAGGGTATAGAGTGTAGAGTTTAGGGTATAGAGTGTGGGGCATAGAGTGTATGGTATACAGTGTAGAGTGTAGGGTATAGAGTGTAGGGTATAGAGTGTAGGGTATAGAGTGTAGAGTGTAGGGTATAGAGTGTAGGGTATAGAGTGCAGGTTGTAGAGTGTAGGGTATAGAGTGTAGGGTATAGAGTGTAGGGTATAAAGTGTAGAGTGTAGGGTATAGAGTGTATAGTGTAGGGTATAGAGTGTAGGGTATAGAGTGTAGGGTATAGAGTGTATAGTGTAGGGTATAGAGTGTATGCTATAGAGTGTATGGTGTAGAGTGTATGGTATAGAGTGTAGGGTGCAGAGTGTATGGTATAGAGTGTAGGGTATAGAGTGTAGGGTATAGAGTGTAGGGTATAGAGTGTATGTTATATAGTGTAGGGTATAGAGTGTAGAGTGTAGGGAATAGAGTTTAGAGTGTAGGGTATAGAGTGTAGGGTATAGAGTGTAAGGTATAGAGTGTAGAGTGTAGGGTATAGAGTGTAGGGTATAGAGTGTAGGGTATAGAGTGTAGGGTAAAGAGTGTAGAGTGTAGGGTACAGAGTGCAGGGTGTAGAGTGTAGGGTATAGAGTGTAGAGTGTAGGGTGTAGAGTGTAGGGTGTAGAGTGTAGGGTGTAGAGTGTAGGGTGTAGGGTATAGAGTGTAGGGTATAGAGTGTAGGGTGTAGAGTGTAGGGTGTAGAGTGTAGGGTATAGAGTGTAGGGTATAGAGTGTAGGTTATAGAGTGTAGGGTGTAGGGATTAGAGTGTAGGGATTAGAGTGTAGGGTGTAGAGTGTAGGGTGTAGAGTGTAGGGTATAGAGTGTAGGGTATAGAGTGTAGGGTATAGAGTGTAGAGTGTAGGGATTAGAGTGTAGGGATTAGAGTGTAGGGTATAGACTGTAGGGTATAGAGTGTAGGGTATAGAGTGTAGAGTGTAGGGTATAGAGTGTAGGGTATAGAGTAGAGTGTAGAGTGTAGGGTATAGAGTGTAGAGTGTAGGGGATAGAATGTAGGGTATAGAGTGTAAGGTGTAGAGTGTAGGGTATAGAGTGTATGGTATAGAGTGTGGGGTATAAAGTGTAGAGTGTAGGGTATGGAGTGTAGGGTATAGAGTGTATGGTATAGAGTGTAGGGTATAGAGTGTTGAGTGTAGGGTATAGAGTGTAGGGTATAGAGTGCAGGTTGTAGAGTGTAGGGTATAGAGTGTATGGTATAGAGTGTAGGGTATAAAGTGTAGAGTGTAGTGTATAGAGTGTAGGGTATAGAGTGTAGGGTATAGAGTGTAGGGTATAGAGTGTAGGCTATAGAGTGTAGAGTGTAGGGTGTAGAGTGTAGGGTATAGAGTGTAGGGTATAGAGTGTGGAGTAGAGAGTGTAGGGTATAGAGTGTAGGGTATAGAATGTAGAGTGTAGAGTGTAGGGTGTAGAGTGCAAAGTGTAGGGTATAGAATGTAAGGTATAGAGTGTAGTGTATAGAGTGTATGTTATAGAGTGTAGGGTATAGAGTGTAGAGTTTAGGGTATAGAGTGTAGTGTATAGAGTGTATGGTATAGAGTGTATGGTATAGAGTGTAGAGTGTAGGGTATAGAGTGTAGGGTATAGAGTGTAGGGTATAGAGTGTAGGGTATAGAGTGTATGGTATAGAGTGTAGGGTATAAAGTGTAGAGTGTAGTGTATAGAGTGTAGGGTATAGAGTGTAGGGTATAGAGTGTAGGGTATAGAGTGTAGGCTATAGAGTGTAGAGTGTAGGGTGTAGAGTGTAGGGTATAGAGTGTAGGGTATAGAGTGTGGAGTAGAGAGTGTAGGGTATAGAGTGTAGGGTATAGAATGTAGAGTGTAGAGTGTAGGGTGTAGAGTGCAAAGTGTAGGGTATAGAGTGTAAGGTATAGAGTGTAGTGTATAGAGTGTATGTTATAGAGTGTAGGGTATAGAGTGTAGAGTTTAGGGTATAGAGTGTAGTGTATAGAGTGTATGGTATAGAGTGTATGGTATAGAGTGTAGAGTGTAGGGTATAGAGTGTAGGGTATAGAGTGTAGGGTATAGAGTGTAGGGTATAGAGTGTAGAGTGTAGGGTATAGAGTGTAGGGTATAGAGTGTAGGGTATAGAGTGTAGGGTATAGAGTGTAAGGTATAGAGTGTAGGTTATAGAGTGTAGGGTATAGAGTGTAGGGTATAGAGTGTAGCTTATAGAGCGTAGGGTGTAGGGTATAGAGTGTAGGGTATAGAGTGTAGGGTATAGAGTGTAGAGTGTAGGGTATAGAGTGTATGGTATAGAGCATAGGGTGTAGAGTGTAGGGTATAGAGTGTAGAGTTTAGGGTATAGAGTGTGGGGCATAGAGTGTATGGTATACAGTGTAGAGTGTAGGGTATAGAGTGTAGGGTATAGAGTGTAGGGTATAGAGTGTAGAGTGTAGGGTATAGAGTATAGGGTATAGAGTGCAGGTTGTAGAGTGTAGGGTATAGAGTGTAGGGTATAGAGTGTAGGGTATAAAGTGTAGAGTGTAGGGTATAGAGTGTATAGTGTAGGGTATAGAGTGTAGGGTATAGAGTGTAAGGTATAGAGTGTAGGTTATAGAGTGTAGGGTATAGAGTGTAGGGTATAGAGTGCAGCTTATAGAGCGTAGGGTGTAGGGTATAGAGTGTAGGGTATAGAGTGTAGGGTATAGAGTGTAGAGTGTAGGGTATAGAGTGTATGGTATAGAGCTTAGGGTGTAGAGTGTAGGGTATAGAGTGTAGAGTTTAGGGTATAGAGTGTGGGGCATAGAGTGTATGGTATACAGTGTAGAGTGTAGGGTATAGAGTGTAGGGTATAGAGTGTATGGTATAGAGTGTAGAGTGTAGGGTATAGAGTGTAGGGTATAGAGTGCAGGTTGTAGAGTGTAGGGTATAGAGTGTAGGGTATAGAGTGTAGGGTATAAAGTGTAGAGTGTAGGGTATAGAGTGTATAGTGTAGGGTATAGAGTGTAGGGTATAGAGTGTAGGGTATAGAGTGTATAGTGTAGGGTATAGAGTGTATGCTATAGAGTGTATGGTGTAGAGTGTATGGTATAGAGTGTAGGGTGTAGAGTGTATGGTATAGAGTGTAGGGTATAGAGTGTAGGGTATAGAGTGTAGGGTATAGAGTGTATGTTATAGAGAATAGGGTATAGAGTGTAGAGTGTAGAGTGTAGGGTGTAGAGTGTAGGGTATAGAGTGTAGGGTATAGAGTGTAGGGTATAGAGTGTAGGGTGTAGGGATAAGAGTGTAGGGATTAGAGTGTAGGGTGTAGAGTGTAGGGTGTAGAGTGTAGCGTATAGAGTGTAGGGTATAGAGTGTAGGGTATAAAGCGTAGAGTGTAGGGTATAGAGTGTATAGTGTATGGTATAGAGTGTAGGGTATAGAGTGTAGGGATTAGAGTGTAGAGTGTAGGGTATAGAGTGTAGAGTGTAGGGTATAGAGTGTAGAGTGTAGGGTATAGAGTGTAGGGTATAGAGTAGAGTGTAGAGTGTAGGGTATAGAGTGTAGAGTGTAGGGGATAGAATGTAGGGTATAGAGTGTAAGGTGTAGAGTGTAGGGTATAGAGTGTATGGTATAGAGTGTGGGGTATAAAGTGTAGAGTGTAGGGTATGGAGTGTAGGGTATAGAGTGTATGGTATAGACTGTAGGGTATAAAGTGTAGAGTGTAGGGTATAGAGTGTAGGGTATAGAGTGTAGAGTGTAGGGTAAAGAGTGTAGGGCATAGAGTGTAGGGTATAGAGTGTTGAGTGTAGGGTATAGAGTGTAGGGTATAGAGTGCAGGTTGTAGAGTGTAGGGTATAGAGTGTATGGTATAGAGTGTAGGGTATAAAGTGTAGAGTGTAGTGTATAGAGTGTAGGGTATAGAGTGTAGGGTATAGAGTGTAGGGTATAGAGTGTAGGCTATAGAGTGTAGAGTGTAGGGTGTAGAGTGTAGGGTATAGAGTGTAGGGTATAGAGTGTGGAGTAGAGAGTGTAGGGTATAGAGTGTAGGGTATAGAATGTAGAGTGTAGAGTGTAGGGTGTAGAGTGCAAAGTGTAGGGTATAGAGTGTAAGGTATAGAGTGTAGTGTATAGAGTGTATGTTATAGAGTGTAGGGTATAGAGTGTAGAGTTTAGGGTATAGAGTGTAGTGTATAGAGTGTATGGTATAGAGTGTATGGTATAGAGTGTAGAGTGTAGGGTATAGAGTGTAGGGTATAGAGTGTAGGGTATAGAGTGTAGGGTATAGAGTGTAGAGTGTAGGGTATAGAGTGAAGGGTATAGAGTGTAGGGTATAGAGTGTAGGGTATAGAGTGTAAGGTATAGAGTGTAGGTTATAGAGTGTAGGGTATAGAGTGTAGGGTATAGAGTGTAGCTTATAGAGCGTAGGGTGTAGGGTATAGAGTGTAGGGTATAGAGTGTAGGGTATAGAGTGTAGAGTGTAGGGTATAGAGTGTATGGTATAGAGCATAGGGTGTAGAGTGTAGGGTATAGAGTGTAGAGTTTAGGGTATAGAGTGTGGGGCATAGAGTGTATGGTATACAGTGTAGAGTGTAGGGTATAGATTGTAGGGTATAGAGTGTAGGGTATAGAGTGTAGAGTGTAGGGTATAGAGTGTAGGGTATAGAGTGCAGGTTGTAGAGTGTAGGGTATAGAGTGTAGGGTATAGAGTGTAGGGTATAAAGTGTAGAGTGTAGGGTATAGAGTGTATAGTGTAGGGTATAGAGTGTAGGGTATAGAGTGTAGGGTATAGAGTGTATAGTGTAGGGTATAGAGTGTATGCTATAGAGTGTATGGTGTAGAGTGTATGGTATAGAGTGTAGGGTGTAGAGTGTATGGTATAGAGTGTAGGGTATAGAGTGTAGGGTATAGAGTGTATGTTATAGAGTGTAGGGTATAGAGTGTAGAGTGTAGGGAATAGAGTTTAGAGTGTAGGGTATAGAGTGTAGGGTATAGAGTGTAAGGTATAGAGTGTAGAGTGTAGGGTATAGAGTGTAGGGTATAGAGTGTAGGGTATAGAGTGTAGGGTAAAGAGTGTAGAGTGTAGGGTACAGAGTGCAGGGTGTAGAGTGTAGGGTATAGAGTGTAGAGTGTAGGGTGTAGAGTGTAGGGTGTAGAGTGTAGGGTGTAGGGTATAGAGTGTAGGGTATAGAGTGTAGGGTATAGAGTGTAGGGTGTAGAGTGTAGGGTGTAGAGTGTAGGGTATAGAGTGTAGGGTATAGAGTGTAGGTTATAGAGTGTAGGGTGTAGGGATTAGAGTGTAGGGATTAGAGTGTAGGGTGTAGAGTGTAGGGTGTAGATTGTAGGGTATAGAGTGTAGGGTATAGAGTGTAGGGTATAGAGTGTAACATAGTAACATAGTAACATAGTTAGTAAGGCCGAAAAAAGACATTTGTCCATCCAGTTCAGCCTATATTCCATCATAATAAATACCCAGATCTACGTCCTTCTACAGAACCTAATAATTGTATGATACAATATTGTTCTGCTCCAGGAAGACATCCAGGCCTCTCTTGAACCCCTCGACTGAGTTCGCCATCACCACCTCCTCAGGCAAGCAATTCCAGATTCTCACTGCCCTAACAGTAAAGAATCCTCTTCTATGTTGGTGGAAAAACCTTCTCTCCTCCAGACGCAAAGAATGCCCCCTTGTGCCCGTCACCTTCCTTGGTATAAACAGATCCTCAGCGAGATATTTGTATTGTCGCCTTATATACTTAAACATGGTTATTAGATCGCCCCTCAGTCGTCTTTTTTCTAGACTAAATAATCCTAATTTCGCTAATCTATCTGGGTATTGTAGTTCTCCCATCCCCTTTATTAATTTTGTTGCCCTCCTTTGTACTCTCTCTAGTTCCATTATATCCTTCCTGAGCACCGGTGCCCAAAACTGGACACAGTACTCCATGTGCGGTCTAACTAGGGATTTGTACAGAGGCAGTATAATGCTCTCATCATGTGTATCCAGACCTCTTTTAATGCACCCCATGATCCTGTTTGCCTTGGCAGCTGCTGCCTGGCACTGGCTGCTCCAGGTAAGTTTATCATTAACTAGGATCCCCAAGTCCTTCTCCCTGTCAGATTTACCCAGTGGTTTCCCATTCAGTGTGTAATGGTGATATTGATTCCCTCTTCCCATGTGTATAACCTTACATTTATCATTGTTAAACCTCATCTGCCACCTTTCAGCCCAAGTTTCCAACTTATCCAGATCCATCTGTAGCAGAATACTATCTTCTCTTGTATTAACTGCTTTACATAGTTTTGTATCATCTGCAAATATCGATATTTTACTGTGTAAACCTTCTACCAGATCATTAATGAATATGTTGAAGAGAACAGGTCCCAATACTGACCCCTGCGGTACCCCACTGGTCACAGCGACCCAGTTAGAGACTATACCATTTATAACCACCCTCTGCTTTCTATCACTAAGCCAGTTACTAACCCATTTACACACATTTTCCCCCAGACCAAGCATTCTCATTTTGTGTACCAACCTCTTGTGCGGCACGGTATCAAACGCTTTGGAAAAATCGAGATATATCACGTCCAATGACTCACCGTGGTCCAGCCTATAGCTTACCTCTTCATAAAAACTGATTAGATTGGTTTGACAGGAGCGATTTCTCATAAACCCATGCTGATATGGAGTTAAACAGTTATTCTCATTGAGATAATCCAGAATAACATCCCTCAGAAACCCTTCAAATATTTTACCAACAATAGAGGTTAGACTTACTGGCCTATAATTTCCAGGTTCACTTTTAGAGCCCTTTTTGAATATTGGCACCACATTTGCTATGCGCCAGTCCTGCGGAACAGACCCTGTCGCTATAGAGTCACTAAAAATAAGAAATAATGGTTTATCTATTACATTACTTAGTTCTCTTAGTACTCGTGGGTGTATGCCATCCGGACCCGGAGATTTATCTATTTTAATCTTATTTAGCCGGTTTCGCACCTCTTCTTGGGTTAGATTGGTGACCCTTAATATAGGGTTTTCATTGTTTCTTGGGATTTCACCTAGCATTTCATTTTCCACCGTGAATACCGTGGAGAAGAAGATGTTTAATATGTTAGCTTTTTCCTCGTCATCTACAACCATTCTTTCCTCACTATTTTTTAAGGGGCCTACATTTTCAGTTTTTATTCTTTTACTATTGATATAGTTGAAGAACAGTTTGGGATTAGTTTTACTCTCCTTAGCAATGTGCTTCTCTGTTTCCTTTTTGGCAGCTTTAATTAGTTTTTTAGATAAAGTATTTTTCTCCCTATAGTTTTTTAGAGCTTCAATGGTGCAATCCTGCTTTAGTAGTGCAAATGCTTTCTTTTTACTGTTAATTGCCTGTCTTACTTCTTTGTTTAGCCACATTGGGTTTTTCCTATTTCTAGTCCTTTTATTCCCACAAGGTATAAACCGCTTACACTGCCTATTTAGGATGTTCTTAAACATTTCCCATTTATTATCTGTATTCTCATTTCTGAGGATATTGTCCCAGTCTACCAGATTAAGGGCATCTCTAAGCTGTTCAAACTTTGCCTTCCTAAAGTTCAATGTTTTTGTGACTCCCTGACAAGTCCCCCTAGTGAAAGACAGGTGAAACTGCACAATATTGTGGTCGCTATTTCCTAAATGCCCAACCACCTGCAGATTTGTTATTCTGTCAGGTCTATTAGATAGTATTAGGTCTAAAAGTGCTGCTCCTCTGGTTGGATTCTGCACCAATTGTGAAAGAAAATTTTTCTTGGTTATTAGCAGAAACCTGTTGCCTTTATGGCAGTGGCGTAGGAAGGGGGGTGCGGGGGGGGCGGTCCGCCCCGGGCGGCACAATGCTGGGGGCGGCCGGCGCTGCAGAAGAAGATAAAAAAAAAAAAAAAAAGACGCCCCTTTAAATCTTCGGGCGGCGCCGTCCGCCGCCACGACCAGGGCCAGCTCCCCCCACCCCCGGGTCCCGCCCCCGCCCCCGCCCCCCGCTCTATACTCACCTCTCCTGGTTCCTGCGGCGCCGGCAGCTGCAGCGTCCTCTGACTCTGCGACGTCTCAGAGCAGAGGGCGCGATGACGTCACTACTGTGCGCGCCGCTCTGCCTCTCTGTCCTGAGCGTCGCAGAGCCGGAGAGACGCTGACTGCACCGGACCTGCGCTGGGAACGGGAGAGGTGAGGATTTTACTTTTTTTTTTTTTTCTTTATTTCTGACTGTCTGGGGCTGGGGCAATGCTGGAGACCATGGGGCAGAATGCTGGACACACTGGGGCAATACAGGAGACTATGGGGCAGATTGTTGGACACACTGGGGCAATACAGGAGACCATGGGGCAGATTGCTGGACACACTGGGGCAATACAGGAGACCATGGGGCAGATTGCTGGACACACTGGGGCAATACAGGAGACTATGGGGCAGATTGCTGGACACACTGGGGCAATACAGGAGACCATGGGGCAGATTGCTGGACACACTGGGGCAATACAGGAGACCATGGGGCAGATTGCTGGACACACTGGGGCAATACAGGAGACTATGGGGCAGATTGCTGGACACACTGGGGCAATACTGGAGACCATGGGGCAGAATGCTGGACACACTGGGGCAATACTGGAGACCTAGGGGCAGAATGCTGGACACACTGGGGCAATACTGGAGACCATGGGGCAGAATGCTGGACACACTGGGGCAGTACAGGAGACTATGGGGCAGAATGCTGGACACTCTGAATACTGGAGACCATGGGGCAGATCTCAGGACACATTGAGGCAATGCTGGAGACCCTGGGGCAGACTTCTGGACATACTGGGGCAATACTGGAGACCATGGGGCAGATTGCTGGACACACTGGGGCAATACAGGAGACCATGGGGCAGAATGCTGGACACACTGGGGCAATACTGGAGACCTAGGGGCAGAATGCTGGACACACTGGGGCAATACTGGAGACCATGGGGCAGAATGCTGGACACACTGGGGCAGTACAGGAGACTATGGGGCAGAATGCTGGACACTCTGAATACTGGAGACCATGGGGCAGATCTCAGGACACATTGAGGCAATGCTGGAGACCCTGGGGCAGACTTCTGGACATACTGGGGCAATACTGGAGACCATGGGGCAGATTGCTGGACACACTGGGGCAATACAGGAGACCATGGGGCAGAATGCTGGACACACTGGGGCAATACTGGAGACCTAGGGGCAGAATGCTGGACACACTGGGGCAATACTGGAGACCATGGGGCAGAATGCTGGACACACTGGGGCAGTACAGGAGACTATGGGGCAGAATGCTGGACACTCTGAATACTGGAGACCATGGGGCAGATCTCAGGACACATTGAGGCAATGCTGGAGACCCTGGGGCAGACTTCTGGACATACTGGGGCAATACTGGAGACCATGGGGCAGATTGCTGGACACACCGGGGCAATACTGGAGACCATGGGGCAGAATGCTGGACACACTGGGGCAATACAGGAGACCATGGGGCAGATTGCTGGACACACTGGGGCAATACTGGAGACCATGGGGCAGAATGCTGGACACACTGGGGCAGTACAGGAGACTATGGGGCAGAATGCTGGACACACTGGGGCAATACTGGAGACCCTGGGGCAGATTGCTGGACACACTGGGGCAATACTGGAGACCCTGGGGCAGATTTCTGGACACATTGAGGCAATGCTGGAGACCCTGGGGCAGACTTCTGGACACACTGGGGCAATGCTGGACACTGGGGCAGATTGCTGGACACACTGGGGGTAATATACTGGACACACTGGGGCAATGCTGGACACTGGGGGTAATATGCTGGACACACTGGAGCAGACTGCTGGACACACTGGGGAAAGGCTGGACACTGGGGCAGATTGCTGGACACACTGAGGGCAGATTGCTGGACACACTGGGGGTAATATGCTGGACATACTGGGGCAGATTGCTGGACACACTGGGGGTAATATGCTGGACACACTGGGGCAGATTGCTGGACAACATGGGGGTAATATGCTGGACACACTGGGGCAGATTGCTGGACAACATGGGGGTAATATGCTGGACACACTGGGGGCAGGACTTGAGGCATGGGCAGAATGTAGATACGGGGCATGATTGGAGACACGGGGCAGGATTGGATCATGGGGCAGGACGGATACGATGGAGGCTGGTGGGGCAGGATGGGGAGATCATATGGGGTAGAATGGATACTCATGAGGGCAGGATACGACAACATATGGCTGGAGCCAGGAATGAGATAAACGGGGCCAGGGTGGGGAATATTATTACCATAGGGGATAATTAAGGGATATTGTTACTGCAGTGATGTATTTATTTTATTTTTTGAGTATACTGTTTTAAATGGGGGGGCGGTCCTGTTACTGTGCAGAGTGACACTATATCACCTTTTTTTCTTCATGTGGTGTAATGTAGAAGTTGTGAAAAATTAAGTAATGTGTTCTGCAAGCGGAGCTCGAGATAACTGTGTTATTTCCTGCAGAAACGAGTCCTGGCTGGAAGGAATGATGGCGGTCTGTGCTGGATAAAAGATGAAGGACTTCACCTAGAGACGTCACTGGTGAGTCAGTGTTACCTATACACTGACACTATACACTGTATACTATATAGAGGTCCTGTGTATAATGTCACCAGTGATCTCTGTATTACCTCTACACAGACACTGCATACTAAGTACAGATCTCCTGTGAATACTGGCACTTATGGTGATAGTATTGTGTTTTTTTTTTTTATTACTGATCAGTATTGTAGTATTCAGTCACTATGTGGTGGTAATATGTGGTCTGGAAATGGTGCGGTGGTATTTGTCCCTTGTATGTAGTATTATTCGGTCACTATGTGGCCTGGTCATGGTGTGGTGGTATTAAGTCACAGGTGTGGCATGTGGGGGTGACACCATTAGGCCCAGTTTAAGTTCTACAAAACAGGAAAACCATTTTTGGTAACCTTTGTGTGTATTGAGCTGGGGGGGGGGGGGGTTGGCGCCAAACTCGGGAACAGCCCCGGGCGGCAAAAGCTCTAGCTACGCCTCTGCTTTATGGGTTTCACAGGTTTCTGTTTCCCAGTTAATATCCGGGTAGTTAAAGTCCCCCATAACCAGGACCTCAGTGTAGAGTGTAGGGATTAGAGTGTAGGGATTAGAGTGTAGGGTATAGACTGTAGGGTATAGAGTGTAGGGTATAGAGTGTAGAGTGTAGGGTATAGAGTGTAGGGTATAGAGTAGAGTGTAGAGTGTAGGGTATAGAGTGTAGAGTGTAGGGGATAGAATGTAGGGTATAGAGTGTAAGGTGTAGAGTGTAGGGTATAGAGTGTATGGTATAGAGTGTGGGGTATAAAGTGTAGAGTGTGGGGTATGGAGTGTAGGGTATAGAGTGTATGGTATAGAGTGTAGGGTATAGAGTGTTGAGTGTAGGGTATAGAGTGTAGGGTATAGAGTGCAGGTTGTAGAGTGTAGGGTATAGAGTGTATGGTATAGAGTGTAGGGTATAAAGTGTAGAGTGTAGTGTATAGAGTGTAGGGCATAGAGTGTAGGGTATAGAGTGTATAGTGTAGGGTATAGAGTGTATGCTATAGAGTGTATGGTGTAGAGTGTATGGTATAGAGTGTAGGGTGTAGAGTGTATGGTATAGAGTGTAGGGTATAGAGTGTAGGGTATAGAGTGTATGTTATAGAGTGTAGGGTATAGAGTGTAGAGTGTAGGGAATAGAGTTTAGAGTGTAGGGTATAGAGTGTAGGGTATAGAGTGTAAGGTATAGAGTGTAGAGTGTAGGGTATAGAGTGTAGGGTATAGAGTGTAGGGTATAGAGTGTAGGGTAAAGAGTGTAGAGTGTAGGGTACAGAGTGCAGGGTGTAGAGTGTAGGGTATAGAGTGTAGAGTGTAGGGTGTAGAGTGTAGGGTGTAGAGTGTAGGGTGTAGGGTATAGAGTGTAGGGTATAGAGTGTAGGGTATAGAGTGTAGGGTGTAGAGTGTAGGGTGTAGAGTGTAGGGTATAGAGTGTAGGGTATAGAGTGTAGGTTATAGAGTGTAGGGTGTAGGGATTAGAGTGTAGGGATTAGAGTGTAGGGTGTAGAGTGTAGGGTGTAGATTGTAGGGTATAGAGTGTAGGGTATAGAGTGTAGGGTATAGAGTGTAACATAGTAACATAGTAACATAGTTAGTAAGGCCGAAAAAAGACATTTGTCCATCCAGTTCAGCCTATATTCCATCATAATAAATACCCAGATCTACGTCCTTCTACAGAACCTAATAATTGTATGATACAATATTGTTCTGCTCCAGGAAGACATCCAGGCCTCTCTTGAACCCCTCGACTGAGTTCGCCATCACCACCTCCTCAGGCAAGCAATTCCAGATTCTCACTGCCCTAACAGTAAAGAATCCTCTTCTATGTTGGTGGAAAAACCTTCTCTCCTCCAGACGCAAAGAATGCCCCCTTGTGCCCGTCACCTTCCTTGGTATAAACAGATCCTCAGCGAGATATTTGTATTGTCGCCTTATATACTTAAACATGGTTATTAGATCGCCCCTCAGTCGTCTTTTTTCTAGACTAAATAATCCTAATTTCGCTAATCTATCTGGGTATTGTAGTTCTCCCATCCCCTTTATTAATTTTGTTGCCCTCCTTTGTACTCTCTCTAGTTCCATTATATCCTTCCTGAGCACCGGTGCCCAAAACTGGACACAGTACTCCATGTGCGGTCTAACTAGGGATTTGTACAGAGGCAGTATAATGCTCTCATCATGTGTATCCAGACCTCTTTTAATGCACCCCATGATCCTGTTTGCCTTGGCAGCTGCTGCCTGGCACTGGCTGCTCCAGGTAAGTTTATCATTAACTAGGATCCCCAAGTCCTTCTCCCTGTCAGATTTACCCAGTGGTTTCCCATTCAGTGTGTAATGGTGATATTGATTCCCTCTTCCCATGTGTATAACCTTACATTTATCATTGTTAAACCTCATCTGCCACCTTTCAGCCCAAGTTTCCAACTTATCCAGATCCATCTGTAGCAGAATACTATCTTCTCTTGTATTAACTGCTTTACATAGTTTTGTATCATCTGCAAATATCGATATTTTACTGTGTAAACCTTCTACCAGATCATTAATGAATATGTTGAAGAGAACAGGTCCCAATACTGACCCCTGCGGTACCCCACTGGTCACAGCGACCCAGTTAGAGACTATACCATTTATAACCACCCTCTGCTTTCTATCACTAAGCCAGTTACTAACCCATTTACACACATTTTCCCCCAGACCAAGCATTCTCATTTTGTGTACCAACCTCTTGTGCGGCACGGTATCAAACGCTTTGGAAAAATCGAGATATATCACGTCCAATGACTCACCGTGGTCCAGCCTATAGCTTACCTCTTCATAAAAACTGATTAGATTGGTTTGACAGGAGCGATTTCTCATAAACCCATGCTGATATGGAGTTAAACAGTTATTCTCATTGAGATAATCCAGAATAACATCCCTCAGAAACCCTTCAAATATTTTACCAACAATAGAGGTTAGACTTACTGGCCTATAATTTCCAGGTTCACTTTTAGAGCCCTTTTTGAATATTGGCACCACATTTGCTATGCGCCAGTCCTGCGGAACAGACCCTGTCGCTATAGAGTCACTAAAAATAAGAAATAATGGTTTATCTATTACATTACTTAGTTCTCTTAGTACTCGTGGGTGTATGCCATCCGGACCCGGAGATTTATCTATTTTAATCTTATTTAGCCGGTTTCGCACCTCTTCTTGGGTTAGATTGGTGACCCTTAATATAGGGTTTTCATTGTTTCTTGGGATTTCACCTAGCATTTCATTTTCCACCGTGAATACCGTGGAGAAGAAGATGTTTAATATGTTAGCTTTTTCCTCGTCATCTACAACCATTCTTTCCTCACTATTTTTTAAGGGGCCTACATTTTCAGTTTTTATTCTTTTACTATTGATATAGTTGAAGAACAGTTTGGGATTAGTTTTACTCTCCTTAGCAATGTGCTTCTCTGTTTCCTTTTTGGCAGCTTTAATTAGTTTTTTAGATAAAGTATTTTTCTCCCTATAGTTTTTTAGAGCTTCAATGGTGCAATCCTGCTTTAGTAGTGCAAATGCTTTCTTTTTACTGTTAATTGCCTGTCTTACTTCTTTGTTTAGCCACATTGGGTTTTTCCTATTTCTAGTCCTTTTATTCCCACAAGGTATAAACCGCTTACACTGCCTATTTAGGATGTTCTTAAACATTTCCCATTTATTATCTGTATTCTCATTTCTGAGGATATTGTCCCAGTCTACCAGATTAAGGGCATCTCTAAGCTGTTCAAACTTTGCCTTCCTAAAGTTCAATGTTTTTGTGACTCCCTGACAAGTCCCCCTAGTGAAAGACAGGTGAAACTGCACAATATTGTGGTCGCTATTTCCTAAATGCCCAACCACCTGCAGATTTGTTATTCTGTCAGGTCTATTAGATAGTATTAGGTCTAAAAGTGCTGCTCCTCTGGTTGGATTCTGCACCAATTGTGAAAGAAAATTTTTCTTGGTTATTAGCAGAAACCTGTTGCCTTTATGGCAGTGGCGTAGGAAGGGGGGTGCGGGGGGGGCGGTCCGCCCCGGGCGGCACAATGCTGGGGGCGGCCGGCGCTGCAGAAGAAGATAAAAAAAAAAAAAAAAAGACGCCCCTTTAAATCTTCGGGCGGCGCCGTCCGCCGCCACGACCAGGGCCAGCTCCCCCCACCCCCGGGTCCCGCCCCCGCCCCCGCCCCCCGCTCTATACTCACCTCTCCTGGTTCCTGCGGCGCCGGCAGCTGCAGCGTCCTCTGACTCTGCGACGTCTCAGAGCAGAGGGCGCGATGACGTCACTACTGTGCGCGCCGCTCTGCCTCTCTGTCCTGAGCGTCGCAGAGCCGGAGAGACGCTGACTGCACCGGACCTGCGCTGGGAACGGGAGAGGTGAGGATTTTACTTTTTTTTTTTTTTCTTTATTTCTGACTGTCTGGGGCTGGGGCAATGCTGGAGACCATGGGGCAGAATGCTGGACACACTGGGGCAATACAGGAGACTATGGGGCAGATTGTTGGACACACTGGGGCAATACAGGAGACCATGGGGCAGATTGCTGGACACACTGGGGCAATACAGGAGACCATGGGGCAGATTGCTGGACACACTGGGGCAATACAGGAGACTATGGGGCAGATTGCTGGACACACTGGGGCAATACAGGAGACCATGGGGCAGATTGCTGGACACACTGGGGCAATACAGGAGACCATGGGGCAGATTGCTGGACACACTGGGGCAATACAGGAGACTATGGGGCAGATTGCTGGACACACTGGGGCAATACTGGAGACCATGGGGCAGAATGCTGGACACACTGGGGCAATACTGGAGACCTAGGGGCAGAATGCTGGACACACTGGGGCAATACTGGAGACCATGGGGCAGAATGCTGGACACACTGGGGCAGTACAGGAGACTATGGGGCAGAATGCTGGACACTCTGAATACTGGAGACCATGGGGCAGATCTCAGGACACATTGAGGCAATGCTGGAGACCCTGGGGCAGACTTCTGGACATACTGGGGCAATACTGGAGACCATGGGGCAGATTGCTGGACACACCGGGGCAATACTGGAGACCATGGGGCAGAATGCTGGACACACTGGGGCAATACAGGAGACCATGGGGCAGATTGCTGGACACACTGGGGCAATACTGGAGACCATGGGGCAGAATGCTGGACACACTGGGGCAGTACAGGAGACTATGGGGCAGAATGCTGGACACACTGGGGCAATACTGGAGACCCTGGGGCAGATTGCTGGACACACTGGGGCAATACTGGAGACCCTGGGGCAGATTTCTGGACACATTGAGGCAATGCTGGAGACCCTGGGGCAGACTTCTGGACACACTGGGGCAATGCTGGACACTGGGGCAGATTGCTGGACACACTGGGGGTAATATACTGGACACACTGGGGCAATGCTGGACACTGGGGGTAATATGCTGGACACACTGGAGCAGACTGCTGGACACACTGGGGAAAGGCTGGACACTGGGGCAGATTGCTGGACACACTGAGGGCAGATTGCTGGACACACTGGGGGTAATATGCTGGACATACTGGGGCAGATTGCTGGACACACTGGGGGTAATATGCTGGACACACTGGGGCAGATTGCTGGACAACATGGGGGTAATATGCTGGACACACTGGGGCAGATTGCTGGACAACATGGGGGTAATATGCTGGACACACTGGGGGCAGGACTTGAGGCATGGGCAGAATGTAGATACGGGGCATGATTGGAGACACGGGGCAGGATTGGATCATGGGGCAGGACGGATACGATGGAGGCTGGTGGGGCAGGATGGGGAGATCATATGGGGTAGAATGGATACTCATGAGGGCAGGATACGACAACATATGGCTGGAGCCAGGAATGAGATAAACGGGGCCAGGGTGGGGAATATTATTACCATAGGGGATAATTAAGGGATATTGTTACTGCAGTGATGTATTTATTTTATTTTTTGAGTATACTGTTTTAAATGGGGGGGCGGTCCTGTTACTGTGCAGAGTGACACTATATCACCTTTTTTTCTTCATGTGGTGTAATGTAGAAGTTGTGAAAAATTAAGTAATGTGTTCTGCAAGCGGAGCTCGAGATAACTGTGTTATTTCCTGCAGAAACGAGTCCTGGCTGGAAGGAATGATGGCGGTCTGTGCTGGATAAAAGATGAAGGACTTCACCTAGAGACGTCACTGGTGAGTCAGTGTTACCTATACACTGACACTATACACTGTATACTATATAGAGGTCCTGTGTATAATGTCACCAGTGATCTCTGTATTACCTCTACACAGACACTGCATACTAAGTACAGATCTCCTGTGAATACTGGCACTTATGGTGATAGTATTGTGTTTTTTTTTTTTATTACTGATCAGTATTGTAGTATTCAGTCACTATGTGGTGGTAATATGTGGTCTGGAAATGGTGCGGTGGTATTTGTCCCTTGTATGTAGTATTATTCGGTCACTATGTGGCCTGGTCATGGTGTGGTGGTATTAAGTCACAGGTGTGGCATGTGGGGGTGACACCATTAGGCCCAGTTTAAGTTCTACAAAACAGGAAAACCATTTTTGGTAACCTTTGTGTGTATTGAGCTGGGGGGGGGGGTTGGCGCCAAACTCGGGAACAGCCCCGGGCGGCAAAAGCTCTAGCTACGCCTCTGCTTTATGGGTTTCACAGGTTTCTGTTTCCCAGTTAATATCCGGGTAGTTAAAGTCCCCCATAACCAGGACCTCAGTGTAGAGTGTAGGGATTAGAGTGTAGGGATTAGAGTGTAGGGTATAGACTGTAGGGTATAGAGTGTAGGGTATAGAGTGTAGAGTGTAGGGTATAGAGTGTAGGGTATAGAGTAGAGTGTAGAGTGTAGGGTATAGAGTGTAGAGTGTAGGGGATAGAATGTAGGGTATAGAGTGTAAGGTGTAGAGTGTAGGGTATAGAGTGTATGGTATAGAGTGTGGGGTATAAAGTGTAGAGTGTGGGGTATGGAGTGTAGGGTATAGAGTGTATGGTATAGAGTGTAGGGTATAGAGTGTTGAGTGTAGGGTATAGAGTGTAGGGTATAGAGTGCAGGTTGTAGAGTGTAGGGTATAGAGTGTATGGTATAGAGTGTAGGGTATAAAGTGTAGAGTGTAGTGTATAGAGTGTAGGGCATAGAGTGTAGGGTATAGAGTGTAGGGTATAGAGTGTAGGCTATAGAGTGTAGAGTGTAGGGTGTAGAGTGTAGGGTATAGAGTGTAGGGTATAGAGTGTGGAGTAGAGAGTGTAGGGTATAGAGTGTAGGGTATAGAATGTAGAGTGTAGAGTGTAGGGTGTAGAGTGCAAAGTGTAGGGTATAGAGTGTAAGGTATAGAGTGTAGTGTATAGAGTGTATGTTATAGGGTGTAGGGTATAGAGTGTAGAGTTTAGGGTATAGAGTGTAGTGTATAGAGTGTATGGTATAGAGTGTATGGTATAGAGTGTAGAGTGTAGGGTATAGAGTGTAGGGTATAGAGTGTAGGGTATAGAGTGTAGGGTATAGAGTGTAGGGTATAGAGTGTATGGTATAGAGTGTAGGGTATAAAGTGTAGAGTGTAGTGTATAGAGTGTAGGGTATAGAGTGTAGGGTATAGAGTGTAGGGTATAGAGTGTAGGCTATAGAGTGTAGAGTGTAGGGTGTAGAGTGTAGGGTATAGAGTGTAGGGTATAGAGTGTGGAGTAGAGAGTGTAGGGTATAGAGTGTAGGGTATAGAATGTAGAGTGTAGAGTGTAGGGTGTAGAGTGCAAAGTGTAGGGTATAGAGTGTAGTGTATAGAGTGTATGTTATAGAGTGTAGGGTATAGAGTGTAGAGTTTAGGGTATAGAGTGTAGTGTATAGAGTGTATGGTATAGAGTGTATGGTATAGAGTGTAGAGTGTAGGGTATAGAGTGTAGGGTATAGAGTGTAGGGTATAGAGTGTAGGGTATAGAGTGTAGAGTGTAGGGTATAGAGTGTAGGGTATAGAGTGTAGGGTATAGAGTGTAGGGTATAGAGTGTAAGGTATAGAGTGTAGGTTATAGAGTGTAGGGTATAGAGTGTAGGGTATAGAGTGTAGCTTATCGAGCGTAGGGTGTAGGGTATAGAGTGTAGGGTATAGAGTGTAGGGTATAGAGTGTAGAGTGTAGGGTATAGAGTGTATGGTATAGAGCATAGGGTGTAGAGTGTAGGGTATAGAGTGTAGAGTTTAGGGTATAAAGTGTGGGGCATAGAGTGTATGGTATACAGTGTAGAGTGTAGGGTATAGAGTGTAGGGTATAGAGTGTAGGGTATAGAGTGTAGAGTGTAGGGTATAGAGTGTAGGGCATAGAGTGCAGGTTGTAGAGTGTAGGGTATAGAGTGTAGGGTATAGAGTGTAGGGTATAAAGTGTAGAGTGTAGGGTATAGAGTGTATAGTGTAGGGTATAGAGTGTAGGGTAAAGAGTGTAGAGTGTAGGGTACAGAGTGCAGGGTGTAGAGTGTAGGGTATAGAGTGTAGAGTGTAGAGTGTAGGGTGTAGAGTGTAGGGTATAGAGTGTAGGGTATAGAGTGTAGGGTATAGAGTGTAGGGTATAAAGTGTAGGGTGTAGGGTATAGAGTGTAGGGTATAAAGTGCAGGTTGTAGAGTGTAGGGTATAGAGTGTATGGTATAGGGTGTAGGGTATAAAGTGTAGGGTATAGAGTGTAGGGTATAGAGTGTAGGGTATAGAGTGTAGGGTATAGAGTGTAGGCTATAGAGTGTAGAGTATATAGTGTAGAGTGTAGAGTATAGAGTGTAGGGTATAGAGTGTAGGGTATTGAGTGTGGAGTATAGAGTGTAGGGTATAGAATGTAGAGTGTAGAGTGCAGGGTGTAGAGTGCAAAGTGTAGGGTATAGAGTGTAAGATATAGAGTGTAGTGTATAGAGTGTATGTTATAGAGTGTAGGGTATAGAGTGTAGAGTTTAGGGAATAGAGTGTAGTGTATAGATTGTATGGTATAGAGTGTATGGTATAGAGTGTAGAGTGTAGGGTATAGAGTGTAGGGTATAGAGGGTAGGGTATAGAGTGTAGGGTGTAGAGTGTAGGGTGTAGAGTGTAGGGTATAGAGTGTAGGGTATAGAGTGTAGGTTATAGAGTGTAGCGTATAGAGCGTAGGGTGTAGGGTATAGAGTGTAGGGTATAGAGTGTAGGGTATAGAGTGTAGGGTACAGAGTGTATGGTATAGAGCTTAGGGTGTAGAGTGTAGGGTATAGAATGTAGAGTTTAGGGTAGAGAGTGTGGGGCATAGAGTGTATGGTATACAGTGTAGAGTGTAGGGTATAGAGTGTATAGTGTAGGGTATAGAGTGTAGGGTATAGAGTGTATGGTATAGAGTGTAGGGTATAAAGTGTAGAGTGTAGTGTATAGAGTGTAGGGTATAGAGTGTAGGGTATAGAGTGTAGGGTATAGAGTGTAGGCTATAGAGTGTAGAGTGTAGGGTGTAGAGTGTAGGGTATAGAGTGTAGGGTATAGAGTGTGGAGTAGAGAGTGTAGGGTATAGAGTGTAGGGTATAGAATGTAGAGTGTAGAGTGTAGGGTGTAGAGTGCAAAGTGTAGGGTATAGAGTGTAGTGTATAGAGTGTATGTTATAGAGTGTAGGGTATAGAGTGTAGAGTTTAGGGTATAGAGTGTAGTGTATAGAGTGTATGGTATAGAGTGTATGGTATAGAGTGTAGAGTGTAGGGTATAGAGTGTAGGGTATAGAGTGTAGGGTATAGAGTGTAGGGTATAGAGTGTAGAGTGTAGGGTATAGAGTGTAGGGTATAGAGTGTAGGGTATAGAGTGTAGGGTATAGAGTGTAAGGTATAGAGTGTAGGTTATAGAGTGTAGGGTATAGAGTGTAGGGTATAGAGTGTAGCTTATCGAGCGTAGGGTGTAGGGTATAGAGTGTAGGGTATAGAGTGTAGGGTATAGAGTGTAGAGTGTAGGGTATAGAGTGTATGGTATAGAGCATAGGGTGTAGAGTGTAGGGTATAGAGTGTAGAGTTTAGGGTATAAAGTGTGGGGCATAGAGTGTATGGTATACAGTGTAGAGTGTAGGGTATAGAGTGTAGGGTATAGAGTGTAGGGTATAGAGTGTAGAGTGTAGGGTATAGAGTGTAGGGCATAGAGTGCAGGTTGTAGAGTGTAGGGTATAGAGTGTAGGGTATAGAGTGTAGGGTATAAAGTGTAGAGTGTAGGGTATAGAGTGTATAGTGTAGGGTATAGAGTGTAGGGTATAGAGTGTATAGTGTAGGGTATAGAGTGTATGCTATAGAGTGTATGGTGTAGAGTGTGTGGTATAGAGTGTAGGGTGTAGAGTGTATGGTATAGAGTGTAGGGTATAGAGTGTAGGGTATAGAGTGTAGGGTATAGAGTGTATGTTATAGAGTGTAGGGTATAGAGTGTAGAGTGTAGGGAATAGAGTTTAGAGTGTAGGGTATAGCGTGTAGGGTATAGAGTGTAAGGTATATAGTGTAGAGTGTAGGGTATAGAGTGTAGGGTATAGAGTGTAGGGTATAGAGTGTAGGGTAAAGAGTGTAGAGTGTAGGGTACAGAGTGCAGGGTGTAGAGTGTAGGGTATAGAGTGTAGGGTGTAGAGTGTAGGGTGTAGAGTGTAGGGTGTAGAGTGTAGGGTGTAGGGTATAGAGTGTAGGGTATAGAGTGTAGGGTATAGAGTGTAGGGTGTAGAGTGTAGGGTGTAGAGTGTAGGGTATAGAGTGTAGGGTATAGAGTGTAGAGTGTAGGGATTAGATTGTAGGGTATAGAGTGTAGGGTATAGAGTGTATGGTATAGAGTGTAGGGTATACAGTGTAGAGTGTATGGTATAGAGTGTAGGGTATAAAGTGTAGAGTGTAGGGTATAGAGTGTATGGTATAGAGTGTAGGGTGTAGAGTGTATGGTATAGAGTGTAGAGTGTAGGGTATAGAGTGTAGGGTATAGAGTGTAGGGTATAGAGTGTAGAGTGTAGGGTATAGAGTGTAGGGTACAGAGTGCAGAGTGCAGGGTATAGAGTGTAGGGTATATAGTGTAGAGTGTAGGGTATAGAGTGTAAAGTGTAGGGTATAGAGTGTAGGGTATAGAGTGTAGGGTATAGAGTGTAGGGTATAGAGTGTAGAGTGTAGGGTATTCTGTAGGGTATAGAGTGTAGGGTATAGAGTGTAGGGTATAGAGTGTAGGGTATAGAGTGTAGGGTATAGAGTGTAAGGTATAGAGTGTAGAGTGTAGGGTATAGAGTGTAGGGTATAGAGTGTAGGGTATAGAGTGTAGGGTATAGAGTGTAGGGTATAGAGTGTAGAGTGTAGGGTACAGAGTGCAGGGTGTAGAGGGTAGGGTATAGAGTGTAGAGTGTAGGTTGTAGAGTGTAGGGTATAGAGTGTAGGGTGTAGAGTGTAGGGTGTAGGGTATAGAGTGTAGGGTATAGAGTGTAGGGTATAGAGTGTAGGGTGTAGAGTGTAGAGTGTAGGGTGTAGAGTGTAGGGTATAGAGTGTAGGGTATAGAGTGTAGGGTATAGAGTGTAGGGTGTAGGGATTAGAGTGTAGAGTGTATGGTATAGAGTGTAGGGTATAGAGTGTAGGGTATAGAGTGTAGGGTATAGAGTGTATGTTATAGAGTGTATGGTATAGAGTGTAGAGTGTAGGGTATAGAGTTTAGAGTGTAGGGTATAGAGTGTAGGGTATAGAGTGTAGGGTATAGAGTGTAGGGTGTATAGAGTGTAGGGTATAGGGTGTAGGGTATAGAGTGTAGGGTATAGAGTGTAGGGTAAAGAGTGTAGACTGTAGGGTATAGAGTGTAGGGTACAGAGTGTAGGGTGTAGAGTGTAGGGTGTAGAGTGTAGGGTGTAGAGTGTACCGTATAGAGTGTAGGGTATAGAGTGTAGGGTATAGAGTGTAGGGTATAGAGTGTAGGGTATAGAGTGTAGGGTGTAGAGTGTAGGGTGTAGAGTGTAGGGTATAGAGTGTAGGGTATAGAGTGTAGGGTATAGAGTGTAGGGTGTAGAGTGTAGGGTGTAGAGTGTAGGGTATAGAGTGTAGGGAGTAGAGTGTAGGGTATAGAGTGTAGAGTGTAGGGTATAGAGTGTAGAGTGTAGGGAGTAGAGTGTAGAGTGTAGGGTATAGAGTGTAGAGTGTAGGGTGTAGGGTATAGAGTGTAGGGTATAGAGTGTAGGGTGTAGAGTGTAGGGTATAGAGTGTAGAGTGTAGGGTATAGAGTGTAGGGTGTAGGGTATAGAGTGTGGCGTATAGAGTATAGGGTGTAGAGTGTAGGGTATAGAGTGTAGGGTGTAGGGTATAGAGTGTAGAGTGTAGGGTATAGAGTGTAGGGTATAGAGTGTAGGGTATAGAGTGTAGGGTATAGAGTGTAGGGAATAGAGTGTAGGGTGTAAGGTGTAGACTGTAGGGTATAGAGTGTAGGGTATATACTGTAGGGTATAGAGTGTAGGCTATAGAGTGTAGGGTATAGAGTGTAGAGTGTAGGGTATAGAGTGTAGGGTATAGAGTGTAGGGTATAGAGTGTAGGGTATAGAGTGTAGGGTATAGGGTATAAAGTGTAAGGTGTAGGGTGTAGAGTGTAGGGTATAGAGTGTAGGGTATAGAGTGTAGGGTGTAGGGTATAGAGTGTAGGGTATAGAGTGTAGGGTATAGAGTGTAGGGTATAGAGTGTATGGTATAGAGTGTAGGGTATAGAGTGTAGAGTGTAGGGTATAGAGCTTAGGGTGTAGAGTGTAGGGTATAGAGTGTAGAGTTTAGGGTATAGAGTGTGGGGCATAGAGTGTATGGTATACAGTGTAGAGTGTAGGGTATAGAGTGTATAGTGTAGGGTATAGAGTGTAGGGTATAGAGTGTAGGGTATAGAGTGTATGGTATAGAGTGTAGGGTATAAAGTGTAGAGTGTAGGGTATAGAGTGTAGGGTATAGAGTGTATGGTATAGAGTGTAGAGTGTAGGGTATAGAGTGTAGGGTATAGAGTGTAGAGTGTAGGGATTAGAGTGTAGGGTATAGAGTGTAGGGTATAGAGTGTAGAGTGTAGGGTATAGAGTGTAGGGTATAGAGTGTAGGGTGTAGGATATAGAGTGTAGGCTATAGAGTGTAGGCTATAGAGTGTAGGCTATAGAGTGTAGAGTATAGAGTGTAGGGTATAGAGTGTAGGGTATAGAATGTAGAGTGTAAAGTGTAGGGTATAGAGTGTAGTGTATAGAGTGTATGTTATAGAGTGTAGGGTATAGAGTGTAGAGTGTAAGGTATAGAGTGTAGTGTATAGAGTGTATGTTATAGAGTGTAGGGTGTAGAGTGTAGGGTATAGAGTGTAGGGTATAGAGTGTAGGGTATAGAGTGTAGGGTATACAGTGTATGGTATAGAGTGTAGGGTATAGAGTGTAGAGTGTAGGGTATAGAGTGTAGGGTATAGAGTGTGGGGAATAGAGTGTAGGGTATAGATTGTAGGGTATAGGGTATAGAGTGTATGGTGTAAAGTGTAAGGTATAGAGTGTATAGTGTAGGGTATAGAGTGTAGGGTATAGAGTGTAGGTTATAGAGTGTAGGGTATAGAGTGTAGATTGTAGGGTATAGAGTGTATGGTATAGAGTGTAGGGTATAGAGTGTAGAGTGTAGGGTATAGAGTGTAGGGTACAGAGTGCAGAGTGTAGGGTATAGAGTGTAGGGTATATAGTGTAGAGTGTAGGGTATAGAGTGTAAAGTGTAGGGTATAGAGTGTAGGGTATAGAGTGTAGGGTATAGAGTGTAGAGTGTAGGGTATAGAGTGTAGGGTATAGAGTGTAGGGTATAGAGTGTAGGGTATAGAGTGTAGAGTGTAGGGTATAGAGTGTAGGGTATAGAGTGTAGGGTATAGAGTGTAGGGTATAGAGTGTAGGGTATAGAGTGTAGAGTGTAGGGTATTCTGTAGGGTATAGAGTGTAGGGTATAGAGTGTAGGGTATAGAGTTTAGAGTGTAGGGTATAGAGTGTAGGGTATAGAGTGTAAGGTATAGAGTGTAGAGTGTAGGGTATAGAGTGTAGGGTATAGAGTGTAGGGTATAGAGTGTAGGGTATAGAGTGTAGAGTGTAGGGTACAGAGTGCAGGGTGTAGAGGGTAGGGTATAGAGTGTAGAGTGTAGGTTGTAGAGTGTAGGGTATAGAGTGTAGGGTGTAGAGTGTAGGGTGTAGGGTATAGAGTGTAGGGTATAGAGTGTAGGGTATAGAGTGTAGGGTGTAGAGTGTAGAGTGTAGGGTGTAGAGTGTAGGGTATAGAGTGTAGGGTATAGAGTGTAGGGTATAGAGTGTAGGGTGTAGGGATTAGAGTGTAGGGTGTAGAGTGTATGGTATAGAGTGTAGGGTATAGAGTGTAGGGTATAGAGTGTAGGGTATAGAGTGTATGTTATAGAGTGTATGGTATAGAGTGTAGAGTGTAGGGTATAGAGTTTAGAGTGTAGGGTATAGAGTGTAGGGTATAGAGTGTAGGGTATAGAGTGTAGGGTGTATAGAGTGTAGGGTATAGGGTGTAGGGTATAGAGTGTAGGGTATAGAGTGTACGGTAAAGAGTGTAGACTGTAGGGTATAGAGTGTAGGGTACAGAGTGTAGGGTGTAGAGTGTAGGGTGTAGAGTGTAGGGTGTAGAGTGTACCGTATAGAGTGTAGGGTATAGAGTGTAGGGTATAGAGTGTAGGGTATAGAGTGTAGGGTATAGAGTGTAGGGTGTAGAGTGTAGGGTGTAGAGTGTAGGGTATAGAGTGTAGGGTATAGAGTGTAGGGTATAGAGTGTAGGGTGTAGAGTGTAGGGTGTAGAGTGTAGGGTATAGAGTGTAGGGAGTAGAGTGTAGGGTATAGAGTGTAGAGTGTAGGGTATAGAGTGTAGAGTGTAGGGAGTAGAGTGTAGAGTGTAGGGTATAGAGTGTAGAGTGTAGGGTGTAGGGTATAGAGTGTAGGGTATAGAGTGTAGGGTGTAGAGTGTAGGGTATAGAGTGTAGAGTGTAGGGTATAGAGTGTAGGTTGTAGGGTATAGAGTGTGGCGTATAGAGTATAGGGTGTAGAGTGTAGGGTATAGAGTGTAGGGTGTAGGGTATAGAGTGTAGAGTGTAGGGTATAGAGTGTAGGGTATAGAGTGTAGGGTATAGAGTGTAGGGTATAGAGTGTAGGGAATAGAGTGTAGGGTGTAAGGTGTAGACTGTAGGGTATAGAGTGTAGGGTATATACTGTAGGGTATAGAGTGTAGGCTATAGAGTGTAGGGTATAGAGTGTAGAGTGTAGGGTATAGAGTGTAGGGTATAGAGTGTAGGGTATAGAGTGTAGGGTATAGAGTGTAGGGTATAGGGTATAGAGTGTAAGGTGTAGGGTGTAGAGTGTAGGGTATAGAGTGTAGGGTATAGAGTGTAGGGTGTAGGGTATAGAGTGTAGGGTATAGAGTGTAGGGTATAGAGTGTAGGGTATAGAGTGTATGGTATAGAGTGTAGGGTATAGAGTGTAGAGTGTAGGGTATAGAGCTTAGGGTGTAGAGTGTAGGGTATAGAGTGTAGAGTTTAGGGTATAGAGTGTGGGGCATAGAGTGTATGGTATACAGTGTAGAGTGTAGGGTATAGAGTGTATAGTGTAGGGTATAGAGTGTAGGGTATAGAGTGTAGGGTATAGAGTGTATGGTATAGAGTGTAGGGTATAAAGTGTAGAGTGTAGGGTATAGAGTGTATGGTATAGAGTGTAGAGTGTAGGGTATAGAGTGTAGGGTATAGAGTGTAGAGTGTAGGGATTAGAGTGTAGGGTATAGAGTGTAGGGTATAGAGTGTAGAGTGTAGGGTATAGAGTGTAGGGTATAGAGTGTAGAGTGTAGGGTATAGAGTGTAGGGTATAGAGTGTAGGGTGTAGGATATAGAGTGTAGGCTATAGAGTGTAGGCTATAGAGTGTAGGCTATAGAGTGTAGAGTATAGAGTGTAGGGTATAGAGTGTAGGGTATAGAATGTAGAGTGTAAAATGTAGGGTATAGAGTGTAGTGTATAGAGTGTATGTTATAGAGTGTAGGGTATAGAGTGTAGAGTGTAAGGTATAGAGTGTAGTGTATAGAGTGTATGTTATAGAGTGTAGGGTGTAGAGTGTAGAGTGTAGGGTATAGAGTGTAGGGTATAGAGTGTAGGGTATAGAGTGTAGGGTATACAGTGTATGGTATAGAGTGTAGGGTATAGAGTGTAGAGTGTAGGGTATAGAGTGTAGGGTATAGAGTGTGGGGAATAGAGTGTAGGGTATAGATTGTAGGGTATAGGGTATAGAGTGTATGGTGTAGAGTGTAAGGTATAGAGTGTATAGTGTAGGGTATAGAGTGTAGGGTATAGAGTGTAGGTTATAGAGTGTAGGGTATAGAGTGTAGATTGTAGGGTATAGAGTGTATGGTATAGAGTGTAGGGTGTAGAGTGTATGGTATAGAGTGTAGGGTATAGAGTGTAGTGTATAGAGTGTAGTGTATAGAGTGTAGGGTATAGAGTGTAGGGTATAGAGTGTAGAGTGTAGGGTATAGAGTGTATGCTGTAGAGTGTATGGTGTAGAGTGTATGTTATAGAGTTTAGGGTATAGAGTGTAGAGTGTACGGTATAGAGTGTAGGGTATAGAGTGTAGGGTATAGAGTGTATGTTATAGGGTATAGAGTGTAGAGTGTAGGGTATAGAGTTTAGAGTGTAGGGTATAGAGTGTAGGGTATAGAGTGTAAGGTATAGAGTGTAGGGTGTAGAGTGTAGGGTATAGAGTGTAGGGTATAGAGTGTAGGGTATAGAGTGTATGGTATAGAGTGTAGGGTATAGAGTGTAGAGTGTAGGGTATAGAGTGTAGGGTATAGAGTGTAGAGTGTAGGGTATAGAGTGTAGGGTATAGAGTGTAGGGTGTAGAGTGTAGGGTGTAGAGTGTAGGGATTAGAGTGTAGGGTATAGAGTGTAGAGTGTAGGGTATAGAGTGTAGGATATAGAGTGTAGAGTGTAGGGATTAGATTGTAGGGTATAGAGTGTAGGGTATAGAGTGTATGGTATAGAGTGTAGGGTATACAGTGTAGAGTGTATGGTATAGAGTGTAGGGTATAAAGTGTAGAGTGTAGGGTATAGAGTGTATGGTATAGAGTGTAGGGTGTAGAGTGTATGGTATAGAGTGTAGAGTGTAGGGTATAGAGTGTAGGGTATAGAGTGTAGGGTATAGAGTGTAGAGTGTAGGGTATAGAGTGTAGGGTACAGAGTGCAGAGTGTAGGGTATAGAGTGTAGGGTATATAGTGTATGGTATAGAGTGTAGGGTAAAGAGTGTAGAGTGTAGGGTACAGAGTGCAGGGTGTAGAGTGTAGGGTATAGAGTGTAGAGTGTAGGGTGTAGAGTGTAGGGTGTAGAGTGTAGGGTATAGAGTGTAGAGTGTAGGGTGTAGAGTGTAGGGTGTAGGGTATAGAGTGTAGGGTATAGAGTGTAGGGTATAGAGTGTAGGGTATAGGGTGTAGGGATTAGAGTGTAGGGATTAGAGTGTAGGGATTAGAGTGTAGGGTGTAGAGTGTAGGGTATAGAGTGTAGGGTATAGAGTGTAGGGTATAGAGTGTAGGGTATAGAGTGTAGGGTATAGAGTGTAGAGTGTAGGGTATAGAGTGTATGCTGTAGAGTGTATGGTGTAGAGTGTACGGTATAGAGTGTAGGGTATAGAGTGTAGGGTATAGAGTGTATGTTATAGGGTATAGAGTGTAGAGTGTAGGGTATAGAGTTTAGAGTGTAGGGTATAGAGTGTAGGGTATAGAGTGTAAGGTATAGAGTGTAGGGTGTAGAGTGTAGGGTATAGAGTGTAGGGTATAGAGTGTAGGGTATAGAGTGTATGGTATAGAGTGTAGGGTATAGAGTGTAGAGTGTAGGGTATAGAGTGTAGGGTATAGAGTGTAGAGTGTAGGGTATAGAGTGTAGGGTATAGAGTGTAGGGTGTAGAGTGTAGGGTGTAGAGTGTAGGGATTAGAGTGTAGGGTATAGAGTGTAGAGTGTAGGGTATAGAGTGTAGGATATAGAGTGTAGAGTGTAGGGATTAGATTGTAGGGTATAGAGTGTAGGGTATAGAGTGTATGGTATAGAGTGTAGGGTATACAGTGTAGAGTGTATGGTATAGAGTGTAGGGTATAAAGTGTAGAGTGTAGGGTATAGAGTGTATGGTATAGAGTGTAGGGTGTAGAGTGTATGGTATAGATTGTAGAGTGTAGGGTATAGAGTGTAGGGTATAGAGTGTAGGGTATAGAGTGTAGAGTGTAGGGTATAGAGTGTAGGGTACAGAGTGCAGAGTGTAGGGTATAGAGTGTAGGGTATATAGAGTATGGTATAGAGTGTAGGGTAAAGAGTGTAGAGTGTAGGGTACAGAGTGCAGGGTGTAGAGTGTAGGGTATAGAGTGTAGAGTGTAGGGTGTAGAGTGTAGGGTGTAGAGTGTAGGGTATAGAGTGTAGAGTGTAGGGTGTAGAGTGTAGGGTGTAGGGTATAGAGTGTAGGGTATAGAGTGTAGGGTATAGGGTGTAGGGATTAGAGTGTAGGGATTAGAGTGTAGGGATTAGAGTGTAGGGTGTAGAGTGTAGGGTATAGAGTGTAGGGTATAGAGTGTAGGGTATAGAGTGTAGGGTATAGAGTGCAGGTTGTAGAGTGTAGGGTATAGAGTGTAAGGTAAAGAGTGTAGAGTGTAGGGTACAGAGTGCAGGGTGTAGAGTGTAGGGTATAGAGTGTAGGGTGTAGGGAGTAGAGTGTAGGGTATAGAGTGTAGAGTGTAGGGTGTAGAGTGTAGGGTATAGAGTGTAGGGTATAGAGTGTAGGGTATAGAGTGTAGGGTATAGAGTGTAGGGTATAGAGTGTAGGGTGTAGAGTGTAGGGTGTAGAGTGTAGGGTATAGAGTGTAGGGTATAGAGTGTAGGGTATAGAGTGTAGGGTGTAGAGTGTAGGGTGTAGAGTGTAGGGTATAGAGTGTAGGGAGTAGAGTGTAGGGTATAGAGTGTAGAGTGTAGGGTATAGAGTGTAGAGTGTAGGGAGTAGAGTGTAGAGTGTAGGGTATAGAGTGTAGAGTGTAGGGTGTAGGGTATAGAGTGTAGGGTATAGAGTGTAGGGTGTAGAGTGTAGGGTATAGAGTGTAGAGTGTAGGGTATAGAGTGTAGGTTGTAGGGTATAGAGTGTGGCGTATAGAGTATAGGGTGTAGAGTGTAGGGTATAGAGTGTAGGGTGTAGGGTATAGAGTGTAGAGTGTAGGGTATAGAGTGTAGGGTATAGAGTGTAGGGTATAGAGTGTAGGGTATAGAGTGTAGGGAATAGAGTGTAGGGTGTAAGGTGTAGACTGTAGGGTATAGAGTGTAGGGTATATACTGTAGGGTATAGAGTGTAGGCTATAGAGTGTAGGGTATAGAGTGTAGAGTGTAGGGTATAGAGTGTAGGGTATAGAGTGTAGGGTATAGAGTGTAGGGTATAGAGTGTAGGGTATAGGGTATAGAGTGTAAGGTGTAGGGTGTAGAGTGTAGGGTATAGAGTGTAGGGTATAGAGTGTAGGGTGTAGGGTATAGAGTGTAGGGTATAGAGTGTAGGGTATAGAGTGTAGGGTATAGAGTGTATGGTATAGAGTGTAGGGTATAGAGTGTAGAGTGTAGGGTATAGAGCTTAGGGTGTAGAGTGTAGGGTATAGAGTGTAGAGTTTAGGGTATAGAGTGTGGGGCATAGAGTGTATGGTATACAGTGTAGAGTGTAGGGTATAGAGTGTATAGTGTAGGGTATAGAGTGTAGGGTATAGAGTGTAGGGTATAGAGTGTATGGTATAGAGTGTAGGGTATAAAGTGTAGAGTGTAGGGTATAGAGTGTATGGTATAGAGTGTAGAGTGTAGGGTATAGAGTGTAGGGTATAGAGTGTAGAGTGTAGGGATTAGAGTGTAGGGTATAGAGTGTAGGGTATAGAGTGTAGAGTGTAGGGTATAGAGTGTAGGGTATAGAGTGTAGAGTGTAGAGTGTAGAGTGTAGGGTATAGAGTGTAGGATATAGAGTGTAGAGTGTAGGGATTAGATTGTAGGGTATAGAGTGTAGGGTATAGAGTGTATGGTATAGAGTGTAGGGTATACAGTGTAGAGTGTATGGTATAGAGTGTAGGGTATAAAGTGTAGAGTGTAGGGTATAGAGTGTATGGTATAGAGTGTAGGGTGTAGAGTGTATGGTATAGATTGTAGAGTGTAGGGTATAGAGTGTAGGGTATAGAGTGTAGAGTGTAGGGTATAGAGTGTAGGGTACAGAGTGCAGAGTGTAGGGTATAGAGTGTAGGGTATATAGAGTATGGTATAGAGTGTAGGGTAAAGAGTGTAGAGTGTAGGGTACAGAGTGCAGGGTGTAGAGTGTAGGGTATAGAGTGTAGAGTGTAGGGTGTAGAGTGTAGGGTGTAGAGTGTAGGGTATAGAGTGTAGAGTGTAGGGTGTAGAGTGTAGGGTGTAGGGTATAGAGTGTAGGGTATAGAGTGTAGGGTATAGAGTGTAGGGTATAGGGTGTAGGGATTAGAGTGTAGGGATTAGAGTGTAGGGATTAGAGTGTAGGGTGTAGAGTGTAGGGTATAGAGTGTAGGGTATAGAGTGTAGGGTATAGAGTGTAGGGTATAGAGTGCAGGTTGTAGAGTGTAGGGTATAGAGTGTAAGGTAAAGAGTGTAGAGTGTAGGGTACAGAGTGCAGGGTGTAGAGTGTAGGGTATAGAGTGTAGGGTGTAGGGAGTAGAGTGTAGGGTATAGAGTGTAGAGTGTAGGGTGTAGAGTGTAGGGTATAGAGTGTAGGGTATAGAGTGTAGGGTATAGAGTGTAGGGTATAGAGTGTAGAGTGTAGGGATTAGAGTGTAGGGTATAGAGTGTAGGCTATAGAGTGTAGGGTGTAGAGTGTAGGGTATAGAGTGTATGGTATAGAGTGTAGGGTATAGAGTGTAGGGTATAGAGTGTATGTTATAGAGTGTAGGGTATAGAGTGTAGAGTGTAGGGTATAGAGTTTAGAGTGTAGGGTATAGAGTGTAGGGTATAGAGTGTAAGGTATAGAGTGTAGAGTGTAGGGTATAGAGTGTAGGGTATAGAGTGTAGGGTATAGAGTGTAGGGTATAGAGTGTAGGGTAAAGAGTGTAGAGTGTAGGGTACAGAGTGCAGGGTGTAGAGTGTAGGGTATAGAGTGTAGGGTGTAGAGTGTAGGGTATAGAGTGTAGGGTGTAGAGTGTAGGGTGTAGGGTATAGAGTGTAGGGTATAGAGTGTAGGGTATAGAGTGTAGAGTGTAGGGTGTAGAGTGTAGGGTATAGAGTGTAGGGTGTAGAGTGTAGAGTGTAGGGTGTAGAGTGTAGGGTATAGAGTGTAGGGTATAGAGTGTAGGGTATAAAGCGTAGAGTGTAGGGTATAGAGTGTATAGTGTAGGGTATAGAGTGTAGGGTATAGAGTGTAGGGTATAGGGTATAGAGTGTAGGGTGTAGAGTGTAGAGTATAGGGTGTAGAGTGTAGGGTATAGAGTGTAGGGTATAGAGTGTAGGGATTAGAGTGTAGGGTATAGAGTGTAGGGTATAGAGTGTAGGGTAAAGAGTGTAGGGTGTAGAGTGTAGAGTGTAGGGTATAGAGTGTAGAGTGTAGGGTATAGAGTGTAGGGTATAGAGTAGAGTGTAGAGTGTAGGGTATAGAGTGTAGAGTGTAGCGGATAGAATGTAGGGTATAGAGTGTAAGGTGTAGAGTGTAGGGTATAGAGTGTATGGTATAGAGTGTGGGGTATAAAGTGTAGAGTTTAGGGTATGGAGTGTAGGGTATAGAGTGTATGGTATAGAGTGTAGGGTATAAAGTGTAGAGTGTAGGGTATAGAGTGTAGAGTGTAGGGTAAAGAGTGAAGGGTATAGAGTGTAGGGTATAGAGTGTAGAGTGTAGGGTATAGAGTGTAGAGTATAGAGTGCAAGTTGTAGAGTGTAGGGTATAGAGTGTATGGTATAGAGTGTAGGGTATAAAGTGTAGAGTGTAGTGTATAGAGTGTAGGGTATAGAGTGTAGGGTATAGAGTGTAGGGTAAAGAGTGTAGAGTGTAGGGTACAGAGTGCAGGGTGTAGAGTGTAGGGTATAGAGTGTAGGGTGTAGATTGTAGGGTATAGAGTGTAGGGTGTAGAGTGTAGGGTGTGAGGTATAGAGTGTAGGGTATAGAGTGTCGGGTATAGAGTGTAGAGTGTAGAGTGTAGGGTGTAGAGTGTAGGGTATAGAGTGTAGGGTATAGAGTGTAGGGTATAGAGTGTAGGGTGTAGGGATAAGAGTGTAGGGATTAGAGTGTAGGGTGTAGAGTGTAGGGTGTAGAGTGTAGGGTATAGAGTGTAGGGTATAGAGTGTAGGGTATAAAGCGTAGAGTGTAGGGTATAGAGTGTATAGTGTAGGGTATAGAGTGTAGGGTATAGAGTGTAGGGTATAGAATGTAGGGTATAGGGTATAGAGTGTAGGGTGTAGAGTGTAGGGTGTAGGGTGTAGAGTGTATGGTATAGAGTGTAGGGTATAGAGTGTAGGGATTAGAGTGTAGGGTATAGAGTGTAGGGTATAGAGTGTAGGGTGTAGAGTGTAGGGTATAGAGAGTAGAGTGTAGGGTATAGAGTGTAGGGTATAGAGTAGAGTGTAGAGTGTAGGGTATAGAGTGTAGAGTGTAGGGGATAGAATGTAGGGTATAGAGTGTAAGGTGTAGAGTGTAGGGTATAGAGTGTATGGTATAGAGTGTGGGGTATAAAGCGTAGAGTGTAGGGTATGGAGTGTAGGGTATAGAGTGTATGGTAAAGAGTGTAGGGTATAAAGTGTAGAGTGTAGGGTATAGAGTGTAGGGTATAGAGTGTAGAGTGTAGGGTAAAGAGTGTAGGGCATAGAGTGTAGGGTATAGAGTGTAGATTGTAGGGTATAGAGTGTAGGGTATAGAGTGCAGGTTGTAGAGTGTAGGGTATAGAGTGCAGGGTGTAGAGTGTAGGGTATAGAGTGTAGGGTGTAGATTGTAGGGTATAGAGTGTAGGGTGTAGAGTGTAGGGTGTGAGGTATAGAGTGTAGGGTATAGAGTGTAGGGTATAGAGTGTAGAGTGTAGAGTGTAGGGTGTAGAGTGTAGGGTATAGAGTGTAGGGTATAGAGTGTAGGGTATAGAGTGTAGGGTGTAGGGATAAGAGTGTAGGGATTAGAGTGTAGGGTGTAGAGTGTAGGGTGTAGAGTGTAGGGTATAGAGTGTAGGGTATAGAGTGTAGGGTATAAAGCGTAGAGTGTAGGGTATAGAGTGTATAGTGTAGGGTATAGAGTGTAGGGTATAGAGTGTAGGGTATAGAATGTAGGGTATAGGGTATAGAGTGTAGGGTGTAGGGTGTAGAGTGTATGGTATAGAGTGTAGGGTATAGAGTGTAGGGATTAGAGTGTAGGGTATAGAGTGTAGGGTATAGAGTGTAGGGTGTAGAGTGTAGGGTATAGAGTGTAGAGTGTAGGGTATAGAGTGTAGGGTATAGAGTAGAGTGTAGAGTGTAGGGTATAGAGTGTAGAGTGTAGGGGATAGAATGTAGGGTATAGAGTGTAAGGTGTAGAGTGTAGGGTATAGAGTGTATGGTATAGAGTGTGGGGTATAAAGCGTAGAGTGTAGGGTATGGAGTGTAGGGTATAGAGTGTATGGTAAAGAGTGTAGGGTATAAAGTGTAGAGTGTAGGGTATAGAGTGTAGGGTATAGAGTGTAGAGTGTAGGGTATAGAGTGTAGGGCATAGAGTGTAGGGTATAGAGTGTAGAGTGTAGGGTATAGAGTGTAGGGTATAGAGTGCAGGTTGTAGAGTGTAGGGTATAGAGTGTATGGTATAGAGTGTAGGGTATAAAGTGTAGAGTGTAGTGTATAGAGTGTAGGGTATAGAGTGTAGGGTATAGAGAGTAGGGTATAGAGTGTAGGGTATAGAGTGTAGGGTGTAGGGAGTAGAATGTAGGGTATAGAGTGTAGAGTGTAGGGTGTAGAGTGTAGGGTATAGAGTGTAGGGTGTAGAGTGTAGGGTATAGAGTGTATGGTATAGAGTGTAGGGTATAGAGTGTAGGGTATAGAGTGTATGTTATAGAGTGTAGGGTATAGAGTGTAGAGTGTAGGATATAGAGTTTAGAGTGTAGGGTATAGAGTGTAGGGTATAGAGTGTAAGGTATAGAGTGTACAGTGTAGGGTATAGAGTGTAGGGTATAGAGTGTAGGGTATAGAGTGTAGGGTAAAGAGTGTAGAGTGTAGGGTACAGAGTGCAGGGTGTAGAGTGTAGGGTATAGAGTGTAGGGTGTAGAGTGTAGGGTATAGAGTGTAGGGTGTAGAGTGTAGGGTGTAGGGTATAGAGTGTAGGGTATAGAGTGTAGGGTATAGAGTGTAGAGTGTAGGGTGTAGAGTGTAGGGTATAGAGTGTAGGGTGTAGAGTGTAGAGTGTAGGGTATAGAGTGTAGAGTGTAGGGTATAGAGTGTAGGGTATAGAGTGTAGGGTATAAAGCGTAGAGTGTAGGGTATAGAGTGTATAGTGTAGGGTATAGAGTGTAGGGTACAGAGTGTAGGGTATAGGGTATAGAGTGTAGGGTGTAGAGTGTAGAGTGTAGGGTGTAGAGTGTAGGGTATAGAGTGTAGGGTATAGAGTGTAGGGATTAGAGTGTAGGGTATAGAGTGTAGGGTATAGAGTGTAGGGTATAGAGTGTAGGGTGTAGAGTGTAGAGTGTAGGGTATAGAGTGTAGAGTGTAGGGTATAGAGTGTAGGGTATAGAGTAGAGTGTAGAGTGTAGGGTATAGAGTGTAGAGTGTAGCGGATAGAATGTAGGGTATAGAGTGTAAGGTGTAGAGTGTAGGGTATAGAGTGTATGGTATAGAGTGTGGGGTATAAAGTGTAGAGTTTAGGGTATGGAGTGTAGGGTATAGAGTGTATGGTATAGAGTGTAGGGTATAAAGTGTAGAGTGTAGGGTATAGAGTGTAGAGTGTAGGGTAAAGAGTGTAGGGTATAGAGTGTAGGGTATAGAGTGTAGAGTGTAGGGTATAGAGTGTAGAGTATAGAGTGCAGGTTGTAGAGTGTAGGGTATAGAGTGTATGGTATAGAGTGTAGGGTATAAAGTGTAGAGTGTAGTGTATAGAGTGTAGGGTATAGAGTGTAGGGTATAAAGTGTATGGTAAAGAGTGTAGAGTGTAGGGTACAGAGTGCAGGGTGTAGAGTGTAGGGTATAGAGTGTAGGGTGTAGATTGTAGGGTATAGAGTGTAGGGTGTAGAGTGTAGGGTGTGAGGTATAGAGTGTAGGGTATAGAATGTAGGGTATAGAGTGTAGAGTGTAGAGTGTAGGGTGTAGAGTGTAGGGTATAGAGTGTAGGGTATAGAGTGTAGGGTATAGAGTGTAGGGTGTAGGGATAAGAGTGTAGGGATTAGAGTGTAGGGTGTAGAGTGTAGGGTGTAGAGTGTAGGGTATAGAGTGTAGGGTATAGAGTGTAGGGTATAAAGCGTAGAGTGTAGGGTATAGAGTGTATAGTGTAGGGTATAGAGTGTAGGGTATAGAGTGTAGGGTATAGAATGTAGAGTATAGGGTATAGAGTGTAGGGTGTAGAGTGTAGGGTGTAGGGTGTAGAGTGTATGGTATAGAGTGTAGGGTATAGAGTGTAGGGATTAGAGTGTAGGGTATAGAGTGTAGGGTATAGAGTGTAGGATGTAGAGTGTAGGGTATAGAGAGTAGAGTGTAGGGTATAGAGTGTAGGGTATAGAGTAGAGTGTAGAGTGTAGGGTATAGAGTGTAGAGTGTAGGGGATAGAATGTAGGGTATAGAGTGTAAGGTGTAGAGTGTAGGGTATAGAGTGTATGGTATAGAGTGTGGGGTATAAAGCGTAGAGTGTAGGGTATGGAGTGTAGGGTATAGAGTGTATGGTAAAGAGTGTAGGGTATAAAGTGTAGAGTGTAGGGTATAGAGTGTAGGGTATAGAGTGTAGAGTGTAGGGTAAAGAGTGTAGGGCATAGAGTGTAGGGTATAGAGTGTAGATTGTAGGGTATAGAGTGTAGGGTATAGAGTGCAGGTTGTAGAGTGTAGGGTATAGAGTGCAGGGTGTAGAGTGTAGGGTATAGAGTGTAGGGTGTAGATTGTAGGGTATAGAGTGTAGGGTGTAGAGTGTAGGGTGTGAGGTATAGAGTGTAGGGTATAGAGTGTAGGGTATAGAGTGTAGAGTGTAGAGTGTAGGGTGTAGAGTGTAGGGTATAGAGTGTAGGGTATAGAGTGTAGGGTATTGAGTGTAGGGTGTAGGGATAAGAGTGTAGGGATTAGAGTGTAGGGTGTAGAGTGTAGGGTGTAGAGTGTAGGGTATAGAGTGTAGGGTATAGAGTGTAGGGTATAAAGCGTAGAGTGTAGGGTATAGAGTGTATAGTGAAGGGTATAGAGTGTAGGGTATAGAGTGTAGGGTATAGAATGTAGGGTATAGGGTATAGAGTGTAGGGTGTAGGGTGTAGAGTGTATGGTATAGAGTGTAGGGTATAGAGTGTAGGGATTAGAGTGTAGGGTATAGAGTGTAGGGTATAGAGTGTAGGGTGTAGAGTGTAGGGTATAGAGTGTAGAGTGTAGGGTATAGAGTGTAGGGTATAGAGTAGAGTGTAGAGTGTAGGGTATAGAGTGTAGAGTGTAGGGGATAGAATGTAGGGTATAGAGTGTAAGGTGTAGAGTGTAGGGTATAGAGTGTATGGTATAGAGTGTGGGGTATAAAGCGTAGAGTGTAGGGTATGGAGTGTAGGGTATAGAGTGTATGGTAAAGAGTGTAGGGTATAAAGTGTAGAGTGTAGGGTATAGAGTGTAGGGTATAGAGTGTAGAGTGTAGGGTAAAGAGTGTAGGGCATAGAGTGTAGGGTATAGAGTGTAGAGTGTAGGGTATAGAGTGTAGGGTATAGAGTGCAGGTTGTAGAGTGTAGGGTATAGAGTGTATGGTATAGAGTGTAGGGTATAAAGTGTAGAGTGTAGTGTATAGAGTGTAGGGTATAGAGTGTAGGGTATAGAGAGTAGGGTATAGAGTGTAGGCTATAGAGTGTAGAGTGTAGGGTGTAGAGTGTAGGGTATAGAGTGTAGGGTATAGAGTGTAGGGTATAGAGTGTGGAGTAGAGAGTGTAGGGTATAGAGTGTAGGGTATAGAATGTAGAGTGTAGAGTGTAGGGTGTAGAGTGCAAAGTGTAGGGTATAGAGTGTAAGGTATAGAGTGTAGTGTATAGAGTGTATGTTATAGAGTGTATGGTATAGAGTGTAGAGTTTAGGGTATAGAGTGTAGTGTATAGAGTGTATGGTATAGAGTGTATGGTATAGAGTGTAGAGTGTAGGGTATAGAGTGTAGGGTATAGAGTGTAGGGTATAGAGTGTAGGGTATAGAGTGTAGAGTGTAGGGTATAGAGTGTAGGGTATAGAGTGTAGGGTATAGAGTGTAGGGTATAGAGTGTAGGGTATAGAGTGTAGAGTGTAGGGTATAGAGTGTAGGGTATAGAGTGTAGGGTATAGAGTGTAGGGTATAGAGTGTAGCTTATAGAGCGTAGGGTGTAGGGTATAGAGTGTAGGGTATAGAGTGTAGGGTATAGAGTGTAGAGTGTAGGGTATAGAGTGTATGGTATAGAGCTTAGGGTGTAGAGTGTAGGGTATAGAGTGAAGAGTTTAGGGTATAGAGTGTGGGGCATAGAGTGTATGGTATACAGTGTAGAGTGTAGGGTATAGAGTGTAGGGTATAGAGTGTAGGGTATAGAGTGTAGAGTGTAGGGTATAGAGAGTAGGGTATAGAGTGCAGGTTGTAGAGTGTAGGGTATAGAGTGTAGGGTATAGAGTGTAGGGTATAAAGTGTAGAGTGTAGGGTATAGAGTGTATAGTGTAGGGTATAGAGTGTAGGGTATAGAGTGTATAGTGTAGGGTATAGAGTGTATGCTATAGAGTGTATGGTGTAGAGTGTATGGTATAGAGTGTAGGGTGTAGAGTGTATGGTATAGAGTGTAGGGTATAGAGTGTAGGGTATAGGGTGCAGGGTATAGAGTGTATGTTATAGAGTGTAGGGTATAGAGTGTAGAGTGTAGGGTGTAGAGTGTAGGGTATAGAGTGTAGGGTATAGAGTGTAGGGTATAGAGTGTAGGGTGTAGGGATAAGAGTGTAGGGATTAGAGTGTAGGGTGTAGAGTGTAAGGTGTAGAGTGTATCGTATAGAGTGTAGGGTATAGAGTGTAGGGTATAAAGCGTAGAGTGTAGGGTATAGAGTGTATAGTGTATGGTATAGAGTGTAGGGTATAGAGTGTAGGGATTAGAGTGTAGGGTATAGAGAGTAGGGTATAAAGTGTAGGGTATAGAGTGTAGGGTGTAGAGTGTAGAGTGTAGGGTATAGAGTGTAGAGTGTAGGGTATAGAGTGTAGGGTATAGAGTAGAGTGTAGAGTGTAGGGTATAGAGTGTAGAGTGTAGGGTATAGAATGTAGGGTATAGAGTGTAAGGTGTAGAGTGTAGGGTATAGAGTGTATGGTATAGAGTGTGGGGTATAAAGTGTAGAGTGTAGGTTATGGAGTGTAGGGTATAGAGTGTATGGTATAGAGTGTAGGGTATAAAGTGTAGAGTGTAGGGTATAGAGTGTAGGGTATAGAGTGTAGAGTGTAGGGTAAAGAGTGTAGGGCATAGAGTGTAGGGTATAGAGTGTTGAGTGTAGGGTATAGAGTGTAGGGTATAGAGTGCAGGTTGTAGAGTGTAGGGTATAGAGTGTATGGTATAGAGTGTAGGGTATAAAGTGTAGAGTGTAGTTTATAGAGTGTAGGGTATAGAGTGTAGGGTATAGAGTGTAGGGTATAGAGTGTAGGCTATAGAGTGTAGAGTGTAGGGTGTAGAGTGTAGGGTATAGAGTGTAGGGTATAGAGTGTGGAGTAGAGAGTGTAGGGTATAGAGTGTAGGGTATAGAATGTAGAGTGTAGAGTGTAGGGTGTAGAGTGCAAAGTGTAGGGTATAGAGTGTAAGGTATAGAGTGTAGTGTATAGAGTGTATGTTATAGAGTGTAGGGTATAGAGTGTAGAGTTTAGGGTATAGAGTGTAGTGTATAGAGTGTATGGTATACAGTGTATGGTATAGAGTGTAGAGTGTAGGGTATAGAGTGTAGGGTATAGAGTGTAGGGTATAGAGTGTAGGGTATAGAGTGTAGAGTGTAGGGTATAGAGTGAAGGGTATAGAGTGTAGGGTATAGAGTGTAGGGTATAGAGTGTAAGGTATAGAGTGTAGGTTATAGAGTGTAGGGTATAGAGTGTAGGGTATAGAGTGTAGCTTATAGAGCGTAGGGTGTAGGGTATAGAGTGTAGGGTATAGAGTGTAGGGTATAGAGTGTAGAGTGTAGGGTATAGAGTGTATGGTATAGAGCATAGGGTGTAGAGTGTAGGGTATAGAGTGTAGAGTTTAAGGTATAGAGTGTGGGGCTTAGAGTGTATGGTATACAGTGTAGAGTGTAGGGTATAGAGTGTAGGGTATAGAGTGTAGGGTATAGAGTGTAGAGTGTAGGGTATAGAGTGTAGGGTATAGAGTGCAGGTTGTAGAGTGTAAGGTATAGAGTGTAGGGTATAGAGTGTAGGGTATAAAGTGTAGAGTGCAGGGTATAGAGTGTATAGTGTAGGGTATAGAGTGTAGGGTATAGAGTGTAGGGTATAGAGTGTATAGTGTAGGGTATAGAGTGTATGCTATAGAGTGTATGGTGTAGAGTGTATGGTATAGAGTGTAGGGTGTAGAGTGTATGGTATAGAGTGTAGGGTATAGAGTGTAGGGTATAGAGTGTAGGGTATAGAGTGTATGTTATAGAGTGTAGGGTATAGAGTGTATGGTATAGAGTGTGGGGTATAAAGTGTAGAGTGTAGGGTATGGAGTGTAGGGTATAGAGTGTATGGTATAGAGTGTAGAGTGTAGGGTAAAGAGTGTAGGGTATAGAGTGTAGGGTATAGAGTGTAGAGTGTAGGGTAAAGAGTGTAGGGCATAGAGTGTAGGGTATAGAGTGTTGAGTGTAGGGTATAGAGTGTAGGGTATAGAGTGCAGGTTGTAGAGTGTAGGGTATAGAGTGTATGGTATAGAGTGTAGGGTATAAAGTGTAGAGTGTAGTGTATAGAGTGTAGGGTATAGAGTGTAGGGTATAGAGTGTAGGGTATAGAGTGTAGGCTATAGAGTGTAGAGTGTAGGGTGTAGAGTGTAGGGTATAGAGTGTAGGGTATAGAGTGTAGAGTAGAGAGTGTAGGGTATAGAGTGTAGGGTATAGAATGTAGAGTGTAGAGTGTAGGGTGTAGAGTGCAAAGTGTAGGGTATAGAGTGTAAGGTATAGAGTGTAGTGTATAGAGTGTATGTTATAGAGTGTAGGGTATAGAGTGTAGAGTTTAGGGTATAGAGTGTAGTGTATAGAGTGTATGGTATAGAGTGTATGGTATAGAGTGTAGAGTGTAGGGTATAGAGTGTAGGGTATAGAGTGTAGGGTATAGAGTGTAGGGTATAGAGTGTAGGGTATAGAGTGTATGGTATAGAGTGTAGGGTATAAAGTGTAGAGTGTAGTGTATAGAGTGTAGGGTATAGAGTGTAGGGTATAGAGTGTAGGGTATAGAGTGTAGGCTATAGAGTGTAGAGTGTAGGGTGTAGAGTGTAGGGTATAGAGTGTAGGGTATAGAGTGTGGAGTAGAGAGTGTAGGGTATAGAGTGTAGGGTATAGAATGTAGAGTGTAGAGTGTAGGGTGTAGAGTGCAAAGTGTAGGGTATAGAGTGTAAGGTATAGAGTGTAGTGTATAGAGTGTATGTTATAGAGTGTAGGGTATAGAGTGTAGAGTTTAGGGTATAGAGTGTAGTGTATAGAGTGTATGGTATAGAGTGTATGGTATAGAGTGTAGAGTGTAGGGTATAGAGTGTAGGGTATAGAGTGTAGGGTATAGAGTGTAGGGTATAGAGTGTAGGGTATAGAGTGTAGAGTGTAGGGTATAGAGTGTAGGGTATAGAGTGTAGGGTATAGAGTGTAGGGTATAGAGTGTAAGGTATAGAGTGTAGGTTATAGAGTGTAGGGTATAGAGTGTAGGGTATAGAGTGTAGATTATAGAGCGTAGGGTGTAGGGTATAGAGTGTAGGGTATAGAGTGTAGGGTATAGAGTGTAGAGTGTAGGGTATAGAGTGTATGGTATAGAGTGTGGGGTATAAAGCGTAGAGTGTAGGGTATGGAGTGTAGGGTATAGAGTGTATGGTAAAGAGTGTAGGGTATAAAGTGTAGAGTGTAGGGTATAGAGTGTAGGGTATAGAGTGTAGAGTGTAGGGTAAAGAGTGTAGGGCATAGAGTGTAGGGTATAGAGTGTAGAGTGTAGGGTATAGAGTGTAGGGTATAGAGTGCAGGTTGTAGAGTGTAGGGTATAGAGTGTATGGTATAGAGTGTAGGGTATAAAGTGTAGAGTGTAGTGTATAGAGTGTAGGGTATAGAGTGTAGGGTATAGAGAGTAGGGTATAGAGTGTAGGCTATAGAGTGTAGAGTGTAGGGTGTAGAGTGTAGGGTATAGAGTGTAGGGTATAGAGTGTAGGGTATAGAGTGTGGAGTAGAGAGTGTAGGGTATAGAGTGTAGGGTATAGAATGTAGAGTGTAGAGTGTAGGGTGTAGAGTGCAAAGTGTAGGGTATAGAGTGTAAGGTATAGAGTGTAGTGTATAGAGTGTATGTTATAGAGTGTATGGTATAGAGTGTAGAGTTTAGGGTATAGAGTGTAGTGTATAGAGTGTATGGTATAGAGTGTATGGTATAGAGTGTAGAGTGTAGGGTATAGAGTGTAGGGTATAGAGTGTAGGGTATAGAGTGTAGGGTATAGAGTGTAGAGTGTAGGGTATAGAGTGTAGGGTATAGAGTGTAGGGTATAGAGTGTAGGGTATAGAGTGTAGGGTATAGAGTGTAGGGTATAGAGTGTAGAGTGTAGGGTATAGAGTGTAGGGTATAGAGTGTAGGGTATAGAGTGTAGGGTATAGAGTGTAGCTTATAGAGCGTAGGGTGTAGGGTATAGAGTGTAGGGTATAGAGTGTAGGGTATAGAGTGTAGAGTGTAGGGTATAGAGTGTATGGTATAGAGCTTAGGGTGTAGAGTGTAGGGTATAGAGTGAAGAGTTTAGGGTATAGAGTGTGGGGCATAGAGTGTATGGTATACAGTGTAGAGTGTAGGGTATAGAGTGTAGGGTATAGAGTGTAGGGTATAGAGTGTAGAGTGTAGGGTATAGAGAGTAGGGTATAGAGTGCAGGTTGTAGAGTGTAGGGTATAGAGTGTAGGGTATAGAGTGTAGGGTATAAAGTGTAGAGTGTAGGGTATAGAGTGTATAGTGTAGGGTATAGAGTGTAGGGTATAGAGTGTATAGTGTAGGGTATAGAGTGTATGCTATAGAGTGTATGGTGTAGAGTGTATGGTATAGAGTGTAGGGTGTAGAGTGTATGGTATAGAGTGTAGGGTATAGAGTGTAGGGTATAGGGTGCAGGGTATAGAGTGTATGTTATAGAGTGTAGGGTATAGAGTGTAGAGTGTAGGGTGTAGAGTGTAGGGTATAGAGTGTAGGGTATAGAGTGTAGGGTATAGAGTGTAGGGTGTAGGGATAAGAGTGTAGGGATTAGAGTGTAGGGTGTAGAGTGTAAGGTGTAGAGTGTATCGTATAGAGTGTAGGGTATAGAGTGTAGGGTATAAAGCGTAGAGTGTAGGGTATAGAGTGTATAGTGTATGGTATAGAGTGTAGGGTATAGAGTGTAGGGATTAGAGTGTAGGGTATAGAGAGTAGGGTATAAAGTGTAGGGTATAGAGTGTAGGGTGTAGAGTGTAGAGTGTAGGGTATAGAGTGTAGAGTGTAGGGTATAGAGTGTAGGGTATAGAGTAGAGTGTAGAGTGTAGGGTATAGAGTGTAGAGTGTAGGGTATAGAATGTAGGGTATAGAGTGTAAGGTGTAGAGTGTAGGGTATAGAGTGTATGGTATAGAGTGTGGGGTATAAAGTGTAGAGTGTAGGTTATGGAGTGTAGGGTATAGAGTGTATGGTATAGAGTGTAGGGTATAAAGTGTAGAGTGTAGGGTATAGAGTGTAGGGTATAGAGTGTAGAGTGTAGGGTAAAGAGTGTAGGGCATAGAGTGTAGGGTATAGAGTGTTGAGTGTAGGGTATAGAGTGTAGGGTATAGAGTGCAGGTTGTAGAGTGTAGGGTATAGAGTGTATGGTATAGAGTGTAGGGTATAAAGTGTAGAGTGTAGTTTATAGAGTGTAGGGTATAGAGTGTAGGGTATAGAGTGTAGGGTATAGAGTGTAGGCTATAGAGTGTAGAGTGTAGGGTGTAGAGTGTAGGGTATAGAGTGTAGGGTATAGAGTGTGGAGTAGAGAGTGTAGGGTATAGAGTGTAGGGTATAGAATGTAGAGTGTAGAGTGTAGGGTGTAGAGTGCAAAGTGTAGGGTATAGAGTGTAAGGTATAGAGTGTAGTGTATAGAGTGTATGTTATAGAGTGTAGGGTATAGAGTGTAGAGTTTAGGGTATAGAGTGTAGTGTATAGAGTGTATGGTATACAGTGTATGGTATAGAGTGTAGAGTGTAGGGTATAGAGTGTAGGGTATAGAGTGTAGGGTATAGAGTGTAGGGTATAGAGTGTAGAGTGTAGGGTATAGAGTGAAGGGTATAGAGTGTAGGGTATAGAGTGTAGGGTATAGAGTGTAAGGTATAGAGTGTAGGGTATAGAGTGTAGGGTATAGAGTGTAGGGTATAGAGTGTAGCTTATAGAGCGTAGGGTGTAGGGTATAGAGTGTAGGGTATAGAGTGTAGGGTATAGAGTGTAGAGTGTAGGGTATAGAGTGTATGGTATAGAGCATAGGGTGTAGAGTGTAGGGTATAGAGTGTAGAGTTTAAGGTATAGAGTGTGGGGCTTAGAGTGTATGGTATACAGTGTAGAGTGTAGGGTATAGAGTGTAGGGTATAGAGTGTAGGGTATAGAGTGTAGAGTGTAGGGTATAGAGTGTAGGGTATAGAGTGCAGGTTGTAGAGTGTAGGGTATAGAGTGTAGGGTATAGAGTGTAGGGTATAAAGTGTAGAGTGCAGGGTATAGAGTGTATAGTGTAGGGTATAGAGTGTAGGGTATAGAGTGTAGGGTATAGAGTGTATAGTGTAGGGTATAGAGTGTATGCTATAGAGTGTATGGTGTAGAGTGTATGGTATAGAGTGTAGGGTGTAGAGTGTATGGTATAGAGTGTAGGGTATAGAGTGTAGGGTATAGAGTGTAGGGTATAGAGTGTATGTTATAGAGTGTAGGGTATAGAGTGTATGGTATAGAGTGTGGGGTATAAAGTGTAGAGTGTAGGGTATGGAGTGTAGGGTATAGAGTGTATGGTATAGAGTGTAGAGTGTAGGGTAAAGAGTGTAGGGTATAGAGTGTAGGGTATAGAGTGTAGAGTGTAGGGTAAAGAGTGTAGGGCATAGAGTGTAGGGTATAGAGTGTTGAGTGTAGGGTATAGAGTGTAGGGTATAGAGTGCAGGTTGTAGAGTGTAGGGTATAGAGTGTATGGTATAGAGTGTAGGGTATAAAGTGTAGAGTGTAGTGTATAGAGTGTAGGGTATAGAGTGTAGGGTATAGAGTGTAGGGTATAGAGTGTAGGCTATAGAGTGTAGAGTGTAGGGTGTAGAGTGTAGGGTATAGAGTGTAGGGTATAGAGTGTGGAGTAGAGAGTGTAGGGTATAGAGTGTAGGGTATAGAATGTAGAGTGTAGAGTGTAGGGTGTAGAGTGCAAAGTGTAGGGTATAGAGTGTAAGGTATAGAGTGTAGTGTATAGAGTGTATGTTATAGAGTGTAGGGTATAGAGTGTAGAGTTTAGGGTATAGAGTGTAGTGTATAGAGTGTATGGTATAGAGTGTATGGTATAGAGTGTAGAGTGTAGGGTATAGAGTGTAGGGTATAGAGTGTAGGGTATAGAGTGTAGGGTATAGAGTGTAGGGTATAGAGTGTATGGTATAGAGTGTAGGGTATAAAGTGTAGAGTGTAGTGTATAGAGTGTAGGGTATAGAGTGTAGGGTATAGAGTGTAGGGTATAGAGTGTAGGCTATAGAGTGTAGAGTGTAGGGTGTAGAGTGTAGGGTATAGAGTGTAGGGTATAGAGTGTGGAGTAGAGAGTGTAGGGTATAGAGTGTAGGGTATAGAATGTAGAGTGTAGAGTGTAGGGTGTAGAGTGCAAAGTGTAGGGTATAGAGTGTAAGGTATAGAGTGTAGTGTATAGAGTGTATGTTATAGAGTGTAGGGTATAGAGTGTAGAGTTTAGGGTATAGAGTGTAGTGTATAGAGTGTATGGTATAGAGTGTATGGTATAGAGTGTAGAGTGTAGGGTATAGAGTGTAGGGTATAGAGTGTAGGGTATAGAGTGTAGGGTATAGAGTGTAGGGTATAGAGTGTAGAGTGTAGGGTATAGAGTGTAGGGTATAGAGTGTAGGGTATAGAGTGTAGGGTATAGAGTGTAAGGTATAGAGTGTAGGTTATAGAGTGTAGGGTATAGAGTGTAGGGTATAGAGTGTAGATTATAGAGCGTAGGGTGTAGGGTATAGAGTGTAGGGTATAGAGTGTAGGGTATAGAGTGTAGAGTGTAGGGTATAGAGTGTATGGTATAGAGTGTGGGGTATAAAGTGTAGAGTGTAGGTTATGGAGTGTAGGGTATAGAGTGTATGGTATAGAGTGTAGGGTATAAAGTGTAGAGTGTAGGGTATAGAGTGTAGGGTATAGAGTGTAGAGTGTAGGGTAAAGAGTGTAGGGCATAGAGTGTAGGGTATAGAGTGTTGAGTGTAGGGTATAGAGTGTAGGGTATAGAGTGCAGGTTGTAGAGTGTAGGGTATAGAGTGTATGGTATAGAGTGTAGGGTATAAAGTGTAGAGTGTAGTTTATAGAGTGTAGGGTATAGAGTGTAGGGTATAGAGTGTAGGGTATAGAGTGTAGGCTATAGAGTGTAGAGTGTAGGGTGTAGAGTGTAGGGTATAGAGTGTAGGGTATAGAGTGTGGAGTAGAGAGTGTAGGGTATAGAGTGTAGGGTATAGAATGTAGAGTGTAGAGTGTAGGGTGTAGAGTGCAAAGTGTAGGGTATAGAGTGTAAGGTATAGAGTGTAGTGTATAGAGTGTATGTTATAGAGTGTAGGGTATAGAGTGTAGAGTTTAGGGTATAGAGTGTAGTGTATAGAGTGTATGGTATACAGTGTATGGTATAGAGTGTAGAGTGTAGGGTATAGAGTGTAGGGTATAGAGTGTAGGGTATAGAGTGTAGGGTATAGAGTGTAGAGTGTAGGGTATAGAGTGAAGGGTATAGAGTGTAGGGTATAGAGTGTAGGGTATAGAGTGTAAGGTATAGAGTGTAGGTTATAGAGTGTAGGGTATAGAGTGTAGGGTATAGAGTGTAGCTTATAGAGCGTAGGGTGTAGGGTATAGAGTGTAGGGTATAGAGTGTAGGGTATAGAGTGTAGAGTGTAGGGTATAGAGTGTATGGTATAGAGCATAGGGTGTAGAGTGTAGGGTATAGAGTGTAGAGTTTAGGGTATAGAGTGTGGGGCTTAGAGTGTATGGTATACAGTGTAGAGTGTAGGGTATAGAGTGTAGGGTATAGAGTGTAGGGTATAGAGTGTAGAGTGTAGGGTATAGAGTGTAGGGTATAGAGTGCAGGTTGTAGAGTGTAGGGTATAGAGTGTAGGGTATAGAGTGTAGGGTATAAAGTGTAGAGTGCAGGGTATAGAGTGTATAGTGTAGGGTATAGAGTGTAGGGTATAGAGTGTAGGGTATAGAGTGTATAGTGTAGGGTATAGAGTGTATGCTATAGAGTGTATGGTGTAGAGTGTATGGTATAGAGTGTAGGGTATAGAGTGTAGGGTATAGAGTGTAGGGTATAGAGTGTATGTTATAGAGTGTAGGGTATAGAGTGTAGAGTGTAGGGAATAGAGTTTAGAGTGTAGGGTATAGAGTGTAGGGTATAGAGTGTAAGGTATAGAGTGTAGAGTGTAGGGTATAGAGTGTAGGGTATAGAGTGTAGGGTATAGAGTGTAGGGTAAAGAGTGTAGAGTGTAGGGTACAGAGTGCAGGGTGTAGAGTGTAGGGTATAGAGTGTAGAGTGTAGGGTGTAGAGTGTAGGGTGTAGAGTGTAGGGTGTAGAGTGTAGGGTGTAGGGTATAGAATGTAGGGTATAGAGTGTAGGGTATAGAGTGTAGGGTGTAGAGTGTAGGGTATAGAGTGTAGGGTATAGAGTGTAGGTTATAGAGTGTAGGGTGTAGGGATTAGAGTGTAGGGATTAGAGTGTACGGTGTAGAGTGTAGGGTGTAGAGTGTAGGGTATAGAGTGTAGGGTATAGAGTGTAGGGTATAGAGTGTAGAGTGTAGGGATTAGAGTGTAGGGATTAGAGTGTAGGGTATAGACTGTAGGGTATAGAGTGTAGGGTATAGAGTGTAGAGTGTAGGGTATAGAGTGTAGGGTATAGAGTAGAGTGTAGAGTGTAGGGTATAGAGTGTAGAGTGTAGGGGATAGAATGTAGGGTATAGATTGTAAGGTGTAGAGTGTAGGGTATAGAGTGTATGGTATAGAGTGTGGGGTATAAAGTGTAGAGTGTAGGGTATGGAGTGTAGGGTATAGAGTGTATGGTATAGAGTGTAGAGTGTAGGGTAAAGAGTGTAGGGTATAGAGTGTAGGGTATAGAGTGTAGAGTGTAGGGTAAAGAGTGTAGGGCATAGAGTGTAGGGTATAGAGTGTTGAGTGTAGGGTATAGAGTGTAGGGTATAGAGTGCAGGTTGTAGAGTGTAGGGTATAGAGTGTATGGTATAGAGTGTAGGGTATAAAGTGTAGAGTGTAGTGTATAGAGTGTAGGGTATAGAGTGTAGGGTATAGAGTGTAGGGTATAGAGTGTAGGCTATAGAGTGTAGAGTGTAGGGTGTAGAGTGTAGGGTATAGAGTGTAGGGTATAGAGTGTGGAGTAGAGAGTGTAGGGTATAGAGTGTAGGGTATAGAATGTAGAGTGTAGAGTGTAGGGTGTAGAGTGCAAAGTGTAGGGTATAGAGTGTAAGGTATAGAGTGTAGTGTATAGAGTGTATGTTATAGAGTGTAGGGTATAGAGTGTAGAGTTTAGGGTATAGAGTGTAGTGTATAGAGTGTATGGTATAGAGTGTATGGTATAGAGTGTAGAGTGTAGGGTATAGAGTGTAGGGTATAGAGTGTAGGGTATAGAGTGTAGGGTATAGAGTGTAGGGTATAGAGTGTAAGGGAAAGAGTGTAGGGTATAAAGTGTAGAGTGTAGTGTATAGAGTGTAGGGTATAGAGTGTAGGGTATAGAGTGTAGGGTATAGAGTGTAGGCTATAGAGTGTAGAGTGTAGGGTGTAGAGTGTAGGGTATAGAGTGTAGGGTATAGAGTGTGGAGTAGAGAGTGTAGGGTATAGAGTGTAGGGTATAGAATGTAGAGTGTAGAGTGTAGGGTGTAGAGTGCAAAGTGTAGGGTATAGAGTGTAAGGTATAGAGTGTAGTGTATAGAGTGTATGTTATAGAGTGTAGGGTATAGAGTGTAGAGTTTAGGGTATAGAGTGTAGTGTATAGAGTGTATGGTATAGAGTGTATGGTATAGAGTGTAGAGTGTAGGGTATAGAGTGTAGGGTATAGAGTGTAGGGTATAGAGTGTAGGGTATAGAGTGTAGGGTATAGAGTGTAGAGTGTAGGGTATAGAGTGTAGGGTATAGAGTGTAGGGTATAGAGTGTAGGGTATAGAGTGTAAGGTATAGAGTGTAGGTTATAGAGTGTAGGGTATAGAGTGTAGGGTATAGAGTGTAGCTTATAGAGCGTAGGGTGTAGGGTATAGAGTGTAGGGTATAGAGTGTAGGGTATAGAGTGTAGAGTGTAGGGTATAGAGTGTATGGTATAGAGCATAGGGTGTAGAGTGTAGGGCATAGAGTGTAGAGTTTAGGGTATAGAGTGTGGGGCATAGAGTGTATGGTATACAGTGTAGAGTGTAGGGTATAGAGTGTAGGGTATAGAGTGTAGGGTATAGAGTGTAGAGTGTAGGGTATAGAGTGTAGGGTATAGAGTGCAGGTTGTAGAGTGTAGGGTATAGAGTGTAGGGTATAAAGTGTAGGGTATAAAGTGTAGAGTGTAGGGTATAGAGTGTATAGTGTAGGGTATAGAGTGTAGGGCATAGAGTGTAGGGTATAGAGTGTAGGGTATAGAGTGTATAGTGTAGGGTATAGAGTGTATGCTATAGAGTGTATGGTGTAGAGTGTATGGTATAGAGTGTAGGGTGTAGAGTGTATGGTATAGAGTGTAGGGTATAGAGTGTAGTGTATAGAGTGTAGGGTATAGAGTGTATGTTATAGAGTGTAGGGTATAGAGTGTAGAGTGTAGGGAATAGAGTTTAGAGTGTAGGGTATAGAGTGTAGGGTATAGAGTGTAAGGTATATAGTGTAGAGTGTAGGGTATAGAGTGTAGGGTATAGAGTGTAGGGTAAAGAGTGTAGAGTGTAGGGTACAGAGTGCAGGGTGTAGAGTGTAGGGTATAGAGTGTAGAGTGTAGGGTGTAGAGTGTAGGGTGTAGAGTGTAGGGTGTAGAGTGTAGGGTGTAGGGTATAGAGTGTAGGGTATAGAGTGTAGGGTATAGAGTGTAGGGTGTAGAGTGTAGGGTGTAGAGTGTAGGGTATAGAGTGTAGGGTATAGAGTGTAGGGTATAGAGTGTAGGTTATAGAGTGTAGGGTGTAGGGATTAGAATGTAGGGATTAGAGTGTAGGGTGTAGAGTGTAGGGTGTAGAGTGTAGGGTATAGAGTGTAGGGTATAGAGTGTAGGGTATAGAGTGTAGAGTGTAGGGATTAGAGTGTAGGGATTAGAGTGTAGGGTATAGACTGTAGGGTATAGAGTGTAGGGTATAGAGTGTAGAGTGTAGGGTATAGAGTGTAGGGTATAGAGTAGAGTGTAGAGTGTAGGGTATAGAGTGTAGAGTGTATGGGATAGAATGTAGGGTATAGAGTGTAAGGTGTAGAGTGTAGGGTATAGAGTGTATGGTATAGAGTGTGGGGTATAAAGTGTAGAGTGTAGGGTATGGACTGTAGGGTATAGAGTGTATGGTATAGAGTGTAGGGTATAAAGTGTAGAGTGTAGGGTATAGAGTGTAGGGTATAGAGTGTAGAGTGTAGGGTAAAGAGTGTAGGGCATAGAGTGTAGGGTATAGAGTGTTGAGTGTAGGGTATAGAGTGTAGGGTATAGAGTGCAGGTTGTAGAGTGTAGGGTATAGAGTGTATGGTATAGAGTGTAGGGTATAAAGTGTAGAGTGTAGTGTATAGAGTGTAGGGTATAGAGTGTAGGGTATAGAGTGTAGGGTATAGAGTGTAGGCTATAGAGTGTAGAGTGTAGGGTGTAGAGTGTAGGGTATAGAGTGTAGGGTATAGAGTGTGGAGTAGAGAGTGTAGGGTATAGAGTGTAGGGTATAGAATGTAGAGTGTAGAGTGTAGGGTGTAGAGTGCAAAGTGTACGGTATAAAGTGTAAGGTATAGAGTGTAGTGTATAGAGTGTATGTTATAGAGTGTAGGGTATAGAGTGTAGAGTTTAGGGTATAGAGTGTAGTGTATAGAGTGTATGGTATAGAGTGTATGGTATAGAGTGTAGAGTGTAGGGTATAGAGTGTAGGGTATAGAGTGTAGGGTATAGAGTGTAGGGTATAGAGTGTAGGGTATAGAGTGTAGAGTGTAGGGTATAGAGTGTAGGGTATAGAGTGTAGGGTATAGAGTGTAGGGTATAGAGTGTAAGGTATAGAGTGTAGGTTATAGAGTGTAGGGTATAGAGTGTAGGGTATAGAGTGTAGCTTATAGAGCGTAGGGTGTAGGGTATAGAGTGTAGGGTATAGAGTGTAGGGTATAGAGTGTAGAGTGTAGGGTATAGAGTGTATGGTATAGAGCATAGGGTGTAGAGTGTAGGGTATAGAGTGTAGAGTTTAGGGTATAGAGTGTGGGGCATAGAGTGTATGGTATACAGTGTAGAGTGTAGGGTATAGAGTGTAGGGTACAGAGTGTAGGGTATAGAGTGTAGAGTGTAGGGTATAGAGTGTAGGGTATAGAGTGCAGGTTGTAGAGTGTAGGGTATAGAGTGTAGGGTATAGAGTGTAGGGTATAAAGTGTAGAGTGTAGGGTATAGAGTGTATAGTGTAGGGTATAGAGTGTAGGGTATAGAGTGTAGAGTATAGAGTGTATAGTGTAGGGTATAGAGTGTATGCTATAAAGTGCATGGTGTAGAGTGTATGGTATAGAGTGTAGGGTGTAGAGTGTATGGTATAGAGTGTAGGGTATAGAGTGTAGGGTATAGAGTGTATGTTATAGAGTGTAGGGTATAGAGTGTAGAGTGTAGGGAATAGAGTTTAGAGTGTAGGGTATAGAGTGTAGGGTATAGAGTGTAAGGTATATAGTGTAGAGTGTAGGGTATAGAGTGTAGGGTATAGAGTGTAGGGTATAGAGTGTAGGGTAAAGAGTGTAGAGTGTAGGGTACAGAGTGCAGGGTGTAGAGTGTAGGGTATAGAGTGTAGAGTGTAGGGTGTAGAGTGTAGGGTGTAGAGTGTAGGGTGTAGAGTGTAGGGTGTAGGGTATAGAGTGTAGGGTATAGAGTGTAGGGTATAGAGTGTAGGGTGTAGAGTGTAGGTTATAGAGTGTAGGGTGTAGGGATTAGAGTGTAGGGATTAGAGTGTAGGGTGTAGAGTGTAGGGTGTAGAGTGTAGGGTATAGAGTGTAGGGTATAGAGTGTAGAGTGTAGGGATTAGAGTGTAGGGATTAGAGTGTAGGGTATAGACTGTAGGGTATAGAGTGTAGGGTATAGAGTGTAGGGTATAGAGTGTAGGGTATAGAGTGTAGGGAATAGAGTGTAGAGTGTAGGGTGTAGAATGAAAAGTGTAGGGTATAGAGTGTAGGGTATAGAGTGTAGGGTATAGAGTGTATGGTATAGAGTGTATAGTATAGAGTGTAGGGTATAGAGTGTATGGTATAGAGTGTAGGGTATAGAGTGTAGAGTGTAGGGTATAGAGTGTAGGCTATAGAGTGTAGGGTATAGAGTGTAGAGTGTAGGGTATAGAGTGTAGGGTGTAGAGTGTAGGGTATAGAGTGTTGGGTGTAGAGTGCAGGGTGTAGAGTGTATGGTATAGAGTGTAGGGTATAGAGTGTAGGGTATAGAGTGTAGAGTGTAGGGTATAGAGTGTAGGGTATAGAGCTTAGGGTGTAGAGTGTAGGATATAGATTGTAGAGTTTAGGGTATAGAGTGTGGGGCATAGAGTGTATGGTATACAGTGTAGAGTGTAGAGTGTAGGGTATAGAGTGTATAGTGTAGGGTATAGAGTGTAGGGTATAGAGTGTAGGGTGTAGAGTGTAGGGTGTAGAGTGTAGGGTGTAGAGTGTAGGGTGTAGAGTGTATGGTATAGAGTGTAGAGTGTAGGGTATAGAGTGTAGGGTATAGAGTGTAGGGTATAGAGTGTAGGGTGTAGAGTGTAGGGTATAGAGTGTAGAGTGTAGGGTATAGAGTGTAGGGTATAGAGTGTAGGGTGTAGAGTGTAGGGTGTAGAGTGTATGGTATAGAGTGTAGGGTATAGAGTGTAGGGTATAGAGTGTAGAGTGTAGGGTATAGAGTGTAGGGTATAGAGCTTAGGGTGTAGAGTGTAGGATATAGATTGTAGAGTTTAGGGTATAGAGTGTGGGGCATAGAGTGTATGGTATACAGTGTAGAGTGTAGAGTGTAGGGTATAGAGTGTATAGTGTAGGGTATAGAGTGTAGGGTATAGAGTGTAGGGTGTAGAGTGTAGGGTGTAGAGTGTAGGGTGTAGAGTGTAGGGTGTAGAGTGTATGGTATAGAGTGTAGAGTGTAGGGTATAGAGTGTAGGGTATAGAGTGTAGGGTATAGAGTGTAGGGTGTAGAGTGTAGGGTATAGAGTGTAGAGTTTAGGGTAGAGAGTGTGGGGCATAGAGTGTACGGTATACAGTGTAGAGTGTAGGGTATAGAGTGTATAGTGTAGGGTATAGAGTGTAGGGTATAGAGTGTATGGTATAGAGTGTAGGGTACAAAGTGTAGAGTGTAGGGTATACAGTGTATGGTATAGAGTGTAGGGTATAAAGTGTAGAGTGTAGGGTATAGAGTGTAGGGTATAGAGTGTAGGGTATAGAGTGTAGGGTAAAGAGTGTAGAGTGTAGGGTACAGAGTGCAGGGTGTAGAGTGTAGGGTATAGAGTGTAAAGTGTAGAGTGTAGGGTGTAGAGTGTAGGGTATAGAGTGTAGGGTATAGAGTGTAGGGTATAGAGTGTAGGGTATAAAGTGTAGGGTGTAGGGTATAGAGTGTAGGGTATAGAGTGCAGGTAGTAGAGTGTAGGGTATAGAGTGTATGGTATAGGGTGTAGGGTATAAAGTGTAGGGTATAGAGTGTAGGGTATAGAGTGTAGGGTATAGAGTGTGGAGTATAGAGTGTAGGGTATAGAATGTAGAGTGTAGAGTGTAGGGTGTAGAGTGCAAAGTGTAGGGTATAGAGTGTAGAGTATATAGTGTAGAGTGTAGGGTATAGAGTGTAGGGTATAGAGTGTAGGGTATAGAGTGTGGAGTATAGAGTGTAGGGTATAGAATGTAGAGTGTAGAGTGTAGGGTGTAGAGTGCAAAGTGTAGGGTATAGAGTGTAAGATATAGAGTGTAGTGTATAGAGTGTATGTTATAGAGTGTAGGGTATAGAGTGTAGAGTTTAGGGTATAGAGTGTAGTGTATAGATTGTATGGTATAGAGTGTAGAGTATAGAGTGTATAGTGTAGGGTATAGAGTGTATGCTATAAAGTGCATGGTGTAGAGTGTATGGTATAGAGTGTAGGGTGTAGAGTGTATGGTATAGAGTGTAGGGTATAGAGTGTAGGGTATAGAGTGTATGTTATAGAGTGTAGGGTATAGAGTGTAGAGTGTAGGGAATAGAGTTTAGAGTGTAGGGTATAGAGTGTAGGGTATAGAGTGTAAGGTATATAGTGTAGAGTGTAGGGTATAGAGTGTAGGGTATAGAGTGTAGGGTATAGAGTGTAGGGTAAAGAGTGTAGAGTGTAGGGTACAGAGTGCAGGGTGTAGAGTGTAGGGTATAGAGTGTAGAGTGTAGGGTGTAGAGTGTAGGGTGTAGAGTGTAGGGTGTAGAGTGTAGGGTGTAGGGTATAGAGTGTAGGGTATAGAGTGTAGGGTATAGAGTGTAGGGTGTAGAGTGTAGGTTATAGAGTGTAGGGTGTAGGGATTAGAGTGTAGGGATTAGAGTGTAGGGTGTAGAGTGTAGGGTGTAGAGTGTAGGGTATAGAGTGTAGGGTATAGAGTGTAGAGTGTAGGGATTAGAGTGTAGGGATTAGAGTGTAGGGTATAGACTGTAGGGTATAGAGTGTAGGGTATAGAGTGTAGGGTATAGAGTGTAGGGTATAGAGTGTAGGGAATAGAGTGTAGAGTGTAGGGTGTAGAATGAAAAGTGTAGGGTATAGAGTGTAGGGTATAGAGTGTAGGGTATAGAGTGTATGGTATAGAGTGTATAGTATAGAGTGTAGGGTATAGAGTGTATGGTATAGAGTGTAGGGTATAGAGTGTAGAGTGTAGGGTATAGAGTGTAGGCTATAGAGTGTAGGGTATAGAGTGTAGAGTGTAGGGTATAGAGTGTAGGGTGTAGAGTGTAGGGTATAGAGTGTTGGGTGTAGAGTGCAGGGTGTAGAGTGCATGGTGTAGAGTGCAGGGTATAGAGTGTAGGGTATAGAGTGTAGGGTATAAAGTGTAGAGTGTAGGGTATAGAGTGTAGGGTATAGAGTGTAGGGTGTAGAGTGTAGGGTGTAGAGTGTATGGTATAGAGTGTAGGGTATAGAGTGTAGGGTATAGAGTGTAGAGTGTAGGGTATAGAGTGTAGGGTATAGAGCTTAGGGTGTAGAGTGTAGGATATAGATTGTAGAGTTTAGGGTATAGAGTGTGGGGCATAGAGTGTATGGTATACAGTGTAGAGTGTAGAGTGTAGGGTATAGAGTGTATAGTGTAGGGTATAGAGTGTAGGGTATAGAGTGTAGGGTGTAGAGTGTAGGGTGTAGAGTGTAGGGTGTAGAGTGTAGGGTGTAGAGTGTATGGTATAGAGTGTAGAGTGTAGGGTATAGAGTGTAGGGTATAGAGTGTAGGGTATAGAGTGTAGGGTGTAGAGTGTAGGGTATAGAGTGTAGAGTTTAGGGTAGAGAGTGTGGGGCATAGAGTGTACGGTATACAGTGTAGAGTGTAGGGTATAGAGTGTATAGTGTAGGGTATAGAGTGTAGGGTATAGAGTGTATGGTATAGAGTGTAGGGTACAAAGTGTAGAGTGTAGGGTATACAGTGTATGGTATAGAGTGTAGGGTATAAAGTGTAGAGTGTAGGGTATAGAGTGTAGGGTATAGAGTGTAGGGTATAGAGTGTAGGGTAAAGAGTGTAGAGTGTAGGGTACAGAGTGCAGGGTGTAGAGTGTAGGGTATAGATTGTAAAGTGTAGAGTGTAGGGTGTAGAGTGTAGGGTATAGAGTGTAGGGTATAGAGTGTAGGGTATAGAGTGTAGGGTATAAAGTGTAGGGTGTAGGGTATAGAGTGTAGGGTATAGAGTGCAGGTAGTAGAGTGTAGGGTATAGAGTGTATGGTATAGGGTGTAGGGTATAAAGTGTAGGGTATAGAGTGTAGGGTATAGAGTGTAGGGTATAGAGTGTGGAGTATAGAGTGTAGGGTATAGAATGTAGAGTGTAGAGTGTAGGGTGTAGAGTGCAAAGTGTAGGGTATAGAGTGTAGAGTATATAGTGTAGAGTGTAGGGTATAGAGTGTAGGGTATAGAGTGTAGGGTATAGAGTGTGGAGTATAGAGTGTAGGGTATAGAATGTAGAGTGTAGAGTGTAGGGTGTAGAGTGCAAAGTGTAGGGTATAGAGTGTAAGATATAGAGTGTAGTGTATAGAGTGTATGTTATAGAGTGTAGGGTAGAGAGTGTAGAGTTTAGGGTATAGAGTGTAGTGTATAGATTGTATGGTATAGAGTGTATGGTATAGAGTGTAGAGTGTAGGGTATAGAGTGTAGGGTGTAGAGTGTAGGGTATAGAGTGTAGGGTATAGAGTGTAGGTTATAGAGTGTAGCGTATAGAGCGTAGGGTGTAGGGTATAGAGTGTAGGGTATAGAGTGTAGGGTATAGAGTGTAGGGTATAGAGTGTATGGTATAGAGCTTAGGGTGTAGAGTGTAGGGTATAGAATATAGAGTTTAGGGTAGAGAGTGTGGGGCATAGAGTGTATGGTATACAGTGTAGAGTGTAGGGTATAGATTGTATAGTGTAGGGTATAGAGTGTAGGGTATAGAGTGTATGGTATAGAGTGTAGGGTATAAAGTGTAGAGTGTAGGGTATAGAGTGTATGGTATAGAGTGTAGGGTATAAAGTGTAGAGTGTAGGGTATAGAGTGTAGGGTATAGAGTGTAGGCTATAGAGTGTAGAGTTTAGAGTGTAGGGTATAGAATGTAGAGTGTAGGGTGTAGAGTGTAAAGTGTAGGGTATAGAGTGTAGGATATAGAGTGTAGAGTGTAGGGTATAGAGTGTAGGGTATACAGTGTATGGTATAGAGTGTAGGGTATAGAGTGTAGAGTGTAGGGTACAGAGTGTAGGGTATAGAGTGTAGGGTATAGAGTGTAGGGTATAGATTGTAGGGTATAGGGTATAGGGTATAGAATGTATGGTGTAGAGTGTAGGGTATAGAGTGTAGGGTGTAGGGTGTAGAGTGTGGGGTGTAGAGTGGTGTAGAGTGTAGGATGTAGAGTGTATGGTATAGAGTGTAGGGTATAGAGTATAGCGTGTATGGTATAGAGTGTAGTGTATAGAGTGTAGGGTATAGGGTATAGAGTGTAGGGTATAGAGTGTAGGGTATAGATTTTAGAGTGTAGGGTATAGAGTGTAAGGTATAGAGTGTAGGGTGTGGAGTGTAGGGTATAGAGTGTAGGGTATAGAGTGTATGGTATAGAGTGTAGGGTATAGAGTGTATGGTATAGAGTGTAGAGTGTAGGGTATAGAGTGTATTTTATAGAGTGTAGGGTATAGAGTGTAGGGTATAGAGTGTAGAGTGTAGGGTATAGAGTGTAGGGTATAGAGTGTAGAGTGTAGGGTATAGAGTGTAGGGTATAGAGTGTAGGGTATAGAGTGTAGAGTGTAGGGATTAGAGTGTAGGGATTAGAGTGTAGGGATTAGAGTGTAGGGATTAGAGTGTAGGGTATAGAGTGTAGGGTATAGAGTGTAGGGTATAGAGTGTAGGGTATAGTGTGTATGGTATAGAGTGTAGGGTATAAAGTGTAGAGTGTATGGTATAGAGTGTAGGGTATAGAGTGTAAAGTGTAGGGTATAGAGTGTATGGTATAGAGTGTAGGGTGTAGAGTGTATGGTATAGAGTGTAGGGTATAGAGTGTAGAGTGTAGGGTATAGAGTGTAGGGTATAGAGTGTAGGGTATAGAGTGTAGGGTTTAGAGTGTAGGGTATAGAGTATAGGGTACAGAGTGTAGAGTGTAGGGTATAGAGTGTAGGGTACAGAGTGTAGGGTGTAGAGTGTAGGGTATAGAGTGTATAGTGTAGGGTATAGAGTGTAGGGTATAGAGTGTAGGGTACAGAGTGTAGGGTGTAGAGTGTAGGGTATAGAGTGTAGAGTGTAGGGTATAGAGTGTAGGGTATAGAGTGTAGGGTATAGAGTGTAGGGTATAGAGTGTAGGGTGTAGAGTGTAGGGTATAGAGTGTAGAGTTTAGGGTAGAGAGTGTGGGGCATAGAGTGTATGGTATACAGTGTAGAGTGTAGGGTATAGAGTGTATAGTGTAGGGTATAGAGTGTAGGGTATAGAGTGTATGGTATAGAGTGTAGGGTATAAAGTGTAGAGTGTAGGGTATAGAGTGTATGGTATAGAATGTAGGGTATAAAGTGTAGAGTGTAGGGTATAGAGTGTAGGGTATAGAGTGTATGGTATAGAGTGTAGGGTATAGAGTGTAGGGTAAAGAGTGTAGAGTGTAGGGTACAGAGTGCAGGGTGTAGAGTGTAGGGTATAGAGTGTAGAGTGTAGAGTGTAGGGTGTAGAGTGTAGGGTATAGAGTGTAGGGTATAGAGTGTAGGGTATAGAGTGTAGGGTATAAAGTGTAGGGTGTAGGGTATAGAGTGTAGGGTATAGAGTGCAGTTTGTAGAGTGTAGGGTATAGAGTTCATGGTATAGAGCTTAGGCTGTAGAGTGTAGGGTATAGAATGTAGAGTTTAGGGTAGAGAGTGTGGGGCATAGAGTGTATGGTATACAGTGTAGAGTGTAGGGTATAGAGTGTATAGTGTAGGGTATAGAGTGTAGGGTATAGAGTGTAGGGTATAAAGTGTAGGGTATAATGTGTAGAGTGTAGGGTATAGAGTGTAGGGTATAAAGTGTAGAGTGTAGGGTTTAGAGTGTAGGGTATAGAGTGTAGGCTATAGAGTGTAGAGTTTAGAGTGTAGGGTATAGAATGTAGAGTGTAGGGTGTAGAGTGTAAAGTGTAGGGTATAGAGTGTAGGATATAGAGTGTAGAGTGTAGGGTATAGAGTGTAGGGTATAGAGTGTAGGGTATAGAGTGTAGGGTATAGATTGTAGGGTATAGGGTATAGGGTATAGAGTGTATGGTGTAGAGTGTAGGGTATAGAGTGTAGGGTGTAGGGTGTAGAGTGTGGGGTGTAGAGTGGTGTAGAGTGTAGGATGTAGAGTGTATGGTATAGAGTGTAGGGTATAGAGTATAGCGTGTATGGTATAGAGTGTAGTGTATAGAGTGTAGGGTATAGTATATAGAGTGTAGGGTATAGAGTGTAGGGTATAGATTTTAGAGTGTAGGGTATAGAGTGTAAGGTATAGAGTGTAGGGTGTGGAGTGTAGGGTATAGAGTGTAGGGTATAGAGTGTATGGTATAGAGTGTAGGGTATAGAGTGTATGGTATAGAGTGTAGAGTGTAGGGTATAGAGTGTATTTTATAGAGTGTAGGGTATAGAGTGTAGGGTATAGAGTGTAGAGTGTAGGGTATAGAGTGTAGGGTATAGAGTGTAGAGTGTAGGGTATAGAGTGTAGGGTATATAGTGTAGGGTATAGAGTGTAGAGTGTAGGGATTAGAGTGTAGGGATTAGAGTGTAGGGTATAGAGTGTAGAGTGTAGAGTATAGAGTGTAGGGTATAGAGTGTAGGGATTAGAGTGTAGGGATTAGAGTGTAGGGATTAGAGTGTAGGGATTAGAGTGTAGGGTATAGAGTGTAGGGTATAGAGTGTAGGGTATAGAGTGTAGGGTATAGTGTGTATGGTATAGAGTGTAGGGTATAAAGTGTAGAGTGTATGGTATAGAGTGTAGGGTGTAAAGTGTATGGTATAGAGTGTAGGGTATAAAGTGTAGAGTGTATGGTATAGAGTGCAGGGTGTAGAGTGTAGGGTGTAGAGTGTAGGGTATAAAGTTTAGGGTATAGTGTGTAGGGTATATAGAGTAGAGTGTAGGGTATAGAGTGTAGAGTGTAGGGTATAGAGTGTAGGGTGTAGAGTGTAGGGTATAGAGTGTAGGGTATAGAGTGTAGAGTGTAGGGTATAGAGTGTAGGGTGTAGAGTGTAGGGTATAGAGTGTAGGGTATAGAGTATATGGTATAGAGAGTATGGTATAGAGTGTAGGGTATAGAGTGTAGGGTATAGAGTGTAGAGTGTAGGGTATAGAGTGTAGGGTATAGAGTGTAGAGTGTAGGGTATAGAGTGTAGGGTATAGAGTGTAGGGTATAGAGTGTAGGGTATAGAGTGTAGAGTGTAGGGTATAGAGTGTATGGTATAGAGTGTAGGGTATAGAGTGTAGAGTGTAGGGTATAGAGTGTAGAGTGTAGGGTATAGAGTGTAGAGTGTAGGGTATAGAGTGTATGGTATAGAGTTTAGGGTGTAGAGTGTAGGGTATAGAGTGTAGAGTTTAGGGTATAGAGTGTGGGGCATAGAGTGTATGGTATACAGTGTAGAGTGTAGAGTGTAGGGTATAGAGTGTAGCGTATAGAGCGTAGGGTGTAGGGTATAGAGTGTAGGGTATAGAGTGTAGAGTGCAGGGTATAGAGTGTAGGGTATAGAGCTTAGGGTGTAGAGTGTAGGGTATAGAGTGTAGAGTTTAGGGTATAGAGTGTGGGGCATAGAGTGTATGGTATACAGTGTAGAGTGTAGGGTATAGAGTGTATAGTGTAGGGTATAGAGTGTAGCGTATAGAGCGTAGGGTGTAGGGTATAGAGTGTAGGGTATAGAGTGTAAGGTATAGAGTGTAGGGTATAGAGCTTAGGGTGTAGAGTGTAGGGTATTGAGTGTAGAGTTTAGGGTATAGAGTGTGGGGCATAGAGTGTATGGTATACAGTGTAGAGTGTAGGGTATAGAGTGTATAGTGTAGGGTATAGAGTGTAGGGTATAGAGTGTAGGGTATAGAGTGTATGGTATAGAGTGTAGGGTATAAAGTGTAGAGTGTAGGGTATAGAGTGTAGGGTATAGAGTGTATGGTATAGAGTGTAGAGTGTAGGGTATAGAGTGTAGGGTATAGAGTGTAGAGTGTAGGGATTAGAGTGTAGGGTATAGAGTGTAGGGTATAGAGTGTAGAGTGTAGGGTATAGAGTGTAGGGTATAGAGTGTAGAGTGTAGGGTATAGAGTGTAGGGTATAGAGTGTAGAGTGTAGGCTATAGAGTGTAGGCTATAGAGTGTAGAGTATAGAGTGTAGGGTATAGAGTGTAGGGTATAGAATGTAGATTGTAAAGTGTAGGGTATAGAGTGTAGTGTATAGAGTGTATGTTATAGAGTGTAGGGTGTAGAGTGTAGAGTGTAAGGTATAGAGTGTAGTGTATAGAGTGTATGTTATAGAGTGTAGGGTGTAGAGTGTAGAGTGTAGGGTATAGAGTGTAGGGTATAGAGTGTAGGGTATAGAGTGTAGGGTATAGAGTGTAGGGTATACAGTGTATGGTATAGAGTGTAGGGTATAGAATGTGGGGTATAGAGTGTAGGGTATAGATTGTAGGGTATAGGGTATAGAGTGTATGGTGTAGAGTGTAAGGTATAGAGTGTATAGTGTAGGGTATAGAGTGTAAGGTATAGAGTGTAGGTTATAGAGTGTAGGGTATAGAGTGTAGAGTGTAGGGTATAGAGTGTATGGTATAGAGTGTAGGGTGTAGAGTGTATGGTATAGAGTGTAGTGTATAGAGTGTAGTGTATAGAGTGTAGGGTATAGAGTGTAGGGTATAAAGTGTAGAGTGTAGGGTATAGAGTGTATGCTGTAGAGTGTATGGTGTAGAGTGTATGGTATAGAGTGTAGGGTATAGAGTGTAGAGTGTACGGTATAGTGTGTAGGGTATAGAGTGTAGGGTATAGAGTGTATGTTATAGGGTATAGAGTGTAGAGTGTAGGGTATAGAGATTAGAGTGTAGGGTATAGAGTGTAGGGTATAGAGTGTAAGGTATAGAGTGTATGGTGTAGAGTGTAGGGTATAGAGTGTAGGGTATAGAGTGTTTGGTATAGAGTGTAGGGTATAGAGTGTATGGTATAGAGTGTAGGGTATAGAGTGTAGAGTGTAGGGTATAGAGCTTAGGGTGTAGAGTGTAGGGTATAGAGTGTAGAGTTTAGGGTATAGAGTGTGGGGCATAGAGTGTATGGTATACAGTGTAGAGTGTAGGGTATAGAGTGTATAGTGTAGGGTATAGAGTGTAGGGTATAGAATGTAGGGTATAGAGTGTATGGTATAGAGTGTAGGGTATAAAGTGTAGAGTGTAGGGTATAGAGTGTAGGGTATAGAGTGTATGGTATAGAGTGTAGAGTGTAGGGTATAGAGTGTAGGGTATAGAGTGTAGAGTGTAGGGATTAGAGTGTAGGGTATAGAGTGTAGAGTGTAGGGTATAGAGTGTAGGGTATAGAGTGTAGAGTGTAGGGTATAGAGTGTAGGGTATAGAGTGTAGGGTGTAGGATATAGAGTGTAGGCTATAGAGTGTAGGCTATAGAGTGTATGTTATAGGGTATAGAGTGTAGAGTGTAGGGTATAGAGATTAGAGTGTAGGGTATAGAGTGTAGGGTATAGAGTGTAAGGTATAGAGTGTATGGTGTAGAGTGTAGGGTATAGAGTGTAGGGTATAGAGTGTTTGGTATAGAGTGTAGGGTATAGAGTGTATGGTATAGAGTGTAGGGTATAGAGTGTAGAGTGTAGGGTATAGAGCTTAGGGTGTAGAGTGTAGGGTATAGAGTGTAGAGTTTAGGGTATAGAGTGTGGGGCATAGAGTGTATGGTATACAGTGTAGAGTGTAGGGTATAGAGTGTATAGTGTAGGGTATAGAGTGTAGGGTATAGAATGTAGGGTATAGAGTGTATGGTATAGAGTGTAGGGTATAAAGTGTAGAGTGTAGGGTATAGAGTGTAGGGTATAGAGTGTATGGTATAGAGTGTAGAGTGTAGGGTATAGAGTGTAGGGTATAGAGTGTAGAGTGTAGGGATTAGAGTGTAGGGTATAGAGTGTAGAGTGTAGGGTATAGAGTGTAGGGTATAGAGTGTAGAGTGTAGGGTATAGAGTGTAGGGTATAGAGTGTAGGGTGTAGGATATAGAGTGTAGGCTATAGAGTGTAGGCTATAGAGTGTAGGCTATAGAGTGTAGAGTATAGAGTGTAGGGTATAGAGTGTAGGGTATAGAATGTAGAGTGTAAAGTGTAGGGTATAGAGTGTAGTGTATAGAGTGTATGTTATAGATTGTAGGGTATAGAGTGTAGAGTGTAAAGTATAGAGTGTAGTGTATAGAGTGTATGTTATAGAGTGTAGGGTGTAGAGTGTAGAGTGTAGGGTATAGAGTGTAGAGTGTAGGGTATAGAGTGTAGGGTGTAGGGTATAGAGTGTGGCATATAGAGTATAGGGTGTAGATTGTAGGGTATAGAGTGTAGGGTGTAGGGTATAGAGTGTAGGGTATAGAGTGTAGGGTATAGAGTGTAGGGTATAGAGTGTAGGGTATAGAGTGTAGGGAATAGAGTGTAGGGTGTAAGGTGTAGAGTGTAGGGTATAGAGTGTAGGGTATATACAGTAGGGTATAGAGTGTAGGCTATAGAGTGTAGGGTATAGAGTGTAGAGTGTAGGGTATAGAGTGTAGGGTATAGAGTGTAGGGTATAGAGTGTAGGGTATAGAGTGTAGGGTATAGGGTATAGAGTGTAAGGTGTAGAGTGTAGGGTGTAGAGTGTAGGGTATAGAGTGTAGGGTATAGAGTGCAGGGTGTAGGGTATAGAGTGTAGGTTATAGAGTGTAGGGTATAGAGTGTAGGGTATAGAGTGTAGGGTATAGAGTGTATGGTATAGAGTGTAGGGTATATAGTGTAGAGTGTAGGGTATAGAGCTTAGGGTGTAGAGTGTAGGGTATACAGTGTAGAGTGTAGGGTATAGAGTGTATAGTGTAGGTTATAGAGTGTAGGGTATAGAGTGTAGGGTATAGAGTGTATGGTATAGAGTGTAGGGTATAAAGTGTAGAGTGTAGGGTATAGAGTGTAGGGTATAGAGTGTATGGTATAGAGTGTAGAGTGTAGGGTATAGAGTGTAGGGTATAGAGTGTAGAGTGTAGGGATTAGAGTGTAGGGTATAGAGTGTAGGGTATAGAGTGTAGAGTGTAGGGTATAGAGTGTAGGGTATAGAGTGTAGAGTGTAGGGTATAGAGTGTAGGGTATAGAGTGTAGGGTGTAGGATATAGAGTGTAGAGTATAGAGTGTAGGGTATAGAGTGTAGGGTATAGAATGTAGAGTGTAAAGTGTAGGGTATAGAGTGTAGTGTATAGAGTGTATGTTATAGAGTGTAGGGTATAGAGTGTAGAGTGTAAGGTATAGAGTGTAGTGTATAGAGTGTATGTTATAGAGTGTAGGGTGTAGAGTGTAGAGTGTAGGGTATAGAGTGTAGGGTACAGAGTGTAGGGTATAGAGTGTAGGGTATACAGTGTATGGTATAGAGTGTAGGGTATAGAGTGTAGAGTATAGGGTATAGAGTGTAGGGTATAGAGTGTGGGGTATAGAGTGTAGGGTATAGATTGTAGGGTATAGGGTATAGAGTGTATGGTGTAGAGTGTAAGGTATAGAGTATATAGTGTAGGGTATAGAGTGTAGGGTATAGAGTGTAGGTTATAGAGTGTAGGGTATAGAGTGTAGAGTGTAGGGTATAGAGTGTATGGTATAGAGTGTAGGGTGTAGAGTGTATGGTATAGAGTGTAGGGTATAGAGTGTAGTGTATAGAGTGTAGTGTATAGAGTGTAGGGTATAGAGTGTAGGGTATAGAGTGTAGAGTGTAGGGTATAGAGTGTAGGGTGTAGAGTGTAGGGTGTAGGGTATAGAGTGTAGGGTATAGAGTGTAGGGTATAGAGTGTAGGGTATAGAGTGTAGGGTATAGAGTGTAGGGTGTAGGGATTAGAGTGTAGGGTGTAGAGTGTATGGTATAGAGTGTAGGGTATAGAGTGTAGGGTATAGAGTGTATGTTATAGAGTGTAGGGTATAGAGTGTAGAGTGTAGGGTATAGAGTTTAGAGTGTAGGGTATAGAGTGTAGGGTATAGAGTTTAGGGTATAGAGTGTAGGGTATAGAGTGTAGGGTATAGGGTGTAGGGTATAGAGTGTAGGGTATAGAGTGTAGGGTAAAGAGTGTAGACTGTAGGGTATAGAGTGTAGGGTACAGAGTGTAGGGTGTAGAGTGTAGGGTGTAGAGTGTAGGGTGTAGAGTGTAGCGTATAGAGTGTAGGGTATAGAGTGTAGGGTATAGAGTGTAGGGTATAGAGTGTAGGGTGTAGAGTGTAGGGTGTAGAGTGTAGGGTATAGAGTGTAGGGTATAGAGTGTAGGGTATAGAGTGTAGGGTGTAGAGTGTAGGGTGTAGAGTGTAGGGTATAGAGTGTAGGGAGTAGAGTGTAGGGTATAGAGTGTAGAGTGTAGGGTATAGAGTGTAGAGTGTAGGGAGTAGAGTGTAGAGTGTAGGGTATAGAGTGTAGAGTGTAGGGTGTAGGGTATAGAGTGTAGGGTATAGAGTGTAGGGTGTAGAGTGTAGGGTATAGAGTGTAGAGTGTAGGGTATAGAGTGTAGGGTGTAGGGTATAGAGTGTGGCGTATAGAGTATAGGGTGTAGAGTGTAGGGTATAGAGTGTAGGGTGTAGGGTACAGAGTGTAGAGTGTAGGGTATAGAGTGTAGGGTATAGAGTGTAGGGTATAGAGTGTAGGTATAGAGTGTAGGGAATCGAGTGTAGGGTGTAAGGTGTAGAGTGTAGGGTATAGAGTGTAGGGTATATACAGTAGGGTATAGAGTGTAGGCTATAGAGTGTAGGGTATAGAGTTTAGAGTGTAGAGTGTAGGGTATAGAGTGTAGGGTATAGAGTGTAGGGTATAGAGTGTAGGGTATAGAGTGTAGGGTATAGGGTATAGAGTGTAAGGTGTAGAGTGTAGGGTGTAGAGTGTAGGGTATAGAGTGTAGGGTATAGAGTGTAGGGTGTAGGGTATAGAGTGTAGGGTATAGAGTGTAGGGTATGGAGTTTAGGGTATAGAGTGTATGGTATAGAGTGTAGGGTATAGAGTGTAGAGTGTAGGGTATAGAGCTTAGGGTGTAGAGTGTAGGGTATAGAATGTAGAGTTTAGGGTATAGAGTGTGGGGCATAGAGTGTATGGTATACAGTGTAGAGTGTAGGGTATAGAGTGTATAGTGTAGGGTATAGAGTGTAGGGTATAGAGTGTAGGGTATAGCGTGTATGGTATAGAGTGTATGGTATAAAGTGTAGAGTGTAGGGTATAGAGTGTAGGGTATAGAGTGTATGGTATAGAGTGTAGAGTGTAGGGTATAGATTGTAGGGTATAGAGTGTAGAGTGTAGGGATTAGAGTGTAGGGTATAGAGTGTAGGGTATAGAGTGTAGAGTGTAGGGTATAGAGTGTAGGGTATAGAGTGTAGAGTGTAGGGTATAGAGTGTAGGGTACAGAGTGTAGGGTGTAGGATATAGAGTGTAGGCTATAGAGTGTAGGCTATAGAGTGTAGGCTATAGAGTGTAGAGTATAGAGTGTAGGGTATAGAGTGTAGGGTATAGAATGTAGAGTGTAAAGTGTAGGGTATAGAGTGTAGTGTATAGAGTGTATGTTATAGAGTGTAGGGTATAGAGTGTAGAGTGTAAGGTATAGAGTGTAGTGTATAGAGTGTATGTTATAGAGTGTAGGGTGTAGAGTGTAGAGTGTAGGGTATAGAGTGTAGGGTATAGAGTGTAGGGTATAGAGTGTAGGGTATAGAGTGTAGGGTATACAGTGTATGGTATAGAGTGTAGGGTATAGAGTGTAGAGTGTAGGGTATATAGTGTAGGGTATAGAGTGTGGGGTATAGAGTGTAGGGTATAGATTGTAGGGTATAGGGTATAGAGTGTATGGTGTAGAGTGTAAGGTATAGAGTGTATAGTGTAGGGTATAGAGTGTAGGGTATAGAGTGTAGGTTATAGAGTGTAGGGTATAGAGTGTAGAGTGTAGGGTATAGAGTGTATGGTATAGAGTGTAGGGTGTAGAGTGTATGGTATAGAGTTTAGGGTATAGAGTGTAGTGTATAGAGTGTATTGTATAGAGTGTAGGGTATAGAGTGTAGGGTATAGAGTGTAGAGTGTAGGGTATAGAGTGTATGCTGTAGAGTGTATGGTGTAGAGTGTATGGTATAGAGTGTAGGGTATAGAGTGTAGAGTGTACGGTATAGAGTGTAGGGTATAGAGTGTAGGGTATAGATTGTATGTTATAGGGTATAGAGTGTAGAGTGTAGGGTATAGAGTTTAGAGTGTAGGGTATAGAGTGTAGGGTATAGAGTGTAAGCTATAGAGTGTAGGGTGTAGAGTGTAGGGTATAGAGTGTAGGGTATAGAGTGTATGGTATAGAGTGTAGGGTATAGAGTGTATGGTATAGAGTGTAGGGTATAGAGTGTAGAGTGTAGGGTATAGAGTGTAGGGTATAGAGTGTAGAGTGTAGGGTATAGAGTGTAGGGTATAGAGTGTAGGGTGTAGAGTGCAGGGTGTAGAGTGTAGGGATTAGAGTGTAGGGTATAGAGTGTAGAGTGTAGGGTATAGAGTGTAGGGTATAGAGTGTAGAGTGTAGGGAATAGATTGTAGGGTATAGAGTGTAGGGTATAGAGTGTATGGTATAGAGTGTAGGGTATACAGTGTAGAGTGTATGGTATAGAGTGTAGGGTATAAAGTGTAGAGTGTAGGGTAAAGAGTGTATGGTATAGAGTGTAGGGTGTAGAGTGTATGGTATAGAGTGTAGAGTGTAGGGTATAGAGTGTAGGGTATAGAGTGTAGGGTATAGAGTGTAGAGTGTAGGGTATAGAGTGTAGGGTACAGAGTGCAGAGTGTAGGGTATAGAGTGTAGGGTATATAGTGTAGAGTGTAGGGAATAGAGTGTAAAGTGTAGGGTATAGAGTGTAGGGTATAGAGTGTAGGGTATAGAGTGTAGAGTGTAGGGTATAGAGTGTAGGGTATAGAGTGTAGGGTATAGAGTGTAGGGTATAGAGTGTAGAGTGTAGGGTATAGAGTGTAGGGTATAGAGTGTAGGGTATAGAGTGTAGGGTATAGAGTGTAGGGTATAGAGTGTAGAGTGTAGGGTATAGAGTGTAGGGTATAGAGTGTAGGGTATAGAGTGTAGGGTATAGAGTTTAGAGTGTAGGGTATAGAGTGTAGGGTATAGAGTGTAAGGTATAGAGTGTAGAGTGTAGGGTATAGAGTGTAGGGTATAGAGTGTAGGGTATAGAGTCTAGGGTATAGAGTGTAGGGTAAAGAGTGTAGAGTGTAGGGTACAGAGTGCAGGGTGTAGAGGGTAGGGTATAGAGTGTAGAGTGTAGGGTGTAGAGTGTAGGGTATAGAGTGTAGGGTGTAGAGTGTAGGGTGTAGGGTATAGAGTGTAGGGTATAGAGTGTAGGGTATAGAGTGTAGGGTGTAGAGTGTAGAGTGTAGGGTGTAGAGTGTAGGGTATAGAGTGTAGGGTATAGAGTGTAGGGTATAGAGTGTAGGGTGTAGGGATTAGAGTGTAGGGTGTAGAGTGTATGGTATAGAGTGTAGGGTATAGAGTGTAGGGTATAGAGTGTAGGGTAAAGAGTGTATGTTATAGAGTGTAGGGTATAGAGTGTAGAGTGTAGGGTATAGAGTTTAGAGTGTAGGGTATAGAGTGTAGGGTATAGAGTGTAGGGTATAGAGTGTAGGGTATAGGGTGTAGGGTATAGAGTGTAGGGTATAGAGTGTAGGGTAAAGAGTGTAGAGTGTAGGGTATAGAGTGTAGGGTACAGAGTGTAGGGTGTAGAGTGTAGGGTGTAGAGTGTAGGGTGTAGAGTGTAGCGTATAGAGTGTAGGGTATAGAGTGTAGGGTATAGAGTGTAGGGTATAGAGTGTAGGGTGTAGAGTGTAGGGTGTAGAGTGTAGGGTGTAGAGTGTAGGGTATAGAGTGTAGGGTATAGAGTGTAGGGTATAGAGTGTAGGGTATAGAGTGTAGGGTGTAGAGTGTAGGGTGTAGAGTGTAGGGTATAGAGTGTAGGGAGTAGAGTGTAGGGTATAGAGTGTAGAGTGTAGGGTATAGAGTGTAGAGTGTACGGAGTAGAGTGTAGAGTGTAGGGTATAGAGTGTAGAGTGTAGGGTGTAGGGTATAGAGTGTAGGGTATAGAGTGTAGGGTGTAGAGTGTAGGGTATAGAGTGTAGAGTGTAGGGTATAGAGTGTAGGGTGTAGGGTATAGAGTGTGGCGTATAGAGTATAGGGTGTAGAGTGTAGGGTATAGAGTGTAGGGTGTAGGGTATAGAGTGTAGAGTGTAGGGTATAGAGTGTAGGGTATAGAGTGTATGGTATAGAGTGTAGGGTATAGAGTGTAGGGAATAGAGAGTAGGGTGTAAGGTTTAGAGTGTAGGGTAGAGAGTGTAGGGTATATACTGTAGGGTATAGAGTGTAGGCTATAGAGTGTAGGGTATAGAGTGTAGAGTGTAGGGTATAGAGTGTAGGGTATAGAGTGTAGGGTATAGAGTGTAGGGTATAGAGTGTAGGGTATAGGGTATAGAGTGTAAGGTGTAGAGTGTAGGGTGTAGAGTGTACCCTACACTCTATACCGTACACTCTATACCCTACACTCTACACTCTATACCCTACAATCTATACGCCACACTCTATACCCTACAGTCTATACCCTACACTCTATACCCTACACTCTACACTCTATACCATACACTCTACACTCTATACCCTACACTCTATACCCTACACTCTATACCCTACACTCTATACCATACACTCTACACCCTACACTCTAATCCCTACACCCTACACTCTATACCCTACACTCTATACCCTACACTCTATACCCTACACTCTACACCCTACACTCTATACCCTACACTCTATACCCTACACATTATACCCTACACCCTACACTCTACACCCTACACTCTATACCCTACACTCTACACCCTACACTCTACACTCTATACCCTACCCTCTACACCCTGCACTCTGTACCCTACACTCTACACTCTTTACCCTACACTCTATACCCTAGACTCTATACCCTACACTCTATACCCTACACTCTACACCCTACACTCTACACCTTACACTCTATACCCTATACCCTACACTCTATACCCTACACTCTATACCCTACACTCTATACCCTACACTCTATACCCTACACTCTACACTCTATACCCTACACTCTATAGCCTACACTCTATACCCTACAGTATATACCCTACACTCTCTACCCTACACTCTACACCTTACACCCTACACTCTATTCCCTACACTCTATACCCTACACTCTATACCATACACTCTATACCCTACACTCTATACCCTACACTCTACACTCTATACCCTACACCCTACACTCTATACCCTACACTCTACACCCTATACTCTATACGCCACACTCTATACCCTACACCCTACACTCTATACCCTACACTCTACACTCTATACCCTACACCCTACACTCTATACCCTACACTCTATACCCTACACCCTACACTCTACACTCTATACCCTACACTCTACACTCTACTCTGTACACTCTACACTCTATACCCTACACTCTACACTCTATAGACTACACTCTACTCCCTACACTCTATACCCTACACTCTACACCCTACACTCTACACCCTACACTCTATACCCTACACTCTATACCCTACACTCTATACCCTACACTCTACACCCTACACTCTACACCCTACACTCTACACCCTACACTCTACACCCTACACTCTATACCCTACACTCTATACCCTACACTCTATACGCTACACTCTACACCCTACACACTACACCCTACACTCTACACCCTACACGCTGTACCCTACACTCTATACCCTACACTCTACACTCTTTACCCTACACTCTATACCCTACACTCTATACCCTACACCCTATATCCTACACTCTATACCCTACACTCTATACCCTACACTCTATACCCTACACTCTAAACTCTATACCCTACACTCTACACTCTATACCCTACACTCTATAACATACACTCTTTACCCTACACTCTATACCCTACACTCTATACCCTACACTCTATACCATACACTCTACACCCTACACTCTAATCCCTACACCCTACACTCTATACCCTACACTCTATACCCTACACTCTATACCCTACACTCTACACCCTACACTCTACACTCTACACCCTACACTCTATACCCTACACTCTATACCCTACACTCTATACCCTACACCCTACACTCTACACCCTACACTCTATACCCTACACTCTACACCCTACACTCTACACTCTATACCCTACCCTCTACACCCTGCACTCTGTACCCTACACTCTACACTCTTTACCCTACACTCTATACCCTAGACTCTATACCCTACACTCTATACCCTACACTCTATACCCTACACTCTACACTCTATACCTTACACTCTATACCCTACACTCTATACCCTACACTCTAAACTCTATACCCTACACTCTATACCCTACACTCTATACCCTACACTCTATACCCTACACTCTACACTCTATACCCTACACTCTATACCCTACACTCTATACCCTACACTCTATACCATACACTCTATACCCTACACTCTACACTCTATACCCTACACTCTATACCCTACACTCTATACCCTACACTCTACACTCTATACCCTACACTCTATACCCTACACTCTATACCCTACACTTTACACTCTATACCCTACACTCTACACTATATACCCTACACTCTATACCCTACACTCTGCACTCTGTACCCTACACTCTATACCCTACACTCTACACTCTATACCCTACACTCTATACCCTACACTCTATACCCTACACTCTACACTCTATACCATACACTCTACACCCTACACTCTATACCATACACTCTATACCCTACACTCTACACTTTATACCCTACACTCTATACCATACACTCTACACTGTATACCCTACACTCTATACCATACACTCTATACCCTACACTCTATACCCTACAATCTAATCCCTACACTCTACACTCTATACCCTACACTCTATACCCTACATTCTACACTCTATACCCTACACTCTAATCCCTACACTCTACACCCTGCACTCTACACCCTACACTCTATACCCTACACTCTATACCCTACACTCTACACTCTATACCCTACACTCTATACCCTACACTCTACACTCTATACCCTACACTCTATACCATACACTCTATACCCTACACTCTATACCATACACTCTATACCCTACACTCTATACCCTACACTCTACACCCTACACTCTATAGCTTACACTCTATACCCTACACTCTATACCCTACACTCTAAACTCTATACCCTACACTCTACACTCTATACCCTATAACATACAATCTATACCCTACACTCTATACCCTACACTCTATACCGTACACTCTACACTCTATACCCTACACTCTATACCATACACTCTACACCATACACTCTACAGCATACACTCTATACCCTACACTCTACACTCTATACCCTACACTCTATACCCTACACTCTATACACTACACTCTATACACTACACTCTATACCCTACACTCTATACCATACACTCTACACCCTACACTCTATACCATACACTCTATACCCTACACTCTACACTCTATACCCTACACTCTATAACCTACACTCTATACCCTACACTCTATACCCTACACTATACACTCTATACCTTGCACTCTACACCATACACTCTATACCCTATACCCTACAATCTATACCCTACACTCTATACCCCACACTCTATACCCTACACTCTATACCCTACACTCTACACTCTATACCCTACACTCTATACCATACACTGTATACCCTACACTCTATACCCTACACTCTATACCCTACACTCTATACCCTACACTCTATACCCTACACTCTACACTCTACACCCTACACTCTATAACATACACTCTATACACTACACTCTATACCTTACACTCTACACTCTATACCCTACACTCTATAACATACACTCTATACACTACACTCTATACCCTACACTTTACACTCTACATTCTATACCCTACACTCTATACCCTACACTCTATACTCTACACTCTATAGCCTACACTCTATAGCCTACACTCTATAGCCTACACTCTATATCCTACACCCTACACTCTATACCCTACACTCTATACCCTACACTCTACACTCTATACCCTACACTCTATACCCTACACTCTACACTCTATACCCTACACTCTATACCCTACACTCTAATCCCTACACTCTACACTCTATACCCTACACTCTATACCCTACACTCTACACTCTATACCATACACTCTATACCCTACACTCTATACCCTACACTCTACACTTTATACCCTACACTCTATACCATACACTCTATACCCTACACTCTATACCCTACACTCTATACCCTACACTATACACTCTATACCCTACACTCTACACTGTATACCATACACTCTATGCCCCACACTCTATACCCTAAACTCTACACTCTATACCCTACACTCTACACCCTAAGCTCTATACCCTACACTCTACACTCTATACCCTACACTCTATACCATACTCTCTATACCCTAAACTCTATACCCTACACTCTATACCCTACACTCTATACCCTACACTCTATACCCTACACCCTACAATCTATACCCTACACTCTATACCCTACACTCTACACCCTACACTCTACACCTTACACTCTATACCCTATACCCTACACTCTATACCCTACACTCTATACCCTACACTCTATACCCTACACTCTATACCCTACACTCTACACTCTATACCCTACACTCTATAGCCTACACTCTATACCCTACTGTATATACCCTACACTCTATACCCTACACTCTACACCTTACACCCTACACTCTATTCCCTACACTCTATACCTACACTCTATACCCTACACTATATACCCTACACTCTATACCCTACACTCTACACTCTATACCCTACACCCTACAATCTATACCCTACACTCTACACCCTATACTCTATACGCCACACTCTATACCCTACACCCTACACTCTATACCCTACACTCTACACTCTATACCCTACACTCTACACCCTACACTCTATACCCTACACTCTATACCCTACACCCTACACTCTACACTCTATACCCTACACTCTACACTCTACTCCCTACACTCTACACTCTATACCCTACACTCTACACTCTATACCCTACACTCTACTCCCTACACTCTATACCCTACACTCTACACCCTACACTCTACACTCTATACCCTACACTCTATACCCTACACTCTATACCCTACACTCTACACCCTACACTCTACACCCTACACTCTATACCCTACACTCTATACCCTACACTCTATACCCTACACTCTATACCCTACACTCTATACGCTACACTCTACACCCTACACTCTACACCCTACACTCTACACCCTACACTCTGTACCCTACACTCTATACCCTACAGTCTACACTCTTTACCCTACACTCTATACCCTACACTCTATACCCTACACCCTATACCCTACACTCTATACCCTACACTCTATACCCTACACTCTATACCCTACACTCTATACCCTACACTCTAAACTCTATACCCTACAGTCTACACTCTATACCCTACACTCTATAACATACACTCTATACCCTACACTCTATACCCTACACTCTATACCATACACTCTACACCCTACACTCTAATCCCTACACCCTACACTCTATACCCTACACTCTATACCCTACACTCTATACCCTACACTCTATACCCTACACTCTATACCCTACACCCTACACTCTACACCCTACACTCTATACCCTACACTCTACACTCTATACCCTACACTCTATACCCTACACTCTATACACTACACTCTATACACTACACTCTATACCCTACACTCTATACCATACACTCTACACCCTACACTCTATACCATACACTCTATACCCTACACTCTACACTCTATACCCTACACTCTATAACCTACACTCTATACCCTACACTCTATACCCTTCACTAAACACTCTATACCTTACACTCTACACCATACACTCTATACCCTATACCCTACAATCTATACCCTACACTCTATACCCCACACTCTATACCCTACACTCTATACCCTATACTCTACACTCTATACCCTACACTCTATACCATACACTGTATACCCTACACTCTATACCCTACACTCTATACCCTACACTCTATACCCTACACTCTATACCCTACACTCTACACTCTACACCCTACACTCTATAACATACACTCTATACACTACACTCTATACCTTACACTCTACACTCTATACCCTACACTCTATAACATACACTCTATACACTACAATCTATACCCTACACTTTACACTCTACATTCTATACCCTATACTCTATACCCTACACTCTATACTCTACACTCTATAGCCTACACTCTATTGCCTACACTCTATAGCCTACACTCTATATCCTACACCCTACACTCTATACCCTACACTCTATACCCTACACTCTACACTCTATACCCTACACTCTATACCCTACACTCTACACTCTATACCCTACACAATATACCCTACACTCTAATCCCTACACTCTACACTCTATACCCTACACTCTATACCCTACACTCTACACTCTATACCATACACTCTATACCCTACACTCTATACCCTACACTCTACACTTTATACCCTACACTCTATACCATACACTCTATACCCTACACTCTATACCCTATACTCTATACCCTACACTATACACTCTATACCCTACACTCTACACTGTATACCATACACTCTATGCCCCACACTCTATACCCTAAACTCTACACTCTATACCCTACACTCTACACCCTAAGCTCTATACCCTACACTCTACACTCTATACCCTACACTCTATACCATACACTCTATACCCTACACTCTATACCCTACACTCTATACCCTACACTCTATAACCTACACTCTATACCCTACACCCTACACTCTATACCATACACTCTATACCCTACACTCTACACCCTACACTCTACACCTTACACTCTATACCCTATACCCTACACTCTATACCCTACACTCTATACCCTACACTCTATACCCTACACTCTATACCCTACACTCTACACTCTATACCCTACACTCTATAGCCTACACTCTATACCCTACTGTATATACCCTACACTCTATACCCTACACTCTACACCTTACACCCTACACTCTATTCCCTACACTCTATACCCTACACTCTATACCCTACACTCTATACCCTACACTCTATACCCTACACTCTACACTCTATACCCTACACCCTACACTCTATACCCTACAATCTACACCCTATACTCTATACGCCACACTCTATACCCTACACCCTACACTCTATACCCTACACTCTACACTCTATACCCTACACTCTACACCCTACACTCTATACCCTACACTCTATACGCTACACTCTACACCCTACACTCTACACCCTACACTCTACACCCTACACTCTGTACCCTACACTCTATACCCTACAGTCTACACTCTTTACCCTACACTCTATACCCTACACTCTATACCCTACACCCTATACCCTACACTCTATACCCTACACTCTATACCCTACACTCTATACCCTACACTCTAAACTCTATACCCTACACTCTACACTCTATACCCTACACTCTACAACATACACTCTATACCCTACACTCTATACCCTACACTCTATACCCTACACTCTATACCATACACTCTACACCCTACACTCTAATCCCTACACCCTACACTCTATACCCTACACTCAATACCCTACACTCTATACCCTACACTCTACACCCTACACTCTACACTCTACACCCTACACTCTATACCCTACACTCTATACCCTACACTCTATACCCTACACCCTACACTCTACACCCTACACTCTATACCCTACACTCTACACCCTACACTCTACACTCTATACCCTACCCTCTACACCCTGCATTCTGTACCCTACACTCTACACTCTTTACCCTACACTCTATACCCTACACTCTATACCCTACACTCTATACCCTACACTCTATACCCTACACTCTACACTCTATACCTTACACTCTATACCCTACACTCTATACCCTACACTCTAAACTCTATACCCTACACTCTATACCCTACACTCTATACCCTACACTCTATACCCTACACTATACCCTACACTCTACACTCTATACCCTACACTCTATACCCTACACTCTGCACTCTGTACCCTACACTCTATACCTTACACTCTACACTCTATACCCTACACTCTACACCCTACACTCTATACCCTACACTCTACACTCTATACCATACACTCTACACCCTACACTCTATACCATACACTCTATACCCTACACTCTACACTTTATACCCTACACTCTATACCATACACTCTACACTGTATACCCTACACTCTATACCATACACTCTATACCCTACACTCTATACCCTACACTCTAAACTCTATACCCTACACTCTATACACTACACTCTATACCCTACACTCTATACCCTACACTATACCCTACACTCTACACTCTATACCCTACACTCTATACCCTACACTCTATACCCTACACTCTATACCCTACACTCTATACCCTACACTCTACACTCTATACCCTACACTCTATACCCTACACTCTATACCCTACACTCTATACCCTACACTCTACACTCTATACCCTACACTCTGTACCCTACACTCTATACCCTACACTTTACACTCTATGCCCTACACTCTACACTATATACCCTACACTCTATACCCTACACTCTGCACTCTGTACCCTACACTCTATACCTTACACTCTACACTCTATACCCTACACTCTACACCCTACACTCTATACCCTACACTCTACACTCTATACCATACACTCTACACCCTACACTCTATACCATACACTCTATACCCTACACTCTACACTTTATACCCTACACTCTATACCATACACTCTACACTCTATACCCTACACTCTATACCCTACACTCTATACCCTACACTCTACACTCTATACCTTACACTCTATACCCTACACTCTATACCCTACACTCTAAACTCTATACCCTACACTCTATACCCTACACTCTATACCCTACACTCTATACCCTACACTATACCCTACACTCTACACTCTATACCCTACACTCTATACCCTACACTCTATACCCTACACTCTATACCCTACACTCTACACTCTATACCCTACACTCTATACCCTACACTCTATACCCTACACTTTACACTCTATGCCCTACACTCTACACTATATACCCTACACTCTATACCCTACACTCTGCACTCTGTACCCTACACTCTATACCTTACACTCTACACTCTATACCCTACACTCTACACCCTACACTCTATACCCTACACTCTACACTCTATACCATACACTCTACACCCTACACTCTATACCATACACTCTATACCCTACACTCTACACTTTATACCCTACACTCTATACCATACACTCTACACTGTATACCCTACACTCTATACCATACACTCTATACCCTACACTCTATACCCTACACTCTAAACTCTATACCCTACACTCTATACCCTACACTCTATACCCTACACTCTATACCCTACACTATACCCTACACTCTACACTCTATACCCTACACTCTATACCCTACACTCTATACCCTACACTCTATACCCTACACTCTATACCCTACACTCTACACTCTATACCCTACACTCTATACCCTACACTATATACCCTACACTCTATACCCTACACTCTACACTCTATACCCTACACTCTATACCCTACACTCTATACCCTACACTTTACACTCTATGCCCTACACTCTACACTATATACCCTACACTCTATACCCTACACTCTGCACTCTGTACCCTACACTCTATACCTTACACTCTACACTCTATACCCTACACTCTACACCCTACACTCTATACCCTACACTCTACACTCTATACCATACACTCTACACCCTACACTCTATACCATACACTCTATACCCTACACTCTACACTTTATACCCTACACTCTATACCATACACTCTACACTGTATACCCTACACTCTATACCATACACTCTATACCCTACACTCTATACCCTACAATCTAATCCCTACACTCTACACTCTATACCCTACACTCTATACCCTACACTCTACACTCTATACCCTACACTCTAATCCCTACACTCTACACCCTACACTCTACACCCTACACTCTATACCCTACACTCTATACCCTACACTCTACACTCTATACCCTACACTATATACCATACACTCTACACTCTATACCCTACACTCTATACCATACACTCTATACCTTACACTCTATACCTTACACTCTATACCCTACACTCTATACCCTACACTCTATACCCTACACTCTACACCCTACACTCTATACCCTACACTCTAAACTCTATACCCTACACTTTACACTCTATACCCTATAACATACACTCTATACCCTACACTCTATACCCTACACTCTATACCGTACACTCTACACTCTATACCCTACACTCTATACCATACACTCTACACCATACACTCTACAGCATACACTCTATACCCTACACTCTACACTCTATACCCTACACTCTATACCCTACACTCTATACACTACACTCTATACACTACACTCTATACCCTACACTCTATACCATACACTCTACACCCTACACTCTATACCATACACTCTATACCCTACACTCTACACTCTATACCCTACACTCTATAACCTACACTCTATACCCTACACTCTATACCCTACACTATACACTCTATACCTTACACTCTACACCATACACTCTATACCCTATACCCTACAATCTATACCCTACACTCTATACCCCACACTCTATACCCTACACTCTATACCCTACACTCTACACTCTATACCCTACACTCTATAACATACACTGTATACCCTACACTCTATACACTACACTCTATACCCTACACTCTATACCCTACACTCTATACCCTACACTCTACACTTTATACCCTACACTCTATACCCTACACTCTATACCCTACACTCTATACCCTACACTCTATACCCTACACTCTATACCCTACACTCTACACCCTACACTCTATAACATACACTCTATACACTACACTCTATACTTTACACTCTACACTCTATACCCTACAATCTATAACATACACTCTATACACTACACTCTATACCCTACACTTTACACTCTACATTCTATACCCTACACTCTATACCCTACACTCTATACTCTACACTCTATAGCCTACACTCTATAGCCTACACTCTATAGCCTACACTCTATATCCTACACCCTACACTCTATACCCTACACTCTATACCCTACACTCTACACTCTATACCCTACACTCTATACCCTACACTCTACACTCTATACCCTACACTCCAATCCCTACACTCTACACTCTATACCCTACACTCTATACCCTACACTCTACACTCTATACCATACACTCTATACCCTACACTCTATACCCTACACTCTACACTTTATACCCTACACTCTATACCATACACTCTATACCCTACACTCTATACCCTACACTCTATACCCTACACTATACACTCTATACCCTACACTCTACACTGTATACCATACACTCTATGCCCCACACTCTATACCCTAAACTCTACACTCTATACCCTACACTCTACACCCTAAGCTCTATACCCTACACTCTACACTCTATACCCTACACTCTATACCATACACTCTATACCCTACACTCTATACCATACACTCTATACCCTACACTCTATACCCTACACTCTACACCCTACACTCTATACCTTACACTCTATACCCTACACTCTATACCCTACACTCTAAACTCTATACCCTACACTCTACACTCTATACCCTATAACATACACTCTATACCCTACACTCTATACCCTACACACTCTACCGTACACTCTACACTCTATACCCTACACTCTATACCATACACTCTACACCATACACTCTACAGCATACACTCTATACCCTACACTCTACACTCTATACCCTACACTCTATACCCTACACTCTATACACTACACTCTATACACTACACTCTATACCCTACACTCTATACCATACACTCTACACCCTACACTCTATACCATACACTCTATACCCTACACTCTACACTCTATACCCTACACTCTATAACCTACACTCTATACCTTACACTCTATACCCTAAACTATACACTCTATACCTTACACTCTACACCATACACTCTATACCCTATACCCTACAATCTATACCCTACACTCTATACCCCACACTCTATACCCTACACTCTATACCCTACACTCTACACTCTATACCCTACACTCTATAACATACACTGTATACCCTACACTCTATACACTACACTCTATACCCTACACTCTATACCCTACACTCTATACCCTACACTCTACACTCTACACCCTACACTCTATAACATACACTCTATACACTACACTCTATACCTTACACTCTACACTCTATACCCTACACTCTATAACATACACTCTATACACTACACTCTATACCCTACACTTTACACTCTACATTCTATACCCTACACTCTATACCCTACACTCTATACTCTACACTCTATAGCCTACACTCTATAGCCTACACTCTATATCCTACACCCTACACTCTATACCCTACACTCTATACCCTACACTCTACACTCTATACCCTACACTCTATACCTTACACTCTACACTCTATACCCTACACTCTATACCCTACACTCTAATCCCTACACTCTACACTCTATACCCTACACTCTATACTCTACACTCTACACTCTATACCATACACTCTATACCCTACACTCTATACCCTACACTCTACACTTTATACCCTACACTCTATACCATACACTCTATACCCTACACTCTATACCCTACACTCTATACCCTACACTATACACTCTATACCCTACACTCTACACTGTATACCATACACTCTATGCCCCACACTCTATACCCTAAACTCTACACTCAATACCCTACACTCTACACCCTAAGCTCTATACCCTACACTCTATACCATACACTCTATACCCTACACTCTATACCCTACACTCTACACTTTATACCCTACACTCTATACCATACACTCTATACCCTACACTCTATACCCTACACTCTATACCCTACACTATACACTCTATACCCTACACTCTACACTGTGTACCATACACTCTATGCCCCACACTCTATACCCTAAACTCTACACTCTATACCCTACACTCTACACCCTAAGCTCTATACCCTACACTCTACACTCTATACCCTACACTCTATACCATACACTCTATACCCTAAACTCTATACCCTACACTCTATACCCTACACTCTATACCCTACACTCTATACCCTACACCCTACAATATATACCCTACACTCTATACCCTACACTCTACACCCTACACTCTACACCTTACACTCTATACCCTATACCCTACACTCTATACCCTACACTCTATACCCTACACTCTATACCCTACACTCTATACCCTACACTCTACACTCTATACCCTACACTCTATAGCCTACACTCTATACCCTACTGTATATACCCTACACTCTATACCCTACACTCTACACCTTACACCCTACACTCTATTCCCTACACTCTATACCTACACTCTATACCCTACACTCTATACCCTACACTCTATACCCTACACTCTACACTCTATACCCTACACCCTACACTCTATACCCTACACTCTACACCCTATACTCTATACGCCACACTCTATACCCTACACCCTACACTCTATACCCTACACTCTACACTCTATACCCTACACTCTATACCCTACACCCTACACTCTACACTCTATACCCTACACTCTACACTCTACTCCCTACACTCTACACTCTATACCCTACACTCTACACTCTATACCCTACACTCTACTCCCTACACTCTATACCCTACACTCTACACCCTACACTCTACACTCTATACCCTACACTCTATACCGTACACTCTATACCCTACACTCTACACCCTACACTCTACACCCTACACTCTATACCCTACACTCTATACCCTACACTCTATACCCTACATTCTATACGCTACACTCTACACCCTACACTCTACACCCTACACTCTACACCCTACACTCTGTACCCTACACTCTATACCCTACAGTCTACACTCTTTACCCTACACTCTATACCCTACACTCTATACCCTACACCCTATACCCTACACTCTATACCCTACACTCTATACCCTACACTCTATACCCTACACTCTATACCCTACACTCTAAACTCTATACCCTACACTCTACACTCTAATCCCTACACCCTACACTCTATACCCTACACTCTATACCCTACACTCTATACCCTACAATCTATACCCTACACTCTATACCCTACACCCTACACTCTACACCCTACACTCTATACCCTACACTCTACACTCTATACCCTACACTCTATACCCTACACTCTATACACTACACTCTATACACTACACTCTATACCCTACACTCTATACCATACACTCTACACCCTACACTCTATACCATACACTCTATACCCTACACTCTACACTCTATACCCTACACTCTATAACCTACACTCTATACCCTACACTCAATACCCTTCACTATACACTCTATACCTTACACTCTACACCATACACTCTATACCCTATACCCTACAATCTATACCCTACACTCTATACCCCACACTCTATACCCTACACTCTATACCCTATACTCTACACTCTATACCCTACACTCTATACCATACACTGTATACCCTACACTCTATACCCTACACTCTATACTCTACACTCTATACCCTACACTCTATACCCTACACTCTACACTCTACACCCTACACTCTATAACATACACTCTATACACTACACTCTATACCTTACACTCTACACTCTATACCCTACACTCTATAACATACACTCTATACACTACACTCTATACCCTACACTTTACACTCTACATTCTATACCCTACACTCTATACCCTACACTCTATACTCTACACTCTATAGCCTACACTCTATTGCCTACACTCTATAGCCTACACTCTATATCCTACACCCTACACTCTATACCCTACACTCTATACCCTACACTCTACACTCTATACCCTACACTCTATACCCTACACTCTACACTCTATACCCTACACAATATACCCTACACTCTAATCCCTACACTCTACACTCTATACCCTACACTCTATACCCTACACTATACACTCTATACCATACACTCTATACCCTACACTCTATACCCTACACTCTACACTTTATACCCTACACTCTATACCATACACTCTATACCCTACACTCTATACCCTACACTCTATACCCTACACTATACACTCTATACCCTACACTCTACACTGTATACCATACACTCTATGCCCCACACTCTATACCCTAAACTCTACACTCTATACCCTACACTCTACACCCTAAGCTCTATACCCTACACTCTACACTCTATACCCTACACTCTATAACATACACTCTATACCCTACACTCTATACCCTACACTCTATACCCTACACTCTATAACCTACACTCTATACCCTACACCCTACACTCTATACCCTACACTCTACACCCTACACTCTACACCTTACACTCTATACCCTATACCCTACACTCTATACCCTACACTCTATACCCTACACTCTATACCCTACACTCTATACCCTACACTCTACACTCTATACCCTATACTCTATAGCCTACACTCTATACCCTACTGTATATACCCTACACTCTATACCCTACACTCTACACCTTACACCCTACACTCTATTCCCTACACTCTATACCCTACACTCTATACCCTACACTCTATACCCTACACTCTATACCCTACACTCTACACTCTATACCCTACACCCTACACTCTACACTCTATACCCTACACCCTACACTCTATACCCTACAATCTACACCCTATACTCTATACGCCACACTCTATACCCTACACCCTACACTCTATACCCTACACCCTACACTCTATACCCTACACTCTATACCCTACACTCTACACTCTATACCCTACACTCTATACCCTACACTCTACACTTTATACCCTACACTCTATACCATACACTCTATACCCTACACTCTATACCCTACACTCTATACCCTACACTATACACTCTATACCCTACACTCTACACTGTATACCATACACTCTATGCCCCACACTCTATACCCTAAACTCTACACTCTATACCCTACACTCTACACCCTAAGCTCTATACCCTACACTCTACACTCTATACCCTACACTCTATAACATACACTCTATACCCTACACTCTATACCCTACACTCTATACCCTACACTCTATAACCTACACTCTATACCCTACACCCTACACTCTATACCCTACACTCTACACCCTACACTCTACACCTTACACTCTATACCCTATACCCTACACTCTATACCCTACACTCTATACCCTACACTCTATACCCTACACTCTATACCCTACACTCTACACTCTATACCCTACACTCTATAGCCTACACTCTATACCCTACTGTATATACCCTACACTCTATACCCTACACTCTACACCTTACACCCTACACTCTATTCCCTACACTCTATACCCTACACTCTATACCCTACACTCTATACCCTACACTCTATACCCTACACTCTACACTCTATACCCTACACCCTACACTCTATACCCTACAATCTACACCCTATACTCTATACGCCACACTCTATACCCTACACCCTACACTCTATACCCTACACTCTACACTCTATACCCTACACTCTACACCCTACACTCTATACCCTACACTCTATACGCTACACTCTACACCCTACACTCTACACCCTACACTCTACACCCTACACTCTGTACCCTACACTCTATACCCTACAGTCTACACTCTTTACCCTACACTCTATACCCTACACTCTATACCCTACACCCTATACCCTACACTCTATACCCTACACTCTATACCCTACACTCTATACCCTACACTCTATACCCTACACTCTAAACTCTATACCCTACACTCTACACTCTATACCCTACACTCTATAACATACACTCTATACCCTACACTCTATACCCTACACTCTATAACATACACTCTATACCCTACACTCTATACCCTACACTCTATACCCTACACTCTATACCATACACTCTACACCCTACACTCTAATCCCTACACCCTACACTCTATACCCTACACTCTATACCCTACACTCTATACCCTACACTCTACACCCTACACTCTAATCCCTACACCCTACACTCTATACCCTACACTCTATACCCTACACTCTATACCCTACACTCTACACCCTACACTCTACACTCTACACCCTACACTCTATACCATACACTGTATACCCTACACTCTATACCCTACACTCTATACCCTACACTCTATACCCTACACTCTATACCCTACACTCTACACTCTACACCCTACACTCTATAACATACACTCTATACACTACACTCTATACCTTACACTCTACACTCTATACCCTACACTCTACACTCTATACCCTACACTCTAATCCCTACACTCTACACTCTATACCCTACACTCTATACCCTACACTCTACACTCTATACCATACACTCTATACCCTACACTCTATACCCTACACTCTACACTTTATACCCTACACTCTATACCATACACTCTATACCCTACACTCTATACCCTACACTCTATACCCTACACTATACACTCTATACCCTACACTCTACACTGTATACCATACACTCTATGCCCCCACTCTATACCCTAAACTCTACACTCTATACCCTACCCTCTACACCCTAAGCTCTATACCCTACACTCTACACTCTATACCCTACACTCTATACCATACACTCTATACCCTACACTCTATACCCTACACTCTATACCCTACACTCTACACTCTATACCTTACACTCTATACCCTACACTCTATACCCTACACTCTAAACTCTATACCCTACACTCTATACCCTACACTCTATACCCTACACTCTATACCCTACACTATACCCTACACTCTACACTCTATACATAGTAACATAGTAACATAGTAACATAGTTAGTAAGGCCGAAAAAAGACATTTGTCCATCCAGTTCAGCCTATATTCCATTATAATAAATACCCAGATCTACGTCCTTCTACAGAACCTAATATATATATACCCTACACTCTATACCCTACACTCTATACCATACACTCTATACCCTACACTCTATACCCTACACTCTATACCCTACACTATACACTCTATACCCTACACTCTACACTGTATACCATACACTCTATGCCCCCACTCTATACCCTAAACTCTACACTCTATACCCTACCCTCTACACCCTAAGCTCTATACCCTACACTCTACACTCTATACCCTACACTCTATACCATACACTCTATACCCTACACTCTATACCCTACACTCTATACCCTACACTCTACACTCTATACCTTAAACTCTATACCCTACACTCTATACCCTACACTCTAAACTCTATACCCTACACTCTATACCCTACACTCTATACCCTACACTCTATACCCTACACTTTACACTCTATGCCCTACACTCTACACTATATACCCTACACTCTATACCCTACACTCTGCACTCTGTGCCCTACACTCTATACCCTACACTCTATACCCTACACTCTATACCCTACACTATACCCTACACTCTACACTCTATACCCTACACTCTATACCCTACACTCTATACCCTACACTCTATACCCTACACTCTATACCCTACACTCTACACTCTATACCCTACACTCTATACCCTACACTCTATACCCTACACTCTATACCCTACACTCTACACTCTATACCCTACACTCTATACCCTACACTCTATACCCTACACTTTACACTCTATGCCCTACACTCTACACTATATACCCTACACTCTATACCCTACACTCTGCACTCTGTGCCCTACACTCTATACCTTACACTCTACACTCTATACCCTACACTCTACACCCTACACTCTATACCCTACACTCTACACTCTATACCATACACTCTACACCCTACACTCTATACCATACACTCTATACCCTACACTCTACACTTTATACCCTACACTCTATACCATACACTCTACACTGTATACCCTACACTCTATACCATACACTCTATACCCTACACTCTATACCCTACAATCTAATCCCTACACTCTACACTCTATACCCTACACTCTATACCCTACACTCTACACTCTATACCCTACACTCTAATCCCTACACTCTACACCCTACACTCTACACCCTACACTCTATACCCTACACTCTACACTCTATACCCTACACTATATACCATACACTCTACACTCTATACCCTACACTCTATACCATACACTCTATACCTTACACTCTATACCATACACTCTATACCCTACACTCTATACCCTACACTCTACACCCTACACTCTATACCTTACACTCTATACCCTACACTCTATACCCTACACTTTAGACTCTATACCCTATAACATACACTCTATACCCTACACTCTATACCCTACACTCTATACCGTACACTCTACACTCTATACCCTACACTCTATACCATACACTCTACACCATACACTCTACAGCATACACTCTATACCCTACACTCTACACTCTATACCCTACACTCTATACCCTACACTCTATACACTACACTCTATACACTACACTCTATACCCTACACTCTATACCATACACTCTACACCCTACACTCTATACCATACACTCTATACCCTACACTCTACACTCTATACCCTACACTCTATAACCTACACTCTATACCCTACACTCTATACCCTACACTATACACTCTATACCTTACACTCTACACCATACACTCCATACCCTATACCCTACAATCTATACCCTACACTCTATACCCCACACTCTATACCCTACACTCTATACCCTACACTCTATACCCTACACTCTACACTTTATACCCTACACTCTATACCATACACTGTATACCCTACACTCTATACCCTACACTCTATACCCTACACTCTATACCCTACACTCTATACCCTACACTCTACACTCTACACCCTACACTCTATAACATACACTCTATACACTACACTCTATACTTTACACTCTACACTCTATACCCTACAATCTATAACATACACTCTATACACTACACTCTATACCCTACACTTTACACTCTACATTCTATACCCTACACTCTATACCCTACACTCTATACTCTACACTCTATAGCCTACACTCTATAGCCTACACTCTATAGCCTACACTCTATATCCTACACCCTACACTCTATACCCTACACTCTATACCCTACACTCTACACTCTATACCCTACACTCTATACCCTACACTCTACACTCTATACCCTACACTCTAATCCCTACACACTACACTCTATACCCTACACTCTATACCCTACACTCTACACTCTATACCATACACTCTATACCCTACACTCTATACCCTACACTCTACACTTTATACCCTACACTCTATACCATACACTCTATACCCTACACTCTATACCCTACACTCTATACCCTACACTATACACTCTATACCCTACACTCTACACTGTATACCATACACTCTATGCCCCACACTCTATACCCTAAACTCTACACTCTATACCCTACACTCTACACCCTAAACTCTATACCCTACACTCTACACTCTATACCCTACACTCTATACCATACACTCTATACCCTACACTCTATACCATACACTCTATACCCTACACTCTATACCCTACACTCTACACCCTACACTCTATACCTTACACTCTATACCCTACACTCTATACCCTACACTCTAAACTCTATACCCTACACTCTACACTCTATACCCTATAACATACACTCTATACCCTACACACTCTACCGTACACTCTACACTCTATACCCTACACTCTATACCATACACTCTACACCATACACTCTACAGCATACACTCTATACCCTACACTCTATACCCTACACTCTATACCCTACACTCTATACACTACACTCTATACACTACACTCTATACCCTACACTCTATACCATACACTCTACACCCTACACTCTATACCATACACTCTATACCCTACACTCTACACTCTATACCCTACACTCTATAACCTACACTCTATACCTTACACTCTATACCCTACACTATACACTCTATACCTTACACTCTACACCATACACTCTATACCCTATACCCTACAATCTATACCCTACACTCTATACCCCACACTCTATACCCTACACTCTATACCCTACACTCTACACTCTATACCCTACACTCTATACCATACACTGTATACCCTACACTCTATACCCTACACTCTATACCCTACACTCTATACCCTACACTCTATACCCTACACTCTACACTCTACACCCTACACTCTATAACATACACTCTATACACTACACTCTATACCTTACACTCTACACTCTATACCCTACACTCTATAACATACACTCTATACACTACACTCTATACCCTACACTTTACACTCTACATTCTATACCCTACACTCTATACCCTACACTCTATACTCTACACTCTATAGCCTACACTCTATAGCCTACACTCTATAGCCTACACTCTATATCCTACACCCTACACTCTATACCCTACACTCTATACCCTACACTCTACACTCTATACCCTACACTCTATACCCTACACTCTACACTCTATACCCTACACTCTATACCCTACACTCTAATCCCTACACTCTACACTCTATACCCTACACTCTATACCCTACACTCTACACTCTATACCATACACTCTATACCCTACACTCTATACCCTACACTCTACACTTTATACCCTACACTCTATACCATACACTCTATACCCTACACTCTATACCCTACACTCTATACCCTACACTATACACTCTATACCCTACACTCTACACTGTATACCATACACTCTATGCCCCACACTCTATACCCTAAACTCTACACTCAATACCCTACACTCTACACCCTAAGCTCTATACCCTACACTCTATACCCTACACTCTATACCCTACACTCTATACCCTACACCCTACGCTCTATACGCTACACTCTATACCCTACACTATACACTCTATATCCTACACTCTACACTGTATACCATACACTCTATGCCCCACACTCTATACCCTAAACTCTACACTCTATACCCTACACTCTACACCCTAAGCTCTATACCCTACACTCTATACCCTGCACTCTGCACTCTATACCCTACACTCTATACCCTACACCCTACGCTCTATACGCTACACTCTATACCCTACACTCTACACTGTATACCATACACTCTATGCCCCACACTCTATACCCTAAACTCTACACTCTATACCCTACACTCTACACCCTAAACTCTATACCATACACTCTATACCCTACACTCTACACTCTATACCCTACACTCTACACTCTATACCCTACACTCTACACTCTATACCCTACACTCTATACCCTAAACTCTATACCCTACACTCTACACCCTACACTCTACACCCTGCACTCTGTACCCTACACTCTATACCCTACACTCTACACTCTGTACCCTACACTCTATACCCTACACTCTATACCCTACACTCTATACCCTACACTCTATACCCTACACTCTATACCATACACTTTACACCCTACACTCTATACCATACACTCTACACTTTATACCCTACACTCTATACCATACACACTATACCCTACACTCTATACCCTACACTCTATACCCTACACTCTATACCCTACACTCTAATCCCTACACTCTAATCCCTACACTCTAATCCCTACACTCTAATCCCTACACTCTATACCCTACACTCTATACTCTACACTCTATATCCTACACTCTAATCCCTACACTCTAATCCCTACACTCTACACTCTATACCCTACACTCTATACCCTACACTCTATACCCTACACTCTACACTCTATACCCTACACTCTACACTCTATACCCTACACTCTATACCCTACACTCTATACTCTACACTCTACACTCTATACCCTACACTCTACACTATATACCCTACACACTATACCCTAAACTCTATACCCTACACTCTACACCCTACACTCTACACCCTGCACTCTGTACCCTACACTCTATACCCTACACTCTACACTCTGTACCCTACACTCTATACCCTACACTCTATACCCTACACTCTATACCCTACACTCTATACCATACACTTTACACCCTACACTCTATACCATACACTCTACACTTTATACCCTACACTCTATACCATACACACTATACCCTACACTCTATACCCTACACTCTATACCCTACACTCTATACCCTACACTCTAATCCCTACACTCTAATCCCTACACTCTAATCCCTACACTCTATACCCTACACTCTACACTCTACACTCTACACTCTATATCCTACACTCTAATCCCTACACTCTAATCCCTACACTCTACACTCTATACCCTACACTCTATACCCTACACTCTATACCCTACACTCTACACTCTATACCCTACACTCTATACCCTACACTCTACACTCTATACCCTACACTCTATACCCTACACTCTACACTCTATACCATACACTCTATACCCTACACTCTATACCATACACTCTATACCCTACACTCTATACCCTACACTCCACACCCTACACTCTATACCTTACACTCTATACCCTACACTCTAAAATCTATACCCTACACTCTATACCCTACACTCTATATCCTATACCCTACACTCTATACACTACACTCTATACCATACACGCTATACCACCAAACCACCATACCACCAAACCAAAATTTTTGCCTGTAGGACATTATTGCAAGAGAGCTTGGCTGAGTAGATTACACAAGAAGGAAAACACACAGCAAGTCAGCAGGATCTAGGAGCAACATGGCAGATGTGACAACCTACATGGTGAGCTGCAGCATGTGCTACATGTTCACAGATCGACCAGAAGAAGAATCCAATTTCACCTGTCAGAAGTGTAGACTAGTGGCCCTTTTAGAAGAAAAGGTGCGGGGTCTGGAAGAAAGAATAGCAACTTTGAAACTCATCAAAGAGAATGAAGACTTTCTAGACAGAACAGAAGCATCTCTACTGGTCACAGAAGGTGCAAAAAGTGTCAGAGAACCTCCAAAAGCAGATGAGTGGAAGCATGTGACCAAAAGAAGCAAGAAGACCATGGAGAAATCACCAACCACACAACTGAAGAACCGATATCAAATCTTTGTAGAGGATGAAGATGGCACACCTAAGAATGAAGCAATACCAGCAAGCAAAAAAGAAAAGGGCACACAGCAACAAGTGACAGCAAAAAGTACAGCCAAGAAGCAACGAAGAGTGGTGGTGGTGGGAGACTCACTACTGAGAGGCACAGAAGCAGCCATCTGCAGACCGGACATAACTGCAAGAGAAGTATGCTGTCTTCCAGGTGCGATGATCAAGGATGTGACCGATAGGATACCAAAGCTCTTCAGCTCCAAGGACGTCCACCCATTTCTTCTGATACATGTTGGCACCAATGACACGGCAAGGAAGGACCTACCGACAATCTGCAAGGACTTTGAAGAGTTGGGGAAGAAAGTAAAGGAACTGGGTGCACAGGTAGTTTTTTCTTCTATCCTTCCAGTAGATGGGCATGGCACCAGGAGATGGAACAGGATCCTTGATGCAAACAACTGGCTAAGACGATGGTGCAGACAACAAGGATTTGGATTCCTGGACCACGGTGTGAATTACTGGTATGATGGACTCCTCGCCAGAGACGGACTACACCTCAACAAACCTGGGAAACACACATTCGCCAGAAGACTCGCTACACTCATCAGGAGGGCGTTAAACTAGAAGAAGAGGGGACGGGAAGAAAAACATTAGACTCGAACAAAGACGACCCAGGAAAACATACTCAGAAGGGAGGTAAGAACATTTCTAAAACAATCCACAGTGAGGAGATTGGAACAAAACAAAATCCTCTAAACTGCATGCTCGCAAACGCCAGAAGCCTGACAAACAAGATGGAAGAACTAGAAGCAGAAATATCTACAGGTAACTTTGACATAGTGGGAATAACCGAGACATGGTTAGATGAAAGCTATGACTGGGCAGTTAACTTACAGGGTTACAGTCTGTTTAGAAAGGATCGTAAAAATCGGAGAGGAGGAGGGGTTTGTCTCTATGTAAAGTCTTGTCTAAAGTCCACTTTAAGGGAGGATATTAGCGAAGGGAATGAGGATGTCGAGTCCATATGGGTTGAAATTCATGGAGGGAAAAATGGTAACAAAATTCTCATTGGGGTCTGTTACAAACCCCCAAATATAACAGAAAGCATGGAAAGTCTACTTCTAAAGCAGATAGATGAAGCTGCAACCCATAATGAGGTCCTGGTTATGGGGGACTTTAACTACCCGGATATTAACTGGGAAACAGAAACCTGTGAAACCCATAAAGGCAACAGGTTTCTGCTAATAACCAAGAAAAATTATCTTTCACAATTGGTGCAGAATCCAACCAGAGGAGCAGCACTTTTAGACCTAATACTATCTAATAGACCTGACAGAATAACAAATCTGCAGGTGGTTGGGCATTTAGGAAATAGCGACCACAATATTGTGCAGTTTCACCTGTCTTTCACTAGGGGGACTTGTCAGGGAGTCACAAAAACATTGAACTTTAGGAAGGCAAAGTTTGAACAGCTTAGAGATGCCCTTAATCTGGTAGACTGGGACAATATCCTCAGAAATGAGAATACAGATAATAAATGGGAAATGTTTAAGAACATCCTAAATAGGCAGTGTAAGCGGTTTATACCTTGTGGGAATAAAAGGACTAGAAATAGGAAAAACCCAATGTGGCTAAACAAAGAAGTAAGACAGGCAATTAACAGTAAAAAGAAAGCATTTGCACTACTAAAGCAGGATGGCACCATTGAAGCTCTAAAAAACTATAGGGAGAAAAATACTTTATCTAAAAAACTAATTAAAGCTGCCAAAAAGGAAACAGAGAAGCACATTGCTAAGGAGAGTAAAACTAATCCCAAACTGTTCTTCAACTATATCAATAGTAAAAGAATAAAAACTGAAAATGTAGGCCCCTTAAAAAATAGTGAGGAAAGAATGGTTGTAGATGACGAGGAAAAAGCTAACATATTAAACACCTTCTTCTCCACGGTATTCACGGTGGAAAATGAAATGCTAGGTGAAATCCCAAGAAACAATGAAAACCCTATATTAAGGGTCACCAATCTAACCCAAGAAGAGGTGCGAAACCGGCTAAATAAGATTAAAATAGATAAATCTCCGGGTCCGGATGGCATACAACCACGAGTACTAAGAGAACTAAGTAATGTAATAGATAAACCATTATTTCTTATTTTTAGTGACTCTATAGCGACAGGGTCTGTTCCGCAGGACTGGCGCATAGCAAATGTGGTGCCAATATTCAAAAAGGGCTCTAAAAGTGAACCTGGAAATTATAGGCCAGTAAGTCTAACCTCTATTGTTGGTAAAATATTTGAAGGGTTTCTGAGGGATGTTATTCTGGATTATCTCAATGAGAATAACTGTTTAACTCCATATCAGCATGGGTTTATGAGAAATCGCTCCTGTCAAACCAATCTAATCAGTTTTTATGAAGAGGTAAGCTATAGGCTGGACCACGGTGAGTCATTGGACGTGGTATATCTCGATTTTTCCAAAGCGTTTGATACCGTGCCGCACAAGAGGTTGGTACACAAAATGAGAATGCTTGGTCTGGGGGAAAATGTGTGCAAATGGGTTAGTAACTGGCTTAGTGATAGAAAGCAGAGGGTGGTTATAAATGGTATAGTCTCTAACTGGGTCGCTGTGACCAGTGGGGTACCGCAGGGGTCAGTATTGGGACCTGTTCTCTTCAACATATTCATTAATGATCTGGTAGAAGGTTTACACAGTAAAATATCGATATTTGCAGATGATACAAAACTATGTAAAGCAGTTAATACAAGAGAAGATAGTATTCTGCTACAGATGGATCTGGATAAGTTGGAAACTTGGGCTGAAAGGTGGCAGATGAGGTTTAACAATGATAAATGTAAGGTTATACACATGGGAAGAGGGAATCAATATCACCATTACACACTGAACGGGAAACCACTGGGTAAATCTGACAGGGAGAAGGACTTGGGGATCCTAGTTAATGATAAACTTACCTGGAGCAGCCAGTGCCAGGCAGCAGCTGCCAAGGCAAACAGGATCATGGGGTGCATTAAAAGAGGTCTGGATACACATGATGAGAGCATTATACTGCCTCTGTACAAATCCCTAGTTAGACCGCACATGGAGTACTGTGTCCAGTTTTGGGCACCGGTGCTCAGGAAGGATATAATGGAACTAGAGAGAGTACAAAGGAGGGCAACAAAATTAATAAAGGGGATGGGAGAACTACAATACCCAGATAGATTAGCGAAATTAGGATTATTTAGTCTAGAAAAAAGACGACTGAGGGGCGATCTAATAACCATGTATAAGTATATAAGGGGACAATACAAATATCTCGCTGAGGATCTGTTTATACCAAGGAAGGTGACGGGCACAAGGGGGCATTCTTTGCGTCTGGAGGAGAGAAGGTTTTTCCACCAACATAGAAGAGGATTCTTTACTGTTAGGGCAGTGAGAATCTGGAATTGCTTGCCTGAGGAGGTGGTGATGGCGAACTCAGTCGAGGGGTTCAAGAGAGGCCTGGATGTCTTCCTGGAGCAGAACAATATTGTATCATACAATTATTAGGTTCTGTAGAAGGACGTAGATCTGGGTATTTATTATAATGGAATATAGGCTGAACTGGATGGACAAATGTCTTTTTTCGGCCTTACTAACTATGTTACTATGTTACTATGTATACTCTATACCCTACACTCTATACCATACACTCTACTTCCTACACTCTACACCACTCTACACCCCACACTCTACACCCTACACCCTACACTCTATACCCTACACTCTACACCATACACTCTATACCCTAAACCCTATACCCTACAATCTATACCCTACACTCTATACCCTACACTCTATACCCTACACTCTACACTCTATATCCTACACTCTATACCCTACACTTTACACTCTACACCGTACACTCTACATTCTATACCCTACACTCTAAACTCTACACTCTATAGCCTACACTCTATACCCTACACTCTATACCCTACACTCTACACTTTATACCCTACACTCTATACCCTACACTCTACACTTTATACCCTACACTCTATACCCTACACTCTAAACTCTACACTCTATAGCCTACACTCTATACCCTACACTCTATACCCTACACTCTACACTTTATACCCTACACTCTATACCCTACACTATACACTCTATACCCTACACTCCACAAATGGATATTTTGTGGAATTTTGAATATGAACTAACAAATCTTCAGGAAGTTTTATGCGTGTAGCTGGATCTATTCCTTAGAGTGTAGGGATATAATATACCCTATGCCCCACACTCTCTACCCTAAACTCTGCATTCTATACCCTACACTCTACACCCTAAGCTCTATACCATACACTCTATACCCTACACTCTATACCCTACACTCTATACCCTACACTCTATACCCTACACCCTACGCGATTTACGCTACACTCTATACCCTACACTCTATACCCTACACTCTATACCCTACACTCTACACCCTACACTCTATACCCTACACTCTATACCCTACACTCTACACTCTATACCATACACTCTATACCATACAATCTATACACTACACTCTATACCCTAAACTCTACACTGTATACCCTACACTCTATAACATACACTCTATACACTACACTCTATATCTTACACTCTATACCCTACACTTTGCACTCTACACCCTACACTCTACACTCTACATTCTATACCCTACACTCTATACTCCACACTCTATACCCTACACTCTATACCCTACACTCTATACCCTACACTCTACACTATATACTCTACACTCTATAGCCTACACTCTATACCCTACACTCTATACCCTACACTCTATACCCTACACTCTATACCCTACACTCTATACCCTACACCCTATACCATACACTCTATACCCTACACTCTACAACCTGCACTCTATTCCCTACACTCTATACCCTACACCCTACACTTTATACCCTACACTCTATACCCTACACTCTATACCCTACACTCTATACCCTACACTCTACACCCTACACTCTACACTCTACACTCTATACCCTACACTCTACACCCTGCACTCTGTACCCTACACTCTACACTCTTTACCCTACACTCTATACCCTACACTCTATACCCTACACTCTATACCCTACACTCTATACCCTACACTCTACACTTTATACCCTAAACTCTATACCATACACTCTATACCCTACACTATACACTTTATACCCTACACTCTATACCATACACTCTATACCCTACACTCTATACCCTACACTATACACTCTATACCCTACACTCTACACTGTATACCATACACTCTATGCCCCACACTCTCTACCCTAAACTCTACACTCTATACCCTACACTCTACATCCTACACTTTATACCCTACACTCTATACCCTACACTCTATACCCTACACTCTATACCCTACACTCTATACCATACACTCTACACCCTACACTCTACACCCTACACTCTACACGCTACACTCTACACCCTACACTCTATACCCTACACTATACACTCTATACCCTACACTCTACACCCTACACTCTGTACCCTACACTCTATACCCTACACTCTATACCCTACACTCTACACTTTATACCCTAAACTCTATACCATACACTCTATACCCTACACTATACACTTTATACCCTACACTCTATACCATACACTCTATACCCTACACTCTATACCCTACACTATACACTCTATACCCTACACTCTACACTGTATACCATACACTCTATGCCCCACACTCTCTACCCTAAACTCTACACTCTATACCCTACACTCTACATCCTACACTTTATACCCTACACTCTATACCCTACACTCTATACCCTACACTCTATACCCTACACTCTACACTCTATACCCTACACTCTATACCATACACTCTACACCCTACACTCTACACCCTACACTCTACACGCTACACTCTACACCCTACACTCTATACCCTACACTATACACTCTATACCCTACACTCTACACTTTATACCCTAAACTCTATACCATACACTCTATACCCTACACTATACACTTTATACCCTACACTCTATACCATACACTCTATACCCTACACTCTATACCCTACACTATACACTCTATACCCTACACTCTACACTGTATACCATACACTCTATGCCCCACACTCTCTACCCTAAACTCTACACTCTATACCCTACACTCTACATCCTACACTTTATACCCTACACTCTATACCCTACACTCTATACCCTACACTCTATACCCTACACTCTACACTCTATACCCTACACTCTATACCATACACTCTACACCCTACACTCTACACCCTACACTCTACACGCTACACTCTACACCCTACACTCTATACCCTACACTATACACTCTATACCCTACACTCTACACCCTACACTCTGTACCCTACACTCTATACCCTACACTCTACACTCTGTACCCTACACTCTATAACCTACACTCTAAACCCTACACTCTATACCCTACACTCTATACCCTACACTCTATACCCTACACTCTACACTCTATACCCTACACTCTATACCATACACTCTACACCCTACACTCTATACCATACACTCTATACCCTACACTTTACACTCTATACCCTACACTCTATACCATACACTCTACACTTTATACCCTACACTCTATACCATACACACTATACCCTACACTCTATACCCTACACTCTATACCCTACACTCTATACCCTACACTCTAATCCCTACACTCTAATCCCTACACTCTAATCCCTACACTCTAATCCCTACACTCTATACCCTACACTCTATACTCTACACTCTACACTCTATACCCTACACTCTAATCCCTACACTCTAATCCCTACACTCTACACTCTATACCCTACACTCTATACCCTACACTCTATACCCTACACTCTACACTCTATACCCTACACTCTATACCCTACACTCTACACTCTATACCCTACACTCTATACCCTACACTCTATAAAATACACTCTATACCCTACACTCTACACTCTATACCATACACTCTATACCCTACACTCTATACCATACACTCTATACCCTACACTCTATACCCTACACTCCACACCCTACACTGTATACCTTACACTCTATACCCTACACTATAAAATCTATACCCTACACTCTATACCCTACACTCTATACCCTATACCCTACACTCTATACACTACACTCTATACCATACACGCTATACTCTATACCCTACACTCTAGACCATACACTCTACATCCTACACTCTACACCACTCTACACCCCACACTCTACACCCTACACCCTACACTCTATACCCTACACTCTACACCATACACTCTATACCCTATACCCTATACCCTACAATCTATACCCTACACTCTATACCCTACACTCTATACCCTACACTCTGTACCCTACACTCTACACTCTATACCCTACACTCTATACCATACACTGTATACCCTACACTCTATACCCTACACTCTACACTCTATATCCTACACTCTATACCCTACACTTTACACTCTACACCCTACACTCTACATTCTATACCCTACACTCTAAACTCTACACTCTATAGCCTACACTCTATACCCTACACTCTATACCCTACACTCTACACTTTATACCCTACACTCTATACCATACACTCTATACCCTACACTCTACACTTTATACCCTACACTCTATACCATACACTCTATACCCTACACTCTATACCCTACACTATACAATCTATACCCTACACTCTACACTGTATACCATACACTCTATGCCCCACACTCTCTACCCTAAACTCTATATTCTATACCCTACACTCTACACCCTAAGCTCTATACCATACACTCTATACCCTACACTCTATACCCTACACTCTATACCCTACACTCTATACCCTACAACCTACGCTCTATACGCTACACTCTATAACCTACACTCTATACCCTACACTCTATACCCTACACTCTATACCCTACACTCTACACCCTACACTCTATACCCTACACTCTACACTCTATACCTACACTCTATACCATACAATCTATACACTACACTCTATACCCTAAACTCTACACTCTATACCCTACACTCTATAACATACACTCTATACACTACACTCTATATCTTACACTCTATACCCTACACTTTGCACTCTACACCCTACACTCTACACTCTACATTCTATACCCTACAATCTATACTCCACACTCTATACCCTACACTCTATACCCTACACTCTATACCCTACACTCTACACTATATACTCTACACTCTATAGCCTACACTCTATACCCTACACTCTACACTCTACACTCTATACCCTACACTCTACACCCTGCACTCTGTACCCTACACTCTACACTCTTTACCCTACACTCTATACCCTACACTCTATACCCTACACTCTATACCCTACACTCTATACCCTACACTTTATACCCTACACTCTATACCATACACTCTATACCCTACACTATACACTTTATACCCTACACTCTATACCATACACTCTATACCCTACACTCTATACCCTACACTATACACTCTATACCCTACACTCTACACTGTATACCATACACTCTATGCCCCACACTCTCTACCCTAAACTCTACACTCTATACCCTACACTCTACATCCTACACTTTATACCCTACACTCTATACCCTACACTCTATACCCTACACTCTATACCCTACACTCTACACTCTATACCCTACACTCTATACCATACACTCTACACCCTACACTCTACACCCTACACTCTACACGCTACACTCTACACCCTACACTCTATACCCTACACTATACACTCTATACCCTACACTCTACACCCTACACTCTGTACCCTACACTCTATACCCTACACTCTACACTCTGTACCCTACACTCTATAACCTACACTCTAAACCCTACACTCTATACCCTACACTCTATACCCTACACTCTATACCCTACACTCTACACTCTATACCCTACACTCTATACCATACACTCTACACCCTACACTCTATACCATACACTCTATACCCTACACTTTACACTCTATACCCTACACTCTATACCATACACTCTACACTTTATACCCTACACTCTATACCATACACACTATACCCTACACTCTATACCCTACACTCTATACCCTACACTCTATACCCTACACTCTAATCCCTACACTCTAATCCCTACACTCTAATCCCTACACTCTAATCCCTACACTCTATACTCTACACTCTACACTCTATACCCTACACTCTAATCCCTACACTCTAATCCCTACACTCTACACTCTATAAACTACACTCTATACCCTACACTCTATACCCTACACTCTACACTCTATACCCTACACTCTATACCCTACACTCTACACTCTATACCCTACACTCTATACCCTACACTCTATAAAATACACTCTATACCCTACACTCTACACTCTATACCATACACTCTATACCCTACACTCTATACCATACACTCTATACCCTACACTCTATACCCTACACGCCACACCCTACACTCTATACCTTACACTCTATACCCTACACTATAAAATCTATACCCTACACTCTATACCCTACACTCTATACCCTATACCCTACACTCTATACACTACACTCTATACCATACACGCTATACTCTATACCCTACACTCTAGACCATACACTCTACATCCTACACTCTACACCACTCTACACCCCACACTCTACACCCTACACCCTACACTCTATACCCTACACTCTACACCATACACTCTATACCCTATACCCTATACCCTACAATCTATACCCTACACTCTATACCCTACACTCTATACCCTACACTCTGTACCCTACACTCTACACTCTATACCCTACACTCTATACCATACACTGTATACCCTACACTCTATACCCTACACTCTACACTCTATATCCTACACTCTATACCCTACACTTTACACTCTACACCCTACACTCTACATTCTATACCCTACACTCTAAACTCTACACTTTATACCCTACACTCTATACCATACACTCTATACCCTACACTCTACACTTTATACCCTACACTCTATACCATACACTCTATACCCTACACTCTATACCCTACACTATACAATCTATACCCTACACTCTACACTGTATACCATACACTCTATGCCCCACACTCTCTACCCTAAACTCTATATTCTATACCCTACACTCTACACCCTAAGCTCTATACCATACACTCTATACCCTACACTCTATACGATACACTCTATACCCTACACTCTATACCCTACACCCTACGCTCTATACGCTACACTCTATAACCTACACTCTATACCCTACACTCTATACCCTACACTCTATACCCTACACTCTACACCCTACACTCTATACCCTACACTCTACACTCTATACCATACACTCTATACCATACAATCTATACACTACACTCTATACCCTAAACTCTACACTCTATACCCTACACTCTATAACATACACTCTATACACTACACTCTATATCTTACACTCTATACCCTACACTTTGCACTCTACACCCTACACTCTACACTCTACATTCTATACCCTACAATCTATACTCCACACTCTATACCCTACACTCTATACCCTACACTCTATACCCTACACTCTACACTATATACTCTACACTCTATAGCCTACACTCTATACCCTACACTCTATACCCTACACTCTATACCCTACACTCTATACCCTACACTTTATACCCTACACCCTATACCATACACTCTATACCCTACACTCTACAACCTGCACTCTATACCCTACACTCTATACCCTACACCCTACACTTTATACCCTACACTCTATACCCTACACTCTATACCCTACACTCTATACCCTACACTCTACACCCTACACTCTACACTCTACACTCTATACCCTACACTCTACACCCTGCACTCTGTACCCTACACTCTACACTCTTTACCCTACACTCTATACCCTACACTCTATACCCTACACTCTATACCCTACACTCTATTCCCTACACTCTACACTTTATACCCTACACTCTATACCATACACTCTATACCCTACACTCTACACTTTGTACCCTACACTCTATTCCATACACTCTATACCCTACACTCTATACCCTGCACTATACACTCTACACCCTACACTCTACACTGTATACCATACACTCTATGCCCCACACTCTCTACCCTAAACTCTACACTCTATACCCTACACTCTACACCCTACACTCTATACCCTACACTCTATACCCTACACTCTATACCCTACACTCTACACTCTATACCATACACTCTACACCCTACACTCTACACCCTACACTCTACACCCTACACTCTACACCCTACACTCTACACCCTACACTCTATACCCTACACTCTATACCCTACACTATACACTCTATACCCTACACTCTACACTCTACACTGTATACCATACACTCTATGCCCCACACTCTATACCCTAAACTCTACAATCTATATCCTACACTCTACACCCTAAGCTCTATACCCTACACTCTATACCCTACACTCTACACTCTATACCCTACACTCTATACCCTACACTCTATACCATACACTCTACACCCTACACTCTACACCCTACACTCTATACCCTACACTCTATACCCTACACTCTACACTTTATACCCTACACTCTATACCCTACACTCTATACCCTGCACTCTACACCCTGCACTCTACACCCTGCACTCTACACCCAACACTCTATACCCTACACTCTACACCCTACACTCTATACCCTACACTCTACAATTTATACCCTACACTCTATAGCCTACACTCTATACCCTACACTCTACACTCTATACCCTACACTCTATACCATACACTCTATACCCTACACTCTATACTATACACTCTATACCATACACTCTATACCCTACACTCTATACCCTACACTCTATACCCTACACTCTATACCATACACTCTATACCCTACACTCTATACCCTACACTCTATACCCTACACTCTACACCCTACACTCTATACCCTACACTCTATACCCTACACTCTAAACTCTATACCCTACACTCTACACTCTATACCCTACACTCTATAACATGCACTCTATACCCTACACTCTATACCCTACACTCTATACCCTACACTCTACACCCTACACTCTACACTCTACACTCTATACCCTACACTCTACACCCTGCACTCTGTACCCTACACTCTACACTCTTTACCCTACACTCTATACCCTACACTCTATACCCTACACTCTATGCCCTACACTCTATTCCCTACACTCTACACTTTATACCCTACACTCTATACCATACACTCTATACCCTACACTCTACACTTTGTACCCTACACTCTATTCCATACACTCTATACCCTACACTCTATACCCTGCACTATACACTCTACACCCTACACTCTACACTGTATACCATACACTCTATGCCCCACACTCTCTACCCTAAACTCTACACTCTATACCCTACACTCTACACCCTACACTCTATACCCTACACTCTATACCCTACACTCTATACCCTACACTCTACACTCTATACCATACACTCTACACCCTACACTCTACACCCTACACTCTACACCCTACACTCTACACCCTACACTCTATACCCTACACTCTATACCCTACACTATACACTCTATACCCTACACTCTACACTCTACACTGTATACCATACACTCTATGCCCCACACTCTATACCCTAAACTCTACAATCTATATCCTACACTCTACACCCTAAGCTCTATACCCTACACTCTATACCCTACACTCTACACTCTATACCCTACACTCTATACCCTACACTCTATACCATACACTCTACACCCTACACTCTACACCCTACACTCTATACCCTACACTCTATACCCTACACTCTACACTTTATACCCTACACTCTATACCCTACACTCTATACCCTGCACTCTACACCCTGCACTCTACACCCTGCACTCTACACCCAACACTCTATACCCTACACTCTACACCCTACACTCTATACCCTACACTCTACACTCTATACCCTACACTCTATAGCCTACACTCTATACCCTACACTCTACACTCTATACCCTACACTCTATACCATACACTCTATACCCTACACTCTATACTATACACTCTATACCATACACTCTATACCCTACACTCTATACCCTACACTCTATACCCTACACTCTATACCATACACTCTATACCCTACACTCTATACCCTACACTCTATACCCTACACTCTACACCCTACACTCTATACCCTACACTCTATACCCTACACTCTAAACTCTATACCCTACACTCTACACTCTATACCCTACACTCTATAACATGCACTCTATACCCTACACTCTATACCCTACACTCTATACCCTACACTCTATACCCTACACTCTACACTCTATACCCTACACTCTATACCATACACTCTACACCATACACTCTATAGCATACACTCTATACCCTACACTCTACACTCTATACCCTACACTCTATACCCTACACTCTATACCCTACACTATACACTCTATACCCTACACTCTACACTTTATACCCTACTCTCTATACCCTACACCCTATACCCTACACTCTACAACGTGCACTCTATACCCTACACTCTATACCCTACACCCTACACTCTATACCCTACACTCTATACCCTACACTCTACACCCTACACTCTATACCCTACACTCTATACCCTACACTCTACACTCTGTACCCTACACTCTATAACATACACTCTATACACTACACTCTATACCTTACACTCTATACCCTACACTTTACATTCTACACCCTACACTCTGCACTCTATTCCCTACACTCTATACCCTACACTCTATACCCTACACTCTATACCCTACACTCTATACCCTACAGTCTATACCCTACACTCTAATACCTACACTCTAATCCCTAAACTCTACACTCTATACCCTACACTCTATACCCTACACTCTACACCCTACACTCTACACCCTACACTCTAATCCCTACACTCTAATCCCTACACCCTACACTCTATAACCTACACTCTATGCCCTACACTCTATACCCTACACTCTACACCCTACACTCTACACCCTACACTCTATACCCTACACTCTATACCCTACACTCTATACCCTACACCCTACACTCTACACCCTACACTCTACACCCTACACTCTACACCCTACACTCTACACTCTATACCCTACACTCTATACCCTACACTCTATACCCTACACTCTATACCCTACACTCTACACTATATACCTTACACTCTATACCCTACACTCTATACCCTACACTCTAAACTCTATTCCCTACACTCTACACTCTATACCCTACACTCTATAACATACACTCTATACCCTACACTCTATACCCTACACTCTATACCCTACACTCTATACCATACACTCTACACCCTACACTCTATACCATACACTCTACACCATACACTCTATAGCATACACTCTATACCCTACACTATACACTCTATACCCTACACTCTATACCCTACACTATACACTCTATACCCTACACTCTACACTTTATACCCTACACTCTATACCCTACACTCTATACCCTACACTCTACAACCTGCACTCTATACCCTACACTCTATACCCTACACTCTATACCCTACACTCTGTACCCTACACTCTATACCCTACACTCTACACTGTATACCATACACTCTATGCCCCACACTCTATACCCTAAACTCTACACTCTATACCCTACACTCTATACCCTACACTCTCTACTCCACACCCTATACCCTACACTCTATACCCTACACTCTACACCCTACACTCTACACTCTATAGCCTACACTCTATACCCTACACTCTATACCCTACACTCTATACCCTACACTCTATACACTACACTCTACACTTTATACCCTACACTCTATACCATACACTCTATACCCTACACTCTACAACCTGCACTCTATAATAAAAAAAAAGGTTCCTCGCATCATGTTCTCATACACTTTATGCAGTATTAGCCCTCTGTGTCTGTACTGCTACATACTTAGGCAGGTAACTGGTTCATGCAGCTTTACATGAACACCTGAGCCTTACACTATAGCTGGTCCGAATAACTAAAGCAATTGTTACCATCCACCTCTCGTGTCTCCCCTTTTCCCCATAGTTTGTAAGCTTGCGAGCAGGGCCCTCACTCCTCCTGGTATCTGTTTTGAACTGTATTTCTGTTATGCTGTAATGTCTATTGTCTGTACAAGTCCCCTCTATAATTTGTAAAGCGCTGCGGAATATGTTGGCGCTATATAAATAAAATTATTATTATTATTTATTACTCTATACCCTACACTCTATACCCTACACTCAACACTCTATACCCTACACTCTATGCCCTACACTCTTTACCCTACACTCTACACTCTATACCCTACACTCTATACCCTACACTCTACACTTTATACCCTACACTCTATACCATACACTCTATACCCTACAGTCCATACCCTACACTCTACACTTCATACCCCACACTCTATACCATACACTCTATACCCTACACTCTACACCTTACACTCTATACCCTACATTCTATCCCCTACACTCTACACTCTATACCCTACACTCTACACTCTACTCTATACCCTACACTCTATACCCTACACTCTACACTCTATACCCTACACTCTATACCCTACAGTCTATACCCTACACTCTAATCCCTACACTCTAATCCCTACACTCTACACTCTATACCCTACACTCTATACCCTACACTCTATACCCTACACTCTACACCCTACACTCTACACACTACACTCTAATCCCTACACTCTAATCCCTACACCCTACACTCTATAACCTACACTCTATACCCTACACTCTATACCCTACACTCTACACCCTTCACTCTACACCCTACACTCTATACCCTACACTCTATACCCTACACTCTATACCCTACACCCTACACTCTACACCCTACACTCTACACCCTACACTCTACACCCTACACTCTACACTCTATACCCTACACTCTACACCCTGCACTCTGTACCCTACACTCTACACTCTTTACCCTACACTCTATACCCTACACTCTATACCCTACACTCTATACTCTACACTCTACACTATATACCTTACACTCTATACCCTACACTCTATACCCTACACTCTAAACTCTATTCCCTACACTCTACACTCTATACCCTACACTCTATACCCTACACTCTATACCCTACACTCTATACCATACACTCTACACCCTACACTCTATACCATACACTTTACACCATACACTCTATAGCATACACTCTATACCCTACACTATACACTCTATACCCTACACTCTATACCCTACACTCTATACCCTACACTATACACTCTATACCCTACACTCTACACTTTATACCCTACACTCTATACCCTACACTCTATACCCTACACTCTACAACCTGCACTCTATACCCTACACTCTATACCCTACACTCTATACCCTACACTCTGTACCCTACACTCTATACCCTACACTCTACACTGTATACCATACACTCTATGCCCCACACTCTATACCCTAAACTCTACACTCTATTCCCTACACTCTAAACCCTACACTCTCTACTCCACACTCTATACCCTACACTCTATACCCTACACTCTACACCCTACACTCTACACTCTATAGCCTACACTCTTTACCCTGCACTCTATACCCTACACTCTATACCCTACACTCTATACACTACACTCTACACTTTATACCCTACACTCTATACCATACACTCTATACCCTACACTCTACAACCTGCACTCTATACCCTACACTCTATACCCTACACTCAACACTCTATACCCTACACTCTATGCCCTACACTCTTTACCCTACACTCTACACTCTATACCCTACACTCTATACCCTACACTCTACACTTTATACCCTACACTCTATACCATACACTCTATACCCTACAGTCCATACCCTACACTCTACACTTTATACCCCACACTCTATACCATACACTCTATACCCTACACTCTACACCTTACACTCTATACCCTACATTCTATCCCCTACACTCTACACTCTATACCCTACACTCTACACTCTACTCTATACCCTACACTCTATACCCTACACTCTACACTCTATACCCTACACTCTATACCCTACAGTCTATACCCTACACTCTAATCCCTACACTCTAATCCCTACACTCTACACTCTATACCCTACACTCTATACCCTACACTCTATACCCTACACTCTACACCCTACACTCTACACCCTACACTCTAATCCCTACACTCTAATCCCTACACCCTACACTCTATAACCTACACTCTATACCCTACACTCTATACCCTACACTCTACACCCTTCACTCTACACCCTACACTCTATACCCTACACTCTATACCCTACACTCTATACCCTACACCCTACACTCTACACCCTACACTCTACACCCTACACTCTACACTCTATACCCTACACTCTACACCCTGCACTCTGTACCCTACACTCTACACTCTTTACCCTACACTCTATACCCTACACTCTATACCCTACACTCTATACCCTACACTCTACACTATATACCTTACACTCTATACCCTACACTCTATACCCTACACTCTAAACTCTATTCCCTACACTCTACACTCTATACCCTACACTCTATAACATACACTCTATACCCTACACTCTATACCCTACACTCTATACCCTACACTCTATACCATACACTCTACACCCTACACTCTATACCATACACTCTACACCATACACTCTATAGCATACACTCTATACCCTACACTATACAGTCTATACCCTACACTCTATATTCTACACTCTATACCCTACACTCTATACCCTACACTATACACTCTATACCCTACACTCTACACTTTATACCCTACACTCTATACCCTACACTCTACAACCTGCACTCTATACCCTACACTCTATACCCTACACTCTACACTCTATACCCTACACTCTATACCCTACACTCTATACCCTACACTCTACACTGTATACCATACACTCTATGCCCCACACTCTATACCCTAAACTCTACACTCTATACCCTACACTCTACACCCTATGCTCTATACCATACACTCTATACCCTACACTCTACACTCTATACCCTACACTCTATACCCTACACTCTATACTCTACACCCTATGCTCTATAAGCTACACTCTATACCCTACACTCTATACCCTACACTCTATAATCTACACTCTATACCTTACACTCTATACCCTACACTCTATACCCTACACTCTATACCCTACACTCTATACCCTACACTCTACACTCTATACCCTACACTCTATACCCTACACTCTATACCCTACACTCTATACCCTACACTCTATACCCTACACTCTACACTCTATACCATACACTCTATACCATACACTCTATACACTACACTCTATACCCTAAACTCTACACTCTATACCCTACACTCTATAACATACACTCTATACACTACACTCTATACCTTACACTCTATACCCTACACTTTGCACTCTACACCCTACACTCTACACTCTACATTCTATACCCTACACTCTATACCCTACACTCTCTACTCCACACTCTATACCCTACACTCTATACCCTACACTCTACACCCTACACTCTACACTCTATAGCCTACACTCTATACCCTACACTCTATACCCTACACTCTATACCCTACACTCTATACACTACACTCTACACTTTATACCCTACACTCTATACCATACACTCTATACCCTACACTCTATACCCTACACTCTATACCCTACACTCTACACTCTATACCATACACTCTATACCATACACTCTATACACTACACTCTATACCCTAAACTCTACACTCTATACCCTACACTCTATAACATACACTCTATACACTACACTCTCTACCTTACACTCTATACCCTACACTTTGCACTCTACACCTTACACTCTACACTCTACATTCTATACCCTACACTCTATACCCTACACTCTCTACTTCACACTCTATACCCTACACTCTATACCCTACACTCTACACCCTACACTCTACACTCTATAGCCTACACTCTATACCCTACACTCTATACCCTACACTCTATACCCTACACTCTACACTCTATACCCTACACTCTACACTCTATACCCTACACTCTATACCCTACACTCTATACCCTACACTCTACACTCTATACCCTACACTCTACACTATATACCCTACACACTATACCCTAAACTCTATACCCTACACTCTACACCCTACACTCTACACCCTGCACTCTGTACCCTACACTCTATACCCTACACTCTACACTCTGTACCCTACACTCTATACCCTACACTCTATACCCTACACTCTATACCCTACACTCTATACCATACACTTTACACCCTACACTCTATACCATACACTCTACACTTTATACCCTACACTCTATACCATACACACTATACCCTACACTCTATACCCTACACTCTATACCCTACACTCTATACCCTACACTCTAATCCCTACACTCTAATCCCTACACTCTAATCCCTACACTCTATACCCTACACTCTATACTCTACACTCTACACTCTATATCCTACACTCTAATCCCTACACTCTAATCCCTACACTCTACACTCTATACCCTACACTATATACCCTACACTCTATACCCTACACTCTACACTCTATACCCTACACTCTATACCCTACACTCTACACTCTATACCCTACACTCTATACCCTACACTCTATAAAATACACTCTATACCCTACACTCTACACTCTATACCATACACTCTATACCCTACACTCTATACCATACACTCTATACCCTACACTCTATACCCTACACTCCACACCCTACACTCTATACCTTACACTCTATACCCTACACTCTAAAATCTATACCCTACACTCTATACCCTACACTCTATATCCTATACCCTACACTCTATACACTACACTCTATACCATACACGCTATACTCTATACCCTACACTCTATACCATACACTCTACATCCTACACTCTACACCACTCTACACCCCACACTCTACACCCTACACCCTACACTCTATACCCTACACTCTACACCATACACTCTATACCCTAAACCCTATACCCTACAATCTATACCCTACACTCTATACCCTACACTCTATACCCTACACTCTATACCCTACACTCTACACTCTATATCCTACACTCTATACCCTACACTTTACACTCTACACCCTACACTCTACATTCTATACCCTACACTCTAAACTCTACACTCTATAGCCTACACTCTATACCCTACACTCTATACCCTACACTCTACACTTTATACCCTACACTCTATACCCTACACTCTAAACTTTATACCCTACACTCTATACCCTACACTCTAAACTCTACACTCTATAGCCTACACTCTATACCCTACACTCTATACCCTACACTCTACACTTTATACCCTACACTCTATACCCTACACTATACACTCTATACCCTACACTCCACAAATGGATATTTTGTGGAATTTTGAATATGAACTAACAAATCTTCAGGAAGTTTTATGCGTGTAGCTGGATCTATTCCTTAGAGTGTAGGGATCTAATATACCCTATGCCCCACACTCTCTACCCAAAACTCTACATTCTATACCCTACACTCTACACCCTAAGCTCTATACCATACACTCTATACCCTACACTCTATACCCTACACTCTATACCCTACACTCTATACCCTACACCCTACGCGATTTACGCTACACTCTATACCCTACACTCTATACCCTACACTCTATACCCTACACTCTACACCCTACACTCTATACCCTACACTCTATACCCTACACTCTACACTCTATACCATACACTCTATACCATACAATCTATACACTACACTCTATACCCTAAACTCTACACTCTATACCCTACACTCTATAACATACACTCTATACACTACACTCTATATCTTACACTCTATACCCTACACTTTGCACTCTACACCCTACACTCTACACTCTACATTCTATACCCTACACTCTAGACTCCACACTCTATACCCTACACTCTATACCCTACACTCTATACCCTACACTCTACACTATATACTCTACACTCTATAGCCTACACTCTATACCCTACACTCTATACCCTACACTCTATACCCTACACTCTATACCCTACACTTTATACCCTACACCCTATACCATACACTCTATACCCTACACTCTACAACCTGCACTCTATTCCCTACACTCTATACCCTACACCCTACACTTTATACCCTACACTCTATACCCTACACTCTATACCCTACACTCTATACCCTACACTCTACACCCTACACTCTACACTCTACACTCTATACCCTACACTCTACACCCTGCACTCTGTACCCTACACTCTACACTCTTTACCCTACACTCTATACCCTACACTCTATACCCTACACTCTATACCCTACACTCTATACCCTACACTCTACACTTTATACCCTACACTCTATACCATACACTCTATACCCTACACTATACACTTTATACCCTACACTCTATACCATACACTCTATACCCTACACTCTATACACTACACTATACACTCTATACCCTACACTCTACACTGTAAACCATACACTCTATGCCCCACACTCTCTACCCTAAACTCTACACTCTATACCCTACACTCTACATCCTACACTTTATACCCTACACTCTATACCCTACACTCTATACCCTACACTCTATACCCTACACTCTACACTCTATACCCTACACTCTATACCATACACTCTACACCCTACACTCTACACCCTACACTCTACACGCTACACTCTACACCCTACACTCTATACCCTACACTATACATTCTATACCCTACACTCTACACCCTACACTCTGTACCCTACACTCTATACCCTACACTCTACACTCTGTACCCTACACTCTATAACCTACACTCTAAACCCTACACTCTATACCCTACACTCTATACCCTACACTCTATACCCTACACTCTACACTCTATACCCTACACTCTATACCATACACTCTACACCCTACACTCTATACCATACACTGTATACCCTACACTTTACACTCTATACCCTACACTCTAATCCCTACACTCTAATCCCTACACTCTACACTCTATACCCTACACTCTATACCCTACACTCTATACCCTACACTCTACACTCTATACCCTACACTCTATACCCTACACTCTACACTCTATACCCTACACTCTATACCCTACACTCTATAAAATACACTCTATACCCTACACTCTACACTCTATACCATACACTCTATACCCTACACTCTATACCATACACTCTATACCCTACACTCTATACCCTACACTCCACACCCTACACTCTATACCTTACACTCTATACCCTACACTATAAAATCTATACCCTACACTCTATACCCTACACTCTATACCCTATACCCTACACTCTATACACTACACTCTATACCATACACGCTATACTCTATACCCTACACTCTAGACCATACACTCTACATCCTACACTCTACACCACTCTACACCCCACACTCTACACCCTACACCCTACACTCTATACCCTACACTCTACACCATACACTCTATACCCTATACCCTATACCCTACAATCTATACCCTACACTCTATACCCTACACTCTATACCCTACACTCTGTACCCTACACTCTACACTCTATACCCTACACTCTATACCATACACTGTATACCCTACACTCTATACCCTACACTCTACACTCTATATCCTACACTCTATACCCTACACTTTACACTCTACACCCTACACTCTACATTCTATACCCTACACTCTAAACTCTACACTCTATAGCCTACACTCTATACCCTACACTCTATACCCTACACTCTACACTTTATACCCTACACTCTATACCATACACTCTATACCCTACACTCTACACTTTATACCCTACACTCTATACCATACACTCTATACCCTACACTCTATACCCTACACTATACAATCTATACCCTACACTCTACACTGTATACTATACACTCTATGCCCCACACTCTCTACCCTAAACTCTATATTCTATACCCTACACTCTACACCCTAAGCTCTATACCATACACTCTATACCCTACACTCTATACCCTACACTCTATACCCTACACTCTATACCCTACACCCTACGCTCTATACGCTACACTCTATAACCTACACTCTATACCCTACACTCTATACCCTACACTCTACACCCTACACTCTATACCCTACACTCTACACTCTATACCATACACTCTATACCATACAATCTATACACTACACTCTATACCCTAAACTCTACACTCTATACCCTACACTCTATAACATACACTCTATACACTACACTCTATATCTTACACTCTATACCCTACACTTTGCACTCTACACCCTACACTCTACACTCTACATTCTATACCCTACAATCTATACTCCACACTCTATACCCTACACTCTATACCCTACACTCTATACCCTACACTCTACACTATATACTCTACACTCTATAGCCTACACTCTATACCCTACACTCTATACCCTACACTCTATACCCTACACTCTATACCCTACACTTTATACCCTACACCCTATACCATACACTCTATACCCTACACTCTACAACCTGCACTCTATACCCTACACTCTATACCCTACACCCTACACTTTATACCCTACACTCTATACCCTACACTCTATACCCTACACTCTATACCCTACACTCTACACCCTACACTCTACACCCTGCACTCTGTACCCTACACTCTACACTCTTTACCCTACACTCTATACCCTACACTCTGTACCCTACACTCTACACTCTATACCCTACACTCTATACCCTACACTCTATACCCTACACTCTACACCCTGCACTCTGTACCCTACACTCTACACTCTTTACCCTACACTCTATACCCTACACTCTATACCCTACACTCTATACCCTACACTCTATACCCTACACTCTACACTTTATACCCTACACTCTATACCATACACTCTATACCCTACACTCTACACTTTGTACCCTACACTCTATTCCATACACTCTATACCCTACACTCTATACCCTGCACTATACACTCTACACCCTACACTCTACACTGTATACCATACACTCTATGCCCCACACTCTCTACACTAAACTCTACACTCTATACCCTACACTCTACACCCTACACTCTATACCCTACACTCTATACCCTACACTCTATACCCTACACTCTACACTCTATACCATACACTCTACACCCTACGCTCTACACCCTACACTCTACACCCTACACTCTACACCCTACACTCTACACCCTACACTCTATACCCTACACTCTATACCCTACACTATACACTCTATACCCTACACTCTACACTCTACACTGTATACCATACACTCTATGCCCCACACTCTATACCCTAAACTCTACAATCTATATCCTACACTCTACACCCTAAGCTCTATACCCTACACTCTATACCCTACACTCTACACTCTATACCCTACACTCTATACCCTACACTCTATACCATACACTCTACACCCTACACTCTACACCCTACACTCTATTCCCTACACTCTATACCCTACACTCTACACTTTATACCCTACACTCTATACCCTACACTCTATACCCTGCACTCTACACCCTGCACTCTACACCCTGCACTCTACACCCAACACTCTATACCCTACACTCTACACCCTACACTCTATACCCTACACTCTACACTCTATACCCTACACTCTATAGCCTACACTCTATACCCTACACTCTACACTCTATACCCTACACTCTATACCATACACTCTATACCCTACACTCTATACTATACACTCTATACCATACACTCTATACCCTACACTCTATACCCTACACTCTATACCCTACACTCTATACCATACACTCTATACCCTACACTCTATACCCTACACTCTATACCCTACACTCTACACCCTACACTCTATACCCTACACTCTATACCCTACACTCTATACCCTACACTCTAAACTCTATACCCTACACTCTACACTCTACACTCTATACCCTACACTCTATACCCTACACTCTATACCCTACACTCTACACTCTATACCCTACACTCTATACCATACACTCTACACCATACACTCTATAGCATACACTCTATACCCTACACTCTACACTCTATACCCTACACTCTATACCCTACACTCTATACCCTACACTATACACTCTATACCCTACACTCTACACTTTATACCCTACTCTCTATACCCTACACTCTATACCCTACACTCTACAACGTGCACTCTATACCCTACACTCTATACCCTACACCCTACACTCTATACCCTACACTCTATACCCTACACTCTACACCCTACACTCTATACCCTACACTCTATACCCTACACTCTACACTCTATACCCTACACTCTATAACATACACTCTATACACTACACTCTATACCTTACACTCTATACCCTACACTTTACATTCTACACCCTACACTCTACACTCTATTCCCTACACTCTATACCCTACACTCTATACCCTACACTCTATACCCTACACTCTATACCCTACAGTCTATACCCTACACTCTAATACCTACACTCTAATCCCTAAACTCTACACTCTATACCCTACACTCTATACCCTACACTCTACACCCTACACTCTACACCCTACACTCTAATCCCTACACTCTAATCCCTACACCCTACACTCTATAACCTACACTCTATGCCCTACACTCTATACCCTACACTCTACACCCTACACTCTACACCCTACACTCTATACCCTACACTCTATACCCTACACTCTATACCCTACACCCTACACTCTACACCCTACACACTACACCCTACACTCTACACCCTACACTCTACACTCTATACCCTACACTCTATACCCTACACTCTATACCCTACACTCTATACCCTACACTCTACACTATATACCTTACACTCTATACCCTACACTCTATACCCTACACTCTAAACTCTATTCCCTACACTCTACACTCTATACCCTACACTCTATAACATACACTCTATACCCTACACTCTATACCCTACACTCTATACCCTACACTCTATACCATACACTCTACACCCTACACTCTATACCATACACTCTACACCATACACTCTATAGCATACACTCTATACCCTACACTATACACTCTATACCCTACACTCTATACCCTACACTCTATACCCTACACTATACACTCTATACCCTACACTCTACACTTTATACCCTACACTCTTTACCCTACACTCTATACCCTACACTCTACAACCTGCACTCTATACCCTACACTCTATACCCTACACTCTATACCCTACACTCTGTACCCTACACTCTATACCCTACACTCTACACTGTATACCATACACTCTATGCCCCACACTCTATACCCTAAACTCTACACTCTATACCCTACACTCTATACCCTACACTCTCTACTCCACACTCTATACCCTACACTCTATACCCTACACTCTACACCCTACACTCTACACTCTATAGCCTACACTCTATACCCTACACTCTATACCCTACACTCTATACCCTACACTCTATACACTACACTCTACACTTTATACCCTACACTCTATACCATACACTCTATACCCTACACTCTACAACCTGCACTCTATACCCTACACTCTATACCCTACACTCAACACTCTATACCCTACACTCTATGCCCTACACTATTTACCCTACACTCTACACTCTATACCCTACACTCTATACCCTACACTCTACACTTTATACCCTACACTCTATACCATACACTCTATACCCTACAGTCCATACCCTACACTCTACACTTTATACCCCACACTCTATACCATACACTCTATACCCTACACTCTACACCTTACACTCTATACCCTACATTCTATCCCCTACACTCTACACTCTATACCCTACACTCTACACTCTACTCTATACCCTACACTCTATACCCTACACTCTACACTCTATACCCTACACTCTATACCCTACAGTCTATACCCTACACTCTAATCCCTACACTCTAATCCCTACACTCTACACTCTAATCCCTACACTCTACACTCTATACCCTACACTCTATACCCTACACTCTATACCCTACACTCTACACCCTACACTCTACACCCTACACTCTAATCCCTACACTCTAATCCCTACACCCTACACTCTATAACCTACACTCTATACCCTACACTCTATACCCTACACTCTACACCCTTCACTCTACACCCTACACTCTATACCCTACACTCCATACCCTACACTCTATACCCTACACCCTACACTCTACACCCTACACTCTACACCCTACACTCTACACCCTACACTCTACACTCTATACCCTACACTCTACACCCTGCACTCTGTACCCTACACTCTACACTCTTTACCCTACACTCTATACCCTACACTCTATACCATACACTCTATACCCTACAGTCCATACCCTACACTCTACACTTTATACCCCACACTCTATACCATACACTCTATACCCTACACTCTACACCTTACACTCTATACCCTACATTCTATCCCCTACACTCTACACTCTATACCCTACACTCTACACTCTACTCTATACCCTACACTCTATACCCTACACTCTACACTCTATACCCTACACTCTATACCCTACAGTCTATACCCTACACTCTAATCCCTACACTCTAATCCCTACACTCTACACTCTAATCCCTACACTCTACACTCTATACCCTACACTCTATACCCTACACTCTATACCCTACACTCTACACCCTACACTCTACACCCTACACTCTAATCCCTACACTCTAATCCCTACACCCTACACTCTATAACCTACACTCTATACCCTACACTCTATACCCTACACTCTACACCCTTCACTCTACACCCTACACTCTATACCCTACACTCCATACCCTACACTCTATACCCTACACCCTACACTCTACACCCTACACTCTACACCCTACACTCTACACCCTACACTCTACACTCTATACCCTACACTCTACACCCTGCACTCTGTACCCTACACTCTACACTCTTTACCCTACACTCTATACCCTACACTCTATACCCTACACTCTATACCCTACACTCTACACTATATACCTTACACTCTATACCCTACACTCTATACCCTACACTCTAAACTCTATTCCCTACACTCTACACTCTATACCCTACACTCTATAACATACACTCTATACCCTACACTCTATACCCTACACTCTAAACCCTACTCTCTATACCATACACTCTACACCCTACACTCTATACCATACACTCTACACCATACACTCTATAGCATACACTCTATACCCTACACTATACACTCTATACCCTACACTCTATACCCTACACTCTATACCCTACACTATACACTCTATACCCTACACTCTACACTTTATACCCTACACTCTATACCCTACACTCTATACCCTACACTCTACAACCTGCACTCTATACCCTACACTCTATACCCTACACTCTATACCCTACACTCTGTACCCTACACTTTATACCCTACACTCTACACTGTATACCATACACTCTATGCCCCACACTCTATACCCTAAACTCTACACTCTATACCCTACACTCTATACCCTACACTCTCTACTCCACACTCTATACCCTACACTCTATACCCTACACTCTACACCCTACACTCTACACTCTATAGCCTACACTCTATACCCTGCACTCTATACCCTACACTCTACACCCTACACTCTATACACTACACTCTACACTTTATACCCTACACTCTATACCATACTCTCTATACCCTACACTCTACAACCTGCACTCTATACCCTACACTCTATACCCTACACTCAACACTCTATACCCTACACTCTATGCCCTACACTCTTTACCCTACACTCTACACTCTATACCCTACACTCTATACCCTACACTCTACACTTTATACCCTACACTCTATACCATACACTCTATACCCTACACTCCATACCCTACACTCTACACTTTATACCCCACACTCTATACCATACACTCTATACCCTACACTCTACACCTTACACTCTATACCCTACATTCTATCCCCTACACTCTACACTCTATACCCTACACTCTACACTCTACTCTATACCCTACACTCTATACCCTACACTCTACACTCTATACCCTACACTCTATACCCTACAGTCTATACCCTACACTCTAATCCCTACACTCTAATCCCTACACTCTACACTCTATACCCTACACTCTATACCCTACACTCTATACCCTACACTCTACACCCTACACTCTACACCCTACACTCTAATCCCTACACTCTAATCCCTACACCCTACACTCTATAACCTACACTCTATACCCTACACTCTATACCCTACACTCTACACCCTTCACTCTACACCCTACACTCTATACCCTACACTCTATACCCTACACTCTATACCCTACACCCTACACTCTACACCCTACACTCTACACCCTACACTCTACACCCTACACTCTACACTCTATACCCTACACTCTACACCCTGCACTCTGTACCCTACACTCTACACTCCTTACCCTACACTCTATACCCTACACTCTATACCCTACACTCTATACCCTACACTCTACACTATATACCTTACACTCTATACCCTACACTCTATACCCTACACTCTAAACTCTATTCCCTACACTCTACACTCTATACCCTACACTCTATAGCATACACTCTATACCCTACACTCTATACCCTACACTCTATACCCTACACTCTATACCATACACTCTACACCCTACACTCTATACCATACACTCTACACCATACACTCTATAGCATACACTCTATACCCTACACTATACGCTCTATACCCTACACTCTATATCCTACACTCTATACCCTACACTTTATACCCTACACTATACACTCTATACCCTACACTCTACACTTTATACCCTACACTCTATACCCTACACTCTATACCCTACACTCTACAACCTGCACTCTATACCCTACACTCTATACCCTACACTCTACACTCTATACCCTACACTCTATACCCTACACTCTATACCCTACACTCTACACTGTATACCATACACTCTATGCCCCACACTCTATACCCTAAACTCTACACTCTATACCCTACACTCTACACCCTATGCTCTATACCATACACTCTATACCCTACACTCTACACTCTATACCCTACACTCTATACCCTACACTCTATACTCTACACCCTACGCTCTATAAGCTACACTCTATACCCTACACTCTATACCCTACACTCTATAACCTACACTCTATACCTTACACTCTATACCCTACACTCTATACCCTACACTCTATACCCTACACTCTATACCCTACACTCTACACTCTATACCCTACACTCTATACCCTACACTCTATACCCTACACTCTATACCCTACACTCTATACCCTACACTCTACACTCTATACCATACACTCTATACCATACACTCTATACACTACACTCTATACCCTAAACTCTACACTCTATACCCTACACTCTATAACATACACTCTATACACTACACTCTATACCTTACACTCTATACCCTACACTTTGCACTCTACACCCTACACTCTACACTCTACATTCTATACCCTACACTCTATACCCTACACTCTCTACTCCACACTCTATACCCTACACTCTATACCCTACACTCTACACCCTACACTCTACACTCTATAGCCTACACTCTATACCCTACACTCTATACCCTACACTCTATACCCTACACTCTATACACTACACTCTACACTTTATACCCTACACTCTATACCATACACTCTATACCCTACACTCTATACCCTACACTCTATACCCTACACTCTATACCCTACACTCTACACTCTATACCATACACTCTATACCATACACTCTATACACTACACTCTATACCCTAAACTCTACACTCTATACCCTACACTCTATAACATACACTCTATACACTACACTCTCTACCTTACACTCTATACCCTACACTTTGCACTCTACACCTTACACTCTACACTCTACATTCTATACCCTACACTCTATACCCTACACTCTCTACTCCACACTCTATACCCTACACTCTATACCCTACACTCTACACCCTACACTCTACACTCTATAGCCTACACTCTATACCCTACACTCTATACCCTACACTCTATACCCTACACTCTATACACTACACTCTACACTTTATACCCTACACTCTATACCATACACTCTATACCCTACACTCTACAACCTGCACTCTATACCCTACACTCTATACCCTACACTCAACACTCTATACCCTACACTCTATGCCCTACACTCTTTACCCTACACTCTACACTCTATACCCTACACTCTATACCCTACACTCTACACTTTATACCCTACACTCTATACCATACACTCTATACCCTACACTCCATACCCTACACTCTACACTTTATACCCCACATTCTATACCATACACTCTATACCCTACACTCTACACCTTACACTCTATACCCTACATTCTATCCCCTACACTCTACACTCTATACCCTACACTCTACACTCTACTCTATACCCTACACTCTATACCCTACACTCTATACCCTACACTCTATACCCTACAGTCTATACCCTACACTCTAATCCCTACACTCTAATCCCTACACTCTACACTCTATACCCTACGCTCTATACCCTACACTCTATACCCTACACTCTACACCCTACACTCTACACCCTACACTCTAATCCCTACACTCTAATCCCTACACCCTACACTCTATAACCTACACTCTATACCCTACACTCTATACCCTACACTCTACACCCTACACTCTACACCCTACACTCTATACCCTACACTCTATACCCTACACTCTATACCCTACACTCTACACCCTACACTCTACACCCTACACTTTACACCCTACACTCTACACTCTATACCCTACACTCTACACCCTGCACTCTGTACCCTACACTCTACACTCTTTACCCTACACTCTATACCCTACACTCTATACCCTACACTCTATACCCTACACTCTACACTCTATACCTTACACTCTATACCCTACACTCTATACCCTACACTCTAAACTCTATTCCCTACACTCTACACTCTATACCCTACACTCTATAACATACACTCTATACCCTACACTCTATACCCTACACTCTATACCCTACACTCTATACCATACACTCTAAACCCTACACTCTATACCATACACTCTACACCATACACTCTATAGCATACACTCTATACCCTACACTATACACTCTATACCCTACACTCTATACCCTACACTCTATACCCTACACTATACACTCTATACCCTACACTCTACACTTTATACCCTACACTCTATACCCTACACTCTATACCCTACACTCTACAACCTGCACTCTATACCCTACACTCTATACCCTACACTCTACACTCTATACCCTACACTCTATACCCTACACTCTATACCCTACACTCTACACTGTATACCATACACTCTATGCCCCACACTCTATACCCTAAACTCTACACTCTATACCCTACACTCTACACCCTATGCTCTATACCATACACTCTATACCCTACACTCTACACTCTATACCCTACACTCTATACCCTACACCCTACGCTCTATAAGCTACACTCTATACCCTACACTCTATACCCTACACTCTATAACCTACACTCTATACCTTACACTCTATACCCTACACTCTATACCCTACACTCTATACCCTTCACTCTATACCCTACACTCTACACTCTATACCCTACACTCTATACCCTACACTCTATACCATACACTCTATACCATACACTCTATACACTACACTCTATACCCTAAACTCTACACTCTATACCCTACACTCTATAACATACACTCTATACACTACACTCTATACCTTACACTCTATACCCTACACTTTGCACTCTACACCCTACACTCTACACTCTACATTCTATACCCTACACTCTATACCCTACACTCTCTACTCCACACTCTATACCCTACACTCTATACCCTACACTCTACACCCTACACTCTACACTCTATAGCCTACACTCTATACCCTACACTCTATACCCTACACTCTATACCCTACACTCTATACACTACACTCTACACTTTATACCCTACACTCTATACCATACACTCTATACCCTACACTCTACAACCTGCACTCTATACCCTACACTCTATACCCTACACTCAACACTCTATACCCTACACTCTATGCCCTACACTCTTTACCCTACACTCTACACTCTATACCCTACACTCTATACCCTACACTCTACACTTTATACCCTACACTCTATACCATACACTCTATACCCTACACTCCATACCCTACACTCTACACTTTATACCCCACACTCTATACCATACACTCTATACCCTACACTCTACACCTTACACTCTATACCCTACATTCTATCCCCTACACTCTACACTCTATACCCTACACTCTACACTCTACTCTATACCCTACACTCTATACCCTACACTCTACACTCTATACCCTACACTCTACACTCTACACCCTACACTCTATACCCTACACTCTATACCCTACACTCTATACCCTACACTCTAATCCCTACACTCTATACCCTACACTCTATACCATACACTATACACTCTATACCCTACACTCTACGCTTTATACCCTACACTCTATACCCTACACTCTATACGCTACACTCTACACCCTACACTCTACACCCTACACTCCAATCCCTACACTCTTATCCCTACACCCTACACTCTATATCCTACACTCTATACCCTACACTCTATACCCTACACTCTACACCCTACACTCTACACTCTACACTCTATACCCTACACTCTATAACATACACTCTATACCCTACACTCTATACCCTACACTCTATACCCTACACTCTATACCATACACTCTACACCCTACACTCTATACCATACACTCTACACCATACACTCTATAGCATACACTCTATACCCTACACTATACACTCTATACCCTACACTCTATACCCTACACTATACACTCTATACCCTACACTCTACACTTTATACCCTACACTCTATACCCTACACTCTATACCCTACACTCTACAACCTGCACTCTATACCCTACACTCTATACCCTACACTCTCCACTCTATACCCTACACTCTATACCCTACACTCTAAACCCTACACTCTACACTGTATACCATACACTCTATGCCCCACACTCTATACCCTAAACTCTACACTCTATACCCTACACTCTACACCCTAAGCTCTATACCATACACTCTATACCCTACACTCTACACTCTATACCCTACACTCTATACCCTACACTCTATACCCTACACCCTACGCTCTATAAGCTACACTCTATACCCTACACTCTATACCCTACACTCTATAACCTACACTCTATACCTTACACTCTATACCCTACACTCTATACCCTACACTCTATACCCTACACTCTACACTTTATACCCCACACTCTATACCATACACTCTATACCCTACACTCTACACCTTACACTCTATACCCTACATTCTATCCCCTACACTCTACACTCTATACCCTACACTCTACACTCTACTCTATACCCTACACTCTATACCCTACACTCTACACTCTATACCCTACACTCTATACCCTACAGTCTATACCCTACACTCTAATCCCTACACTCTAATCCCTACACTCTACACTCTATACCCTACACTCTATACCCTACACTCTATACCCTACACTCTACACCCTACACTCTACACCCTACACTCTAATCCCTACACTCTAATCCCTACACCCTACACTCTATAACCTACACTCTATACCCTACACTCTATACCCTACACTCTACACCCTTCACTCTACACCCTACACTCTATACCCTACACTCTATACCCTACACTCTATACCCTACACCCTACACTCTACACCCTACACTCTACACCCTACACTCTACACCCTACACTCTACACTCTATACCCTACACTCTACACCCTGCACTCTGTACCCTACACTCTACACTCCTTACCCTACACTCTATACCCTACACTCTATACCCTACACTCTATACCCTACACTCTACACTATATACCTTACACTCTATACCCTACACTCTATACCCTACACTCTAAACTCTATTCCCTACACTCTACACTCTATACCCTACACTCTATAGCATACACTCTATACCCTACACTCTATACCCTACACTCTATACCCTACACTCTATACCATACACTCTACACCCTACACTCTATACCATACACTCTACACCATACACTCTATAGCATACACTCTATACCCTACACTATACGCTCTATACCCTACACTCTATATCCTACACTCTATACCCTACACTCTATACCCTACACTATACACTCTATACCCTACACTCTACACTTTATACCCTACACTCTATACCCTACACTCTATACCCTACACTCTACAACCTGCACTCTATACCCTACACTCTATACCCTACACTCTACACTCTATACCCTACACTCTATACCCTACACTCTATACCCTACACTCTACACTGTATACCATACACTCTATGCCCCACACTCTATACCCTAAACTCTACACTCTATACCCTACACTCTACACCCTATGCTCTATACCATACACTCTATACCCTACACTCTACACTCTATACCCTACACTCTATACCCTACACTCTATACTCTACACCCTACGCTCTATAAGCTACACTCTATACCCTACACTCTATACCCTACACTCTATAACCTACACTCTATACCTTACACTCTATACCCTACACTCTATACCCTACACTCTATACCCTACACTCTATACCCTACACTCTACACTCTATACCCTACACTCTATACCCTACACTCTATACCCTACACTCTATACCCTACACTCTATACCCTACACTCTACACTCTATACCATACACTCTATACCATACACTCTATACACTACACTCTATACCCTAAACTCTACACTCTATACCCTACACTCTATAACATACACTCTATACACTACACTCTATACCTTACACTCTATACCCTACACTTTGCACTCTACACCCTACACTCTACACTCTACATTCTATACCCTACACTCTATACCCTACACTCTCTACTCCACACTCTATACCCTACACTCTATACCCTACACTCTACACCCTACACTCTACACTCTATAGCCTACACTCTATACCCTACACTCTATACCCTACACTCTATACCCTACACTCTATACACTACACTCTACACTTTATACCCTACATTCTATACCATACACTCTATACCCTACACTCTATACCCTACACTCTATACCCTACACTCTATACCCTACACTCTACACTCTATACCATACACTCTATACCATACACTCTATACACTACACTCTATACCCTAAACTCTACACTCTATACCCTACACTCTATAACATACACTCTATACACTACACTCTCTACCTTACACTCTATACCCTACACTTTGCACTCTACACCTTACACTCTACACTCTACATTCTATACCCTACACTCTATACCCTACACTCTCTACTCCACACTCTATACCCTACACTCTATACCCTACACTCTACACCCTACACTCTACACTCTATAGCCTACACTCTATACCCTACACTCTATACCCTACACTCTATACCCTACACTCTATACACTACACTCTACACTTTATACCCTACACTCTATACCATACACTCTATACCCTACACTCTACAACCTGCACTCTATACCCTACACTCTATACCCTACACTCAACACTCTATACCCTACACTCTATGCCCTACACTCTTTACCCTACACTCTACACTCTATACCCTACACTCTATACCCTACACTCTACACTTTATACCCTACACTCTATACCATACACTCTATACCCTACACTCCATACCCTACACTCTACACTTTATACCCCACACTCTATACCATACACTCTATACCCTACACTCTACACCTTACACTCTATACCCTACATTCTATCCCCTACACTCTACACTCTATACCCTACACTCTACACTCTACTCTATACCCTACACTCTATACCCTACACTCTATACCCTACACTCTATACCCTACAGTCTATACCCTACACTCTAATCCCTACACTCTAATCCCTACACTCTACACTCTATACCCTACGCTCTATACCCTACACTCTATACCCTACACTCTACACCCTACACTCTACACCCTACACTCTAATCCCTACACTCTAATCCCTACACCCTACACTCTATAACCTACACTCTATACCCTACACTCTATACCCTACACTCTACACCCTACACTCTACACCCTACACTCTATACCCTACACTCTATACCCTACACTCTATACCCTACACTCTACACCCTACACTCTACACCCTACACTTTACACCCTACACTCTACACTCTATACCCTACACTCTACACCCTGCACTCTGTACCCTACACTCTACACTCTTTACCCTACACTCTATACCCTACACTCTATACCCTACACTCTATACCCTACACTCTACACTCTATACCTTACACTCTATACCCTACACTCTATACCCTACACTCTAAACTCTATTCCCTACACTCTACACTCGATACCCTACACTCTATAACATACACTCTATACCCTACACTCTATACCCTACACTCTATACCCTACACTCTATACCATACACTCTAAACCCTACACTCTATACCATACACTCTACACCATACACTCTATAGCATACACTCTATACCCTACACTATACACTCTATACCCTACACTCTATACCCTACACTCTATACCCTACACTATACACTCTATACCCTACACTCTACACTTTATACCCTACACTCTATACCCTACACTCTATACCCTACACTCTACAACCTGCACTCTATACCCTACACTCTATACCCTACACTCTACACTCTATACCCTACACTCTATACCCTACACTCTATACCCTACACTCTACACTGTATAGCATACACTCTATGCCCCACACTCTATACCCTAAACTCTACACTCTATACCCTACACTCTACACCCTATGCTCTATACCATACACTCTATACCCTACACTCTACACTCTATACCCTACACTCTATACCCTACACCCTACGCTCTATAAGCTACACTCTATACCCTACACTCTATACCCTACACTCTATAACCTACACTCTATACCTTACACTCTATACCCTACACTCTATACCCTACACTCTATACCCTTCACTCTATACCCTACACTCTACACTCTATACCCTACACTCTATACCCTACACTCTATACCATACACTCTATACCATACACTCTATACACTACACTCTATACCCTAAACTCTACACACTATACCCTACACTCTATAACATACACTCTATACACTACACTCTATACCTTACACTCTATACCCTACACTTTGCACTCTACACCCTACACTCTACACTCTACATTCTATACCCTACACTCTATACCCTACACTCTCTACTCCACACTCTATACCCTACACTCTATACCCTACACTCTACACCCTACACTCTACACTCTATAGCCTACACTCTATACCCTACACTCTATACCCTACACTCTATACCCTACACTCTATACACTACACTCTACACTTTATACCCTACACTCTATACCATACACTCTATACCCTACACTCTACAACCTGCACTCTATACCCTACACTCTATACCCTACACTCAACACTCTATACCCTACACTCTATGCCCTACACTCTTTACCCTACACTCTACACTCTATACCCTACACTCTATACCCTACACTCTACACTTTATACCCTACACTCTATACCATACACTCTATACCCTACACTCCATACCCTACACTCTACACTTTATACCCCACACTCTATACCATACACTCTATACCCTACACTCTACACCTTACACTCTATACCCTACATTCTATCCCCTACACTCTACACTCTATACCCTACACTCTACACTCTACTCTATACCCTACACTCTATACCCTACACTCTACACTCTATACCCTACACTCTACACTCTACACCCTACACTCTATACCCTACACTCTATACCCTACACTCTATACCCTACACTCTAATCCCTACACTCTATACCCTACACTCTATACCATACACTATACACTCTATACCCTACACTCTACGCTTTATACCCTACACTCTATACCCTACACTCTATACGCTACACTCTACACCCTACACTCTACACCCTACACTCCAATCCCTACACTCTTATCCCTACACCCTACACTCTATATCCTACACTCTATACCCTACACTCTATACCCTACACTCTACACCCTACACTCTACACTCTACACTCTATACCCTACACTCTATAACATACACTCTATACCCTACACTCTATACCCTACACTCTATACCCTACACTCTATACCATACACTCTACACCCTACACTCTATACCATACACTCTACACCATACACTCTATAGCATACACTCTATACCCTACACTATACACTCTATACCCTACACTCTATACCCTACACTATACACTCTATACCCTACACTCTACACTTTATACCCTACACTCTATACCCTACACTCTATACCCTACACTCTACAACCTGCACTCTATACCCTACACTCTATACCCTACACTCTCCACTCTATACCCTACACTCTATACCCTACACTCTAAACCCTACACTCTACACTGTATACCATACACTCTATGCCCCACACTCTATACCCTAAACTCTACACTCTATACCCTACACTCTACACCCTAAGCTCTATACCATACACTCTATACCCTACACTCTACACTCTATACCCTACACTCTATACCCTACACTCTATACCCTACACCCTACGCTCTATAAGCTACACTCTATACCCTACACTCTATACCCTACACTCTATAACCTACACTCTATACCTTACACTCTATACCCTACACTCTATACCCTACACTCTATACCCTACACTCTATACCCTACACTCTACACACTATACCCTACACTCTATACCCTACACTCTATACCCTACACTCTATACCCTACACTCTATACCCTACACTCTACACTCTATACCATACACTCTATACCATACACTCTATACACTACACTCTATACCCTAAACTCTACACTCTATACCCTACACTCTATAACATACACTCTATACACTACACTCTATACCTTACACTCTATACCCTACACTTTGCACTCTACACCCTACACTCTACACTCTATATTCTATACCCTACACTCTATACCCTACACTCTCTACTCCACACTCTATACCCTACACTCTATACCCTACACTCTATACCCTACACTCTACACCCTACACTCTACACTCAATAGCCTACACTCTATACCCTACACTCTATACCCTACACTCTATACCCTACACTCTATACACTACACTCTACACTTTATACCCTACACTCTATACCATACACTCTATACCCTACACTCTACAACCTGCACTCTATACCCTACACTCTATACCCTACACTCTACACTCTATACCCTACACTCTATGCCCTACACTCTTTACCCTACACTCTACACTCTATACCCTACACTCTATACCCTACACTCTACACTTTATACCCTACACTCTTTACCATACACTCTATACCCTACACTCCATACCCTACACTCTACGCTTTATACCCCACACTCTATACCATACACTCTATACCCTACACTCTACACCTTACACTCTATACCGTACATTATATCCCCTACACTCTACACTCTATACCCTACACTCTACACTCTACTCTATACCCTACACTCTATACCCTACACTCTACACTCTATACCCTACACTCTACACCCTACACTCTATACCCTACACTCTAATCCCTACACTCTATACCCTACACTCTATACCATACACTCTACACCCTACACCCTACACTCTACACCCTATACCCTATACCCTACATTCTATACCCTACACTCTATACCCTACACTCTATACCCTACACTATACACTCTATACCCTACACTCTACGCTTTATACCCTACACTCTATACCCTACATTCTATACCCTACACTCTACACCCTACACTCTACACCCTACACTCTAATCCCTACACTCTTATCCCTACACCCTACACTCTATACCCTACACTCTATACCCTACACTCCATACCCTACACTCTACACTTTATACCCCACACTCTATACCATACACTCTATACCCTACACTCTACACCTTACACTCTATACCCTACATTCTATCCCCTACACTCTACACTCTATACCCTACACTCTACACTCTACTCTATACCCTACACTCTATACCCTACACTCTACACTCTATACCCTACACTCTACACTCTACACCCTACACTCTATACCCTACACTCTATACCCTACACTCTATACCCTACACTCTAATCCCTACACTCTATACCCTACACTCTATACCATACACGATACACTATATACCCTACACTCTACGCTTTATACCCTACACTCTATACCCTACACTCTATACGCTACACTCTACACCCTACACTCTACACCCTACACTCTAATCCCTACACTCTTATCCCTACACCCTACACTCTATATCCTACACTCTATACCCTACACTCTATACCCTACACTCTACACCCTACACTCTACACTCTACACTCTATACCCTACACTCTATAACATACACTCTATACCCTACACTCTATACCCTACACTCTATACCCTACACTCTATACCATACACTCTACACCCTACACTCTATACCATACACTCTACACCATACACTCTATAGCATACACTCTATACCCTACACTATACACTCTATACCCTACACTCTATACCCTACACTCTATACCCTACACTATACACTCTATACCCTACACTCTATACCCTACACTCTACAACCTGCACTCTATACCCTACACTCTATACCCTACACTCTACACTCTATACCCTACACTCTATACCCTACACTCTAAACCCTACACTCTACACTGTATACCATACACTCTATGCCCCACACTCTATACCCTAAACTCTACACTCTATACCCTACACTCTACACCCTAAGCTCTATACCATACACTCTATACCCTACACTCTACACTCTATACCCTACACTCTATACCCTACACTCTATACCCTACACCCTACGCTCTATAAGCTACACTCTATACCCTACACTCTATACCCTACACTCTATAACCTACACTCTATACCTTACACTCTATACCCTACACTCTATACCCTACACTCTATACCCTACACTCTATACCCTACACTCTACACTCTATACCCTACACTTTATACCCTACACTCTATACCCTACACTCTAAACCCTACACTCTATACCCTACACTCTACACTCTATACCATACACTCTATACCATACACTCTATACACTACACTCTATACCCTAAACTCTACACTCTATACCCTACACTCTATAACATACACTCTATACACTACACTCTATACCTTACACTCTATACCCTACACTTTGCACTCTACACCCTACACTCTACACTCTACATTCTATACCCTACACTCTATACCCTACACTCTCTACTCCACACTCTATACCCTACACTCTATACCCTACACTCTATACCCTACACTCTACACCCTACACTCTACACTCAATAGCCTACACTCTATACCCTACACTCTATACCCTACACTCTATACCCTACACTCTATACACTACACTCTACACTTTATACCCTACACTCTATACCATACACTCTATACCCTACACTCTACAACCTGCACTCTATACCCTACACTCTATACCCTACACTCTACACTCTATACCCTACACTCTATGCCCTACACTCTTTACCCTACACTCTACACTCTATACCCTACACTCTATACCCTACACTCTACACTTTATACCCTACACTCTTTACCATACACTCTATACCCTACACTCCATACCCTACACTCTACGCTTTATACCCCACACTCTATACCATACACTCTATACCCTACACTCTACACCTTACACTCTATACCGTACATTATATCCCCTACACTCTACACTCTATACCCTACACTCTACACTCTACTCTATACCCTACACTCTATACCCTACACTCTACACTCTATACCCTACACTCTACACCCTACACTCTATACCCTACAGTCTATACCCTACACTCTAATCCCTACACTCTATACCCTACACTCTATACCATACACTCTACACCCTACACCCTACACTCTACACCCTATACCCTATACCCTACATTCTATACCCTACACTCTATACCCTACACTCTATACCCTACACTATACACTCTATACCCTACACTCTACGCTTTATACCCCACACTCTATACCCTACATTCTATACCCTACACTCTACACCCTACACTCTACACCCTACACTCTAATCCCTACACTCTTATCCCTACACCCTACACTCTATACCCTACACTCTATACCCTACACTCTATACCCTACACTCTACACCCTACACTCTACACTCTACACTCTATACCCTACACTCTATACCCTACACTCTACACCTCACACCCTACACTCTACACCCTACACTCTATACCCTACAATCTACACCCTACACTCTATAGCCTACACTCTATACCCTACACTCTAATCCCTACACTCTACACTCTATACCCTACACTCTATACCCTACACTCTATACCCTACACTCTATACCCTACACCCTACACTCTACACTCTATACCCTACACTCTACACCCTGCACTCTGTACCCTACACTCTACACTCTTTACCTTACACTCTATACCCTACACTCTACAACCTGCACTCTATACCCTACACTCTATACCCTACACTCTATACCCTACACTCTATACCCTACACTCTACACCCTACACTCTAATCCCTACACTCTAATCCCTACACTCTAATCCCTACACCCTATACCCTACACTCTATACCCTACACTCTATACCCTACACTCTATACCCTACACCCTACACTCTACACCCTACACTCTACACTCTATACCCTACACTCTACACCCTACACTCTACACCCTACACTCTACACTCTGTACCCTACACTCTACACCCTGCACTCTGTACCCTACACTCTACACTCTTTACCCTACACTCTATACCCTACACTATATACCCCACACTCTATACCCTACACTCTGCACTCTGTACCCTACACTCTATACCCTACACTCTACACTCTATACCCTACACTCTATACACTACACTCTATACCCTACACTCTACACTCTATACCATACACTCTACACCCTACACTCTATACCATACACTCTATACCCTACACTCTACACTTTATACCCTACACTCTATACCATACACTCTACACTGTATACCCTACACTCTATACCATACACTCTATACCCTACACTCTATACCCTACAATCTAATCCCTACACTCTACACTCTATACCCTACACTCTATACCCTACACTCTACACTCTATACCCTACACTCTAATCCCTACACTCTACACCCTACACTCTACACCCTACACTCTATACCCTACACTCTATACCCTACACTCTACACTCTATACCCTACACTCTATACCCTACACTCTACACTCTATACCCTACACTCTATACCGTACACTCTATACCCTACACTCTATACCATACACTCTATACCCTACACTCTATACCCTACACTCTACACTCTATACCCTATAACGTACACTCTATACCCTACACTCTATACCCTACACTCTGTACCGTACACTCTACACTCTATACCCTACACTCTATACCATACACTCTACACCATACACTCTACAGCATACACTCTATACCCTACACAATACACTCTATACCCTACACTCTATACCCTACACTCTATACACTACACTCTATACCCTACACTCTATACCCTACACTCTATACCCTACACTCTACACTCTATACCCTACACTCTATAGCCTACACTCTATACCCTACAGTATATACCCTACACTCTATACCCTACACTCTACACCTTACACCCTACACTCTATTCCCTACACTCTATACCCTACACTCTATACCCTACACTCTATACCCTACACTCTACACTCTATACCCTACACCCTACACTCTATACCCTACACTCTACACCCTATACTCTATACGCCACACTCTATACCCTACACCCTACACTCTATACCCTACACTCTACACTCTATACCCTACACTCTACACCCTACACTCTATACCCAACACTCTATACCCTAAACTCTACACTCTATACCCTACACTCTATAACCTACACTCTTTACCTTACACTCTATACCCTTCACTCTATACCCTACACTCTATACCCTACACTCTATACCCTACACTCTACACTCTATACCCTACACTCTATACCCTACACTCTATACCCTACACTCTATACCCTACACTCTACACTCTATACCATACACTCTATACCATACACTCTATACACTACACTCTATACCCTAAACTCTACACTCTATACCCTACACTCTATAACATACACTCTATACACTACACTCTATACCTTACACTCTATACCCTACACTTTGCACTCTACACCCTACACTCTACACTGTACATTCTATACCCTACACTCTACACCCTACACTCTACACTCTATAGCCTACACTCTATACCCTACACTCTATACCCTACACTCTATACCCTACACTCTATACACTACACTCTACACTTTATACCCTACAATCAATACCATACACTCTATACCCTACACTCTACAACCTGCACTCTATACCCTACACTCTATACCCTACACTCAACACTCTATACCCTACACTCTATGCCCTACACTCTTTACCCTACACTCTACACTCTATACCCTACACTCTATACCCTACACTCTACACTTTATACCCTACACTCTATTCCATACACTCTATACCCTACAGTCCATACCCTACACTCTACACTTTATACCCCACACTCTATACCATACACTCTATACCATACACTCTATACACTACACTCTATACCCTAAACTCTACACTCTATACCCTACACTCTATAACATACACTCTATACACTACACTCTATACCTTACACTCTATACCCTACACTTTGCACTCTACACCCTACACTCTACACTCTACATTCTATACCCTACACTCTATACCCTACACTCTCTACTCCACACTCTATACCCTACACTCTATACCCTACACTCTACACCCTACACTCTACACTCTATAGCCTACACTCTATACCCTACACTCTATACCCTACACTCTATACCCTACACTCTATACACTACACTCTACACTTTATACCCTACAATCAATACCATACACTCTATACCCTACACTCTACAACCTGCACTCTATACCCTACACTCTATACCCTACACTCAACACTCTATACCCTACACTCTATGCCCTACACTCTTTACCCTACACTCTACACTCTATACCCTACACTCTATACCCTACACTCTACACTTTATACCCTACACTCTATACCATACACTCTATACCCTACAGTCCATACCCTACACTCTACACTTTATACCCCACACTCTATACCATACACTCTATACCCTACACTCTACACCTTACACTCTATACCCTACATTCTATCCCCTACACTCTACACTCTATACCCTACACTCTACACTCTACTCTATACCCTACACTCTATACCCTACACTCTACACTCTATACCCTACACTCTATACCCTACAGTCTATACCCTACACTCTAATCCCTACACTCTAATCCCTACACTCTACACTCTATACCCTACACTCTATACCCTACACTCTATACCCTACACTCTACACCCTACACTCTACACCCTACACTCTAATCCCTACACTCTAATCCCTACACCCTACACTCTATAACCTACACTCTATACCCTACACTCTATACCCTACACTCTACACCCTTCACTCTACACCCTACACTCTATACCCTACACTCTATACCCTACACTCTATACCCTACACCCTACACTCTACACCCTACACTCTACACCCTACACTCTACACCCTACACTCTATACCCTACACTCTACACCCTGCACTCTGTACCCTACACTCTACACTCTTTACCCTACACTCTATACCCTACACTCTATACCCTACACTCTATACCCTACACTCTATACCCTACACTCTACAATATATACCTTACACTCTATACCCTACACTCTATACCCTACACTCTAAACTCTATTCCCTACACTCTACACTCTATACCCTACACTCTATGACATACACTCTATACCCTACACTCTATACCCTACACTCTATACCCTACACTCTATACCATACACTCTACACCCTACACTCTAAACTCTATACCCTACACTCTACACTCTATACCCTACACTCTATAACATACACTCTATACCCTACACTCTATACCCTACACTCTATACCCTACACTCTATACCATACACTCTATACCATACACTCTACACTCTATACCCTACACTCTATACCATACACTCTGCACGATACACTCTATAGCATTCACTATATACCCTACACGATACACTATATACCCTACACTTTATACCCTACAATCTATACACTACACTCTAAACTCTATACCCTACACTAAACACTCTATACCCTACACTCTATAACATACACTCTATACCCTACACTCTATACCCTACACTCTATACCCTACACTCTACACCCTACACTCTACACCATACACTCTACACCATACACTCTATAGCATACACTCTATACCCTACACGATACACTCTATACCCTACACTCTATACCCTACACTCTATACCCCACACTCTACACCCTACACTCTATACCCTACACTCTACAACCTCCACTCTATACCCTACACTCTACACCCTACACTCTATACCCTACACTCTATACCCTACACTCTATACCCTACACTCTACACCCTACACTCTATACCTTACACTCTATACCCTACACTCTATACCCTACACTCTAAACTCTATACCCTACACTCTACACTCTATACCCTACACTCTATAACATACACTCTATACCCTACACTCTATACCCTACACTCTATACCCTACACTCTATACCATACACTCTATACCATACACTCTACACTCTATACCCTACACTCTATACCATACACTCTACACGATACACTCTATAGCATTCAATATATACCCTACACTCTACACTCTATACCCTACACTCTATACCCTACACTATACACTCTATACCCTACACTCTACACTTTATACCCTACTCTCTATACCCTACACTCTATAACCTACACTCTACAACCTGCACTCTATACCCTACACTCTATACCCTACACCTTACACTCTATACTCTACACTCTATACCCAACACTCTATACCCTACACTCTATACCCTACACTCTATAGCCTACACTCTATAGCCTACACTCTACACTCTACTTTATACCCTACACTCTATACCCTACACTCTACACTCTATACCCTACACTCTATACCCTACAGTCTATACCCTACACTCTACACCCTACACTCTACACCCTACACTCTAATCCCTACACTCTAATCCCTACACCCTACACTCTATACCCTACACTCTATACCCTACACTCTATACCCTACACCCTAAACTCTACACCCTACACTTTACACCCTACACTCTACACTCTATACCCTACACTCTACACCCTGCACTCTGTACCCTACACTCTACACTCTTTACCCTACACTCTATACCCTACATTCTATACCCTACACTCTATACCCTACACTCTAATCCCTACACTCTACACTCTATACCCTACACTCTATTCCCTACACTCTATACCCTACACTCTACACCCTACACTCTACACCCTACACTCTAATCCCTACACTCTAATCCCTACACCCTACACTCTATACCCTACACTCTATACCCTACACTCTATACCCTACACTCTATACCCTACACTCTATACCCTACACTCTACAGCCTACACTCTACACCCTACACTCTATACCCTACACTCTACACCCTGCACTCTGTACCCTACACTCTACACTCTTTACCCTACACTCTATACCCTTCACTATATACCCTACACTTTATACCCTACAATCTATACACTACACTCTAAACTCTATACCCTACACTAAACACTCTATACCCTACACTCTATAACATACACTCTATACCCTACACTCTATAGCATACACTCTATACCCTACACTATACACTCTATACCCTACACTCTATACCCTACACTCTACACCCTACACTCTACACCATACACTCTACACCATACACTCTATAGCATACACTCTATACCCTACACGATACACTCTATACCCTACACTCTATACCCTACACTCTATACCCCACACTCTACACCCTACACTCTATACCCTACACTCTACAACCTGCACTCTATACCCTACACTCTACACCCTACACTCTATACCCTACACTCTATACCCTACACTCTATACCCTACACTCTACACTCTATACCATACACTCTATAGCCTACACTCTACACTCTATACCCTACACTCTATACCCTGCACTCTATACCCTACACTCTACACTCTATACCCTACACTCTATACCCTACACTCTATACCCTACACCCTAAACTCTACACCCTACACTTTACACCCTACACTCTACACTCTATACCCTACACTCTACACCCTGCACTCTGTACCCTACACTCTACACTCTTTACCCTACACTCTATACCCTACATTCTATACCCTACACTCTATACCCTACACTCTAATCCCTACACTCTACACTCTATACCCTACACTCTATACCCTACACTCTATACCCTACACTCTACACCCTACACTCTACACCCTACACTCTAATCCCTACACTCTAATCCCTACACCCTACACTCTATACCCTACACTCTATACCCTACACTCTATACCCTACACTCTATACCCTACACCCTACACTCTACAGCCTACACTCTACACCCTACACTCTATACCCTAAACTCTACACCCTGCACTCTGTACCCTACACTCTACACTCTTTACCCTACACTCTATACCCTTCACTATATACCCTACACTTTATACCCTACAATCTATACACTACACTCTAAACTCTATACCCTACACTAAACACTCTATACCCTACACTCTATAACATACACTCTATACCCTACACTCTATAGCATACACTCTATACCCTACACTATACACTCTATACCCTACACTCTATACCCTACACTCTACACCCTACACTCTACACCATACACTCTACACCATACACTTTATAGCATACACTCTATACCCTACACGATACACTCTATACCCTACACTCTATACCCTACACTCTATACCCCACACTCTACACCCTACACTCTATACCCTACACTCTACAACCTGCACTCTATACCCTACACTCTACACCCTACACTCTATACCCTACACTCTATACCCTACACTCTATACCCTACACTCTATACCATACACTCTATACCCTACACTCTATACCATACACTCTATAGCCTACACTCTACACTCTATACCCTACACTCTATACCCTGCACTCTATACCCTACACTCTACACTCTATACCCTACACTCTACTCCCTACACTCTACACCCTACAGTCTATACCCTACACTCTACACTCTATACCTTACACTCTACACTCTATTCCCTACACTCTATACCCTACACTCTATACCCAACATTCTATACCCTACACTCTACACTCTATACCCTACACTCTATACCCTACACTCTATACCGTACACTCTATACCCTACACTCTACTCTCTATACCCTACACTCTATACGCCACACTCTATACCCTTCAGTCTATACCCTACACTCTATACCCTACACTCTACACTCTATACCATACACTCTACACTCTACACTCTATACACTACACTCTATACCCTACACTCTATACCCTACACTTTATACCCTACACCCTACACTCTATACCCTACACTCTATACCCTACACTCTACACCCTACACTCTACACCCTACACTCTATACCCTGTACCCTACACTCTATACCCTACACTCTATACCCTACACTCTATACCCTACACTCTATACCCTACACTCTACACTCTATACCCTACACTCTATAGCCTACACTCTATACCCTACAGTATATACCCTACACTCTATACCCTACACTCTACACCTTACACCCTACACTCTATTCCCTACACTCTATACCCTACACTCTATACCCTACACTCTATACCCTACACTCTACACTCTATACCCTACACCCTACACTCTATACCCTACACTCTACACCCTATACGCCACACTCTATACCCTACACCCTACACTCTATACCCTAGACTCTACACTCTATACCCTACACTCTACACCCTACACTCTATACCCTACACTCTATACCCTACACCCTACACTCTACATTCTATACCCTACACTCTACACTCTACTCCCTACACTATACACTCTATACCCTACACTCTACACTCTATACCCTACACTCTACTCCCTACACTCTATACCCTACACTCTACACCCTACACTCTACACCCTACACTCTATACCCTACACTCTATACCCTACACTCTACACCCTACACTCTACACCCTACACTCTACACCCTACACTCTATACCCTACACTCTATACCCTACACTCTATACCCTACACCCTACACTCTACACTCTATACCCTACACTCTACACTCTACTCCCTACACTATACACTCTATACCCTACACTCTACACTCTATACCCTACACTCTACTCCCTACACTCTATACCCTACACTCTACACCCTACGCTCTACACCCTACACTCTATACCCTACACTCTATACCCTACACTCTACACCCTACACTCTACACCCTACACTCTACACCCTACACTCTATACCCTACACTCTACACCCTACACTCTACACCCTACACTCTGTACCCTACACTCTATACCCTACACTCTACACTCTTTACCCTACACTCTATACCCTACACCCTATACCCTACACTCTATACCCTACACTCTATACCCTACACTCTATACCCTACACTCTAAACTCTATACCCTACACTCTACACTCTATACCCTACACTCTATAACATACACTCTATACCCTACACTCTATACCCTACACTCTATACCCTACACTCTATACCCTACACTCTATACCATACACTCTACACCCTACACTCTACACCATACACTGTACACCATACACTCTATAGCATACACTCTATACCCTACAATATAAACTCTATACCCTACACTCTATACCCTACACTCTATACCCTACACTCTACACTCTGTACCCTACACTCTATACCATACACTCTATACCCTACACTCTATACCTTACACTATACACCCTACACTCTAATCCCTACACTCTACACTCTATACCCTACACTCTATACCCTACACTCTATACCCTACACTCTACACCTTACACTCTACACCCTACACTCTACACCCTACACCCTACACACTATACCCTATACTCTACACCCTACACTCTATACCATACACTCTACACTTTATACCCTACACTCTATAACATACACTCTATACCCTACACTCTATACCCTACACTCTATACCCTACACTCTATACCATACACTCTATACCATACACTCTACACTCTATACCCTACACTCTATACCATACACTCTACACCATACACTCTATAGCATACACTCTATACCCTACACTATACACTCTATACCCTACACTCTACACTTTATACCCTACTCTCTATACTATTATTATTATTATTATTTATTGTTATAGCGCCATTTATTCCATGGCGCTTTACATGTGAGGAGGGGTATACATAATGAAAACAAGTACAATAATCTTAAACAATACAAGTCATAACTGGTACAGGAGGAATGAGGACCCTGCCCGCGAGGGCTCACAATCTACAAGGGATGGGTGAGAATACAGTAGGTGAGGGTAGAGATGGTCATGCAGCGGTTTGGTCGATCGGTGGTAGCTGCAGGTTGTAGGCTTGTCTGAAGAGGTGGGTCTTCAGGTTCTTTTTGAAGGTTTCGATGGTAGGCGAGAGTCTGATGTGTTGTGGTAGAGGGTTCCAGAGTAGGGGTGATACGCGAGAGAAATCTTGTATACGATTGTGGGAAGAGGAGATAAGAGGGGAGTAGAGTAGGAGATCTTGTGAGGATCGGAGGTTGCGGGTAGGTAAGTACCGGGAGACGAGGTCACAGATGTATGGAGGAGACAGGTTGTGGATGGCTTTGTACGTCATGGTTAGGGTTTTGTAGTGGAGTCTCTGGGCAATGGGGAGCCAGTGAAGGGATTGACAGAGGGGAGAGGCCGGGGAATAGCGGGGGGACAGGTGGATTAGTCGGGCAGCAGAGTTTAGAATAGATTGGAGGGGTGCGAGAGTGTTAGCGGGGAGGCCACAGAGCAGGAGGTTGCAGTAGTCAAGGCGAGAGATGATGAGGGCATGGACTAGGGTTTTTGCAGATTCATGGTTAAGGAATGAACGGATTCGTGAAATATTTTTGAGTTGCAGTCGGCAGGAAGTGGAAAGGGCTTGGATATGTGGTTTGAAGGAGAGATCAGCGTCAAGGATTACCCCGAGGCAGCGAGCTTGTGGGACTGGGGAGAGTGGGCAGCCATTTACTGTAATTGATAGGTTCGTTGGGGGGGTCGCGTGAGATGGGGGAAAGATGATGAATTCTGTTTTGTCCATGTTAAGTTTCAAAAATCTAGCGGAGAAGAAGGATGAAATAGTGGACAGACATTGAGGGATTCTGGTTAGAAGGGAGGTGATATCTGGTCCAGAGATGTAGATCTGTGTGTCAGTGGCTATACCCTACACTCTATACCCTACACTCTACAACCTGCACTCTATACCCTACACTCTATACCCTACACCCTACACTCTATACCCTACACTCTGTACCCTACACTCTATACCCTACACTCCATACCCTACACTCTATACCCTACACTCTATACCCTACACTCTATAGCCTACACTCTACACTCTACCCTACACTCTATACCCTACACTCTAATCCCTACACTCTACACCCTACACTCTACACCCTACACTCTACACCCTACACTCTATACCTTACACTCTATACCCCACACTCTATACCCTACACTCTATACCCTACACCCTACACTCTATACCCTACACTCTACACCCTACACTCTATACCCTACACTCTACACCCTGCACTCTGTACCCTACACTCTACACTCTTTACCCTACACTCTATACCCTACACTCTATACCCTACACTCTAATCCCTACACTCTACACTCTATACCCTACACTCTATACCCTACACTCTATACCCTACACTCTACACCCTACACTCTACACCCTACACTCTACACCCTACACTCTAATCCCTACACCCTACACTCTATACCCTACACTCTATACCCTACACTCTATACCCTACACTCTATACCCTACACTCTACACCCTACACTCTACACTCTATACCCTACACTCTACACCCTACACTCTACACCCTACACTCTACACTCTATACCCTACACTCTACACCCTGCACTCTGTACCCTACACTCTACACACTTTACCCTACACTCTATACCCTACACTCTATACCCTACACTCTATACCCTACACTCTAAACTTTATACCCTACACTCTACACTCTATACCCTACACTCTATAACATACACTCTATACCCTACACTCTATACCCTACACTCTATACCCTACACTCTATACCATACACTCTACACCCTACACTCTATACCATACACTCTACACCATACACTCTATAGCATACACTCTATACCCTACACTATACACTCTATACCCTACACTCTATACCCTACACTGTACACTCTATACCCTACACTCTACACTTTATACCCTACACTCTATACCCTACACTCTACAACCTGCACTCTACAACCTGCAATCTATACCCTACACTTTATACCCTACACTCTATACCCTACACTCTATACCCTACACTCTGCACTCTATACCCTACACTCTATACCCTACACTCTATACCCTACACTCTATACCCTACACTCTACACTCTATAACCTACACTCTATAGCCTACACTCTACACCCTACACTCTATACCCTGCACTCTATACCCTACACTCTACACTCTATACCCTACACTCTACTCCCTACACTCTACACCCTACACTCTATACCCTACACTCTACACCCTACACTCTATACCCTACACTCTACACCCTACACTCTATACCCTACACTCTATACCCTACACTCTATACCCTACACTCTATACCCTACACTCTACACTCTATACCCTACACTCTATACCCTACACTCTATACCCTACACTCTACACTCTATAACCTACACTCTATAGCCTACACTCTACACCCTACACTCTATACCCTGCACTCTATACTCTACACTCTACAATCTATACCCTACACTCTACTCCCTACACTCTACACCCTACAGTCTATACCCTACACTCTACACTCTATACCTTACACTCTACACTCTATTCCCTACACTCTATACCCTACACTCTATACCCTACATTCTATACCCTACACTCTACACTCTATACCCTACACTCTATACCCTACACTCTATACCGTACACTCTATACCCTACACTCTACTCTCTATACCCTACACTCTATACGCCACACTCTATACCCTACAGTCTATACCCTACACTCTATACCCTACACTCTACACTCTATACCATACACTCTACACTCTATACCCTACACTCTATACCCTACACTCTATACCCTACACTTTATACCCTACACCCTACACTCTATACCCTACACTCTATACCCTACACTCTACACCCTACACTCTACACCCTACACTCTATACCCTGTACCCTACACTCTATACCCTACACTCTATACCCTACACTCTATACCCTACACTCTATACCCTACACTCTACACTCTATACCCTACACTCTATAGCCTACACTCTATACCCTACAGTATATACCCTACACTCTATACCCTACACTCTACACCTTACACCCTACACTCTATTCCCTACACTCTATACCCTACACTCTATACCCAACACTCTATACCCTACACTCTACACTCTAAACCCTACACCCTACACTCTATACCCTACACTCTACACCCTATACGCCACACTCTATACCCTACACCCTACACTCTATACCCTACACTCTACACTCTATACCCTACACTCTACACCCTACACTCTATACCCTACACTCTATACCCTACACCCTACACTCTACACTCTATACCCTACACTCTACTCCCTACACTATACACTCTATACCCTACACTCTACACTCTATACCCTACACTCTACTCCCTACACTCTATACCCTACACTCTACACCCTACACTCTACACCCTACACTCTATACCCTACACTCTATACCCTACACTCTATACCCTACACTCTACACCCTACACTCTACACCCTACACTATACACCCTACACTCCATACCCTACACTCTATACGCTACACTCTATACCCTACACCCTACACTCTACACTCTATACCCTACACTCTACACTCTACTCCCTACACTATACACTCTATACCCTACACTCTACACTCTATACCCTACACTCTACTCCCTACACTCTATACCCTACACTCTACACCCTACACTCTACACCCTACACTCTATACCCTACACTCTATACCCTACACTGTACACTCTATACCCTACACTCTACACTTTATACCCTACACTCTATACCCTACACTCTACAACCTGCACTCTACAACCTGCAATCTATACCCTACACTTTATACCCTACACTCTATACCCTACACTCTATACCCTACACTCTGCACTCTATACCCTACACTCTATACCCTACACTCTATACCCTACACTCTATACCCTACACTCTACACTCTATAACCTACACTCTATAGCCTACACTCTACACCCTACACTCTATACCCTGCACTCTATACCCTACACTCTACACTCTATACCCTACACTCTACTCCCTACACTCTACACCCTACACTCTATACCCTACACTCTACTCCCTACACTCTATACCCTACACTCTATACCCTACACTCTACAACCTGCACTCTACAACCTGCAATCTATACCCTACACTCTATACCCTACACTCTATACCCTACACTCTATACCCTACACTCTACACTCTATACCCTACACTCTATACCCTACACTCTATACCCTACACTCTACACTCTATAACCTACACTCTATAGCCTACACTCTACACCCTACACTCTATACCCTGCACTCTATACTCTACACTCTACAATCTATACCCTACACTCTACTCCCTACACTCTACACCCTACAGTCTATACCCTACACTCTACACTCTATACCTTACACTCTACACTCTATTCCCTACACTCTATACCCTACACTCTATACCCTACATTCTATACCCTACACTCTACACTCTATACCCTACACTCTATACCCTACACTCTATACCGTACACTCTATACCCTACACTCTACTCTCTATACCCTACACTCTATACGCCACACTCTATACCCTACAGTCTATACCCTACACTCTATACCCTACACTCTACACTCTATACCATACACTCTACACTCTATACCCTACACTCTATACCCTACACTCTATACCCTACACTTTATACCCTACACCCTACACTCTATACCCTACACTCTATACCCTACACTCTACACCCTACACTCTACACCCTACACTCTATACCCTGTACCCTACACTCTATACCCTACACTCTATACCCTACACTCTATACCCTACACTCTACACTCTATACCCTACACTCTATAGCCTACACTCTATACCCTACAGTATATACCCTACACTCTATACCCTACACTCTACACCTTACACCCTACACTCTATTCCCTACACTCTATACCCTACACTCTATACCCTACACTCTATACCCTACACTCTACACTCTAAACCCTACACCCTACACTCTATACCCTACACTCTACACCCTATACGCCACACTCTATACCCTACACCCTACACTCTATACCCTACACTCTACACTCTATACCCTACACTCTACACCCTACACTCTATACCCTACACTCTATACCCTACACCCTACACTCTACACTCTATACCCTACACTCTACTCCCTACACTATACACTCTATACCCTACACTCTACACTCTATACCCTACACTCTACTCCCTACACTCTATACCCTACACTCTACACCCTACACTCTACACCCTACACTCTATACCCTACACTCTATACCCTACACTCTATACCCTACACTCTACACCCTACACTCTACACCCTACACTCTACACCCTACACTCCATACCCTACACTCTATACGCTACACTCTATACCCTACACCCTACACTCTACACTCTATACCCTACACTCTACACTCTACTCCCTACACTATACACTCTATACCCTACACTCTACACTCTATACCCTACACTCTACTCCCTACACTCTATACCCTACACTCTACACCCTACACTCTACACCCTACACTCTATACCCTACACTCTATACCCTACACTCTATACCCTACACTCTACACCCTACACTCTACACCCTACACTCTACACCCTACACTTTATACCCTACACTCTACACCCTACACTCTACACCCTACACTCTGTACCCTACACTCTATACCCTACACTCTACACTCTTTACCCTACACTCTATACCCTACACCCTATACCCTACACTCTATACCCTACACTCTATACCCTACACTCTATACCCTACACTCTAAACTCTATACCCTACACTCTACACTCTATACCCTACACTCTATAACATACACTCTATACCCTACACTCTATACCCTACACTCTATACCCTACACTCTATACCATACACTCTACACCCTACACTCTACACCATACACTCTACACCATACACTCTATAGCATACACTCTATACCCTACAATATAAACTCTATACCCTACACTCTATACCCTACACTCTATACCCTACACTCTATACCCTACACTCTACACTCTGTACCCTACACTCTATACCATACACTCTATACCCTACACTCTATACCTTACACTATACACCCTACACTCTAATCCCTACACTCTACACTCTATACCCTACACTCTATACCCTACACTCTATACCCTACACTCTACACCTTACACTCTACACCCTACACTCTACACCCTACACCCTACACACTATACCCTATACTCTACACCCTACACTCTATACCATACACTCTACACTTTATACCCTACACTCTATAACATACACTCTATACCCTACACTCTATACCCTACACTCTATACCATACACTCTATACCATACACTCTACACTCTATACCCTACACTCTATACCATACACTCTACACCATACACTCTATAGCATACACTCTATACCCTACACTATACACTCTATACCCTACACTCTACACTTTATACCCTACTCTCTATACCCTACACTCTATACACTACACTCTACAACCTGCACTCTATACCCTACACTCAATACCCTACACCCTACACTCTATACCCTACACTCTGTACCCTACACTCTATACCCTACACTCCATACCCTACACTCTATACCCTACACTCTATACCCTACACTCTATAGCCTACACTCTACACTCTACCCTACACTCTATACCCTACACTCTAATCCCTACACTCTAATCCCTACACTCTACTCTATACCCTACACTCTATACCCTACACTCTATACCCTACACTCTACACCCTACACTCTACACCCTACACTCTACACCCTACACTCTATACCTTACACTCTATACCCTACACTCTATACCCTACACTCTATACCCTACACCCTACACTCTATACCCTACACTCTACACCCTACACTCTATACCCTACACTCTACACCCTGCACTCTGTACCCTACACTCTACACTCTTTACCCTACACTCTATACCCTACACTCTATACCCTACACTCTAATCCCTACACTCTATACCCTACACTCTACACCCTACACTCTACACTCTATACCCTACACTCTACACCCTACACTCTACACCCTACACTCTACACTCTATACCCTACACTCTACACCCTGCACTCTGTACCCTACACTCTACACACTTTACCCTACACTCTATACCCTACACTCTATACCCTACACTCTATACCCTACACTCTAAACTTTATACCCTACACTCTACACTCTATACCCTACACTCTATAACATACACTCTATACCCTACACTCTATACCCTACACTCTATACCCTACACTCTATACCCTACACTCTACACCCTACACTCTACACCCTACACTCTACACCCTACACTCTAATCCCTACACCCTACACTCTATACCCTACACTCTATACCCTACACTCTATACCCTACACTCTATACCCTACACTCTACACCCTACACTCTACACTCTATACCCTACACTCTACACCCTACACTCTACACCCTACACTCTACACTCTATACCCTACACTCTACACCCTGCACTCTGTACCCTACACTCTACACACTTTACCCTACACTCTATACCCTACACTCTATACCCTACACTCTATACCCTACACTCTAAACTTTATACCCTACACTCTACACTCTATACCCTACACTCTATAACATACACTCTATACCCTACACTCTATACCCTACACTCTATACCCTACACTCTATACCATACACTCTACACCCTACACTCTATACCATACACTCTACACCATACACTCTATAGCATACACTCTATACCCTACACTATACACTCTATACCCTACACTCTATACCCTACACTGTACACTCTATACCCTACACTCTACACTTTATACCCTACACTCTATACCCTACACTCTATACCCTACACTCTATACCCTACACTCTACAACCTGCACTCTACAACCTGCAATCTATACCCTACAATCTATACCCTACACTCTATACCCTATACTCTATACCCTACACTCTACACTCTATACCCTACACTCTATACCCTACACTCTATACCCTACACTCTATACCCTACACTCTACACTCTATAACCTACACTCTATAGCCTACACTCTACACCCTACACTCTATACCCTGCACTCTATACCCTACACTATACACTCTATACCCTACACTCTACTCCCTACACTCTACACCCTACACTCTATACCCTACACTCTACACCCTACACTCTATACCCTACACTCTATACCCTACACTCTACAACCTGCACTCTACAACCTGCAATCTATACCCTACACTCTATTCCCTACACTCTATACTCTACACTCTATACCCTACACTCTACACTCTATACCCTACACTCTATACCCTACACTCTATACCCTACACTCTACACTCTATAACCTACACTCTATAGCCTACACTCTACACCCTACACTCTATACCCTGCACTCTATACCCTACACTCTACACTCTATACCCTACACTCTATACCCTACACTCTACACCCTACACCCTATACCCTACACTCTATACCCTACACGCTATACCCTACACTCTATACCCTACACTATACACTCTATACCCTACACTCTACACTTTATACCCTACACTCTATTCCCTACACTCTATACCCTGCACTCTACACCCTGCACTCTACACCCAACACTCTAAACCCTACACTCTACACCCTACACTCTATACCCTACACTCTATACCCTACACTCTACACTCTATACCCTACACTCTATAGCCTACACTCTATACCCTACAGTATATACCCTACACTCTATACCCTACACTCTACACCTTACACTCTACACTCTATTCCCTACACTCTATACCCTACACTCTATACCCTACACTCTATACCCTACACTCTATATCCTACACTCTATACCCTGCACTCTACACCCTGCACTCTACACCCAACACTCTATACCCTACACTCTACACCCTACACTCTATACCCTACACTCTACACTCTATACCCTACACCCTACACTCTATACCCTACACTCTATATCCTACACTCTATACCCTGCACTCTACACCCTGCACTCTACACCCAACACTCTATACCATACACTCTACACCCTACACTCTATACCATACACTCTACACCATACACTCTATAGCATACACTCTATACCCTACACTATACACTCTATACCCTACACTCTATACCCTACACTGTACACTCTATACCCTACATTCTACACTTTATACCCTACACTCTATACCCTACACTCTATACCCTACACTCTATACCCTACACTCTACAACCTGCACTCTACAACCTGCAATCTATACCCTACACTCTATACCCTACACTCTATACCCTACACTCTATACCCTACACTCTACACTCTATACCCTACACTCTATACCCTACACTCTATACCCTACACTCTATACCCTACACTCTACACTCTATAACCTACACTCTATAGCCTACACTCTACACCCTACACTCTATACCCTGCACTCTATACCCTACACTCTACACTCTATACCCTACACTCTACTCCCTTCACTCTACACCCTACACTCTATACCCTACACTCTACACCCTACACTCTATACCCTACACTCTATACCCTACACTCTACAACCTGCACTCTACAACCTGCAATCTATACCCTACACTCTATACCCTACACTCTATACCCTACACTCTATACCCTACACTCTACACTCTATACCCTACACTCTATACCCTACACTCTATACCCTACACTATATACCCTACACTCTACACTCTATAACCTACACTCTATAGCCTACACTCTACACCCTACACTCTATACCCTGCACTCTATACCCTACACTCTACACTCTATACCCTACACTCTATACCCTACACTCTACACCCTACACCCTATACCCTACACTCTATACCCTACACGCTATACCCTACACTCTATACCCTACACTATACACTCTATACCCTACACTCTACACTTTATACCCTACACTCTATTCCCTACACTCTATACCCTGCACTCTACACCCTGCACTCTACACCCAACACTCTAAACCCTACACTCTACACCCTACACTCTATACCCTACACTCTATACCCTACACTCTACACTCTATACCCTACACTCTATAGCCTACACTCTATACCCTACAGTATATACCCTACACTCTATACCCTACACTCTACACCTTACACTCTACACTCTATTCCCTACACTCTATACCCTACACTCTATACCATACACTCTATACCCTACACTCTACACTCTATACCCTACACCCTACACTCTATACCCTACACTCTATATCCTACACTCTATACCCTGCACTCTACACCCTGCACTCTACACCCAACACTCTATACCCTACACTCTACACCCTACACTCTATACCCTACACTCTATAACCTACACTCTACACTCTATACCCTACACTCTATAGCCTACACTCTATACCCTACACTCTACACCATACACTCTATAGCATACACTCTACACTCTATACCCTACACTCTATACCCTACACTCTATACCCTACACTATACACTCTATACCCTACACTCTACACTTTATACCCTACTCTCTATACCCTACACTCTATACCCTACACTCTACAACCTGCACTCTATACCCTACACTCTACACCCTACACTCTATACCCTACACTCTACACCCTGCACTCTGTACCCTACACTCTACACTCTTTACCCTACACTCTATACCCTACACTCTATACCCTACACTCTAATCCCTACACTCTACACTCTATACCCTACACTCTACACCCTACACTCTAATCCCTACACCCTACACTCTATACCCTACACTCTATACCCTACACTCTATACCCTACACTCTATACCCTACACTCTACACCCTACACTCTACACTCTATACCCTACACTCTACACCCTACACTCTACACCCTACACTCTACACTCTATACCCTACACTCTACACCCTGCACTCTGTACCCTACACTCTACACACTTTACCCTACACTCTATACCCTACACTCTATACCCTACACTCTATACCCTACACTCTAAACTTTATACCCTACACTCTACACTCTATACCCTACACTCTATACCCTACACTCTATACCCTACACTCTATACCATACACTCTACACCCTACACTCTATACCATACACTCTACACCATACACTCTATAGCATACACTCTATACCCTACACTATACACTCTATACCCTACACTCTATACCCTACACTGTACACTCTATACCCTACACTCTACACTTTATACCCTACACTCTATACCCTACACTCTATACCCTACACTCTATACCCTACACTCTACAACCTGCACTCTACAACCTGCAATCTATACCCTACACTCTATACCCTACACTCTATACCCTACACTCTACACTCTATACCCTACACTCTATACCCTACACTCTATACCCTACACTCTATACCCTACACGCTACACTCTATAACCTACACTCTATAGCCTACACTCTACACCCTACACTCTATACCCTGCACTCTATACCCTACACTCTACACTCTATACCCTACACTCTACTCCCTACACTCTACACCCTACACTCTATACCCTACACTCTACACCCTACACTCTATACCCTACACTCTATACCCTACACTCTACAACCTGCACTCTACAACCTGCAATCTATACCCTACACTCTATACCCTACACTCTATACCCTACACTCTATACCCTACACTTACACTCTATACCCTACACTCTATACCCTACACTCTATACCCTACACTCTATACCCTACACTCTACACTCTATAACCTACACTCTATAGCCTACACTCTACACCCTACACTCTATACCCTGCACTCTATACCCTACACTCTACACTCTATACCCTACACTCTATACCCTACACTCTACACCCTACACCCTATACCCTACACTCTATACCCTACACGCTATACCCTACACTCTATACCCTACACTATACACTCTATACCCTACACTCTACACTTTATACCCTACACTCTATTCCCTACACTCTATACCCTGCACTCTACACCCTGCACTCTACACCCAACACTCTAAACCCTACACTCTACACCCTACACTCTATACCCTACACTCTATACCCTACACTCTACACTCTATACTCTATAGCCTACACTCTATACCCTACAGTATATACCCTACACTCTATACCCTACACTCTACACCTTACACTCTACACTCTATTCCCTACACTCTATACCCTACACTCTATACCCTACACTCTATACCCTACACTCTACACTCTATACCCTACACCCTACACTCTATACCCTACACTCTATATCCTACACTCTATACCCTGCACTCTACACCCTGCACTCTACACCCAACACTCTATACCCTACACTCTACACCCTACACTCTATACCCTACACTCTACACTCTATACCCTACACCCTACACTCTATACCCTACACTCTATATCCTACACTCTATACCCTGCACTCTACACCCTGCACTCTACACCCAACACTCTATACCATACACTCTACACCCTACACTCTATACCATACACTCTACACCATACACTCTATAGCATACACTCTATACCCTACACTATACACTCTATACCCTACACTCTATACCCTACACTGTACACTCTATACCCTACATTCTACACTTTATACCCTACACTCTATACCCTACACTCTATACCCTACACTCTATACCCTACACTCTACAACCTGCACTCTACAACCTGCAATCTATACCCTACACTCTATACCCTACACTCTATACCCTACACTCTATACCCTACACTCTACACTCTATACCCTACACTCTATACCCTACACTCTATACCCTACACTCTATACCCTACACTCTACACTCTATAACCTACACTCTATAGCCTACACTCTACACCCTACACTCTATACCCTGCACTCTATACCCTACACTCTACACTCTATACCCTACACTCTACTCCCTTCACTCTACACCCTACATTCTATACCCTACACTCTACACCCTACACTCTATACCCTACACTCTATACCCTACACTCTACAACCTGCACTCTACAACCTGCAATCTATACCCTACACTCTATACCCTACACTCTATACCCTACACTCTATACCCTACACTCTACACTCTATACCCTACACTCTATACCCTACACTCTATACCCTACACTCTATACCCTACACTCTACACTCTATAACCTACACTCTATACCCTACACTCTATACCCTACACTCTATACCCTACACTCTATACCCTACACTCTACACTCTATAACCTACACTCTATAGCCTACACTCTACACCCTACACTCTATACCCTGCACTCTATACCCTACACTCTACACTCTATACCCTACACTCTATACCCTACACTCTACACCCTACACCCTATACCCTACACTCTATACCCTACACGCTATACCCTACACTCTATACCCTACACTATACACTCTATACCCTACACTCTACACTTTATACCCTACACTCTATTCCCTACACTCTATACCCTGCACTCTACACCCTGCACTCTACACCCAACACTCTAAACCCTACACTCTACACCCTACACTCTATACCCTACACTCTATACCCTACACTCTACACTCTATACTCTATAGCCTACACTCTATACCCTACAGTATATACCCTACACTCTATACCCTACACTCTACACCTTACACTCTACACTCTATTCCCTACACTCTATACCCTACACTCTATACCCTACACTCTATACCCTACACTCTACACTCTATACCCTACACCCTACACTCTATACCCTACACTCTATATCCTACACTCTATACCCTGCACTCTACACCCTGCACTCTACACCCAACACTCTATACCCTACACTCTACACCCTACACTCTATACCCTACACTCTACACTCTATACCCTACACCCTACACTCTATACCCTACACTCTATATCCTACACTCTATACCCTGCACTCTACACCCTGCACTCTACACCCAACACTCTATACCATACACTCTACACCCTACACTCTATACCATACACTCTACACCATACACTCTATAGCATACACTCTATACCCTACACTATACACTCTATACCCTACACTCTATACCCTACACTGTACACTCTATACCCTACATTCTACACTTTATACCCTACACTCTATACCCTACACTCTATACCCTACACTCTATACCCTACACTCTACAACCTGCACTCTACAACCTGCAATCTATACCCTACACTCTATACCCTACACTCTATACCCTACACTCTATACCCTACACTCTACACTCTATACCCTACACTCTATACCCTACACTCTATACCCTACACTCTATACCCTACACTCTACACTCTATAACCTACACTCTATAGCCTACACTCTACACCCTACACTCTATACCCTGCACTCTATACCCTACACTCTACACTCTATACCCTACACTCTACTCCCTTCACTCTACACCCTACATTCTATACCCTACACTCTACACCCTACACTCTATACCCTACACTCTATACCCTACACTCTACAACCTGCACTCTACAACCTGCAATCTATACCCTACACTCTATACCCTACACTCTATACCCTACACTCTATACCCTACACTCTACACTCTATACCCTACACTCTATACCCTACACTCTATACCCTACACTCTATACCCTACACTCTACACTCTATAACCTACACTCTATAGCCTACACTCTACACCCTACACTCTATACCCTGCACTCTATACCCTACACTCTACACTCTATACCCTACACTCTATACCCTACACTCTACACCCTACACCCTATACCCTACACTCTATACCCTACACGCTATACCCTACACTCTATACCCTACACTATACACTCTATACCCTACACTCTACACTTTATACCCTACACTCTATTCCCTACACTCTATACCCTGCACTCTACACCCTGCACTATACACCCAACACTCTAAACCCTACACTCTATACCCTACACTCTATACCCTACACTCTACACTCTATACCCTACACTCTATAGCCTACACTCTATACCCTACAGTATATACCCTACACTCTATACCCTACACTCTACACCTTACACTCTACACTCTATTCCCTACACTCTATACCCTACACTCCATACCCTACACTTTATACCCTACACTCTACACTCTATACCCTACACCCTACACTCTATACCCTACACTCTATATCCTACACTCTATACCCTGCACTCTACACCCTGCACTCTACACCCAACACTCTATACCCTACACTCTACACCCTACACTCTATACCCTACACTCTATAACCTACACTCTACACTCTATACCCTACACTCTATAGCCTACACTCTATACCCTACACTCTAATCCCTACACTCTACACTCTATACCCTACACTCTATACCATACACTCTACACCATACACTCTATAGCATACACTCTACACTCTATACCCTACACTCTATACCCTACACTCTATACCCTACACTATACACTCTATACCCTACACTCTACACTTTATACCCTACTCTCTATACCCTACACTCTATACCCTACACTCTACAACCTGCACTCTATACCCTACACTCTATACCCTACACCCTACACTCTATACCCAACACTCTATACCCTACACTCTACACTTTATACCCTACACTCTATAGCCTACACTCTACACTCTACTCTATACCCTACACTCTATACCCTACACTCTACACACTACACTCTACACCCTACACTCTAATCCCTACACTCTAATCCCTACACTCTAATCCCTACACCCTACACTCTATACCCTACACTCTATACCCTACACTCTATACCCTACACTCTATACCCTACACTCTACACTCTATAACCTACACTCTATAGCCTACACTCTACACCCTACACTCTATACCCTGCACTCTATACCCTACACTCTACACTCTATACCCTACACTCTATACCCTACACTCTACACCCTACACCCTATACCCTACACTCTATACCCTACACGCTATACCCTACACTCTATACCCTACACTATACACTCTATACCCTACACTCTACACTTTATACCCTACACTCTATTCCCTACACTCTATACCCTGCACTCTACACCCTGCACTCTACACCCAACACTCTAAACCCTACACTCTATACCCTACACTCTATACCCTACACTCTACACTCTATACCCTACACTCCATAGCCTACACTCTATACCCTACAGTATATACCCTACACTCTATACCCTACACTCTACACCTTACACTCTACACTCTATTGCCTACACTCTATACCCTACACTCCATACCCTACACTCTATACCCTACACTCTACACTCTATACCCTACACCCTACACTCTATACCCTACACTCTATATCCTACACTCTATACCCTGCACTCTACACCCTGCACTCTACACCCAACACTCTATACCCTACACTCTACACCCTACACTCTATACCCTACACTCTATAACCTACACTCTACACTCTATACCCTACACTCTATAGCCTACACTCTATACCCTACACTCTAATCCCTACACTCTACACTCTATACCCTACACTCTATACCATACACTCTACACCATATACTCTATAGCATACACTCTACACTCTATACCCTACACTCTATACCCTACACTCTATACCCTACACTATACACTCTATACCCTACACTCTACACTTTATACCCTACTCTCTATACCCTACACTCTATACCCTACACTCTACAACCTGCACTCTATACCCTACACTCTATACCCTACACCCTACACTCTATACCCAACACTCTATACCCTACACTCTACACTCTATACCCTACACTCTATAGCCTACACTCTACACTCTACTCTATACCCTACACTCTATACCCTACACTCTACACACTACACTCTACACCCTACACTCTAATCCCTACACTCTAATCCCTACACTCTAATCCCTACACCCTACACTCTATACCCTACACTCTATACCCTACACTCTATACCCTACACTCTATACCCTACACCCTACACTCTACACCCTACACTCTACACTCTATACCCTACACTCTACACCCTACACTCTACACTCTATACCCTACACTCTACACCCTGCACTCTGTACCCTACACTCTACACTCTTTACGCTACACTCTATACCCTACACTCTAATCCCTACACTCTACACTCTATACCCTACACTCTATAACCTAGACTCTATACCCTACACTCTATACCCTACACTCTACACCCTACACTCTAATCCCTACACTCTAATCCCTACACTCTAATCCCTACACCCTAATCCCTACACCCTACACTCTATACCCTACACTCTATACCCTACACTCTATACCCTACACCCTACACTCTATACCCTACACTCTACACCCTACACTCTACACCCTATACCCTACACTCTACACCCTGCACTCTGTACCCTACACTTTATACCCTACACTCTATACCCTACACTCTATACCCTACACTCTAAACTCTATACCCTACACTCTATACCCTACACTCTATAACATACACTCTATACCCTACACTCTATACCCTACACTCTATACCCTACACTCTATACCCTACACTCTACTCCCTACACTCTACACCCTACAGTCTATACCCTACACTCTACACTCTATACCTTACACTCTACACTCTATTCCCTACACTCTATACCCTACACTCTATAGCATACACTCTATACCCTACACTCTACACTCTATACCCTACACTCTATACCCTACACTCTATACCCTACACTATACACTCTATACCCTACACTCTACACTTTATACCCTACTCTCTATACCCTACACTCTTTACCCTACACTCTACAACCTGCACTCTATACCCTACACTCTATACCCTACACCCTACACTCTATACCCTACACTCTATACCCTACACTCTATACCCTACACTCTATACCCTACACTCTATACCCTACACTATACACTATATACCCTACACTCTATAGCCTACACTCTACACTTTACTCTATACCCTACACTCTATACCCTACACTCTAATCCCTACACTCTAATCCCTACACTCTACACTCTATACCCTACACTCTATACCCTACACTCTATACCCTACACTCTACACCCTACACTCTACACCCTACACTCTAATCCCTACACTCTAATCCCTACACTCTAATCCCTACATCCTACACTCTATACCCTACAATCTATACCCTACACTCTATACCCTACACTCTATACCCTACACTCTATACCCTACACCCTACACTCTACACCCTACACTCTATACCATACACTCTACACCCTACACCCTACACTCTACACTCTATACCCTACACCCTACACCCTGCACTCTGTACCCTACACTCTACACTCTTTACCCTACACTCTATACCCTACACTCTATACCCTACACTCTATACCCTACACTCTAATCCCTACACTCTACACTCTATACCCTACACTCTATACCCTACACTCTATACCCTACACTCTATACCCTACACTCTACACCCTACACTCTACACCCTACACTCTAATCCCTACACTCTAATCCCTACACTCTAATCCCTACACCCTACACTCTATACCCTACACTCTATACCCTACACTCTATACCCTACACTCTATACCCTACACCCTACACCCTACACTCTACACTCTATACCCTACACTCTACACCCTACACTCTACACACTACACTCTATACCCTACACTCTACACCCTGCATTCTGTACCCTACACTCTACACTCTTTACCCTACAGTCTATACCCTACACTCTATACCCTACACTCTATACCCTACACTCTAAACTCTATACCCTACACTCTACACTCTATACCCTACACTCTATAACATACACTCTATACCCTACACTCTATACCCTACACTCTATACACTACACTCTATACCCTACACTCTACTCCCTACACTCTACACCCTACAGTCTATACCCTACACTCTACACTCTATACCTTACACTCTACTCTATACCCTACACTCTATACCCTACACTCTAATCCCTACACTCTAATCCCTACACTCTACACTCTATACCCTACACTCTATACCCTACACTCTATACCCTACACTCTACACCCTACACTCTACACCCTACACTCTAATCCCTACACTCTAATCCCTACACTCTAATCCCTACATCCTACACTCTATACCCTACAATCTATACCCTACACTCTATACCCTACACTCTACACTCTATACCCTACACCCTATACCCTGCACTCTGTACCCTACACTCTACACTCTTTACCCTACACTCTATACCCTACACTCTATACCCTACACTCTATACCCTACACTCTAATCCCTACACTCTACACTCTATACCCTACACTCTATACCCTACACTCTATACCCTACACTCTATACCCTACACTCTATACCCTACACTCTACACCCTACACTCTACACCCTACACTCTAATCCCTACACTCTAATCCCTACACTCTAATCCCTACACCCTACACTCTATACCCTACACTCTATACCCTACACTCTATACCCTACACTCTATACCCTACACCCTACACCCTACACTCTACACTCTATACCCTACACTATACACCCTACACTCTACACACTACACTCTATACCCTACACTCTACACCCTGCACTCTGTACCCTACACTCTACACTCTTTACCCTACACTCTATACCCTACACTCTATACCCTACACTCTATACCCTACACTCTGAACTCTATACCCTACACTCTACACTCTATACCCTACACTCTATAACATACACTCTATACCCTACACTCTATACCCTACACTCTATACCCTACACTCTATACCCTACACTCTACTCCCTACACTCTACACCATACAGTCTATACCCTACACTCTACACTCTATACCTTACACTCTATAACATACACTCTATACCCTACACTCTATACCATACACTCTACACCCTACACTCTATACCATACACTCTACACCCTACACTCTATACCATACACTCTACACCATACACTCTATAGCATACACTCTATACCCTACACTATACACTCTATACCCTACACTATACACTCTATACCCTACACTCTACACTTTATACCCTACACTCTATACCCTACACTCTATACCCTACACTCTACAACCTGCACTTTACAACCTGCAATCCATACCCTACACTCTATACCCTACACTCTACACTCTATACCCTACACTCTATACCCTTCACTCTATACCCTACACTCTACACTCTAAACCCTACAGCCTACACTCTACACTCTATACCCTACACTCTACTCCCTACACCCTACAGTCTATACCTTACACTCTACACTCTATACCTTACACTCTACACTCTATTCCCTACACTCTCTACCCTACACTCTATACCCTACATTCTATACCCTACACTCTACACTCTCTACCCTACACTCTATACCCTACACTCTATACCCTACACTCTATATGCCACACTCTATACCCTACAGTCTATACCCTACACTCTATACCCTACACTCTATACCATACACTCTACACTCTATACCCTACACTCTATACCCTACACTCTATACCCTACACCCTACACTCTATACCCTACACTCTATACCCTACACTCTACACTCTATACCCTACACTCTATACCCTACACTCTATACCCTACACTCTATACCCTACACTCTATACCCTACAATCTACACTCTATAACCTACACTCTATAGCCTACACTCTACACCCTACACTTTATACCCTGCACTCTATACCCTACACTCTACACTCTATACCCTACACTCTACTCCCTACACTCTACACCCTACACTCTACACTCTATACCTTACATTCTACACTCTATTCCCTACACTCTATACCCTATACTCTATACCCTACATTCTATACCCTACACTCTACACTCTATACCCTACACTCTATACCCTACACTATATACCGTACACTCTATACCCTACACTCTACACTCTATACCCTTTACTCTATACGCCACACTCTAAACCCTACAGTCTACACTCTATACCATACACTCTACACTCTACACTCTATACCCTACACTCTATACCCTACACTCTATACCCTACACCCTACAAAATATACCCTACACTCTATACCCTACACTCTACACCCTACACCCTACACTCTATACCCTACACTATACACTCTATACCCTACACTCTACACTTTATACCCTAAACTCTATACCCTACACTCTATACCCTGCACTCTACACCCTGCACTCTACACCCAACACTCTAAACCCTACACTCTACACCCTACACTCTATACCCTACACTCTATACCCTACACTCTACACTCTATACCCTACACTCTATAGCCTACACTCTATACCCTACAGTATATACCCTACACTCTATACCCTACACTCTACACCTTACACTCTACACTCTATTCCCTACACTCTATACCCTACACTCTATACCCTACACTCTATACCCTACACTCTACACTCTATACCCTACACCCTACACTCTATACCCTACACTCTATATCCTACACTCTATACCCTGCACTCTACACCCTGCACTCTACACCCAACACTCTATACCCTACACTCTACACCCTACACTCTATACCCTACACTCTATAACCTACAGTCTACACTCTATACCCTACACTCTATAGCCTACACTCTATACCCTACACTCTAATCCCTACACTCTACACTCTATACCCTACACTGTATACCATACACTCTACACCATACACTCTATAGCATACACTCTACACTCTATACCCTACACTCTATACCCTACACTATACACTCTATACCCTACACTCTACACTTTATACCCTACTCTCTATACCCTACACTCTATACCCTACACTCTACAACCTGCACTCTATACCCTACACTCTATACCCTACACCCTACACTCTATACCCTACACTCTATACCCTACACTCTATACCCTACACTCTACACTCTATACCCTACACTCTATAGCCTACACTCTACACTCTACTCTATACCCTACACTCTATACCCTACACTCTAATCCCTACACTCTACACTCTATACCCTACACTCTATACCCTACACTCTATACCCTACACTCTACACCCTACACTCTACACCCTACACTCTAATCCCTACACTCTAATCCCTACACTCTAATCCCTACACCCTACACTCTATACCCTACACCCTATACCCTACACTCTATACCCTACACTCTATACCCTACACCCTACACTCTACACTCTATACCTTACACTCTACACCCTACACTCTATACCCTACACTCTACAAACTGCACTCTGTACCCTACACTCTACACTCTTTACCCTACACTCTATACCCTACACTCTATACCCTACACTCTAATCCCTACACTCTACACTCTATACCCTACACTCTGTACCCTACACTCTATACCCTACACTCTACACTCTACACCCTACACTCTAATCCCTACACTCTAATCCCTACACTCTAATCCCTACACCCTAATCCCTACAACCTACACTCTATACCCTACACTCTATACCCTACACTCTATACCCTACACCCCACACTCTATACCCTACACTCTACACCCTACACTCTACACTCTATACCCTACACTCTACACCCTGCACTCTGTAACCTACACTCTATACCCTACACTCTATACCCTACACTCTATACCCTACACTCTATACCCTACACTCTAAACTCTATACCCTACACTCTATACCCTACACTCTATAACATACACTCTATACCCTACACTCTATACCCTACACTCTATACCATACACTCTACACCATACACTCTACACCATACACTCTACACCATACACTCTATAGCATACACTCTATACCCTACACTATACACTCTATATTCTACACTCTATACCCTACACTCTATACCCTACACTATACACTCTATACCCTACACTCTACACTTTATACCCTACACTCTATACCCTACACTCTATACCCTACACTCTATACCCTACACTCTATACCCTACACTCTACACCCTACAGTCTATACCCTACACTCTACACTCTATACCTTACACTCTACACTCTATTCCCTACACTCTATACCCTACACTCTATAGCATACACTCTATACCCTACACTCTACACTCTATACCCTACACTCTATACCCTACACTCTATACCCTACACTATACACTCCATACCCTACACTCTACACTTTATACCCTACTCTCTATACCCTACACTCTATACCCTACACTCTACAACCTGCACTCTATACCCTACACTCTATACCCTACACCCTACACTCTATACCCTACACTCTATACCCTACACTCTATACCCTACACTCTATACCCTACACTCTACACTCTATACCCTACACTCTATAGCCTACACTCTACACTTTACTCTATACCCTACACTCTATACCCTACACTCTAATCCTTACAGTCTACACTCTATACCCTACACTCTATACCCTACACTCTATACCCTACACTCTACATCCTTCACTCTACACCCTACACTCTAATCCCTACACTCTAATCCCTACACTCTAATCCCTACACCCTACACTCTATACCCTACAATCAATACCCTACACTCTATACCCTACACTCTATACCCTACACTCTACACCCTACACCCTACACTCTACACTCTATACCCTACACTCTACACCCTGCACTCTGTACCCTACACTCTACACTCTTTACCCTACACTCTATACCCTACACTCTATACCCTACACTCTATACCCTACACTCTAATCCCTACACTCTACACTCTATACCCTACACTCTATACCCTACACTTTACACCCTACACTCTACACCCTACACTCTAATCCCTACACTCTAATCCCTACACTCTAATCCCTACACCCTACACTCTATACCCTACACTCTATACCCTACACTCTATACCCTACACTCTATACCCTACACCCTACACCCTACACTCTACACTCTATACCCTACACTCTACACCCTACACTCTACACTCTACACTCTATACCCTACACTCTACACCCTGCACTCTGTACCCTACACTCTACACTCTTTACCCTACACTCTATACCCTACACTCTATACCCTACACTCTATACCCTACACTCTATACCCTACACTCTAAACTCTATACCCTACACTCTATAACATACACTCTATACCCTACACTCTACACTCTATACCCTACACTCTATAACATACACTCTATACCCTACACTCTATACCCTACACTCTATACCCTACACTCTACTCCCTACACTCTACACCCTACAGTCTATACCCTACACTCTACACTCTATACCTTACACTCTATAACATACACTCTATACCCTACACCCTACACTCTATACCCTACACTATATACCCTACACTTTTTACCCTACACTCTATACCCTGCACTCTATACCCTACACTCTACACTCTATACCATACACTCTATAGCCTACACTCTACACTTTACCCTATACCCTACACTCTATAAGCTACACTTTAATCCCTACACTCTAATCCCTACAGTCTACACTCTATACCCTACACTCTATACCCTACACTCTATACCCTACACTCTACACCCTACACTCTACACCCTACACTCTATTCCCTACACTCTAATCCCTACACTCTAATCCCTACACCCTACACTCTATACCCTACAATCTATACCCTACACTCTATACCCTACACTCTATACCCTACACTCTATACCCTACACTCTACACCCTACACCCTACACTCTACACTCTATACCCTACACTCTACACCCTGCATTCTGTACCCTACACTCTACACTCTTTACCCTACACTCTATACCCTACACTCTATACCCTACACTCTGTACCCTACACTCTAATCCCTACACTCTACACTCTATACCCTACACTCTATACCCTACACTCTATACCCTACACTCTACACCCTACACTCTACACCCTACACTCTAATCCCTACACTCTAATCCCTACACTCTAATCCCTACACCCTACACTCTATACCCTACACTCTATACCCTACACTTTACACCCTGCACTCTGAACCCTTCACTCTACACTCTTTACCCTACACTCTATACCCTACACTCTATACCCTACACTCTATACCCTACACTCTATACCCTACACTCTAAACTCTATATCCTACACTCTATAACATACACTCTATACCCTAGACTCTACACTCTATACCCTACACTCTATAACATACACTCTATACCCTACACTCTATACCCTACACTCTATACCCTACACTCTATACCCTACACTCTACTCCCTACACTCTACACCCTACAGTCTATACCCTACACTCTACACTCTATACCTTACACTCTATAACATACACTCTATACCCTACACTCTATACCCTACACTCTATACCCTACACTCCATACCCTACACTCTACACCCTACACTCTATACCATACACTCTACACCGTACACTCTATACCATACACTCTACACCATACACTCTATAGCATACACTCTATACCCTACACTATACACTCTATGCCCTACACTCTATACCCTACACTATACACTCTATACCCTACACTCTACACTTTATACCCTACACTCTATACCCTACACTCTATACCCTACACTCTATACCCTACACTCTACAACCTGCACTCTACAACCTGCAATCTATACCCTACACTCTATACCCTACACTCTATATCCTACACTCTATACCCTACACTCTAAACTCTATACCCTACACTCTATACCCTACACTCTATAACATACACTCTATACCCTACACTCTATACCATACACTCTACACCATACACTCTACACCATACACTCTACACCATACACTCTACACCATACACTCTATAGCATACACTCTATACCCTACACGATACACTCTATACCCTACACTCTATACCCTACACTATACACTCTATACCCTACACTCTACACTCTATACCCTACACTCTACAACCTGCACTCTATACCCTACACTCTACACCCTACACTCTATACCCTACATTCTATACCCTACACTCTACACTCTTTACCCTACACTCTATACCCTACACTCTATACCCTACACTCTAAACTCTATACCCTACACTCTACACTCTATACCCTACACTCTATAACATACACTCTATACCCTACACTCTATAACATACACTCTATACCCTACACTCTACACCCAACTCTCTAATCCCTACACTATATACCCTACTCTCTAATCCCTACACTCTAATCCCTACACTCTAATCCCTACACCCTACACTCTATACCCTACACTCTATACCCTACATTCTATACCCTACACCCTACACTCTATAGCCTACACTCTATACCCTACAGTATATACCCTACACTCTATACCCTACACTCTATACCCTACACTCTACACCCTACACTCTACACCCTACTCTCTAATCCCTACACTCTAATCCCTACACTCTAATCCCTACACCCTACACTCTATACCCTACACTCTATACCCTACACTCTATACCCTACACCCTACACTCTATAGCCTACACTCTATACCCTACAGTATATACCCTACACTCTATACCCTACACTCTACACCTTACACTCTACACTCTATACCCTACACTCTATACCCTACACTCTATACCGTACACTCTATACCCTACACTCTACACTCTATACCCTACACTCTATACCATACACTCTACACCCTACACAATACACCCTACACTCTATACCCTACACTCTACACCCTACACCCTACACTCTATACCCTACACTATACACTCTATACCCTACACTCTACACTTTATACCCTACAATCTATACCCTACACTCTATACCCTACACTCTACACTCTATACCCTACACTATATAGCCTACACTCTATACCCTACAGTATATACCCTACACTCTATACCCTACACTCTACACCTTACACTCTACACTCTATTCCCTACACTCTATACCCTACACTCTATACCCTACACTCTATACCCTACACTCTACACTCTATACCCTACACTCTATACCCTACACTCTATATCCTACACTCTATACCCTGCACTCTACACCCTGCACTCTACACCCAACACTCTATACCCTACACTCTACACCCTACACTCTATACCCTACACTCTATAACCTACAGTCTACACTCTATACCCTACACTCTATAGCCTACACTCTATACCCTACACTCTAATCCCTACACTCTACACTCTATACCCTACACTCTATACCATACACTCTACACCATACACTCTATAGCATACACTCTACACTCTATACCCTACACTCTATACCCTACACTATACACTCTATACCCTACACTCTACACTTTATACCCTACTCTCTATACCTTACACTCTATACCCTACACTCTACAACCTGCACTCTATACCCTACACTCTATACCCTACACCCTACACTCTATACCCTACACTCTATACCCTACACTCTATACCCTACACTCTATACCCTACACTCTACACTCTATACCCTACACTCTATAGCCTACACTCTACACTCTACTCTATACCCTACACTCTATACCCTACACTCTAATCCCTACACTCTACACTCTATACCCTACACTCTATACCCTACACTCTATACCCTACACTCGACACCCTACACTCTACACCCCACACTCTATTCCCTACACTCTAATCCCTACACTCTAATCCCTACACCCTACACTCTATACCCTACACCCTATACCCTACACTCTATACCCTACACTCTATACCCTACACCCTACACTCTACACCCTACACTCTATACCTTACACTCTACACCCTACACTCTATACCCTACACTCTACACCCTGCACTCTGTACCCTACACTCTACACTCTTTACCCTACACTCTATACCCTACACTCTATACCCTACACTCTAATCCCTACACTCTACACTCTATACCCTACACTCTGTACCCTACACTCTATACCCTACACTCTACACTCTACACCCTACACTCTAATCCCTACACTCTAATCCCTACACTCTAATCCCTACACCCTAATCCCTACACCCTACACTCTATACCCTACACTCTATACCCTACACTCTATACCCTACACCCTACACTCTATACCCTACACTCTACACCCTACACTCTACACTCTATACCCTACACTCTACACCCTGCACTCTGTAACCTACACTCTAAAACCTACACTCTATACCCTACACTCTATACCCTACACTCTATACCCTACACTCTAAACTCTATACCCTACACTCTATACCCTACACTCTATAACATACACTCTATACCCTACACTCTATACCCTACACTCTATACCATACACTCTACACCATACACTCTACACCATACACTCTACACCATACACTCTACACCATACACTCTATAGCATACACTCTATACCCTACACTATACACTCTATACCCTACACTCTATACCCTACACTCTATACCCTACACTATACACTCTATACCCTACACTCTACACTTTATACCCTACACTCTATACCCTACACTCTACAACCTGCACTCTATACCCTACACTCTACACTCTATACCCTACACTCTATACCCTACACTCTATACCCTACACTCTATACCCTACACTCTACACCCTACAGTCTATACCCTACACTCTACACTCTATACCTTACACTCTACACTCTATTCCCTATACTCTATACCCTACACTCTATAGCATACACTCTATACCCTACACTCTACACTCTATACCCTACACTCTATACCCTACACTCTATACCCTACACTATACACTCCATACCCTACACTCTACACTTTATACCCTACTCTCTATACCCTACACTCTATACCCTACAATCTACAACCTGCACTCTATACCCTACACTCTATACCCTACACCCTACACTCTATACCCTACACTCTATACCCTACACCCTATACCCTACACTCTATACCCTACACTCTACACTTTACTCTATACCCTACACTCTATACCCTACACTCTAATCCCTACACTCTAATCCCTACAGTCTACACTCTATACCCTACACTCTATACCCTACACTCTATACCCTACACTCTACATCCTACACTCTACACTCTAATCCCTACACTCTAATCCCTACACTCTAATCCCTACACCCTACACTCTATACCCTACAATCTATACCCTACACTCTATACCCTACACTCTATACCCTACACTCTATACCCTACACTCTACACCCTACACCCTACACTCTACACTCTATACCCTACACTCTACACCCTGCACTCTGTACCCTACACTCTACACTCTTTACCCTACACTCTATACCCTACACTATATACCCTACACTCTATACCCTACACTCTAATCCCTACACTCTACACTCTATACCCTACACTCTATACCCTACACTTTACACCCTACACTCTACACCCTACACTCTAATCCCTACACTCTAATCCCTACACTCTAATCCCTACACCCTACACTCTATACCCTACACTCTATACCCTACACTCTATAACCTACACCCTACACCCTACACTCTACACTCTATACCCTACACTCTACACCCTACACTCTACACCCTACACTCTATACCCTACACTCTACACCCTGCACTCTGTACCCTACACTCTACACTCTTTACCCTACACTCTATACCCTACACTCTATACCCTACACTCTATACCCTACACTCTATACCCTACACTCTAAACTCTATACCCTACACTCTATACCCTACACTCTATAACATACACTCTATACCCTACACTCTATACCCTACACTCTATACCATACACTCTACACCATACACTCTACACCATACACTCTACACCATACACTCTACACCATACACTCTATAGCATACACTCTATACCCTACACTATACACTCTATACCCTACACTCAATACCCTACACTCTATACCCTACACTATACACTCTATACCCTACACTCTACACTTTATACCCTACACTCTATACCCTACACTCTACAACCTGCACTCTATACCCTACACTCTACACTCTATACCCTACACTCTATACCCTACACTCTATACCCTACACTCTATACCCTACACTCTATACCCTACACTCTACACCCTACAGTCTATACCCTACACTCTACACTCTATACCTTACACTCTACACTCTATTCCCTACACTCTATACCCTACACTCTATAGCATACACTCTATACCCTACACTCTACACTCTATACCCTACACTCTATACCCTACACTCTATACCCTACACTATACACTCCATACCCTACACTCTACACTTTATACCCTACTCTCTATACCCTACACTCTATACCCTACAATCTACAACCTGCACTCTATACCCTACACTCTATACCCTACACCCTACACTCTATACCCTACACTCTATAGCCTACACTCTACACTTTACTCTATACCCTACACTCTATACCCTACACTCTAATCCCTACACTCTAATCCCTACAGTCTACACTCTATACCCTACACTCTATACCCTACACTCTATACCCTACACTCTACATCCTACACTCTACACCCTACACTCTAATCCCTACACTCTAATCTCTACACTCTAATCCCTACACCCTACACTCTATAACCTACAATCTATACCCTACACTCTATACCCTACACTCTATACCCTACACTCTATACCCTACACTCTACACCCTACACCCGACACTCTACACTCTATACCCTACACTCTACACCCTGCACTCTGTACCCTACACTCTACACTCTTTACCCTACACTCTATACCCTACACTCTATACCCTACACTCTAATCCCTACACTCTACACTCTATACCCTACACTCTATTCCCTACACTTTACACCCTACACTCTACACCCTACACTCTAATCCCTACACTCTAATCCCTACACTCTAATCCCTACACCCTACACTCTATACCCTACACTCTATACCCTACACTCTATACCCTACACTCTATACCCTACACCCTACACCCTACACTCTACACTCTATACCCTACACTCTACACCCTACACTCTACACCCTACACTCTATACCCTACACTCTACACCCTGCACTCTGTACCCTACACTCTACACTCTTTACCCTACACTCTATACCCTACACTCTGTACCCTACACTCTACACCCTACAGTCTATACCCTACACTCTACACTCTATACCTTACACTCTATAACATACACTCTATACCCTACACCCTACACTCTATACCCTACACTCTATACCCTACACTCTATACCCTACACTCTATACCCTACACTCTATACCCTACACTCTACACTCTATACCATACACTCTATAGCCTACACTCTACACTTTACTCTATACCCTACACTCTACACTCTATAACATACACTCTATACCCTACACTCTACACTCTATACCCTACACACTATAACATACACTCTATACCCTACACTCTATACCCTACACTCTATACCCTACACTCTATACCCTACACTCTACTCCCTACACTCTACACCCTACAGTCTATACCCTACACTCTACACTCTATACCTTACACTCTATAACATACACTCTATACCCTACACTCTATACCCTACACTCTATACCCTACACTCTATACCTTACACTCTACACCCTACACTCTATACCATACACTCTACACCCTACACTCTATACCATACACTCTACACCATACACTCTATAGCATACACTCTATACCCTACACTATACACTCTATGCCCTACACTCTATACCCTACACTATACACTCTATACCCTACACTCTACACTTTATACCCTACACTCTATACCCTACACTCTATACCCTACACTCTATACCCTACACTCTACAACCTGCACTCTACAACCTGCAATCTATACCCTACACTCTATACCCTACACTCTATATCCTACACTCTATACCCTACACTCTAAACTCTATACCCTACACTCTATACCCTACACTCTAATCCCTACACTCTACACTCTATACCCTACACTCTATACCCTACACTCTATACCCTACACTCGACACCCTACACTCTACACCCCACACTCTATTCCCTACACTCTAATCCCTACACTCTAATCCCTACACCCTACACTCTATACCCTACACCCTATACCCTACACTCTATACCCTACACTCTATACCCTACACCCTACACTCTACACCCTACACTCTATACCTTACACTCTACACCCTACACTCTATACCCTACACTCTACACCCTGCACTCTGTACCCTACACTCTACACTCTTTACCCTACACTCTATACCCTACACTCTATACCCTACACTCTAATCCCTACACTCTACACTCTATACCCTACACTCTGTACCCTACACTCTATACCCTACACTCTACACTCTACACCCTACACTCTAATCCCTACACTCTAATCCCTACACTCTAATCCCTACACCCTAATCCCTACACCCTACACTCTATACCCTACACTCTATACCCTACACTCTATACCCTACACCCTACACTCTATACCCTACACTCTACACCCTACACTCTACACTCTATACCCTACACTCTACACCCTGCACTCTGTAACCTACACTCTAAAACCTACACTCTATACCCTACACTCTATACCCTACACTCTATACCCTACACTCTAAACTCTATACCCTACACTCTATACCCTACACTCTATAACATACACTCTATACCCTACACTCTATACCCTACACTCTATACCATACACTCGACACCATACACTCTACACCATACACTCTACACCATACACTCTACACCATACACTCTATAGCATACACTCTATACCCTACACTATACACTCTATACCCTACACTCTATACCCTACACTCTATTCCCTACACTATACACTCTATACCCTACACTCTACACTTTATACCCTACACTCTATACCCTACACTCTACAACCTGCACTCTATACCCTACACTCTACACTCTATACCCTACACTCTATACCCTACACTCTATACCCTACACTCTATACCCTACACTCTACACCCTACAGTCTATACCCTACACTCTACACTCTATACCTTACACTCTACACTCTATTCCCTATACTCTATACCCTACACTCTATAGCATACACTCTATACCCTACACTCTACACTCTATACCCTACACTCTATACCCTACACTCTATACCCTACACTATACACTCCATACCCTACACTCTACACTTTATACCCTACTCTCTATACCCTACACTCTATACCCTACAATCTACAACCTGCACTCTATACCCTACACTCTATACCCTACACCCTACACTCTATACCCTACACTCTATACCCTACACCCTATACCCTACACTCTATACCCTACACTCTACACTTTACTCTATACCCTACACTCTAATCCCTACACTCTAATCCCTACAGTCTACACTCTATACCCTACACTCTATACCCTACACTCTATACCCTACACTCTACATCCTACACTCTACACTCTAATCCCTACACTCTAATCCCTACACTCTAATCCCTACACCCTACACTCTATACCCTACAATCTATACCCTACACTCTATACCCTACACTCTATACCCTACACTCTATACCCTACACTCTACACCCTACACCCTACACTCTACACTCTATACCCTACACTCTACACCCTGCACTCTGTACCCTACACTCTACACTCTTTACCCTACACTCTATACCCTACACTATATACCCTACACTCTATACCCTACACTCTAATCCCTACACTCTACACTCTATACCCTACACTCTATACCCTACACTTTACACCCTACACTCTACACCCTACACTCTAATCCCTACACTCTAATCCCTACACTCTAATCCCTACACCCTACACTCTATACCCTACACTCTATACCCTACACTCTATACCCTACACCCTACACCCTACACTCTACACTCTATACCCTACACTCTACACCCTACACTCTACACCCTACACTCTATACCCTACACTCTACACCCTGCACTCTGTACCCTACACTCTACACTCTTTACCCTACACTCTATACCCTACACTCTATACCCTACACTCTATACCCTACACTCTATACCCTACACTCTAAACTCTATACCCTACACTCTATACCCTACACTCTATAACATACACTCTATACCCTACACTCTATACCCTACACTCTATACCATACACTCTACACCATACACTCTACACCATACACTCTACACCATACACTCTACACCATACACTCTATAGCATACACTCTATACCCTACACTATACACTCTATACCCTACACTCAATACCCTACACTCTATACCCTACACTATACACTCTATACCCTACACTCTACACTTTATACCCTACACTCTATACCCTACACTCTACAACCTGCACTCTATACCCTACACTCTACACTCTATACCCTACACTCTATACCCTACACTCTATACCCTACACTCTATACCCTACACTCTATACCCTACACTCTACACCCTACAGTCTATAACCTACACTCTACACTCTATACCTTACACTCTACACTCTATTCCCTACACTCTATACCCTACACTCTATAGCATACACTCTATACCCTACACTCTACACTCTATACCCTACACTCTATACCCTACACTCTATACCCTACACTATACACTCCATACCCTACACTCTACACTTTATACCCTACTCTCTATACCCTACACTCTATACCCTACAATCTACAACCTGCACTCTATACCCTACACTCTATACCCTACACCCTACACTCTATACCCTACACTCTATAGCCTACACTCTACACTTTACTCTATACCCTACACTCTATACCCTACACTCTAATCCCTACACTCTAATCCCTACAGTCTACACTCTATACCCTACACTCTATACCCTACACTCTATACCCTACACTCTACATCCTACACTCTACACCCTACACTCTAATCCCTACACTCTAATCCCTACACTCTAATCCCTACACCCTACACTCTATACCCTACAATCTATACCCTACACTCTATACCCTACACTCTATACCCTACACTCTATACCCTACACTCTACACCCTACACCCGACACTCTACACTCTATACCCTACACTCTACACCCTGCACTCTGTACCCTACACTCTACACTCTTTACCCTACACTCTATACCCTACACTCTATACCCTACACTCTAATCCCTACACTCTACACTCTATACCCTACACTCTATTCCCTACACTTTACACCCTACACTCTACACCCTACACTCTAATCCCTACACTCTAATCCCTACACTCTAATCCCTACACCCTACACTCTATACCCTACACTCTATACCCTACACTCTATACCCTACACTCTATACCCTACACCCTACACCCTACACTCTACACTCTATACCCTACACTCTACACCCTACACTCTACACCCTACACTCTATACCCTACACTCTACACCCTGCACTCTGTACCCTACACTCTACACTCTTTACCCTACACTCTATACCCTACACTCTGTACCCTACACTCTACACCCTACAGTCTATACCCTACACTCTACACTCTATACCTTACACTCTATAACATACACTCTATACCCTACACCCTACACTCTATACCCTACACTCTATACCCTACACTCTATACCCTACACTCTATACCCTACACTCTATACCCTACACTCTACACTCTATACCATACACTCTATAGCCTACACTCTACACTTTACTCTATACCCTACACTCTACACTCTATAACATACACTCTATACCCTACACTCTACACTCTATACCCTACACACTATAACATACACTCTATACCCTACACTCTATACCCTACACTCTATACCCTACACTCTATACCCTACACTCTACTCCCTACACTCTACACCCTACAGTCTATACCCTACACTCTACACTCTATACCTTACACTCTATAACATACACTCTATACCCTACACTCTATACCCTACACTCTATACCCTACACTCTATACCTTACACTCTACACCCTACACTCTATACCATACACTCTACACCCTACACTCTATACCATACACTCTACACCATACACTCTATAGCATACACTCTATACCCTACACTATACACTCTATGCCCTACACTCTATACCCTACACTATACACTCTATACCCTACACTCTACACTTTATACCCTACACTCTATACCCTACACTCTATACCCTACACTCTATACCCTACACTCTACAACCTGCACTCTACAACCTGCAATCTATACCCTACACTCTATACCCTACACTCTATATCCTACACTCTATACCCTACACTCTAAACTCTATACCCTACACTCTATACCCTACACTCTATAACATACACTCTATACCCTACACTCTACACCATACACTCTACACCATACACTCTACACCATACACTCTACACCATACACTCTACACCATACACTCTATAGCATACACTCTATACCCTACACGATACACTCTATACCCTACACTCTATACCCTACACTATACACTCTATACCCTACACTCTACACTCTATACCCTACACTCTACAACCTGCACTCTATACCCTACACTCTACACCCTACACTCTATACCCTACATTCTATACCCTACACTCTACACTCTTTACCCTACACTCTATACCCTACACTCTATACCCTACACTCTAAACTCTATACCCTACACTCTACACTCTATACCCTACACTCTATAACATACACTCTATACCCTACACTCTATAACATACACTCTATACCCTACACTCTACACCCAACTCTCTAATCCCTACACTATATACCCTACTCTCTAATCCCTACACTCTAATCCCTACACTCTAATCCCTACACCCTACACTCTATACCCTACACTCTATACCCTACACTCTATACCCTACACCCTACACTCTATAGCCTACACTCTATACCCTACAGTATATACCCTACACTCTATACCCTACACTCTATACCCTACACTCTACACCCTACACTCTACACCCTACTCTCTAATCCCTACACTCTAATCCCTACACTCTAATCCCTACACCCTACACTCTATACCCTACACTCTATACCCTACACTCTATACCCTACACCCTACACTCTATAGCCTACACTCTATACCCTACAGTTTATACCCTACACTCTATACCCTACACTCTACACCTTACACTCTACACTCTATACCCTACACTCTATACCCTACACTCTATACCGTACACTCTATACCCTACACTCTACACTCTATACCCTACACTCTATACCATACACTCTACACCCTACACAATATACCCTGCACTCTATAACCTACACTCTACACCCTACACCCTACACTCTATACCCTACACTATACACTCTATACCCTACACTCTACACTTTATACCCTACAATCTATACCCTACACTCTATACCCTGCACTCTACACCCTGCACTCTACACCCAACACTCTAAACCCTACACTCTACACCCTACACTCTATACCCTACACTCTATACCCTACACTCTACACTCTATACCCTACACTCTATAGCCTACACTCTATACCCTACAGTATATACCCTACACCCTATACCCTACACTCTACACCTTACACTCTACACTCTATTCCCTACACTCTATACCCTACACTCTATACCCTACACTCTATACCCTACACTCTACACTCTATACCCTACACCCTACACTCTATACCCTACACTCTATATCCTACACTCTATACCCTGCACTCTACACCCTGCACTCTACACCCAACACTCTATACCCTACACTCTACACCCTACACTCTATACCCTACACTCTATAACCTACAGTCTACACTCTATACCCTACACTCTATAGCCTACACTCTATACCCTACACTCTAATCCCTACACTCTACACTCTATACCCTACACTCTATACCATACACTCTACACCATACACTCTATAGCATACACTCTACACTCTATACCCTACACTCTATACCCTACACTATACACTCTATACCCTACACTCTACACTTTATACCCTACTCTCTATACCCTACACTCTACAACCTGCACTCTATACCCTACACTCTATACCCTACACTCTATACCCTACACTCTACACTCTATACCCTACACTCTATAGCCTACACTCTACACTCTACTCTATACCCTACACTCTATACCCTACACTCTAATCCCTACACTCTACACTCTATACCCTACACTCTATACCCTGCACTCTATACCCTACACTCTACACCCTACACTCTACACCCTACACTCTATTCCCTACACTCTAATCCCTACACTCTAATCCCTACACCCTACACTCTATACCCTATACCCTATACACTACACTCTATACCCTACACTCTATACCCTACACCCTACACTCTACACCCTACACTCTATACCTTACACTCTACACCCTACACTCTATACCCTACACTCTACACCCTGCACTCTGTACCCTACACTCTACACTCTTTACCCTACACTCTATACCCTACACTCTATACCCTACACTCTAATCCCTACACTCTACACTCTATACCCTACACTCTGTACCCTACACTCTATACCCTACACTCTACACTCTACACCCTACACTCTAATCCCTACACTCTAATCCCTACACTCTAATCCCTACACCCTAATCCCTACACCCTACACTCTATACCCTACACTCTATACCCTACACTCTATACCCTACACCCTACACTCTATACCCTACACTCTACACCCTACACTCTACACTCTATACCCTACACTCTACACCCTGCACTCTGTAACCTACACTCTATACCCTACACTCTGTACCCTACACTCTATACCCTACACTCTATACCCTACACTCTAAACTCTATACCCTACACTCTATACCCTACACTCTATAACATACACTCTATACCCTACACTCTATACCCTACACTCTATACCATACACTCTACACCATACACTCTACACCATACACTCTACACCATACACTCTACACCATACACTCTATAGCATACACTCTATACCCTACACTATACACTCTATACCCTACACTCTATACCCTACACTCTATACCCTACACTATACACTCTATACCCTACACTCTGCACTTTATACCCTACACTCTATACCCTACACTCTACAACCTGCACTCTATACCCTACACTCTACACTCTATACCCTACACTCTATACCCTACACTCTATAACCTACACTCTATACCCTACACTCTATACCCTACACTCTACACCCTACAGTCTATACCCTACACTCTACACTCTATACCTTACACTCTACACTCTATTCCCTACACTCTATACCCTACACTCTATAGCATACACTCTATACCCTACACTCTATACCCTACACTCTATACCCTACACTCTATACCCTACACTATACACTCCATACCCTACACTCTACACTTTATACCCTACTCTCTATACCCTACACTCTATACCCTACAATCTACAACCTGCACTCTATACCCTACACTCTATACCCTACACCCTACACTCTATACCCTACACTCTATACCCTACACTCTATACCCTACACTCTATACCCTACACTCTACACTCTATACCCTACACTCTATACCATACACTCTACACCCTACACTCTATACCATACACTCTATACCCTACACTTTACACTCTATACCCTACACTCTAAACCATACACTCTACACTTTATACCCTACACTCTATACCCTACACTCTATACCCTACACTCTATACCCTACGCTCTATACCCTACACTCTAATCCCTACACTCTAATCCCTACACTCTAATCCCTACACTCTAATCCCTACACTCTATACCCTACACTCTATACTCTACACTCTACACTCTATACCCTACACTCTAATCCCTACACTCTAATCCCTACACTCTACACTCTATACCCTACACTCTATACCCTACACTCTATACCCTACACTCTACACTCTATACCCTACACTCTATACCCTACACTCTACACTCTATACCCTACACTCTATACCCTACACTCTATACCATACACTCTATACCCTACACTCTACACTGTATACCATACACTCTATACCCTACACTCTATACCATACACTCTATACCCTACACTCTATACCCTACACTCCACACCCTACACTTTATACCTTACACTCTATACCCTACACTCTAAACTCTATACCCTACACTCTATACCCTACACTCTATACCCTATACCCTACACTCTATACACTACACTCTATACCATACACTCTATACTCTATACCCTACACTCTATACCATACACTCTACATCCTACACTCTACACCACTCTACACCCCACACTCTACACCCTACACCCTACACTCTATACCCTACACTCTACACCATACACTCTATACCCTATACCCTACAATCTATACCCTACACTCGATACCCTACACTCTATACCCTACACTCTACACTCTATACCCTACACTCTATACCATACACTGTATACCCTACACTCTATACCCTACACTCTACACTCTATACCCTACACTCTATACCCTACACTTTACACTCTACACCCTACACTCTACATTCTATACCCTACACTCTAAACTCTACACTCTATAGCCTACACTCTATACCCTACACTCTATACCCTACACTCTACACTTTATACCCTACACTCTATACCATACACTCTATACCCTACACTCTACACTTTATACCCTACACTCTATACCATACACTCTATACCCTACACTCTATACCCTACACTATACACTCTATACCCTACACTCTACACTGTATACCATACACTCTATGCCCCACACTCTCTACCCTAAACTCTACACTCTATACCCTACACTCTACACCCTAAGCTCTATACCATACACTCTATGCCCCACACTCTCTACCCTACACTCTACACTCTATACCCTACACTCTATACCCTACACTCTATACCCTACACTCTATACCGTACACTCTATACCCTACACCCTACGCTCTATACGCTACACTCTATAACCTACACTCTATACCCTACACTCTATACCCTACACTCTATACCCTACACTCTATACCCTACACTCTATACCCTACACTCTACACTCTATACCATACACTCTATACCATACAATCTATACACTACATTCTATACCCTAAACTCTACACTCTATACCCTACACTCTATAACATACACTCTATACACTACACTCTATAACTTACACTCTATACCCTACACTTTGCAATCTACACCCTACACTCTACACTCTACATTCTATACCCTACACTCTATACTCCACACTCTATACCCTACACTCTATACCCTACACTCTATACCCCACACTCTACACTATATACTCTACACTCTATAGCCTACACTCTATACCCTACACTCTATACCCTACACTCTATACCCTACACTCTATACCCTACACTTTATACCCTACACCCTATACCATACACTCTATACCCTACACTCTACAACCTGCACTCTATACCCTACACTCTATACCCTACACTTTATACCCTACACTCTATACCCTACACTCTATACCCTACACTCTATACCCTAAACTCTACACCCTACACTCTACACTCTACACTCTATACCCTACACTCTACACCCTGCACTCTGTACCCTACACTCTACACTCTTTACCCTACACTCTATACCCTACACTCTATACCCTACACTCTATACCCTACACTCTACACTTTATACCCTACACTCTATACCATACACTCTATACCCTACACTCTACACTTTATACCCTACACTCTATACCATACACTCTATACCCTACACTCTATACCCTACACTATACACTCTATACCCTACACTCTACACTGTATACCATACACTCTATGCCCCACACTCTCTACCCTAAACTCTACTCTCTATACCCTACACTCTACACCCTACACTCTATACCCTACACTCTATACCCTACACTCTATACCCTACACTCTATACCCTACACTCTACACTCTATACCCTACACTCTATACCATACACTCTACACCCTACACTCTACACCCTACACTCTACACCCTACACTCTACACCCTACACTCTATACCCTACACTATACACTCTATACCCTACACTCTACACTCTACACTGTATACCATACACTCTATGCCCCACACTCTATACCCTAAACTCTACACTCTATATCCTACACTCTACACCCTAAGCTCTATACCCTACACTCTATACCCTACACTCTACACTCTATACCCTACACTCTATACCCTACACTCTATACCATAAACTCTACACCCTACACTCTACACCCTACACTCTATACCCTACACTCTATACCCTACACTCTACACTTTATACCCTACACTCTATACCCTACACTCTATACCCTGCACTCTACACCCTGCACTCTACACCCTGCACTCTACACCCAACACTCTATACCCTACACTCTACACCCTACACTCTATACCCTACACTCTACACTCTATACCCTACACTCTATAGCCTACACTCTATACCCTACACTCTATACCCTACACTCTATACCCTACACTCTACACTCTATACCCTACACTCTATACCATACACTCTATACCCTACACTCTATACCATACACTCTATACCATACACTCTATACCATACACTCTATACCATACACTCTATACCCTACACTCTATACCCTACACGCTATACCATACACTCTATACCATACACTCTATACCCTACACTCTATACCCTACACTCTACACCCTACACTCTATACCCTACACTCTATACCCTACACTCTACACTCTATACCCTACACTCTATACCATACACTCTACACCATACACTCTATAGCATACACTCTATACCCTACACTCTACACTCTATACCCTACACTCTATACCCTACACTATACACTCTATACCCTACACTCTACACTTTATACCCTACTCTCTATACCCTACACTCTATACCCTACACTCTACAACGTGCACTCTATACCCTACACTCTATAGCCTACACCCTACACTCTACACCCTACACTCTATACCCTACACTCTATACCCTACACTCTACACTCTATACCCTACACTCTATAACATACACTCTATACACTACACTCTATACCTTACACTCTATACCCTACACTTTACATTCTACACCCTACACTCTACACTCTATTCCCTACACTCTATACCCTACACTCTATACCCTACACTCTATACCCTACACTCTATACCCTACACTCTACACTCTATACCCTACACTCTATACCCTACACTCTAATCCCTACACTCTAATCCCTACACTCTACACTCTATACCCTACACTCTATACCCTACACTCTACACCCTACACTCTACACCCTACACTCTAATCCCTACACTCTAATCCCTACACCCTACACTCTATACCCTACACTCTATACCCTACACTCTACACCCTACACTCTACACTCTATACCCTACACTCTATACCCTACACTCTATACCCTACACTCTACACCCTACACTCTACACCCTACACTCTACACTCTATACCCTACACTCTACACCCTGCACTCTGTACCCTACACTCTACACTCTTTACCCTAAGCTCTATACCCTACACTCTATACCCTACACTCTACACTCTATACCTTACACTCTATACCCTACACTCTATACCCTACACTCTAAACTCTATACCCTACACTCTACACTCTGTACCCTACACTCTATAACATACACTCTATACCCTACACTCTATACCCTACACTCTATACCCTACACTCTATACCATACACTCTACACCCTACACTCTATACCATACACTCTACACCATACACTCTATAGCATACACTCTATACCCTACACTATACACTCTATATCCTACACTCTATACCCTTCACTCTATACCCTACACTATACACTCTATACCCTACACTCTACACTTTATACCCTACACTCTATACCCTACACTCTATACTCTACACTCTACAACCTGCACTCTATACCCTACACTCTATACCCTACACTTTACACTCTATACCCTACACTCTATACCATACACTCTACACTTTATACCCTACACTCTATACCCTACACTCTATACCCTACACTCTATACCCTACGCTCTATACCCTACACTCTAATCCCTACACTCTAATCCCTACACTCTAATCCCTACACTCTAATCCCTACACTCTATACCCTACACTCTATACTCTACACTCTACACTCTATACCCTACACTCTAATCCCTACACTCTAATCCCTACACTCTACACTCTATACCCTACACTCTATACCCTACACTCTATACCCTACACTCTACACTCTATACCCTACACTCTATACCCTACACTCTACACTCTATACCCTACACTCTATACCCTACACTCTATACCATACACTCTATACCCTACACTCTACACTCTATACCATACACTCTATACCCTACACTCTATACCATACACTCTATACCCTACACTCTATACCCTACACTCCACACCCTACACTTTATACCTTACACTCTATACCCTACACTCTAAACTCTATACCCTACACTCTATACCCTACACTCTATACCCTATACCCTACACTCTATACACTACACTCTATACCATACACTCTATACTCTATACCCTACACTCTATACCATACACTCTACATCCTACACTCTACACCACTCTACACCCCACACTCTACACCCTACACTCTATACCCTACACTCTACACCATACACTCTATACCCTATACCCTACAATCTATACCCTACACTCTATACCCTACACTCTATACCCTACACTCTACACTCTATACCCTACACTCTATACCATACACTGTATACCCTACACTCTATACCCTACACTCTACACTCTATACCCTACACTCTATACCCTACACTTTACACTCTACACCCTACACTCTACATTCTATACCCTACACTCTAAACTCTACACTCTATAGCCTACACTCTATACCCTACACTCTATACCCTACACTCTACACTTTATACCCTACACTCTATACCATACACTCTATACCCTACACTCTACACTTTATACCCTACACTCTATACCATACACTCTATACCCTACACTCTATACCCTACACTATACCCTACACTCTACACTGTATACCATACACTCTATGCCCCACACTCTCTTCCCTAAACTCTACACTCTATACCCTACACTCTACACCCTAAGCTCTATACCATACACTCTATGCCCCACACTCTCTACCCTACACTCTACACTCTATACCCTACACTCTATACCCTACACTTTACACTCTACACCCTACACTCTACATTCTATACCCTACACTCTATACCCTACACTCTATACCCTACACTCTATACCCTACACTCTATACCCTACACCCTACGCTCTATACGCTACACTCTATAACCTACACTCTATACCCTACACTCTATACCCTACACTCTATACCCTACACTCTACACTCTATACCATACACTCTATACCATACAATCTATACACTACATTCTATACCCTAAACTCTACACTCTATACCCTACACTCTATAACATACACTCTATACACTACACTCTATAACTTACACTCTATACCCTACACTTTGCAATCTACACCCTACACTCTACACTCTACATTCTATACCCTACACTCTATACTCCACACTCTATACCCTACACTCTATACCCTACACTCTATACCCTACACTCTACACTATATACTCTACACTCTATAGCCTACACTCTATACCCTACACTCTATACCCTACACTCTATACCCTACACTCTATACCCTACACTTTATACCCTACACCCTATACCATACACTCTATACCCTACACTCTACAACCTGCACTCTATACCCTACACTCTATACCCTACACTTTATACCCTACACTCTATACCCTACACTCTATACCCTACACTCTATACCCTACACTCTACACCCTACACTCTACACTCCATACCCTACACTCTACACCCTGCACTCTGTACCCTACACTCTACACTCTTTACCCTACACTCTATACCCTACACTCTATACCCTACACTCTATACCCTACACTCTACACTTTATACCCTACACTCTATACCATACACTCTATACCCTACACTCTACACTTTATACCCTACACTCTATACCATACACTCTATACCCTACACTCTATACCCTACACTATACACTCTATACCCTACACTCTACACTGTATACCATACACTCTATGCCTCACACTCTCTACCCTAAACTCTACACTCTATACCCTACACTCTACACCCTACACTCTATACCCTACACTCTATACCCTACACTCTATACCCTACACTCTATACCCTACACTCTACACTCTATACCCTACACTCTATACCATACACTCTACACCCTACACTCTACACCCTACACTCTACACCCTACACTCTACACTCTACACCCTACACTCTACACCCTACACTCTATACCCTACACTATACACTCTATACCCTACACTCTACACTCTACACTGTATACCATACACTCTATGCCCCACACTCTATACCCTAAACTCTACACTCTATATCCTACACTCTACACCCTAAGCTCTATACCCTACACTCTATACCCTACACTCTACACTCTATACCCTACACTCTATACCCTACACTCTATACCATAAACTCTACACCCTACACTCTACACCCTACACTCTATACCCTACACTCTATACCCTACACTCTACACTCTATACCCTACACTCTATACCCTACACTCTATACCATAAACTCTACACCCTACACTCTACACCCTACACTCTATACCCTACACTCTATACCCTACACTCTACACTTTATACCCTACACTCTATACCCTACACTCTATACCCTGCACTCTACACCCTGCACTCTACACCCTGCACTCTACACCCAACACTCTATACCCTACACTCTACACCCTACACTCTATACCCTACACTCTACACTCTATACCCTACACTCTATAGCCTACACTCTATACCCTACACTCTATACCCTACACTCTATACCCTACACTCTACACTCTATACCCTACACTCTATACCATACACTCTATACCCTACACTCTATACCATACACTCTATACCATACACTCTATACCCTACACTCTATACCCTACACGCTATACCATACACTCTATACCATACACTCTATACCCTACACTCTATACCCTACACTCTACACTCTATACCCTACACTCTATACCATACACTCTACACCCTACACTCTATACCATACACTCTATACCCTACACTTTACACTCTATACCCTACACTCTATACCATACACTCTACACTTTATACCCTACACTCTATACCCTACACTCTATACCCTACACTCTATACCCTACGCTCTATACCCTACACTCTAATCCCTACACTCTAATCCCTACACTCTAATCCCTACACTCTAATCCCTACACTCTATACCCTACACTCTATACTCTACACTCTACACTCTATACCCTACACTCTAATCCCTACACTCTAATCCCTACACTCTACACTCTATACCCTACACTCTATACCCTACACTCTATACCCTACACTCTATACCCTACACTCTATACCCTACACTCTACACTCTATACCCTACACTCTATACCCTACACTCTATACCATACACTCTATACCCTACACTCTACACTCTATACCATACACTCTATACCCTACACTCTATACCATACACTCTATACCCTACACTCTATACCCTACACTCCACACCCTACACTTTATACCTTACACTCTATACCCTACACTCTAAACTCTATACCCTACACTCTATACCCTACACTCTATACCCTATACCCTACACTCTATACACTACACTCTATACCATACACTCTATACTCTATACCCTACACTCTATACCATACACTCTACATCTTACACTCTACACCACTCTACACCCCACACTCTACACCCTACACCCTACACTCTATACCCTACACTCTACACCATACACTCTATACCCTATACCCTACAATCTATACCCTACACTCTATACCCTACACTCTATACCCTACACTCTACACTCTATACCCTACACTCTATACCATACACTGTATACCCTACACTCTATACCCAACACTCTACACTCTATACCCTACACTCTATACCCTACACTTTACACTCTACACCCTACACTCTACATTCTATACCCTACACTCTAAACTCTACACTCTATAGCCTACACTCTATACCCTACACTCTATACCCTACACTCTACACTTTATACCCTACACTCTATACCATACACTCTATACCCTACACTCTACACTTTATACCCTACACTCTATACCATACACTCTATACCCTACACTCTATACCCTACACTATACACTCTATACCCTACACTCTACACTGTATACCATACACTCTATGCCCCACACTCTCTACCCTAAACTCTACACTCTATACCCTACACTCTACACCCTAAGCTCTATACCATACACTCTATGCCCCACACTCTCTACCCTACACTCTACACTCTATACCCTACACTCTATACCCTACACTTTACACTCTACACCCTACACTCTACATTCTATACCCTACACTCTATACCCTACACTCTATACCCTACACTCTATACCCTACACTCTATACCCTACACCCTACGCTCTATACGCTACACTCTATAACCTACACTCTATACCCTACACTCTATACCCTACACTCTATACCCTACACTCTATACCCTACACTCTACACTCTATACCATACACTCTATACCATACAATCTATACACTACATTCTATACCCTAAACTCTACACTCTATACCCTACACTCTATAACATACACTCTATACACTACACTCTATAACTTACACTCTATACCCTACACTTTGCAATCTACACCCTACACTCTACACTCTACATTCTATACCCTACACTCTATACTCCACACTCTATACCCTACACTCTATACCCTACACTCTATACCCTACACTCTACACTATATACTCTACACTCTATAGCCTACACTCTATACCCTACACTCTATACCCTACACTCTATACCCTACACTCTAAACCCTACACTTTATACCCTACACCCTATACCATACACTCTATACCCTACACTCTACAACCTGCACTCTATACCCTACACTCTATACCCTACACTTTATACCCTACACTCTATACCCTACACTCTACACCCTACACTCTACACTCTACACTCTATACCCTACACTCTACACCCTGCACTCTGTACCCTACACTCTACACTCTTTACCCTACACTCTATACCCTACACTCTATACCCTACACTCTATACCCTACACTCTACACTTTATACCCTACACTCTATACCATACACTCTATACCCTACACTCTACACTTTATACCCTACACTCTATACCATACACTCTATACCCTACACTCTATACCCTACACTATACACTCTATACCCTACACTCTACACTGTATACCATACACTCTATGCCCCACACTCTCTACCCTAAACTCTACACTCTATACCCTACACTCTATACCCTACACTCTATACCCTACACTCTATACCCTACACTCTACACTCTATACCCTACACTCTATACCATACACTCTACACCCTACACTCTACACCCTACACTCTACACCCTACACTCTACACCCTACACTCTACACCCTACACTCTATACCCTACACTATACACTCTATACCCTACACTCTACACTCTACACTGTATACCATACACTCTATGCCCCACACTCTATACCCTACACTCTACACTCTATACCCTACACTCTATACCATACACTCTATACCCTACACTCTATACCATACACTCTATACCATACACTCTATACCATACACTCTATACCATACACTCTATACCCTACACTCTATACCCTACACGCTATACCATACACTCTATACCATACACTCTATACCCTACACTCTATACCCTACACTCTATACCCTACACTCTACACCCTACACTCTATACCCTACACTCTATACCCTACACTCTACACTCTATACCCTACACTCTATACCATACACTCTACACCATACACTCTATAGCATACACTCTATACCCTACACTCTACACTCTATACCCTACACTCTATACCCTACACTATACACTCTATACCCTACACTCTACACTTTATACCCTACTCTCTATACCCTACACTCTATACCCTACACTCTACAACGTGCACTCTATACCCTACACTCTATACCCTACACCCTACACTCTATACCCTACACTCAATACCGTACACTCTATACCCTACACTCTACACTCTATACCCTACATTTTACACTCTACACCCTACACTCTACATTCTGTACCCTACACTCTAAACTCTACACTCTATAGCCTACACTCTATACCCTACACTCTATACCCTACACTCTACACTTTATACCCTACACTCTATACCATACACTCTATACCCTACACTCTACACTTTATACCCTACACTCTATACCATACACTCTATACCCTACACTCTATACCCTACACTATACACTCTATACCCTACACTCTACACTGTATACCATACACTCTATGCCCCACACTCTCTACCCTAAACTCTACACTCTATACCCTACACTCTACACCCTAAGCTCTATACCATACACTCTATGCCCCACACTCTCTACCCTACACTCTACACTCTATACCCTACACTCTATACCCTACACTTTACACTCTACACCCTACACTCTACATTCTATACCCTACACTCTATACCCTACACTCTATACCCTACACTCTATACCGTACACTCTATACCCTACACCCTACGCTCTATACGCTACACTCTATAACCTACACTCTATACCCTACACTCTATACCCTACACTCTATACCCTACACTCTATACCCTACACTCTATACCCTACACTCTACACTCTATACCATACACTCTATACCATACAATCTATACACTACATTCTATACCCTAAACTCTACACTCTATACCCTACACTCTATAACATACACTCTATACACTACACTCTATAACTTACACTCTATACCCTACACTTTGCAATCTACACCCTACACTCTACACTCTACATTCTATACCCTACACTCTATACTCCACACTCTATACCCTACACTCTATACCCTACACTCTATACCCTACACTCTACACTATATACTCTACACTCTATAGCCTACACTCTATACCCTACACTCTATACCCTACACTCTATACCCTACACTCTATACCCTACACTTTATACCCTACACCCTATACCATACACTCTATACCCTACACTCTACAACCTGCACTCTATACCCTACACTCTATACCCTACAATTTATACCCTACACTCTATACCCTACACTCTATACCCTACACTCTATACCCTACACTCTACACCCTACACTCTACACTCTACACTCTATACCCTACACTCTACACCCTGCACTCTATACCCTACACTCTACACTCTTTACCCTACACTCTATACCCTACACTCTATACCCTACACTCTATACCCTACACTCTACACTTTATACCCTACACTCTATACCATACACTCTATACCCTACACTCTACACTTTATACCCTACACTCTATACCATACACTCTATACCCTACACTCTATACCCTACACTATACACTCTATACCCTACACTCTACACTGTATACCATACACTCTATGCCCCACACTCTCTACCCTAAACTCTACTCTCTATACCCTACACTCTACACCCTACACTCTATACCCTACACTCTATACCCTACACTCTATACCCTACACTCTATACCCTACACTCTACACTCTATACCCTACACTCTATACCATACACTCTACACCCTACACTCTACACCCTACACTCTACACCCTACACTCTACACCCTACACTCTATACCCTACACTATACACTCTATACCCTACACTCTACACTCTACACTGTATACCATACACTCTATGCCCCACACTCTATACCCTAAACTCTACACTCTATATCCTACACTCTACACCCTAAGCTCTATACCCTACACTCTATACCCTACACTCTACACTCTATACCCTACACTCTATACCCTACACTCTATACCATAAACTCTACACCCTACACTCTACACCCTACACTCTATACCCTACACTCTATACCCTACACTCTACACTTTATACCCTACACTCTATACCCTACACTCTATACCCTGCACTCTACACCCTGCACTCTACACCCTGCACTCTACACCCAACACTCTATACCCTACACTCTACACCCTACACTCTATACCCTACACTCTACACTCTATACCCTACACTCTATAGCCTACACTCTATACCCTACACTCTATACCCTACACTCTATACCCTACACTCTACACTCTATACCCTACACTCTATACCATACACTCTATACCCTACACTCTATACCATACACTCTATACCATACACTCTATACCATACACTCTATACCATACACTCTATACCCTACACTCTATACCCTACACGCTATACCATACACTCTATACCATACACTCTATACCCTACACTCTATACCCTACACTCTACACCCTACACTCTATACCCTACACTCTATACCCTACACTCTACACTCTATACCCTACACTCTATACCATACACTCTACACCATACACTCTATAGCATACACTCTATACCCTACACTCTACACTCTATACCCTACACTCTATACCCTACACTATACACTCTATACCCTACACTCTACACTTTATACCCTACTCTCTATACCCTACACTCTACAACGTGCACTCTATACCCTACACTCTATAGCCTACACCCTACACTCTATACCCTACACTCTATACCCTACACTCTATACCCTACACTCTATACCCTACACTCTACACTCTATACCCTACACTCTATAACATACACTCTATACACTACACTCTATACCTTACACTCTATACCCTACACTTTACATTCTACACCCTACACTCTACACTCTATTCCCTACACTCTATACCCTACACTCTATACCCTATACTCTATACCCTACACTCTATACCCTACACTCTACACTCTATACCCTACACTCTATACCCTACACTCTAATCCCTACACTCTAATCCCTACACTCTACACTCTATACCCTACACTCTATACCCTACACTCTACACCCTACACTCTACACTCTATACCCTACACTCTATACCCTACACTCTATACCCTACACTCTACACCCTACACTCTACACCCTACACTCTACACTCTATACCCTACACTCTACACCCTGCACTCTGTACCCTACACTCTACACTCTTTACCCTAAGCTCTATACCCTACACTCTATACCCTACACTCTACACTCTATACCTTACACTCTATACCCTACACTCTATACCCTACACTCTAAACTCTATACCCTGCACTCTACACTCTGTACCCTACACTCTATAACATACACTCTATACCCTACACTCTATACCCTACACTCTATACCCTACACTCTATACCATACACTCTACACCCTACACTCTATACCATACACTCTACACCATACACTCTATAGCATACACTCTATACCCTACACTATACACTCTATATCCTACACTCTATACCCTTCACTCTATACCCTACACTATACACTCTATACCCTACACTCTACACTTTATACCCTACACTCTATACCCTACACTCTATACTCTACACTCTACAACCTGCACTCTATACCCTACACTCTATACCCTACACTTTACACTCTATACCCTACACTCTATACCATACACTCTACACTTTATACCCTACACTCTATACCCTACACTCTATACCCTACACTCTATACCCTACGCTCTATACCCTACACTCTAATCCCTACACTCTAATCCCTACACTCTAATCCCTACACTCTAATCCCTACACTCTATACCCTACACTCTATACTCTACACTCTACACTCTATACCCTACACTCTAATCCCTACACTCTAATCCCTACACTCTACACTCTATACCCTACACTCTATACCCTACACTCTATACCCTACACTCTACACTCTATACCCTACACTCTATACCCTACACTCTACACTCTATACCCTACACTCTATACCCTACACTCTATACCATACACTCTATACCCTACACTCTACACTCTATACCATACACTCTATACCCTACACTCTATACCATACACTATATACCCTACACTCTATACCCTACACTCCACACCCTACACTTTATACCTTACACTCTATACCCTACACTCTAAACTCTATACCCTACACTCTATACCCTACACTCTATACCCTATACCCTACACTCTATACACTACACTCTATACCATACACTCTATACTCTATACCCTACACTCTATACCATACACTCTACATCCTACACTCTACACCACTCTACACCCCACACTCTACACCCTACACTCTATACCCTACACTCTACACCATACACTCTATACCCTATACCCTACAATCTATACCCTACACTCTATACCCTACACTCTATACCCTACACTCTACACTCTATACCCTACACTCTATACCATACACTGTATACCCTACACTCTATACCCTACACTCTACACTCTATACCCTACACTCTATACCCTACACTTTACACTCTACACCCTACACTCTACATTCTATACCCTACACTCTAAACTCTACACTCTATAGCCTACACTCTATACCCTACACTCTATACCCTACACTCTACACTTTATACCCTACACTCTATACCATACACTCTATACCCTACACTCTACACTTTATACCCTACACTCTATACCATACACTCTATACCCTACACTCTATACCCTACACTATACACTCTATACCCTACACTCTACACTGTATACCATACACTCTATGCCCCACACTCTCTACCCTAAACTCTACACTCTATACCCTACACTCTACACCCTAAGCTCTATACCATACACTCTATGCCCCACACTCTCTACCCTACACTCTACACTCTATACCCTACACTCTATACCCTACACTTTACACTCTACACCCTACACTCTACATTCTATACCCTACACTCTATACCCTACACTCTATACCCTACACTCTATACCCTACACTCTATACCCTACACCCTACGCTCTATACGCTACACTCTATAACCTACACTCTATACCCTACACTCTATACCCTACACTCTATACCCTACACTCTACACTCTATACCATACACTCTATACCATACAATCTATACACTGCATTCTATACCCTAAACTCTACACTCTATACCCTACACTCTATAACATACACTCTTTACACTACACTCTATAACTTACACTCTATACCCTACACTTTGCAATCTACACCCTACACTCTACACTCTACATTCTATACCCTACACTCTATACTCCACACTCTATACCCTACACTCTATACCCTACACTCTATACCCTACACTCTACACTATATACTCTACACTCTATAGCCTACACTCTATACCCTACACTCTATACCCTACACTCTATACCCTACACTCTATACCCTACACTTTATACCCTACACCCTATACCATACACTCTATACCCTACACTCTACAACCTGCACTCTATACCCTACACTTTATACCCTACACTCTATACCCTACACTCTATACCCTACACTCTATACCCTACACTCTACACCCTACACTCTACACTCTACACTCTATACCCTACACTCTACACCCTGCACTCTGTACCCTACACTCTACACTCTTTACCCTACACTCTATACCCTACACTCTATACCCTACACTCTATACCCTACACTCTACACTTTATACCCTACACTCTATACCATACACTCTATACCCTACACTCTACACTTTATACCCTACACTCTATACCATACACTCTATACCCTACACTCTATACCCTACACTATACACTCTATACCCTACACTCTACACTGTATACCATACACTCTATGCCCCACACTCTCTACCCTAAACTCTACACTCTATACCCTACACTCTACACCCTACACTCTATACCCTACACTCTATACCCTACACTCTATACCCTACACTCTATACCCTACACTCTACACTCTATACCCTACACTCTATACCATACACTCTACACCCTACACTCTACACCCTACACTCTACACCCTACACTCTACACTCTACACCCTACACTCTACACCCTACACTCTATACCCTATACCCTACAATCTATACCCTACACTCTATACCCTACACTCTATACCCTACACTCTACACTCTATACCCTACACTCTATACCATACACTGTATACCCTACACTCTATACCCTACACTCTACACTCTATACCCTACACTCTATACCCTACACTTTACACTCTACACCCTACACTCTACATTCTATACCCTACACTCTAAACTCTACACTCTATAGCCTACACTCTATACCCTACACTCTATACCCTACACTCTACACTTTATACCCTACACTCTATACCATACACTCTATACCCTACACTCTACACTTTATACCCTACACTCTATACCATACACTCTATACCCTACACTCTATACCCTACACTATACACTCTATACCCTACACTCTACACTGTATACCATACACTCTATGCCCCACACTCTCTACCCTAAACTCTACACTCTATACCCTACACTCTACACCCTAAGCTCTATACCATACACTCTATGCCCCACACTCTCTACCCTACACTCTACACTCTATACCCTACACTCTATACCCTACACTTTACACTCTACACCCTACACTCTACATTCTATACCCTACACTCTATACCCTACACTCTATACCCTACACTCTATACCCTACACTCTATACCCTACACCCTACGCTCTATACGCTACACTCTATAACCTACACTCTATACCCTACACTCTATACCCTACACTCTATACCCTACACTCTACACTCTATACCATACACTCTATACCATACAATCTATACACTGCATTCTATACCCTAAACTCTACACTCTATACCCTACACTCTATAACATACACTCTTTACACTACACTCTATAACTTACACTCTATACCCTACACTTTGCAATCTACACCCTACACTCTACACTCTACATTCTATACCCTACACTCTATACTCCACACTCTATACCCTACACTCTATACCCTACACTCTATACCCTACACTCTACACTATATACTCTACACTCTATAGCCTACACTCTATACCCTACACTCTATACCCTACACTCTATACCCTACACTCTATACCCTACACTTTATACCCTACACCCTATACCATACACTCTATACCCTACACTCTACAACCTGCACTCTATACCCTACACTTTATACCCTACACTCTATACCCTACACTCTATACCCTACACTCTATACCCTACACTCTACACCCTACACTCTACACTCTACACTCTATACCCTACACTCTACACCCTGCACTCTGTACCCTACACTCTACACTCTTTACCCTACACTCTATACCCTACACTCTATACCCTACACTCTATACCCTACACTCTACACTTTATACCCTACACTCTATACCATACACTCTATACCCTACACTCTACACTTTATACCCTACACTCTATACCATACACTCTATACCCTACACTCTATACCCTACACTATACACTCTATACCCTACACTCTACACTGTATACCATACACTCTATGCCCCACACTCTCTACCCTAAACTCTACACTCTATACCCTACACTCTACACCCTACACTCTATACCCTACACTCTATACCCTACACTCTATACCCTACACTCTATACCCTACACTCTACACTCTATACCCTACACTCTATACCATACACTCTACACCCTACACTCTACACCCTACACTCTACACCCTACACTCTACACTCTACACCCTACACTCTACACCCTACACTCTATACCCTACACTATACACTCTATACCCTACACTCTACACTCTACACTGTATACCATACACTCTATGCCCCACACTCTATACCCTAAACTCTACACTCTATATCCTACACTCTACACCCTAAGCTCTATACCCTACACTCTATACCCTACACTCTACACTCTATACCCTACACTCTATACCCTACACTCTATACCATAAACTCTACACCCTACACTCTACACCCTACACTCTATACCCTACACTCTATACCCTACACTCTACACTCTATACCCTACACTCTATACCCTACACTCTATACCATAAACTCTACACCCTACACTCTACACCCTACACTCTATACCCTACACTCTACACTTTATACCCTACACTCTATACCCTACACTCTATACCCTGCACTCTACACCCTGCACTCTACACCCTGCACTCTACACCCAACACTCTATACCCTACACTCTACACCCTACACTCTATACCCTACACTCTACACTCTATACCCTACACTCTATAGCCTACACTCTATACCCTACACTCTATACCCTACACTCTATACCCTACACTCTACACTCTATACCCTACACTCTATACCATACACTCTATACCCTACACTCTATACCATACACTCTATACCATACACTCTATACCCTACACTCTATACCCTACACGCTATACCATACACTCTATACCATACACTCTATACCCTACACTCTATACCCTACACTCTACACTCTATACCCTACACTCTATACCATACACTCTACACCCTACACTCTATACCATACACTCTATACCCTACACTTTACACTCTATACCCTACACTCTATACCATACACTCTACACTTTATACCCTACACTCTATACCCTACACTCTATACCCTACACTCTATACCCTACGCTCTATACCCTACACTCTAATCCCTACACTCTAATCCCTACACTCTAATCCCTACACTCTAATCCCTACACTCTATACCCTACACTCTATACTCTACACTCTACACTCTATACCCTACACTCTAATCCCTACACTCTAATCCCTACACTCTATACCCTACACTCTATACCCTACACTCTATACCCTACACTCTATACCCTACACTCTACACTCTATACCCTACACTCTATACCCTACACTCTATACCATACACTCTATACCCTACACTCTACACTCTATACCATACACTCTATACCCTACACTCTATACCATACACTCTATACCCTACACTCTATACCCTACACTCCACACCCTACACTTTATACCTTACACTCTATACCCTACACTCTAAACTCTATACCCTACACTCTATACCCTACACTCTATACCCTATACCCTACACTCTATACACTACACTCTATACCATACACTCTATACTCTATACCCTACACTCTATACCATACACTCTACATCCTACACTCTACACCACTCTACACCCCACACTCTACACCCTACACCCTACACTCTATACCCTACACTCTACACCATACACTCTATACCCTATACCCTACAATCTATACCCTACACTCTATACCCTACACTCTATACCCTACACTCTACACTCTATACCCTACACTCTATACCATACACTGTATACCCTACACTCTATACCCTACACTCTACACTCTATACCCTACACTCTATACCCTACACTTTACACTCTACACCCTACACTCTACATTCTATACCCTACACTCTAAACTCTACACTCTATAGCCTACACTCTATACCCTACACTCTATACCCTACACTCTACACTTTATACCCTACACTCTATACCATACACTCTATACCCTACACTCTACACTTTATACCCTACACTCTATACCATACACTCTATACCTTACACTCTATACCCTACACTATACACTCTATACCCTACACTCTACACTGTATACCATACACTCTATGCCCCACACTCTCTACCCTAAACTCTACACTCTATACCCTACACTCTACACCCTAAGCTCTATACCATACACTCTATGCCCCACACTCTCTACCCTACACTCTACACTCTATACCCTACACTCTATACCCTACACTTTACACTCTACACCCTACACTCTACATTCTATACCCTACACTCTATACCCTACACTCTATACCCTACACTCTATACCCTACACTCTATACCCTACACCCTACGCTCTATACGCTACACTCTATAACCTACACTCTATACCCTACACTCTATACCCTACACTCTATACCCTACACTCTATACCCTACACTCTACACTCTATACCATACACTCTATACCATACAATCTATACACTACATTCTATACCCTAAACTCTACACTCTATACCCTACACTCTATAACATACACTCTATACACTACACTCTATAACTTACACTCTATACCCTACACTTTGCAATCTACACCCTACACTCTACACTCTACATTCTATACCCTACACTCTATACTCCACACTCTATACCCTACACTCTATACCCTACACTCTATACCCTACACTCTACACTATATACTCTACACTCTATAGCCTACACTCTATACCCTACACTCTATACCCTACACTCTATACCCTACACTCTAAACCCTACACTTTATACCCTACACCCTATACCATACACTCTATACCCTACACTCTACAACCTGCACTCTATACCCTACACTCTATACCCTACACTTTATACCCTACACTCTATACCCTACACTCTACACCCTACACTCTACACTCTACACTCTATACCCTACACTCTACACCCTGCACTCTGTACCCTACACTCTACACTCTTTACCCTACACTCTATACCCTACACTCTATACCCTACACTCTATACCCTACACTCTACACTTTATACCCTACACTCTATACCATACACTCTATACCCTACACTCTACACTTTATACCCTACACTCTATACCATACACTCTATACCCTACACTCTATACCCTACACTATACACTCTATACCCTACACTCTACACTGTATACCATACACTCTATGCCCCACACTCTCTACCCTAAACTCTACACTCTATACCCTACACTCTACACCCTACACTCTATACCCTACACTCTATACCCTACACTCTATACCCTACACTCTATACCCTACACTCTACACTCTATACCCTACACTCTATACCATACACTCTACACCCTACACTCTACACCCTACACTCTACACCCTACACTCTACACCCTACACTCTACACCCTACACTCTATACCCTACACTATACACTCTATACCCTACACTCTACACTCTACACTGTATACCATACACTCTATGCCCCACACTCTATACCCTACACTCTACACTCTATACCCTACACTCTATACCATACACTCTATACCCTACACTCTATACCATACACTCTATACCATACACTCTATACCATACACTCTATACCATACACTCTATACCCTACACTCTATACCCTACACGCTATACCATACACTCTATACCATACACTCTACACCCTACACTCTATACCCTACACTCTATACCCTACACTCTACACTCTATACCCTACACTCTATACCATACACTCTACACCATACACTCTATAGCATACACTCTATACCCTACACTCTACACTCTATACCCTACACTCTATACCCTACACTATACACTCTATACCCTACACTCTACACTTTATACCCTACTCTCTATACCCTACACTCTATACCCTACACTCTACAACGTGCACTCTATACCCTACACTCTATACCCTACACTCTACACTCTATACCCTACACTCTATACCGTACACTCTATACCCTACACTCTACACTCTATACCCTACACTCTATAACATACACTCTATACACTACACTCTATACCTTACACTCTATACCCTACACTTTACATTCTACACCCTACACTCTACACTCTATTCCCTACACTCTATACCCTACACTCTATACCCTACACTCTCTACCCTACACTCTACACTCTATACCCTACACTCTATACCCTGTACTCTAATCCCTACACTCTAATCCCTACACTCTACACTCTATACCCTACACTCTATATCCTACACTCTACACCCTACACTCTACACCCTACACTCTAATCCCTACACTCTAATCCCTACACCCTACACTCTATACCCTACACTCTATACCCTACACTCTACACCCTACACTCTACACTCTATACCCTACACTCTATACCCTACACTCTATACCCTACACTCTACACCCTACACTCTACACCCTACACTCTACACTTTATACCCTACACTCTACACCCTGCACTCTGTACCCTACACTCTACACTCTTTACCCTAAGCTCTATACCCTACACTCTATACCCTACACTCTACACTCTATACCTTACACTCTATACCCTACACTCTATACCCTACACTCTAAACTCTATACCCTACACTCTACACTCTGTACCCTACACTCTATAACATACACTCTATACCCTACACTCTATACCCTACACTCTATACCATACACTCTATACCATACACTCTACACCCTACACTCTATACCATACACTCTACACCATACACTCTATAGCATACACTCTATACCCTACACTATACACTCTATATCCTACACTCTATACCCTTCACTCTATACCCTACACTATACACTCTATACCCTACACTCTACACTTTATACCCTACACTCTATACCCTACACTCTATACTCTACACTCTACAACCTGCACTCTATACCCTACACTCTATACCCTACACTCTATACCCTACACTCTACACTCTATACCCTACACTCTATACCCTACACTCTAATCCCTACACACTAATCCCTACACTCTACACTCTATACCCTACACTCTATACCCTACACTCTACACCCTACACTCTACCCCCTACACTCTAATCCCTACACCCTACACTCTATACCCTACACTCTATACCCTACACTCTACACCCTACACTCTACACTCTATACCCTACACTCTATACCCTACACTCTATACCCTACACTCTACACCCTACACTCTACACCCTACACTCTACACCCTACACTCTACACTCTATACCCTACACTCTACACCCTGCACTCTGTACCCTACACTCTACACTATTTACCCTAAGCTCTATACCCTACACTCTATACCCTACACTCTACACTCTATACCTTACACTCTATACCCTACACTCTATACCCTACACTCTAAACTCTATACCCTACACTCTACACTCTGTACCCTACACTCTATAACATACACTCTATACCCTACACTCTATACCCTACACTCTATACCCTACACTCTATACCATACACTCTACACCCTACACTCTATACCATACACTCTACACCATACACTCTATAGCATACACTCTATACCCTACACTATACACTCTATATCCTACACTCTATACCCTTCACTCTATACCCTACACTATACACTCTATACCCTACATTCTACACTTTATACCCTACACTCTATACCTTACACTCTATACTCTACACTCTACAACCTGCACTCTATACCCTACACTCTATACCCTACACTCTACACTCTATACCCTACACTCTATACCCTACACTCTATACCCTACACTCTACACTGTATACTATACACTCTATGCCCCACACTCTATACCCTAAACTCTGCACTCTATACCCTACACTCTACACCCTAAGCTCTATACCATACACTCTATTCCCTACACTCTACACTCTATACCCTACACTCTATACCCTACACTCTATACCCTACACCCTACGCTCTATAAGCTACACTCTATAACCTACACTCTATACCCTACACTCTATAACCTACACTCTATACCCTACACTCTATACCCTACACTCTATACCCTACACTCTACACTCTATACCCTACACTCTATACCCTACACTCTATACCCTACACTCTATACCCTACACTCTATACCCTAAACTCTACACTCTATACCCTACACTCTATAACATACACTCTATACACTACACTCTATACCTTACACTCTATACCCTACACTCTATACCCTGCACTCTACACCCTGCACTCTACACCCTGCACTCTACACCCAACACTCTATACCCTACACTCTACACCCTACACTCTATACCCTACACTCTACACCCTACACTCTATAGCCTACACTCTATACCCTACACTCTATACCCTACACTCTATACCCTACACTCTACACTCTATACCCTACACTCTATACCCTACACTCTACACTCTATACCATACACACTATACCCTACACTCTATACCATACACTCTATACCATACACTCTATACCATACACTCTATACCCTACACTCTATACCCTACACTCTATACCCTACACTCTATACCATACTCTCTATACCATACACTCTATACCCTACACTCTATACCCTACACTCTATACCCTACATTCTACACCCTACACTCTATACCCTACACTCTATACCCTACACTCTATACCCTACACTCTAAACTCTATACCCTACACTCTACACTCTACACTCTATACTCTACACTCTATAACATGCACTCTATACCCTACACTCTATACCCTACACTCTATACCCTACACTCTATACCCTACACTCTACACTCTATACCCTACACTCTATACCATACACTCTACACCATACACTCTATAGCATACACTCTATACCCTACACTCTACACTCTATACCCTACACTCTATACCCTACACTATACACTCTATACCCTACACTCTACACTTTATACCCTACTCTCTATACCCTACACTCTATACCCTACACCCTACACTCTATACCCTACGCTCTATACCCTACACTCTATACCCTACACTCTATACCCTACACTCTACACTCTATACCCTACACTCTATAACATACACTCTATACACTACACTCTATACCTTACACTCTATACCCCACACTTTACATTCTACACCCTACACTCTACACTCTATTCCCTACACTCTATACCCTACACTCTATACCCTACACTCTAATCCCTACACTCTAATCCCTACACTCTACACTCTATACCCTACACTCTATACCCTACACTCTACACCCTACACTCTACACCCTACACTCTAATCGCTACACTCTAATCCCTACACTCTATACCCTACACTCTATACCCTACACTCTATACCCTACACTCTACACCCTACACTCTACACTCTATACCCTACACTCTATACCCTACACTCTATACCCTACACCCTTCACTCTACACCCAACACTCTACACCGTACACTCTACACCCTACACTCTACACTCTATACCCTACACTCTACACCCTGCACTCTGTACCCTACACTCTACACTCTTTACCCTACACTCTATACCCTACACTCTAAACCCTACACTCTACACTCTATACCTTACACTCTATACCCTACACTCTATACCCTACACTCTAAACTCTATACCCTACACTCTACACTCTATACCCTACACTCTATAACATACACTCTATACCCTACACTCTATACCCTACACTCTATACCCTACACTCTATACCATACACTCTACACCCTACACTCTATACCATACACTCTACACCATACACTCTACAGCATACACTCTATACCCTACACTATACACTCTATACCCTACACTCTATACCCTACACTCTATACCCTACACTATACACACTATACCCTACACTCTACACTTTATACCCTACACTCTATACCCTACACTCTATACCCTACAGTCTACAACCTGCACTCTATACCCTACACTCTATACCCTACACTCTACACTCTATACCCTACACTCTATACCCTACACTCTATACCCTACACTCTACACTGTATACCATACACTCTATGCCCCACACTCTATACCCTAAACTCTACACTCTATACCCTACACTCTACACCCTAAGCTCTATACCATACACCCTACACTCTGTACACTCTACACTCTATACCCTACACTCTATACCCTACACTCTATACCCTACACCCTGCGCTCTATAAGCTACACTCTATACCTTACACTCTATACCCTACACTCTATAACCTACACTCTATACCCTACACTCTATACCCTACACTCTATACCCTACACTATATACCCTACACTCTATACCCTACACTCTACACTCTATACCTTACACTCTATACCCTACACTCTATACCCTACACTCTATACCCTACACTCTACACTCTATACCATACACTCTATACCATACACTCTATACACTACACTCTATACCCTAAACTCTACACTCTATACCCTACACTCTATAACATACACTCTATACACTACACTCTATACCTTACACTCTATACCCTACACTTTGCACTCTACACCCTACACTCTACACTCTACATTCTATACCCTACACTCTATACCCTACACTCTCTACTCCACACTCTATACCCTACACTCTATACCCTACACTCTATACCCTACACTCTACACCCTACACTCTACACTCTATAGCCTACACTCTATACCCTACACTCTATACCCTACATTCTATACCCTACACTCTATACACTACACTCTACACTTTATACCCTACGTTCTATACCATACACTCTATACCCTATACTCTACAACCTGCACTCTATACCCTACACTCTATACCCTACACTCTACACCCTACACTCTATACCCTACACTCTTTACCCTACACTCTACACTCTATACCCTACACTCTATACCCTACACTCTACACTTTATACCCTACACTCTATACCATACACTCTATACCCTACACTCCATACCCTACACTCTACACTTTATACCCCACACTTTATACCATACACTCTATACCCTACACTTACACCTTACACTCTATACCCTACATTCTATCCCCTACACTCTACACTCTATACCCTACACTCTACACTCTATACCCTACACTCTATACCATACACTCTATACCCTACACTCTATACCATACACTCTATACCATACACTCTATACCATACACTCTATAACCTACACTCTATACCCTACACGCTATACCATACACTCTATACCCTACACTCTACAACGTGCACTCTATACCCTACACTCTATACCCTACACCCTACACTCTATACCCTACACTCTATACCCTACACTCTATACCCTACACTCTATAACATACACTCTATACACTACACTCTATACCTTACACTCTATACCCTACACTTTACATTCTACACCCTACACTCTACACTCTATTCCCTACACTCTATACCCTACACTCTATACCCTACACTCTATACCCTACACTCTACACTCTATACCCTACACTCTATACCCTACACTCTAATCCCTACACTCTAATCCCTACACTCTACACTCTATACCCTACACTCTATACCCTACACTCTACACCCTACACTCTACACCCTACACTCTAATCCCTACACTCTAATCCCTACACCCTACACTCTATACCCTACACTCTATACCCTACACTCTACACCCTACACTCTACACTCTATACCCTACACTCTATACCCTACACTCTATACCCTACACTCTACACCCTACACTCTACACCCTACACTCTACACCCTACACTCTACACTCTACACCCTACACTCTACACCCTGCACTCTGTACCCTACACTCTACACTCTTTACCCTACACTCTATACCCTACACTCTATACCCTACACTCTACACTCTATACCTTACACTCTATACCCTACACTCTATACCCTACACTCTAAACTCTATACCCTACACTCTACACTCTGTACCCTACACTCTATAACATACACTCTATACCCTACACTCTATACCCTACACTCTATACCCTACACTCTATACCATACACTCTACACCCTACACTCTATACCATACACTCTACACCATACACTCTATAGCATACACTCTATACCCTACACTATACACTCTATATCCTACACTCTATACCCTTCACTCTATACCCTACACTATACACTCTATACCCTACACTCTACACTTTATACCCTACACTCTATACCCTACACTCTATACCCTACACTCTACACCCTACACTCTACACCCTACACTCTAATCCCTACACTCTAATCCCTACACCCTACACTCTATACCCTACACTCTATACCCTACACTCTACACCCTACACTCTACACTCTATACCCTACACTCTATACCCTACACTCTATACCCTACACTCTACACCCTACACTCTACACCCTACACTCTACACCCTACACTCTACACTCTATACCCTACACTCTACACCCTGCACTCTGTACCCTACACTCTACACTCTTTACCCTACACTCTATACCCTACACTCTATACCCTACACTCTACACTCTATACCTTACACTCTATACCCTACACTCTATATCCTACACTCTAAACTCTATACCCTACACTCTACACTCTGTACCCTACACTCTATAACATACACTCTATACCCTACACTCTATACCCTACACTCTATACCCTACACTCTATACCATACACTCTACACCCTACACTCTATACCATACACTCTACACCATACACTCTATAGCATACACTCTATACCCTACACTATACACTCTATATCCTACACTCTATACCCTTCACTCTATACCCTACACTATACACTCTATACCCTACACTCTACACTTTATACCCTACACTCTATACCCTACACTCTATACTCTACACTCTACAACCTGCAATCTATACCCTACACTCTATACCCTACACTCTACACTCTATACCCTACACTCTATACCCTACACTCTATACCCTACACTCTACACTGTATACTATACACTCTATGCCCCACACTCTATACCCTAAACTCTACACTCTATTCCCTACACTCTACACCCTAAGCTCTATACCATACACTCTATTCCCTACACTCTGCACTCTATACCCTACACTCTATACCCTACACTCTATACCCTACACCCTACGCTCTATAAGCTACACTCTATAACCTACACTCTATACCCTACACTCTATAACCTACACTCTATACCCTACACTCTATACCCTACACTCTATACCCTACACTCTACACTCTATACCCTACACTCTATACCCTACACTCTATACCCTACACTCTATACCCTACACTCTATACCCTAAACTCTACACTCTATACCCTACACTCTATAACATACACTCTATACACTACACTCTATACCTTACACTCTATACCCTACACTCTATACCCTGCACTCTACACCCTGCACTCTACACCCTGCACTCTACACCCAACACTCTATACCCTACACTCTACACCCTACACTCTATACCCTACACTCTACACCCTACACTCTATAGCCTACACTCTATACCCTACACTCTATACCCTACACTCTATACCCTACACTCTACACTCTATACCCTACACTCTATACCATACACACTATACCCTACACTCTATACCATACACTCTATACCATACACTCTATACCATACACTCTATACCCTACACTCTATACCCTACACTCTATACCATACTCTCTATACCATACACTCTATACCCTACACTCTATACCCTACACTCTATACCCTACACTCTACACCCTACACTCTATACCCTACACTCTATACCCTACACTCTATACCCTACACTCTAAACTCTATACCCTACACTCTACACTTTACACTCTATACTCTACACTCTATAACATGCACTCTATACCCTACACTCTATACCCTACACTCTATACCCTACACTCTATACCCTACACTCTACACTCTATACCCTACACTCTATACCATACACTCTACACCATACACTCTATAGCATACACTCTATACCCTACACTCTACACTCTATACCCTACACTCTATACCCTACACTATACACTCTATACCCTACACTCTACACTTTATACCCTACTCTCTATACCCTACACTCTATACCCTACACTCTACAACGTGCACTCTATACCCTACACTCTATACCCTACACCCTACACTCTATACCCTACACTCTATACCCTACACTCTATACCCTACACTCTATACCCTACACTCTACACTCTATACCCTACACTCTATAACATACACTCTATACACTACACTCTATACCTTACACTCTATACCCTACACTTTACATTCTACACTCTACACTCTATTCCCTACACTCTATACCCTACACTCTATACCCTACACTCTACACCCTACACTCTAATCCCTACACTCTAATCCCTACACTCTATACCCTACACTCTATACCCTACACTCTATACCCTACACTCTACACCCTACACTCTACACTCTATACCCTACACTCTATACCCTACACTCTATACCCTACACCCTTCACTCTACACCCTACACTCTACACCGTACACTCTACACCGTACACTCTACACCCTACACTCTACACTCTATACCCTACACTCTACACCCTGCACTCTGTACCCTACACTCTACACTCTTTACCCTACACTCTATACCCTACACGCTAAACCCTACACTCTACACTCTATACCTTACACTCTATACCCTACACTCTATACCCTACACTCTAAACTCTATACCCTACACTCTACACTCTATACCCTACACTCTATAACATACACTCTATACCCTACACTCTATACCCTACACTCTATACCCTACACTCTATACCATACACTCTACACCCTACACTCTATACCATACACTCTACACCATACACTCTATAGCATACACTCTATACCCTACACTCTACACTCTATACCCTACACTCTATACCCTACACTCTATACCCTACACTATACACTCTATACCCTACACTCTACACTTTATACCCTACACTCTATACCCTACACTCTATACCCTACAGTCTACAACCTGCACTCTATACCCTACACTCTATACCCTACACTCTACACCCTACACTCTATACCCTACACTCTATACCCTACACTCTACACTGTATACCATACACTCTATGCCCCACACTCTATACCCTAAACTCTACACTCTATACCCTACACTCTACACCTTAAGCTCTATACCATACACTCTATACCCTACACTCTACACTCTATACCCTACACTCTATAACCTACACTCTATACCCTACACCCTGCGCTCTATAAGCTACACTCTATACCCTACACTCTATACCCTACACTCTATAACCTACACTCTATACCCTACACTCTATACCCTACATTCTATACCCTACACTCTATACCCTACACTCTACACTCTATACCCTACACTCTATACCCTACACTCTATACCCTACACTCTATACCCTACACTCTATACCCTACACTCTATACCATACACTCTATACCATACACTCTATACACTACACTCTATACCCTAAACTCTACACTCTATACCCTACACTCTGTAACATACACTCTATACACTACACTCTATACCCTACACTTTGCACTCTACACCCTACACTCTACACTCTACATTCTATACCCTACACTCTATACCCTACACTCTCTACTCCACACTCTATACCCTACACTCTATACCCTACACTCTATACCCTACACTCTACATCCTACACTCTACACTCTATAGCCTACACTCTATACCCTACACTCTATACCCTACATTCTATACCCTACACTCTATACACTACACTCTACACTTTATACCCTACGTTCTATACCATACACTCTATACCCTATACTCTACAATCTGCACTCTATACCCTACACTCTATACCCTACACTCTACACCCTACACTCTATACCCTACACTCTTTACCCTACACTCTACACTCTATACCCTACACTCTATACCCTACACTCTACACTTTATACCCTACACTCTATACCATACACTCTATACCCTACACTCCATACCCTACACTCTACACTTTATACCCCACACTCTATACCATACACTCTATACCCTACACTCTACACTGTATACCATACACTCTATGCCCCACACTCTATACCCTAAACTCTACACTCTATACTCTACACTCTACACCCTAAGCTCTATACCATACACTCTATACCCTACACTCTACACTCTATACCCTACACTCTATACTCTACACTCTATACCCTACACTCTATACCCTACACTCTATACCCTACACTCTATACCCTACACTCTACACTCTATACCCTACACTCTATACCCTACACTCTATATCCTACACTCTATACCCTACACTCTACACTCTATACCCTACACTCTATACCATACACTCTACACCCTACACTCTATACCATATACTCTATACCCTACACTCTACACCCTACACTTTATACCCTACACTCTACACTCTATACCATACACTCTATTCCATACACTCTATACCCTACACTCTATACCCTACCTGCTACACTCTATACTCTACACTCTATACCATACACTCTACACCCTACACTCTATACCATACACTCTATACCCTACACTCTACACCCTACACTTTATACCCTACACTCTACACTCTATACCCTACACTCTATACCCTACACTCTATATCCTACACTCTATACCCTACACCCTACAGTCTATACCCTACACTCTATACCCTACACTCTATACCCTACACTCTACAACCTACACTTTATACCCTACACTCTAATCCCTACACTCTGCACTCTATAACCTACACTCTATACCCTACACTCTATACCCTACACTCTACACTCTATACCCTACACTCTATACCCTACACTCTACACTCTATACCCTACACTCTATACACTACACTCTATACACTACACTCTATACCCTACACTCTATACCCTACACTCTATACCCTACACTCTATACACTACACTCTAATCCCTACACTCTACACTCTATACACTACACTCTATACCCTACACTGTATACCCTACACTCTACACTCTATACCCTACACTCTATACACTACACTCTAATCCCTACACTCTACACTCTATACACTACACTCTATACCCTACACTCTACACTCTATACCCTACACTCTATACCCTACACTCTATACCCTACACTCTATACCCTACACTCTACACTCTATACCCTACACTCTATACCCTACACTCTACACTCTATACCCTACACTCTATACACTACACTCTACTCCCTACACTCTATACACTACACTCTATACCCTACACTCTATACCCTACACTCTACACTCTATACCCTACACTCTATACCCTTCACTCTATACCCTACACTCTACACTTTATACCCTACACTCTATACCCTACACTCTACACTCTATTCCATACACTCTATACCCGACACTCTATACCCTACACTCTACAACCTACACTTTATACCCTACACTCTATACCATACACTCTATACCCTACACGCTACACTCTATACCCTACACTCTATACCCTACACTCTATACCCTACACTCTACACTCTATACCCTACAATCTATACCCTACATTCTATACCGTACACTCTATACCCTACACTCTACACTCTATACCCTACACTCTATACCCTACACTCTATGCCCTACACTCTATACCCTACACTCTACACTCTATACCCTACACTCTATACCCTACACTCTACACTCTATACCCTACACTCTATACACTACACTCTACACTCTATACACTACACTCTATACCCTACACTCTATACCCTACACTCTACACTCTATACCCTACACTCTATACCCTACACTCTAATCCCTACACTCTACACTCTATACACTATACTCTACACTCTATACACTACACTCTACACTCTATACCCTACACTCTATACACTACACTCTAATCCCTACACTCTACACTCTATACCCTACACTCTATACCCTACACTCTATACCCTACACTCTACACTCTATACCCTACACTCTATACCCTACACTCTACACTCTATACCCTACACTCTACACTCTATACCCTACACTCTATACCCTACACTCTACACTCTATACCCTACACTCTATACACTACACTCTAATCCCTACACTCTACACTCTATACACTACACTCTATACCCTACACTCTATACCCTACACTCTACACTCTATACCCTACACTCTATACCCTTCACTCTATACCCTACACTCTACAATTTATACCCTACACTCTATACCCTACACTCTACACTCTATTCCATACACTATATACCCTACACTCTATACCCTACACTCTATACCCTACACTATACACTCTATACCCTACACTCTATACCCTACACTCTATACTCTACACTCTATACCCTACACTCTACACTCTATACCCTACACTCTATACCCTACACTCTATACCCTACACTCTATACCCTACACTCTACACTCTATAACCTACACTCTATACCCTACACTCTATATCCTACACTCTATACCCTACACTCTACAGTCTATACCCTACACTCTATACCCTACACTCTATACCCTACACTCTATACCCTACACTCTACACTCTATAACCTACACTCTATACCCTACACTCTATATCCTACACTCTATCCCCTACACTCTACAGTCTATACCCTACACAATATACCATACACTCTATACCCTACACTCTACACTCTATACCCTACACTCTATACCCTACACTCTACACTCTATACCTTACACTCTATACCCTACATTCTATCCCCTACACTCTACACTCTATACCCTACACTCTACTCTATACCCTACACTCTATACCCTACACTCTAATCCCTACACTCTAATCACTACACTCTAATCCCTACACTCTATACCCTACACTCTATACCCTACACTCTATACCCTACACTCTATACCCTACACTCTACACTCTATACCCTACACTCTATACCCTACACTCTAATCCCTACACTCTACACTCTATACCCTACACTCTATACCCTACACTCTATACCCTACACTCTATACCCTACACTCTATACCCTACACTCTACACTCTATACCCTACACTCTATACCCTACACTCTATACCATACACTCTATACCATACACTCTATACCCTACACTCTATACCCTGCACTCTATACCCTACACTCTACACCCTACACTCTATACCTTACACTCTATACCCAACACTCTATACCCTACACTCTAAACTCTATACCCTACACTCTATACCCTACACTCTATACCCTACACTCTACACCCTACACTCTATACCTTACACTCTATACCCAACACTCTATACCCTACACTCTAAACTCTATACCCTACACTCTATACCCTACACTCTATACCCTACACTCTATACCATACACTCTACACTCTATACCCTACACTCTATACCATACACTCTATACCCTACACTATACACTCTATATTCTACACTCTACACTTTATACCCTACACTCTATACCCTACACTCTATACCCTCCACTCTACACCCTCCACTCTACACCCTACACTCTATACCCTACACTCTATACCCTACACTCTACACTCTATACCTTACACTCTACACTCTATTCCCTACACTCTATACCCTACACTCTATACCCTACACTCTATACCCTACACTCTACACTCTATACCCTACACTCTATACCCTACACTCTATACCCTACACTCTGTACCCTACACTCTATACCCTACACTCTACACTCTATTCCCTACACTCTATACGCCACACTCTATACCCTACAGTCTATACCCTACACTCTATACCCTACACTCTACACTCTATACCCTAGACTCTACACTCTATACCCTACACTCTATACCCTACACTCTATACCCTACACTCTATACCCTACACTCTACACTCTATACCCTACACTCTATAACCTACACTCTATACCCTACACCCTGCGCTCTATAAGCTACACTCTATACCCTACACTCTATACCCTACACTCTATAACCTACACTCTATACCCTACACTCTATACCCTACATTCTATACCCTACACTCTATACCCTACACTCTACACTCTATACCCTACACTCTATACCCTACACTCTATACCCTACACTCTATACCCTACACTCTACACTCTATACCATACACTCTATACCATACACTCTATACACTACACTCTATACCCTAAACTCTACACTCTATACCCTACACTCTATAACATACACTCTATACACTACACTCTATACCCTACACTTTGCACTCTACACCCTACACTCTACACTCTACATTCTATACCCTACACTCTATACCCTACACTCTCTACTCCACACTCTATACCCTACACTCTATACCCTACACTCTATACCCTACACTCTACATCCTACACTCTACACTCTATAGCCTACACTCTATACCCTACACTCTATACCCTACATTCTATACCCTACACTCTATACACTACACTCTACACTTTATACCCTACGTTCTATACCATACACTCTATACACTATACTCTACAATCTGCACTCTATACCCTACACTCTATACCCTACACTCTACACCCTACACTCTATACCCTACACTCTTTACCCTACACTCTACACTCTATACCCTACACTCTATACCCTACACTCTACACTTTATACCCTACACTCTATACCATACACTCTATACCCTACACTCCATACCCTACACTCTACACTTTATACCCCACACTCTATACCATACACTCTATACCCTACACTCTACACCTTACACTCTATACCCTACATTCTATCCCCTACACTCTACACTCTATACCCTACACTCTACACTCTACTCTATACCCTACACTCTATACCCTACACTCTACACTCTATACCCTACACTCTACACCCTACACTCTATACCCTACACTCTATACCCTACACTCTAATCCCTACACTCTATACCCTACACTCTATACCATACACTCTACACCCTACACCCTACACTCTACACCCTACACTCTACACCCTACACTCTATACCCTATACCCTACACTCTATACCCTACACTCTATACCCTACACTCTATACCCTACACTATACACTCTATACCCTACACTCTACGCGTTCTACCCTACACTCTATACCCTACACTCTATACCCTACACTCTATACCCTACACTCTATACCCTACACTCTGTACCATACACTCTATACCCTACACTCTATACCCTACACTCTATATCCTACACTCTATACCCTACACTCTACACTCTATACCATACACTCTATTCCATACACTCTATACCCTACACTCTATACCCTACCTGCTACACTCTATACTCTACACTCTATACCATACACTCTACACCCTACACTCTATACCATACACTCTATACCCTACACTCTACACCCTACACTTTATACCCTACACTCTACACTCTATACCCTACACTCTATACCCTACACTCTATATCCTACACTCTATACCCTACACCCTACAGTCTATACCCTACACTCTATACCCTACACTCTATACCCTACACTCTACAACCTACACTTTATACCCTACACTCTATACCATACACTCTATACCCTACACGCTACACTCTATACCCTACACTCTATACCCTACACTCTATACCCTACACTCTACACTCTATACCCTACACTCTATACCCTACATTCTATACCGTACACTCTATACTCTACACTCTACACTCTATAACCTACACTCTATACCCTACACTCTATACCCTACACTCTACACTCTATACCCTACACTCTATACCCTACACTCTACACTCTATACACTACACTCTATACACTACACTCTATACCCTACACTCTATACCCTACACTCTATACCCTACACTCTATACACTACACTCTAATCCCTACACTCTACACTCTATACACTACACTCTATACCCTACACTGTATACCCTACACTCTACACTCTATACCCTACACTCTATACACTACACTCTAATCCCTACACTCTACACTCTATACACTACACTCTATACCCTACACTCTACACTCTATACCCTACACTCTATACCCTACACTCTATACCCTACACTCTATACCCTACACTCTACACTCTATACCCTACACTCTATACCCTACACTCTACACTCTATACCCTACACTCTATACACTACACTCTAATCCCTACACTCTATACACTACACTCTATACCCTACACTCTATACCCTACACTCTACACTCTATACCCTACACTCTATACCCTTCACTCTATACCCTACACTCTACACTTTATACCCTACACTCTATACCCTACACTCTACACTCTATTCCATACACTGTATACCCGACACTCTATACCCTACACTCTACAACCTACACTTTATACCCTACACTCTATACCATACACTCTATACCCTACACGCTACACTCTATACCCTACACTCTATACCCTACACTCTATACCCTACACTCTACACTCTATACCCTACAATCTATACCCTACATTCTATACCGTACACTCTATACCCTACACTCTACACTCTATACCCTACACTCTATACCCTACACTCTATGCCCTACACTCTATACCCTACACTCTACACTCTATATCCTACACTCTATACCCTACACTCTACACTCTATACCCTACACTCTATACACTACACTCTACACTCTATACACTACACTCTATACCCTACACTCTATACCCTACACTCTACACTCTATACCCTACACTCTATACCCTACACTCTAATCCCTACACTCTACACTCTATACACTATACTCTACACTCTATACACTACACTCTACACTCTATACCCTACACTCTATACACTACACTCTAATCCCTACACTCTACACTCTATACCCTACACTCTATACCCTACACTCTATACCCTACACTCTACACTCTATACCCTACACTCTATACCCTACACTCTACACTCTATACCCTACACTCTACACTCTATACCCTACACTCTATACCCTACACTCTACACTCTATACCCTACACTCTATACACTACACTCTAATCCCTACACTCTACACTCTATACACTACACTCTATACCCTACACTCTATACCCTACACTCTACACTCTATACCCTACACTCTATACCCTTCACTCTATACCCTACACTCTACAATTTATACCCTACACTCTATACCCTACACTCTACACTCTATTCCATACACTATATACCCTACACTCTATACCCTACACTCTATACCCTACACTATACACTCTATACCCTACACTCTATACCCTACACTCTATACTCTACACTCTATACCCTACACTCTACACTCTATACCCTACACTCTATACCCTACACTCTATACCCTACACTCTATACCCTACACTCTACACTCTATAACCTACACTCTATACCCTACACTCTATATCCTACACTCTATACCCTACACTCTACAGTCTATACCCTACACTCTATACCCTACACTCTATACCCTACACTCTATACCCTACACTCTACACTCTATAACCTACACTCTATACCCTACACTCTATATCCTACACTCTATCCCCTACACTCTACAGTCTATACCCTACACAATATACCATACACTCTATACCCTACACTCTACACTCTATACCCTACACTCTATACCCTACACTCTACACTCTATACCTTACACTCTATACCCTACATTCTATCCCCTACACTCTACACTCTATACCCTACACTCTACTCTATACCCTACACTCTATACCCTACACTCTAATCCCTACACTCTAATCACTACACTCTAATCCCTACACTCTATACCCTACACTCTATACCCTACACTCTATACCCTACACTCTATACCCTACACTCTACACTCTATACCCTACACTCTATACCCTACACTCTAATCCCTACACTCTACACTCTATACCCTACACTCTATACCCTACACTCTATACCCTACACTCTATACCCTACACTCTATACCCTACACTCTACACTCTATACCCTACACTCTATACCCTACACTCTATACCATACACTCTATACCATACACTCTATACCCTACACTCTATACCCTGCACTCTATACCCTACACTCTACACCCTACACTCTATACCTTACACTCTATACCCAACACTCTATACCCTACACTCTAAACTCTATACCCTACACTCTATACCCTACACTCTATACCCTACACTCTACACCCTACACTCTATACCTTACACTCTATACCCAACACTCTATACCCTACACTCTAAACTCTATACCCTACACTCTATACCCTACACTCTATACCCTACACTCTATACCATACACTCTACACTCTATACCCTACACTCTATACCATACACTCTATACCCTACACTTTACACTCTATATTCTACACTCTACACTTTATACCCTACACTCTATACCCTACACTCTATACCCTCCACTCTACACCCTCCACTCTACACCCTACACTCTATACCCTACACTCTATACCCTACACTCTACACTCTATACCTTACACTCTACACTCTATTCCCTACACTCTATACCCTACACTCTATACCCTACACTCTATACCCTACACTCTATACCCTACACTCTACACTCTATACCCTACACTCTATACCCTACACTCTATACCCTACACTCTGTACCCTACACTCTATACCCTACACTCTACACTCTATTCCCTACACTCTATACGCCACACTCTATACCCTACAGTCTATACCCTACACTCTATACCCTACACTCTACACTCTATACCCTAGACTCTACACTCTATACCCTACACTCTATACCCTACACTCTATACCCTACACTCTATACCCTACACTCTACACTCTATACCCTACACTCTATAACCTACACTCTATACCCTACACCCTGCGCTCTATAAGCTACACTCTATACCCTACACTCTATACCCTACACTCTATAACCTACACTCTATACCCTACACTCTATACCCTACATTCTATACCCTACACTCTATACCCTACACTCTACACTCTATACCCTACACTCTATACCCTACACTCTATACCCTACACTCTATACCCTACACTCTACACTCTATACCATACACTCTATACCATACACTCTATACACTACACTCTATACCCTAAACTCTACACTCTATACCCTACACTCTATAACATACACTCTATACACTACACTCTATACCCTACACTTTGCACTCTACACCCTACACTCTACACTCTACATTCTATACCCTACACTCTATACCCTACACTCTCTACTCCACACTCTATACCCTACACTCTATACCCTACACTCTATACCCTACACTCTACATCCTACACTCTACACTCTATAGCCTACACTCTATACCCTACACTCTATACCCTACATTCTATACCCTACACTCTATACACTACACTCTACACTTTATACCCTACGTTCTATACCATACACTCTATACACTATACTCTACAATCTGCACTCTATACCCTACACTCTATACCCTACACTCTACACCCTACACTCTATACCCTACACTCTTTACCCTACACTCTACACTCTATACCCTACACTCTATACCCTACACTCTACACTTTATACCCTACACTCTATACCATACACTCTATACCCTACACTCCATACCCTACACTCTACACTTTATACCCCACACTCTATACCATACACTCTATACCCTACACTCTACACCTTACACTCTATACCCTACATTCTATCCCCTACACTCTACACTCTATACCCTACACTCTACACTCTACTCTATACCCTACACTCTATACCCTACACTCTACACTCTATACCCTACACTCTACACCCTACACTCTATACCCTACACTCTATACCCTACACTCTAATCCCTACACTCTATACCCTACACTCTATACCATACACTCTACACCCTACACCCTACACTCTACACCCTACACTCTACACCCTACACTCTATACCCTATACCCTACACTCTATACCCTACACTCTATACCCTACACTCTATACCCTATACTATACACTCTATACCCTACACTCTACGCGTTCTACCCTACACTCTATACCCTACACTCTATACCCTACACTCTATACCCTACACTCTATACCCTACACTCTGTACCATACACTCTATACCCTACACTCTATACCCTACACTCTATATCCTACACTCTATACCCTACACTCTACACTCTATACCCTACACTCTATAGCCTACACTCTATACCCTACACTCTATACCCTACACTTAATACCCTACACCCTACACTCTATACCCTACACTCTATACACTACACTCTACACTTTATACCCTACACTCTATACCATACACTCTATACCCTACACTCTATACCCTACACTCTATACCCTACACTCTATACCCTACACTCTATACCTTACACTAAACACTCTATACCCTACACTCTACACTGTATACCATACACTCTATGCCCCACACTCTATACCCTAAACTCTACACTCTATACTCTACACTCTACACCCTAAGCTCTATACCATACACTCTATACCCTACACTCTACACTCTATACCCTACACTCTATACTCTACACTCTATACCCTACACTCTATACCCTACACTCTACACCCTACACTCTATACCATACACTCTATACCCTACACTCTACACCCTACACTTTATACCCTACACTCTACACTCTATACCCTACACTCTATACCCTACACTCTATATCCTACACTCTATACCCTACACCCTACAGTCTATACCCTACACTCTATACCCTACACTCTATACCCTACACTCTACAACCTACACTTTATACCCTACACTCTATACCATACACTCTATACCCTACACGCTACACTCTATACCCTACGCTCTATACCCTACACTCTATACCCTACACTCTACACTCTATACCCTACACTCTATACCCTACATTCTATACCGTACACTCTATACTCTACACTCTACACTCTATAACCTACACTCTATACCCTACACTCTATACCCTACACTCTACACTCTATACCCTACACTCTATACCCTACACTCTACACTCTATACCCTACACTCTATACACTACACTCTATACACTACACTCTATACCCTACACTCTATACCCTACACTCTACACTCTATACCCTACACTCTATACACTACACTCTAATCCCTACACTCTACACTCTATACACTACACTCTATACCCTACACTGTATACCCTACACTCTACACTCTATACCCTACACTCTATACACTACACTCTAATCCCTACACTCTACACTCTATACACTACACTCTATACCCTACACTCTACACTCTATACCCTACACTCTATACCCTACACTCTATACCCTACACTCTACACTCTATACCCTACACTCTATACCCTACACTCTACACTCTATACCCTACACTCTATACACTACACTCTAATCCCTACACTCTATACACTACACTCTATACCCTACACTCTATACCCTACACTCTACACTCTATTCCCTACACTCTATACCCTTCACTCTATACCCTACACTCTACACTTTATACCCTACACTCTATACCCTACACTCTACACTCTATTCCATACACTCTATACCCGACACTCTATACCCTACACTCTACAACCTACACTTTATACCCTACACTCTATACCATACACTCTATACCCTACACGCTACACTCTATACCCTACACTCTATACCCTACACTCTATACCCTACACTCTACACTCTATACCCTACAATCTATACCCTACATTCTATACCGTACACTCTATACCCTACACTCTACACTCTATACCCTACACTCTATACCCTACACTCTATGCCCTACACTCTATACCCTACACTCTACACTCTATACCCTACACTCTATACCCTACACTCTACACTCTATACCCTACACTCTATACACTACACTCTACACTCTATACACTACACTCTATACCCTACACTCTATACCCTACACTCTACACTCTATACCCTACACTCTATACCCTACACTCTAATCCCTACACTCTACACTCTATACACTATACTCTACACTCTATACACTACACTCTACACTCTATACCCTACACTCTATACACTACACTCTAATCCCTACACTCTACACTCTATACCCTACACTCTATACCCTACACTCTATACCCTACACTCTACACTCTATACCCTACACTCTATACCCTACACTCTACACTCTATACCCTACACTCTACACTCTATACCCTACACTCTATACCCTACACTCTACACTCTATACCCTACACTCTATACACTACACTCTAATCCCTACACTCTACACTCTATACACTACACTCTATACCCTACACTCTATACCCTACACTCTATACACTACACTCTAATCCCTACACTCTACACTCTATACACTACACTCTATACCCTACACTCTATACCCTACACTCTACACTCTATACCCTACACTCTATACCCTTCACTCTATACCCTACACTCTACAATTTATACCCTACACTCTATACCCTACACTCTACACTCTATTCCATACACTATATACCCTACACTCTATACCCTACACTCTATACCCTACACTATACACTCTATACCCTACACTCTATACCCTACACTCTATACTCTACACTCTATACCCTACACTCTACACTCTATACCCTACACTCTATACCCTACACTCTATACCCTACACTCTATACCCTACACTCTACACTCTATAACCTACACTCTATACCCTACACTCTATATCCTACACTCTATACCCTACACTCTACAGTCTATACCCTACACTCTATACCCTACACTCTATACCCTACACTCTATACCCTACACTCTACACTCTATAACCTACACTCCATACCCTACACTCTATATCCTACACTCTATCCCCTACACTCTACAGTCTATACCCTACACAATATACCATACACTCTATACCCTACACTCTACACTCTATACCCTACACTCTATACCCTACACTCTACACTCTATACCTTACACTCTATACCCTACATTCTATCCCCTACACTCTACACTCTATACCCTACACTCTACTCTATACCCTACACTCTATACCCTACACTCTAATCCCTACACTCTAATCCCTACACTCTAATCCCTACACTCTATACCCTACACTCTATACCCTACACTCTATACCCTACACTCTATACCCTACACTCTACACTCTATACCCTACACTCTATACCCTACACTCTAATCCCTACACTCTACACTCTATACCCTACACTCTATACCCTACACTCTATACCCTACACTCTATACCCTACACTCTATACCCTACACTCTACACTCTATACCCTACACTCTATACCCTACACTCTATACCATACACTCTATACCATACACTCTATACCCTACACTCTATACCCTACACTCTATACCCTACACTCTACACCCTACACTCTATACCTTACACTCTATACCCAACACTCTATACCCTACACTCTAAACTCTATACCCTACACTCTATACCCTACACTCTATACCCTACACTCTACACCCTACACTCTATACCTTACACTCTATACCCAACACTCTATACCCTACACTCTAAACTCTATACCCTACACTCTATACCCTACACTCTATACCCTACACTCTATACCATACACTCTACACTCTATACCCTACACTCTATACCATACACTCTACACCATACACTCTATAGCATACACTCTATACCCTACACTCTACACTCTATACCCTACACTCTATACCCTACACTCTATACCCTACACTTTACACTCTATATTCTACACTCTACACTTTATACCCTACACTCTATACCCTACACTCTATACCCTCCACTCTACACCCTCCACTCTACACCCTACACTCTATACCCTACACTCTATACCCTACACTCTACACTCTATACCTTACACTCTACACTCTATTCCCTACACTCTATACCCTACACTCTATACCCTACACTCTATACCCTACACTCTATACCCTACACTCTACACTCTATACCCTACACTCTATACCCTACACTCTATACCCTACACTCTGTACCCTACACTCTATACCCTACACTCTACACTCTATTCCCTACACTCTATACGCCACACTCTATACCCTACAGTCTATACCCTACACTCTATACCCTACACTCTACACTCTATACCCTAGACTCTACACTCTATACCCTACACTCTATACCCTACACTCTATACCCTACACTCTATACCCTACACTCTACACCCTACACTCTACACCCTATACCCTACACTCTATACCCTACACTCTACACTCTATACCCTACACTATACTCCCTACACTCTATACCCTACACTCTATACCCTACACTCTATACCCTACACTCTACACTCTATACCTTACACTCTATACCCTACACTCTATACCCTACACTCTACACTCTATACCCTACACTCTATACCCTACACTCTACACTCTATACCCTACACTCTACACTATATACCCTACACACTATACCCTACACTCTACACCCTACACTCTACACCCTACACTCTATACCCTACACTCTGCACTCTGTACCCTACACTCTATACCCTACACTCTATACCCTACACTCTATACCCTACACTCTACACTCTATACCCTACACTCTATACCCTACACTCTATACCCTACACTCTATACCTTACACTCTATACCCAACACTCTATACCCTACACTCTAAACTCTATACCCTACACTCTATACCCTACACTCTATACCCTACACTCTACACCCTACACTCTATACCTTACACTCTATACCCAACACTCTATACCCTACACTCTAAACTCTATACCCTACACTCTATACCCTACACTCTATACCCTACACTCTATACCATACACTCTACACTCTATACCCTACACTCTATACCATACACTCTACACCATACACTCTATAGCATACACTCTATACCCTACACTCTACACTCTATACCCTACACTCTATACCCTACACTCTATACCCTACACTTTACACTCTATATTCTACACTCTACACTTTATACCCTACACTCTATACCCTACACTCTATACCCTCCACTCTACACCCTCCACTCTACACCCTACACTCTATACCCTACACTCTATACCCTACACTCTACACTCTATACCTTACACTCTACACTCTATTCCCTACACTCTATACCCTACACTCTATACCCTACACTCTATACCCTACACTCTATACCCTACACTCTACACTCTATACCCTACACTCTATACCCTACACTCTATACCCTACACTCTGTACCCTACACTCTATACCCTACACTCTACACTCTATTCCCTACACTCTATACGCCACACTCTATACCCTACAGTCTATACCCTACACTCTATACCCTACACTCTACACTCTATACCCTAGACTCTACACTCTATACCCTACACTCTATACCCTACACTCTATACCCTACACTCTATACCCTACACTCTACACCCTACACTCTACACCCTATACCCTACACTCTATACCCTACACTCTACACTCTATACCCTACACTATACTCCCTACACTCTATACCCTACACTCTATACCCTACACTCTATACCCTACACTCTACACTCTATACCTTACACTCTATACCCTACACTCTATACCCTACACTCTACACTCTATACCCTACACTCTATACCCTACACTCTACACTCTATACCCTACACTCTACACTATATACCCTACACACTATACCCTACACTCTACACCCTACACTCTACACCCTACACTCTATACCCTACACTCTGCACTCTGTACCCTACACTCTATACCCTACACTCTATACCCTACACTCTATACCCTACACTCTACACTCTATACCCTACACTCTATACCCTACACTCTATACCCTACACCCTACACTCTATACCATACACTCTACACCCTACACTCTATACCATACACTCTATACCCTACACTCTACACTTTATACCCTACACTCTATACCATACACTCTACACTGTATACCCTACACTCTATACCATACACTCTATACCCTACACTCTATACCATACACTCTATACCCTACACTCTATACCCAACAATCTAATCCCTACACTCTACACTCTATACCCTACACTCTATACCCTACACTCTACACTCTATACCCTACACTCTAATCCCTACACTCTACACCCTACACTCTACACCCTACACTCTATACCCTACACTCTATACCCTACTCTCTACACTCTATACCCTACACTCTATACCCTACACTCTACACTCTATACCCTACACTCTATACCATACACTCTATACCCTTCACTCTATACCATACACTCTATACCCTACACTCTATACCCTACACTCTACACCCTACACTCTATACCTTACACTCTATACCCTACACTCTATACCCTACACTCTAAACTCTATACCCTACACTCTTTACCCTATAACATACACTCTATACCCTACACTCTATACCCTACACTCTATACCATACACTCTACACTCTATACCCTACACTCTATACCATACACTCTACACCATACACTCTACAGCATACACTCTATACCCTACACTCTATACCCTACACTCTATACACTACACTCTATACCCTACACTCTATACCCTACACTCTATACCATACACTCTACACCCTACACTCTATACCATACACTCTATACCCTACACTCTACACTCTATACCCTACATTCTATAACCTACACTCTATACCCTACACTCTATACCCTACACTATACACTCTATACCTTACACTCTACACCATACACTCTATACCCTATACCCTACAATCTATACCCTACACTCTATACCCCACACTCTATACCCTACACTTTATACCCTACACTCTACACTCTATACCCTACACTCTATACCATACACTGTATACCCTACACTCTATACCCTACACTCTATACCCTACACTCTATACCCTACACTCTATACCCTACACTCTATACCCTACACTCTACACTCTACACCCTACACTCTATAACATACACTCTATACACTACACTCTATACCTTGCACTCTACACTCTATACCCTACAAGCTATAACATACACTCTATACACTACACTCTATACCCTACACTCTATACCCTACACCCTACACTCTATACCCTACACTCTATACCCTACACTCTACACCCTACACTCTACACCCTACACTCTATACCCTATACCCTACACTCTATACCCTACACTCTATACCCCACACTCTCTACCCTACACTCTATACCCTACACTATACACTCTATACCCTACACTCTACACTCTATACCCTACACTCTATAGCCTACACTCTATACCCTACACTCTACACTCTATACCCTACACTCTATACCCTGCACTCTATACCCTACACTCTGTACCCTACACTCTATACCCTACACTCTACACTCTATTCCCTACACTCTATACGCCACACTCTATACCCTACAGTCTATACCCTACACTCTATACCCTACACTCTACACTCTATACCCTAGACTCTACACTCTATACCCTACACTCTATACCCTACACTCTATACTCTACACTCTACCCTACACTCTACACCCTACACTCTACAACCTATACCCTACACTCTATACCCTACACTCTACACTCTATACCCTACACTCTACTCCCTACACTCTATACCCTACACTCTATACCCTACACTCTATACCCTACACTCTACACTCTATACCTTACACTCTATACGCTACACTCTATACCCTACACTCTACACTCTATACCCTACAGTCTATACCCTACACTCTATACCCTACACTCTACACTCTATACCCTACACTCTACACTATATACCCTACACACTATACCCTACACTCTACACCCTACACTCTACACCCTACACTCTATACCCTACACTCTGCACTCTGTACCCTACACTCTATACCCTACACTCTATACCCTACACTCTATACCCTACACTCTACACTCTATACCCTACACTCTATACCCTACACTCTATACCCTACACCCTACACTCTATACCATACACTCTATACCCTACACTCTACACTTTATACCCTACACTCTATACCATACACTCTACACTGTATACCCTACACTCTATACCATACACTCTATACCCTACACTCTATACCATACACTCTATACCCTACACTCTATACCCTACAATCTAATCCCTACACTCTACACTCTATACCCTACACTCTATACCCTACACTCTACACTCTATACCCTACACTCTAATCCCTACACTCTACACCCTACACTCTACACCCTACACTCTATACCCTACACTCTATACCCTACACTCTACACTCTATACCCTACACTCTATACCCTACACTCTACACTCTATACCCTACACTCTATACCATACACTCTATACCCTTCACTCTATACCATACACTCTATACCCTACACTCTATACCCTACACTCTACACCCTACACTCTATACCTTACACTCTATACCCTACACTCTATACCCTACACTCTAAACTCTATACCCTACACTCTACACTCTTTACCCTATAACATACACTCTATACCCTACACTCTATACCCTACACTCTATACCATACACTCTACACTCTATACCCTACACTCTATACCATACACTCTACACCATACACTCTACAGCATACACTCTATACCCTACAGTCTACACTCTATACCCTACACTCTATACCCTACACTCTATACACTACACTCTATACCCTACACTCTATACCCCACACTCTATACCATACACTCTACACTCTATACCCTACACTCTATACCATACACTCTACACCATACACTCTACAGCATACACTCTATACCCTACACTCTACACTCTATACCCTACACTCTATACCCTACACTCTATACACTACACTCTATACCCTACACTCTATACCCTACACTCTATACCATACACTCTACACCCTACACTCTATACCATACACTCTATACCCTACACTCTACACTCTATGCCCTACATTCTATAACCTACACTCTATACCCTACACTCTATACCCTACACTATACACTCTATACCTTACACTCTACACCATACACTCTATACCCTATACCCTACAATCTATACCCTACACTCTATACCCCACACTCTATACCCTACACTCTATACCCTACACTCTACACTCTATACCCTACACTGTATACCATACACTGTATACACTACACTCTATACCCTACACTCTATACCCTACACTCTATACCCTACACTCTATACCCTACACTCTACACTCTACACCCTACACTCTATAACATACACTCTATACACTACACTCTATACCTTACACTCTACACTCTATTCCCTACACGCTATAACATACACTCTATACACTACACTCTATACCCTACACTCTACACTCTATGCCCTACACTCTATACCCTACACTCTATACCCTACACCCTACACTCTATACCCTACACTCTATACCCTACACTCTACACCCTACACTCTACACCCTACACTCTATACCCTATACCCTACACTCTATACCCTACACTCTATACCCTACACTCTCTACCCTACACTCTATACCCTACACTATACACTCTATACCCTACACTCTACACTCTATACCCTACACTTTATACCCTGCACTCTACACCCTGCACTCTACACCCAACACTCTAAACCCTACACTCTATACCCTACACTCTATACCCTACACTCTACACTCTATACCCTACACTCTATAGCCTACACTCTATACCCTACAGTATATACCCTACACTCTATACCCTACACTCTACACCTTACACTCTACACTCTATTCCCTACACTCTATACCCTACACTCTAATCCCTACACTCTACACTCTATACCCTACACTCTATACCATACACTCTATACCCTACACTCTATACCATACACTCTATACCATACACTCTATACCCTACACTCTATACCCTACACTCTACACCCTACACTCTATACCTTACACTCTATACCCTACACTCTATACCCTACACTCTAAACTCTATACCCTACACTCTACACTCTATACCCTACACTCTATAACATACACTCTATACCCTACACTCTATACCCTACACTCTATACCCTACACTCTATACCATACACTCTATACCATACACTCTACACTCTATACCCTACACTCTATACCATACACTCTACACGATACACTCTATAGCATTCACTATATACCCTACACTCTACACTCTATACCCTACACTCTATACCCTACACTATACACTCTATACCCTACACTCTACACTTTATACCCTACTCTCTATACCCTACACTCTATACCCTACACTCTACAACCTGCACTCTATACCCTACACTCTATACCCTACACCTTACACTCTATACTCTACACTCTATACCCTACACTCTATACCCTACACTCTATACCCTACACACTATAGCCTACACTCTATAGCCTACACTCTACACTCTACTCTATACCCTACACTCTATACCCTACACTCTACACTCTATACCCTACACTCTATATCCTACAGTCTATACCCTACACTCTACACCCTACACTCTACACCCTACACTCTAATCCCTACACTCTAATCCCTACACCCTACACTCTATACCCTACACTCTATACCCTACACTCTATACCCTACACCCTAAACTCTACACCATACACTTTACACCCTACACTCTACACTCTATACCCTACACTCTACACCCTGCACTCTGTACCCTACACTCTACACTCTTTACCCTACACTCTGTACCCTACATTCTATACCCTACACTCTATACCCTACACTCTAATCCCTACACTCTACACTCTATACCCTACACTCTATACCCTACACTCTATACCCTACACTCTACACCCTACACTCTACACCCTACAATCTAATCCCTACACTCTAATCCCTACACCCTACACTCTATACCCTACACTCTATACCCTACACTCTATACCCTACACTCTATACCCTACACCCTACACTTTACAGCCTACACTCTACACCCTACACTCTATACCCTACACTCTACACCCTGCACTCTGTACCCTACACTCTACACTCTTTACCCTACACTCTATACCCTTCACTATATACCCTACACTTTATACCCTACAATCTATACACTACACTCTAAACTCTATACCCTACACTAAACACTCTATACCCTACACTCTATAACATACACTCTATACCCTACACTCTATACCCCACACTCTATACCCTACACTCTACACCCTACACTCTACACCATACACTCTACACCATACACTCTATAGCATACACTCTATACCCTACACGATACACTCTATACCCTACACTCTATACCCTACACTCTATATCCCACACTCTACACCCTACACTCTATACCCTACACTCTACAACCTGCACTCTATACCCTACACTCTACACCCTACACTCTATACCCTACACTCTATACCCTACACTCTATACCCTACACTCTACACCCTACACTCTAAACTCTATACCCTACACTCTACACTCTATACCCTACACTCTATAACATACACTCTATACCCTACACTCTGTACCCTACACTCTATACCCTACACTCTATACCATACACTCTATACCATACACTCTACACTCTATACCCTACACTCTATACCATACACTCTACACGATACACTCTATATCATTCACTATATACCCTACACGATACACTATATACCCTACACTTTATACCCTACAATCTATACACTACACTCTAAACTCTATACCCTACACTAAACACTCTATACCCTACACTCTATAACATACACTCTATACCCTACACTCTATACCCTACACTCTATACCCTACACTCTACACCCTACACTCTACACCATACACTCTACACCATACACTCTATAGCATACACTCTATACCCTACACGATACACTCTATACCCTACACTCTATACCCTAGACTCTATACCCCACACTCTACACCCTACACTCTATACCCTACACTCTACAACCTGCACTCTATACCCTACACTCTACACCCTACACTCTATACCCTACACTCTATACCCTACACTCTACACCCTACACTCTATACCTTACACTCTATACCCTACACTCTATACCCTACACTCTAAACTCTATACCCTACACTCTACACTCTATACCCTACACTCTATAACATACACTCTATACCCTACACTCTATACCCTACACTCTATACCCTACACTCTATACCATACACTCTATACCATACACTCTACACTCTATACCCTACACTCTATACCATACACTCTACACGATACACTCTATAGCATTCAATATATACCCTACACTCTACACTCTATACCCTACACTCTATACCCTACACTATACACTCTATACCCTACACTCTACAAGTTATACCCTACTCTCTATACCCTACACTCTATACCCTACACTCTACAACCTGCACTCTATACCCTACACTCTATACCCTACACCTTACACTCTATACTCTACACTCTATACCCAACACTCTATACCCTCCACTCTATACCCTACACTCTATAGCCTACACTCTATAGCCTACACTCTACACTCTACTCTATACCCTACACTCTATACCCTACACTCTACACTCTATACCCTACACTCTATACCCTACAGTCTATACCCTACACTCTACACCCTACACTCTACACCCTACACTCTAATCCCTACACTCTAATCCCTACACCCTACACTTTATACCCTACACTCTATACCCTACACTCTATACCCTACACCCTAAACTCTACACCCTACACTTTACACCCTACACTCTACACTCTATACCCTACACTCTACACCCTGCACTCTGTACCCTACACTCTACACTCTTTACCCTACACTCTATACCCTACATTCTATACCCTACACTCTATACCCTACACTCTAATCCCTACACTCTACACTCTATACCCTACACTCTATACCCTACACTCTATACCCTACACTCTACACCCTACACTCTACACCCTACACTCTAATCCCTACACTCTAATCCCTACACAGTACACTCTATACCCTACACTCTATACCCTACACTCTATACCCTACACTCTATACCCTACACCCTACACTCTACAGCCTACACTCTACACCCTACACTCTATACCCTACACTCTACACCCTGCACTCTGTACCCTACACTCTACACTCTTTACCCTACACTCTATACCCTTCACTATATACCCTACACTTTATACCCTACAATCTATACACTACACTCTAAACTCTATACCCTACACTAAACACTCTATACCCTACACTCTATAACATACACTCTATACCCTACATCCTATAGCATACACTCTATACCCTACACTATACACTCTATACCCTACACTCTATACCCTACACTCTACACCCTACACTCTACACCATACACTCTACACCATACACTCTATAGCATACACTCTATACCCTACACGATACACTCTATACCCTACACTCTATACCCTACACTCTATACCCCACACTCTACACCCTACACTCTATACCCTACACTCTACAACCTGCACTCTATACCCTACACTCTACACCCTACACTCTATACCCTACACTCTATACCCTACACTCTATACCCTACACTCTACACTCTATACCATACACTCTATAGCCTACACTCTACACTCTATACCCTACACTCTATACCCTACACTCTATACCCTACACTCTACAACCTGCACTCTATACCCTACACTCTACACCCTACACTCTATACCCTACACTCTATACCCTACACTCTATACCCTACACTCTACACCCTACACTCTATACCTTACACTCTATACCCTACACTCTATACCCTACACTCTAAACTCTATACCCTACACTCTACACTCTATACCCTACACTCTATAACATACACTCTATACCCTACACTCTATACCCTACACTCTATACCCTACACTCTATACCATACACTCTATACCATACACTCTACACTCTATACCCTACACTCTATACCATACACTCTACACGATACACTCTATAGCATTCAATATATACCCTACACTCTACACTCTATACCCTACACTCTATACCCTACACTATACACTCTATACCCTACACTCTACAAGTTATACCCTACTCTCTATACCCTACACTCTATACCCTACACTCTACAACCTGCACTCTATACCCTACACTCTATACCCTACACCTTACACTCTATACTCTACACTCTATACCCAACACTCTATACCCTACACTCTATACCCTACACTCTATAGCCTACACTCTATAGCCTACACTCTACACTCTACTCTATACCCTACACTCTATACCCTACACTCTACACTCTATACCCTACACTCTATACCCTACAGTCTATACCCTACACTCTACACCCTACACTCTACACCCTACACTCTAATCCCTACACTCTAATCCCTACACCCTACACTTTATACCCTACACTCTATACCCTACACTCTATACCCTACACCCTAAACTCTACACCCTACACTTTACACCCTACACTCTACACTCTATACCCTACACTCTACACCCTGCACTCTGTACCCTACACTCTACACTCTTTACCCTACACTCTATACCCTACATTCTATACCCTACACTCTATACCCTACACTCTAATCCCTACACTCTACACTCTATACCCTACACTCTATACCCTACACTCTATACCCTACACTCTACACCCTACACTCTACACCCTACACTCTAATCCCTACACTCTAATCCCTACACAGTACACTCTATACCCTACACTCTATACCCTACACTCTATACCCTACACTCTATACCCTACACTCTATACCCTACACCCTACACTCTACAGCCTACACTCTACACCCTACACTCTATACCCTACACTCTACACCCTGCACTCTGTACCCTACACTCTACACTCTTTACCCTACACTCTATACCCTTCACTATATACCCTACACTTTATACCCTACAATCTATACACTACACTCTAAACTCTATACCCTACACTAAACACTCTATACCCTACACTCTATAACATACACTCTATACCCTACATCCTATAGCATACACTCTATACCCTACACTATACACTCTATACCCTACACTCTATACCCTACACTCTACACCCTACACTCTACACCATACACTCTACACCATACACTCTATAGCATACACTCTATACCCTACACGATACACTCTATACCCTACACTCTATACCCTACACTCTATACCCCACACTCTACACCCTACACTCTATACCCTACACTCTACAACCTGCACTCTATACCCTACACTCTACACCCTACACTCTATACCCTACACTCTATACCCTACACTCTATACCCTACACTCTACACTCTATACCATACACTCTATAGCCTACACTCTACACTCTATACCCTACACTCTATACCCTGCACTCTATACCCTACACTCTACACTCTATACCCTACACTCTACTCCCTACACTCTACACCCTACAGTCTATACCCTACACTCTACACTCTATACCTTACACTCTACACTCTATACCATACACTCTATAGCCTACACTCTACACTCTATACCCTACACTCTATACCCTGCACTCTATACCCTACACTCTACACTCTATACCCTACACTCTACTCCCTACACTCTACACCCTACACTCTATACCCTACACTCTATACCCTACATTCTATACCCTACACTCTACACTCTATACCCTACACTCTATACCCTACACTCTATACCGTACACTCTATACCCTACACTCTACTCTCTATACCCTACACTCTATACGCCACACTCTATACCCTTCAGTCTATACCCTACACTCTATACCCTACACTCTACACTCTATACCATACACTCTACACTCTACACTCTATACCCTACACTCTATACCCTACACTCTATACCCTACACTTTATACCCTACACCCTACACTCTATACCCTACACTCTATACCCTACACTCTACACCCTACACTCTACACCCTACACTCTATACCCTGTACCCTACACTCTATACCCTACACTCTATACCCTACACTCTATACCCTACACTCTATACCCTACACTCTACACTCTATACCCTACACTCTATAGCCTACACTCTATACCCTACAGTATATACCCTACACTCTATACCCTACACTCTACACCTTACACCCTACACTCTATTCCCTACACTCTATACCCTACACTCTATACCCTACACTCTATACCCTACACTCTACACTCTATACCCTACACCCTACACTCTATACCCTACACTCTACACCCTATACGCCACACTCTATACCCTACACCCTACACTCTATACCCTAGACTCTACACTCTATACCCTACACTCTACACCCTACACTCTATACCCTACACTCTATACCCTACACCCTACACTCTACACTCTATACCCTACACTCTACACTCTACTCCCTACACTATACACTCTATACCCTACACTCTACACTCTATACCTTACACTCTACTCCCTACACTCTATACCCTACACTCTACACCCTACACTCTACACCCTACACTCTATACCCTACACTCTATACCCTACACTCTACACCCTACACTCTACACCCTACACTCTACACCCTACACCCTATACCCTACACTCTATACCCTACACTCTATACCCTACACCCTACACTCTACACTCTATACCCTACACTCTACACTCTACTCCCTACACTATACACTCTATACCCTACACTCTACACTCTATACCCTACACTCTACTCCCTACACTCTATACCCTACACTCTACACCCTACACTCTACACCCTACACTCTATACCCTACACTCTATACCCTACACTCTACACCCTACACTCTACACCCTACACTCTACACCCTACACTCTATACCCTACACTCTACACCCTACACTCTACACCCTACACTCTGTACCCTACACTCTATACCCTACACTCTACACTCTTTACCCTACACTCTATACCCTACACCCTATACCCTACACTCTATACCCTACACTCTATACCCTACACTCTAAACTCTATACCCTACACTCTACACTCTATACCCTACACTCTATAACATACACTCTATACCCTACACTCTATACCCTACACTCTATACCCTACACTCTATACCCTACACTCTATACCATACACTCTACACCCTACACTCTACACCATACACTCTACACCATACACTCTATAGCATACACTCTATACCCTACAATATAAACTCTATACCCTACACTCTATACCCTACACTCTATACCCTACACTCTACACTCTGTACCCTACACTCTATACCATACACTCTATACCCTACACTCTATACCTTACACTATACACCCTACACTCTAATCCCTACACTCTACACTCTATACCCTACACTCTATACCCTACACTCTATACCCTACACTCTACACCTTACACTCTACACCCTACACTCTACACCCTACACCCTACACACTATACCCTATACTCTACACCCTACACTCTATACCATACACTCTACACTTTATACCCTACACTCTATAACATACACTCTATACCCTACACTCTATACCCTACACTCTATACCCTACACTCTATACCATACACTCTATACCATACACTCTACACTCTATACCCTACACTCTATACCATACACTCTACACCATACACTCTATAGCATACACTCTATACCCTACACTATACACTCTATACCCTACACTCTACACTTTATACCCTACTCTCTATACCCTACACTCTATACCCTACACTCTACAACCTGCACTCTATACCCTACACTCTATACCCTACACCCTACACTCTATACCCTACACTCTGTACCCTACACTCTATACCCTACACTCCATACCCTACACTCTATACCCTACACTCTATACCCTACACTCTATAGCCTACACTCTACACTCTACCCTACACTCTATACCCTACACTCTAATCCCTACACTCTAATCCCTACACTCTACTCTATACCCTACACTCTATACCCTACACTCTATACCCTACACTCTACACCCTACACTCTACACCCTACACTCTACACCCTACACTCTATACCTTACACTCTATACCCCACACTCTATACCCTACACTCTATACCCTACACCCTACACTCTATACCCTACACTCTACACCCTACACTCTATACCCTACACTCTACACCCTGCACTCTGTACCCTACACTCTACACTCTTTACCCTACACTCTATACCCTACACTCTATACCCTACACTCTAATCCCTACACTCTACACTCTATACCCTACACTCTATACCCTACACTCTATACCCTACACTCTACACCCTACACTCTACACCCTACACTCTACACCCTACACTCTAATCCCTACACCCTACACTCTATACCCTACACTCTATACCCTACACTCTATACCCTACACTCTATACCCTACACTCTACACCCTAAACTCTACACTCTATACCCTACACTCTACACCCTACACTCTACACCCTACACTCTACACTCTATACCCTACACTCTACACCCTGCACTTTGTACCCTACACTCTACACACTTTACCCTACACTCTATACCCTACACTCTATACCCTACACTCTATACCCTACACTCTAAACTTTATACCCTACACTCTACACTCTATACCCTACACTCTATAACATACACTCTATACCCTACACTCTATACCCTACACTCTATACCCTACACTCTATACCATACACTCTACACCCTACACTCTATACCATACACTCTACACCATACACTCTATAGCATACACTCTATACCCTACACTATACACTCTATACCCTACACTCTATACCCTACACTGTACACTCTATACCCTACACTCTACACTTTATACCCTACACTCTATACCCTACACTCTACAACCTGCACTCTACAACCTGCAATCTATACCCTACACTCTATACCCTACACTCTATACCCTACACTCTATACCCTACACTCTGCACTCTATACCCTACACTCTATACCCTACACTCTATACCCTACACTCTATACCCTACACTCTACACTCTATAACCTACACTCTATAGCCTACACTCTACACCCTACACTCTATACCCTGCACTCTATACCCTACACTCTACACTCTATACCCTACACTCTACTCCCTACACTCTACACCCTACACTCTATACCCTACACTCTACACCCTACACTCTATACCCTACACTCTATACCCTACACTCTACAACCTGCACTCTACAACCTGCAATCTATACCCTACACTCTATACCCTACACTCTATACCCTACACTCTATACCCTACACTCTACACTCTATACCCTACACTCTAAACCCTACACTCTATACCCTACACTCTACACTCTATAACCTACACTCTATAGCCTACACTCTACACCCTATACTCTATACACTGCACTCTATACTCTACACTCTACAATCTATACCCTACACTCTACTCCCTACACTCTACACCCTACAGTCTATACCCTACACTCTACACTCTATACCTTACACTCTACACTCTATTCCCTACACTCTATACCCTACACTCTATACCCTACATTCTATACCCTACACTCTACACTCTATACCCTACACTCTATACCCTACACTCTATACCGTACACTCTATACCGTACACTCTATACCCTACACTCTACTCTCTATACCCTACACTCTATACGCCACACTCTATACCCTACAGTCTATACCCTACACTCTATACCCTACACTCTACACTCTATACCATACACTCTACACTCTACACTCTATACCCTACACTCTATACCCTACACTCTATACCCTACACTTTATACCCTACACCCTACACTCTATACCCTACACTCTATACCCTACACTCTACACCCTACACTCTACACCCTACACTCTATACCCTGTACCCTACACTCTATACCCTACACTCTATACCCTACACTCTATACCCTACACTCTATACCCTACACTCTACACTCTATACCCTACACTCTATAGCCTACACTCTATACCCTACAGTATATACCCTACACTCTATACCCTACACTCTACACCTTACACCCTACACTCTATTCCCTACACTCTATACCCTGCACTCTATACCCTACACTCTATACCCTACACTCTACACTCTATACCCTACACCCTACACTCTATACCCTACACTCTACACCCTATACGCCACACTCTATACCCTACACCCTACACTCTATACCCTACACTCTACACTCTATACCCTACACTCTACACCCTACACTCTATACCCTACACTCTATACCCTACACCCTACACTCTACACTCTATACCCTACACTCTACTCCCTACACTATACACTCTATACCCTACACTCTACACTCTATACCCTACACTCTACTCCCTACACTCTATACCCTACACTCTACACCCTACACTCAACACCCTACACTCTATACCCTACACTCTATACCCTACACTCTATACCCTACACTCTACACCCTACACTCTACACCCTACACTCTACACCCTACACTCCATACCCTACACTCTATACGCTACACTCTATACCCTACACCCTACACTCTACACTCTATACCCTACACTCTACACTCTACTCCCTACACTATACACTCTATACCCTACACTCTACACTCTATACCCTACACTCTACTCCCTACACTCTATACCCTACACTCTACACCCTACACTCTACACCCTACACTCTATACCCTACACTCTATACCCTACACTCTATACCCTACACTCTACACCCTACACTCTACACCCTACACTCTACACCCTACACTTTATACCCTACACTCTACACCCTACACTCTACACCCTACACTCTGTACCCTACACTCTATACCCTACACTCTACACTCTTTACCCTACACTCTATACCCTACACCCTATACCCTACACTCTATACCCTACACTCTATACCCTACACTCTATACCCTACACTCTAAACTCTATACCCTACACTCTACACTCTATACCCTACACTCTATAACATACACTCTATACCCTACACTCTATACCCTACACTCTATACCCTACACTCTATACCATACACTCTACACCCTACACTCTACACCATACACTCTACACCATACACTCTATAGCATACACTCTATACCCTACAATATAAACTCTATACCCTACACTCTATACCCTACACTCTATACCCTACACTCTATACCCTACACTCTACACTCTGTACCCTACACTCTATACCATACACTCTATACCCTACACTCTATACCTTACACTATACACCCTACACTCTAATCCCTACACTCTACACTCTATACCCTACACTCTATACCCTACACTCTATACCCTACACTCTACACCTTACACTCTACACCCTACACTCTACACCCTACACCCTACACACTATACCCTATACTCTACACCCTACACTCTATACCATACACTCTACACTTTATACCCTACACTCTATAACATACACTCTATACCCTACACTCTATACCCTACACTCTATACCATACACTCTATACCATACACTCTACACTCTATACCCTACACTCTATACCATACACTCTACACCATACACTCTATAGCATACACTCTATACCCTACACTATACACTCTATACCCTACACTCTACACATTATACCCTACTCTCTATACCCTACACTCTATACCCTACACTCTACAACCTGCACTCTATACCCTACACTCTATACCCTACACCCTACACTCTATACCCTACACTCTGTACCCTACACTCTATACCCAACACTCCATACCCTACACTCTATACCCTACACTCTATACCCTACACTCTATAGCCTACACTCTACACTCTACCCTACACTCTATACCCTACACTCTAATCCCTACACTCTAATCCCTACACTCTACTCTATACCCTACACTCTATACCCTACACTCTATACCCTACACTCTACACCCTACACTCTACACCCTACACTCTACACCCTACACTCTATACCTTACACTCTATACCCTACACTCTATACCCTACACTCTATACCCTACACCCTACACTCTATACCCTACACTCTATACCCTACACTCTATACCCTACACCCTAAACTCTACACCCTACACTTTACACCCTACACTCTACACTCTATACCCTACACTCTACACCCTGCACTCTGTACCCTACACTCTACACTCTTTACCCTACACTCTATACCCTACATTCTATACCCTACACTCTATACCCTACACTCTAATCCCTACACTCTACACTCTATACCCTACACTCTATACCCTACACTCTATACCCTACACTCTACACCCTACACTCTACACCCTACACTCTAATCCCTACACTCTAATCCCTACACAGTACACTCTATACCCTACACTCTATACCCTACACTCTATACCCTACACTCTATACCCTACACCCTACACTCTACAGCCTACACTCTACACCCTACACTCTATACCCTACACTCTACACCCTGCACTCTGTACCCTACACTCTACACTCTTTACCCTACACTCTATACCCTTCACTATATACCCTACACTTTATACCCTACAATCTATACACTACACTCTAAACTCTATACCCTACACTAAACACTCTATACCCTACACTCTATAACATACACTCTATACCCTACACTCTATAGCATACACTCTATACCCTACACTATACACTCTATACCCTACACTCTATACCCTACACTCTACACCCTACACTCTACACCATACACTCTACACCATACACTCTATAGCATACACTCTATACCCTACACGATACACTCTATACCCTACACTCTATACCCTACACTCTATACCCCACACTCTACACCCTACACTCTATACCCTACACTCTACAACCTGCACTCTATACCCTACACTCTACACCCTACACTCTATACCCTACACTCTATACCCTACACTCTATACCCTACACTCTACACTCTATACCATACACTCTATAGCCTACACTCTACACTCTATACCCTACACTCTATACCCTGCACTCTATACCCTACACTCTACACTCTATACCCTACACTCTACTCCCTACACTCTACACCCTACAGTCTATACCCTACACTCTACACTCTATACCTTACACTCTACACTCTATTCCCTACACTCTATACCCTACACTCTATACCCTACATTCTATACCCTACACTCTACACTCTATACCCTACACTCTATACCCTACACTCTATACCGTACACTCTATACCCTACACTCAACTCTCTATACCCTACACTCTATACGCCACACTCTATACCCTTCAGTCTATACCCTACACTCTATACCCTACACTCTACACTCTATACCATACACTCTACACTCTACACTCTATACCGTACACTCTATACCCTACACTCTATACCCTACACTTTATACCCTACACCCTACACTCTATACCCTACACTCTATACCCTACACTCTACACCCTACACTCTACACCCTACACTCTATACCCTGTACCCTACACTCTATACCCTACACTCTATACCCTACACTCTATACCCTACACTCTATACCCTACACTCTACACTCTATACCCTACACTCTATAGCCTACACTCTATACCCTACAGTATATACCCTACACTCTATACCCTACACTCTACACCTTACACCCTACACTCTATTCCCTACACTCTATACCCTACACTCTATACCCTACACTCTATACCCTACACTCTACACTCTATACCCTACACCCTACACTCTATACCCTACACTCTACACCCTATACGCCACACTCTATACCCTACACCCTACACTCTATACCCTAGACTCTACACTCTATACCCTACACTCTACACCCTACACTCTATACCCTACACTCTATACCCTACACCCTACACTCTACACTCTATACCCTACACTCTACACTCTACTCCCTACACTATACACTCTATACCCTACACTCTACACTCTATACCCTACACTCTACTCCCTACACTCTATACCCTACACTCTACACCCTACACTCTACACCCTACACTCTATACCCTACACTCTATACCCTACACTCTACACCCTACACTCTACACCCTACACTCTACACCCTACACCCTATACCCTACACTCTATACCCTACACTCTATACCCTACACCCTACACTCTACACTCTATACCCTACACTCTACACTCTACTCCCTACACTATACACTCTATACCCTACACTCTATACCCTACACTCTACTCCCTACACTCTATACCCTACACTCTACACCCTACACTCTACACCCTACACTCTATACCCTACACTCTATACCCTACACTCTATACCCTACACTCTACACCCTACACTCTACACCCTACACTCTACACCCTACACTCTATACCCTACACTCTACACCCTACACTCTACACCCTACACTCTGTACCCTACACTCTATACCCTACACTCTACACTCTTTACCCTACACTCTATACCCTACACCCTATACCCTACACTCTATACCCTACACTCTATACCCTACACTCTAAACTCTATACCCTACACTCTACACTCTATACCCTACACTCTATAACATACACTCTATACCCTACACTCTATACCCTACACTCTATACCCTACACTCTATACCCTACACTCTATACCATACACTCTACACCCTACACTCTACACCATACACTCTACACCATACACTCTATAGCATACACTCTATACCCTACAATATAAACTCTATACCCTACACTCTATACCCTACACTCTATACCCTACACTCTACACTCTGTACCCTACACTCTATACCATACACTCTATACCCTACACTCTATACCTTACACTATACACCCTACACTCTAATCCCTACACTCTACACTCTATACCCTACACTCTATACCCTACACTCTATACCCTACACTCTACACCTTACACTCTACACCCTACACTCTACACCCTACACCCTACACACTATACCCTATACTCTACACCCTACACTCTAAACCATACACTCTACACTTTATACCCTACACTCTATAACATACACTCTATACCCTACACTCTATACCCTACACTCTATACCCTACACTCTATACCATACACTCTATACCATACACTCTACACTCTATACCCTACACTCTATACCATACACTCTACACCATACACTCTATAGCATACACTCTATACCCTACACTATACACTCTATTCCCTACACTCTACACTTTATACCCTACTCTCTATACCCTACACTCTATACCCTACACTCTACAACCTGCACTCTATACCCTACACTCTATACCCTACACCCTACACTCTATACCCTACACTCTGTACCCTACACTCTATACCCTACACTCCATACCCTACACTCTGTACCCTACACTCTATACCCTACACTCTATAGCCTACACTCTACACTCTACCCTACACTCTATACCCTACACTCTAATCCCTACACTCTAATCCCTACACTCTACTCTATACCCTACACTCTATACCCTACACTCTATACCCTACACTCTACACCCTACACTCTACACCCTACACTCTACACCCTACACTCTATACCTTACACTCTATACCCCACACTCTATACCCTACACTCTATACCCTACACCCTACACTCTATACCCTACACTCTACACCCTACACTCTATACCCTACACTCTACACCCTGCACTCTGTACCCTACACTCTACACTCTTTACCCTACACTCTATACCCTACACTCTATACCCTACACTCTAATCCCTACACTCTACACTCTATACCCTACACTCTATACCCTACACTCTATACCCTACACTCTACACCCTACACTCTACACCCTACACTCTACACCCTACACTCTAATCCCTACACCCTACACTCTATACCCTACACTCTATACCCTACACTCTATACCCTACACTCTATACCCTACACTCTACACCCTAAACTCTACACTCTATACCCTACACTCTACACCCTACACTCTACACCCTACACTCTACACTCTATACCCTACACTCTACACCCTGCACTCTGTACCCTACACTCTACACACTTTACCCTACACTCTATACCCTACACTCTATACCCTACACTCTATACCCTACACTCTAAACTTTATACCCTACACTCTACACTCTATACCCTACACTCTATAACATACACTCTATACCCTACACTCTATACCCTACACTCTATACCCTACACTCTATACCATACACTCTACACCCTACACTCTATACCATACACTCTACACCATACACTCTATAGCATACACTCTATACCCTACACTATACACTCTATACCCTACACTCTATACCCTACACTGTACACTCTATACCCTACACTCTACACTTTATACCCTACACTCTATACCCTACACTCTACAACCTGCACTCTACAACCTGCAATCTATACCCTACACTCTATACCCTACACTCTATACCCTACACTCTATACCCTACACTCTGCACTCTATACCCTACACTCTATACCCTACACTCTATACCCTACACTCTATACCCTACACTCTACACTCTATAACCTACACTCTATAGCCTACACTCTACACCCTACACTCTATACCCTGCACTCTATACCCTACACTCTACACTCTATACCTTACACTCTACTCCCTACACTCTACACCCTACACTCTATACCCTACACTCTACACCCTACACTCTATACCCTACACTCTATACCCTACACTCTACAACCTGCACTCTACAACCTGCAATCTATACCCTACACTCTATACCCTACACTCTATACCCTACACTCTATACCCTACACTCTACACTCTATACCCTACACTCTATACCCTACACTCTATACCCTACACTCTACACTCTATAACCTACACTCTATAGCCTACACTCTACACCCTACACTCTATACACTGCACTCTATACTCTACACTCTACAATCTATACCCTACACTCTACTCCCTACACTCTACACCCTACAGTCTATACCCTACACTCTACACTCTATACCTTACACTCTACACTCTATTCCCTACACTCTATACCCTACACTCTATACCCTACATTCTATACCCTACACTCTACACTCTATACCCTACACTCTATACCCTACACTCTATACCGTACACTCTATACCCTACACTCTACTCTCTATACCCTACACTCTATACGCCACACTCTATACCCTACAGTCTATACCCTACACTCTATACCCTACACTCTACACTCTATACCATACACTCTACACTCTACACTCTATACCCTACACTCTATACCCTACACTCTATACCCTACACTTTATACCCTACACCCTACACTCTATACCCTACACTCTATACCCTACACTCTACACCCTACACTCTACACCCTACACTCTATACCCTGTACCCTACACTCTATACCCTACACTCTATACCCTACACTCTATACCCTACACTCTATACCCTACACTCTACACTCTATACCCTACACTCTATAGCCTACACTCTATACCCTACAGTATATACCCTACACTCTATACCCTACACTCTACACCTTACACCCTACACTCTATTCCCTACACTCTATACCCTGCACTCTATACCCTACACTCTATACCCTACACTCTACACTCTATACCCTACACCCTACACTCTATACCCTACACTCTACACCCTATACGCCACACTCTATACCCTACACCCTACACTCTATACCCTACACTCTACACTCTATACCCTACACTCTACACCCTACACTCTATACCCTACACTCTATACCCTACACCCTACACTCTACACTCTATACCCTACACTCTACTCCCTACACTATACACTCTATACCCTACACTCTACACTCTATACCCTACACTCTACTCCCTACACTCTATACCCTACACTCTACACCCTACACTCAACACCCTACACTCTATACCCTACACTCTATACCCTACACTCTATACCCTACACTCTACACCCTACACTCTACACCCTACACTCTACACCCTACACTCCATACCCTACACTCTATACGCTACACTCTATACCCTACACCCTACACTCTACACTCTATACCCTACACTCTACACTCTACTCCCTACACTATACACTCTATACCCTACACTCTACACTCTATACCCTACACTCTACTCCCTACACTCTATACCCTACACTCTACACCCTACACTCTACACCCTACACTCTATACCCTACACTCTATACCCTACACTCTATACCCTACACTCTACACCCTACACTCTACACCCTACACTCTACACCCTACACTTTATACCCTACACTCTACACCCTACACTCTACACCCTACACTCTGTACCCTACACTCTATACCCTACACTCTACACTCTTTACCCTACACTCTATACCCTACACCCTATACCCTACACTCTATACCCTACACTCTATACCCTACACTCTATACCCTACACTCTAAACTCTATACCCTACACTCTACACTCTATACCCTACACTCTATAACATACACTCTATACCCTACACTCTATACCCTACACTCTATACCCTACACTCTATACCATACACTCTACACCCTACACTCTACACCATACACTCTACACCATACACTCTATAGCATACACTCTACACCCTACAATATAAACTCTATACCCTACACTCTATACCCTACACTCTATACCCTACACTCTATACCCTACACTCTACACTCTGTACCCTACACTCTATACCATACACTCTATACCCTACACTCTATACCTTACACTATACACCCTACACTCTAATCCCTACACTCTACACTCTATACCCTACACTCTATACCCTACACTCTATACCCTACACTCTACACCTTACACTCTACACCCTACACTCTACACCCTACACCCTACACACTATACCCTATACTCTACACCCTACACTCTATACCATACACTCTACACTTTATACCCTACACTCTATAACATACACTCTATACCCTACACTCTATACCCTACACTCTATACCATACACTCTATACCATACACTCTACACTCTATACCCTACACTCTATACCATACACTCTACACCATACACTCTATAGCATACACTCTATACCCTACACTATACACTCTATACCCTACACTCTACACATTATACCCTACTCTCTATACCCTACACTCTATACCCTACACTCTACAACCTGCACTCTATACCCTACACTCTATACCCTACACCCTACACTCTATACCCTACACTCTGTACCCTACACTCTATACCCAACACTCCATACCCTACACTCTATACCCTACACTCTATACCCTACACTCTATAGCCTACACTCTACACTCTACCCTACACTCTATACCCTACACTCTAATCCCTACACTCTAATCCCTACACTCTACTCTATACCCTACACTCTATACCCTACACTCTATACCCTACACTCTACACCCTACACTCTACACCCTACACTCTACACCCTACACTCTATACCTTACACTCTATACCCTACACTCTATACCCTACACTCTATACCCTACACCCTACACTCTATACCCTACACTCTATACCCTACACTCTATACCCTACACCCTAAACTCTACACCCTACACTTTACACCCTACACTCTACACTCTATACCCTACACTCTACACCCTGCACTCTGTACCCTACACTCTACACTCTTTACCCTACACTCTATACCCTACATTCTATACCCTACACTCTATACCCTACACTCTAATCCCTACACTCTACACTCTATACCCTACACTCTATACCCTACACTCTATACCCTACACTCTACACCCTACACTCTACACCCTACACTCTAATCCCTACACTCTAATCCCTACACAGTACACTCTATACCCTACACTCTATACCCTACACTCTATACCCTACACTCTATACCCTACACCCTACACTCTACAGCCTACACTCTACACCCTACACTCTATACCCTACACTCTACACCCTGCACTCTGTACCCTACACTCTACACTCTTTACCCTACACTCTATACCCTTCACTATATACCCTACACTTTATACCCTACAATCTATACACTACACTCTAAACTCTATACCCTACACTAAACACTCTATACCCTACACTCTATAACATACACTCTATACCCTACACTCTATAGCATACACTCTATACCCTACACTATACACTCTATACCCTACACTCTATACCCTACACTCTACACCCTACACTCTACACCATACACTCTACACCATACACTCTATAGCATACACTCTATACCCTACACGATACACTCTATACCCTACACTCTATACCCTACACTCTATACCCCACACTCTACACCCTACACTCTATACCCTACACTCTACAACCTGCACTCTATACCCTACACTCTACACCCTACACTCTATACCCTACACTCTATACCCTACACTCTATACCCTACACTCTACACTCTATACCATACACTCTATAGCCTACACTCTACACTCTATACCCTACACTCTATACCCTGCACTCTATACCCTACACTCTACACTCTATACCCTACACTCTACTCCCTACACTCTACACCCTACAGTCTATAACCTACACTCTACACTCTATACCTTACACTCTACACTCTATTCCCTACACTCTATACCCTACACTCTATACCCTACATTCTATACCCTACACTCTACACTCTATACCCTACACTCTATACCCTACACTCTATACCGTACACTCTATACCCTACACTCAACTCTCTATACCCTACACTCTATACGCCACACTCTATACCCTTCAGTCTATACCCTACACTCTATACCCTACACTCTACACTCTATACCATACACTCTACACTCTACACTCTATACCGTACACTCTATACCCTACACTCTATACCCTACACTTTATACCCTACACCCTACACTCTATACCCTACACTCTATACCCTACACTCTACACCCTACACTCTACACCCTACACTCTATACCCTGTACCCTACACTCTATACCCTACACTCTATACCCTACACTCTATACCCTACACTCTATACCCTACACTCTACACTCTATACCCTACACTCTATAGCCTACACTCTATACCCTACAGTATATACCCTACACTCTATACCCTACACTCTACACCTTACACCCTACACTCTATTCCCTACACTCTATACCCTACACTCTATACCCTACACTCTATACCCTACACTCTACACTCTATACCCTACACCCTACACTCTATACCCTACACTCTACACCCTATACGCCACACTCTATACCCTACACCCTACACTCTATACCCTAGACTCTACACTCTATACCCTACACTCTACACCCTACACTCTATACCCTACACTCTATACCCTACACCCTACACTCTACACTCTATACCCTACACTCTACACTCTACTCCCTACACTATACACTCTATACCCTACACTCTACACTCTATACCCTACACTCTACTCCCTACACTCTATACCCTACACTCTACACCCTACACTCTACACCCTACACTCTATACCCTACTCTCTATACCCTACACTCTACACCCTACACTCTACACCCTACACTCTATACCCTACACTCTATACCCTACACTCTATACCCTACACTCTACACCCTACACTCTACACCCTACACTCTACACCCTACACTCCATACCCTACACTCTATACGCTACACTCTATACCCTACACCCTACACTCTACACTCTATACCCTACACTCTACACTCTACTCCCTACACTATACACTCTATACCCTACACTCTACACTCTATACCCTACACTCTACTCCCTACACTCTATACCCTACACTCTACACCCTACACCCTACACTCTATACCCTACACTCTATACCCTACACTCTACACCCTACACTCTACACCCTACACTCTGTACCCTACACTCTATACCCTACACTCTACACTCTTTACCCTACACTCTATACCCTACACCCTATACCCTACACTCTATACCCTACACTCTATACCCTACACTCTATACCCTACACTCTAAACTCTATACCCTACACTCTACACTCTATACCCTACACTCTATAACATACACTCTATACCCTACACTCTATACCCTACACTCTATACCCTACACTCTATACCATACACTCTACACCCTACACTCTACACCATACACTCTACACCATACACTCTATAGCATACACTCTATACCCTACAATATAAACTCTATACCCTACACTCTATACCCTACACTCTATACCCTACACTCTATACCCTACACTCTACACTCTGTACCCTACACTCTATACCATACACTCTATACCCTACACTCTATACCTTACACTATACACCCTACACTCTAATCCCTACACTCTACACTCTATACCCTACACTCTATACCCTACACTCTATACCCTACACTATACACCTTACACTCTACACCCTACACTCTACACCCTACACCCTACACACTATACCCTATACTCTACACCCTACACTCTATACCATACACTCTACACTTTATACCCTACACTCTATAACATACACTCTATACCCTACACTCTATACCCTACACTCTATACCATACACTCTATACCATACACTCTACACTCTATACCCTACACTCTATACCATACACTCTACACCATACACTCTATAGCATACACTCTATACCCTACACTATACACTCTATACCCTACACTCTACACTTTATACCCTACTCTCTATACCCTACACTCTATACCCTACACTCTACAACCTGCACTCTATACCCTACACTCTATACCCTACACCCTACACTCTATACCCTACACTCTGTACCCTACACTCTATACCCTACACTCCATACCCTACACTCTATACCCTACACTCTATACCCTACACTCTATAGCCTACACTCTACACTCTACCCTACACTCTATACCCTACACTCTAATCCCTACACTCTAATCCCTACACTCTACTCTATACCCTACACTCTATACCCTACACTCTATACCCTACACTCTACACCCTACACTCTACACCCTACACTCTACACCCTACACTCTATACCTTACACTCTATACCCTACACTCTATACCCTACACTCTATACCCTACACCCTACACTCTATACCCTACACTCTACACCCTACACTCTATACCCTACACTCTACACCCTGCACTCTGTACCCTACACTCTACACTCTTTACCCTACACTCTATACCCTACACTCTATACCCTACACTCTAATCCCTACACTCTACACTCTATACCCTACACTCTATACCCTACACTCTATACCCTACACTCTACACCCTACACTCTACACCCTACACTCTACACCCTACACTCTACACCCTACACTCTAATCCCTACACCCTACACTCTATGCCCTACACTCTATACCCTACACTCTATACCCTACACTCTATACCCTACACTCTACACCCTACACTCTACACTCTATACCCTACACTCTACACCCTACACTCTACACCCTACACTCTACACTCTATACCCTACACTCTACACCCTGCACTCTGTACCCTACACTCTACACACTTTACCCTACACTCTATACCCTACACTCTATACCCTACACTCTATACCCTACACTCTAAACTTTATACCCTACACTCTACACTCTATACCCTACACTCTATAACATACACTCTATACCCTACACTCTATACCCTACACTCTATACCCTACACTCTATACCATACACTCTACACCCTACACTCTATACCATACACTCTACACCATACACTCTATAGCATACACTCTATACCCTACACTATACACTCTATACCCTACACTCTATACCCTACACTGTACACTCTATACCCTACACTCTACACTTTATACCCTACACTCTATACCCTACACTCTATACCCTACACTCTATACCCTACACTCTACAACCTGCACTCTACAACCTGCAATCTATACCCTACACTCTATACCCTACACTCTATACCCTATACTCTATACCCTACACTCTACACTCTATACCCTACACTCTATACCCTACACTCTATACCCTACACTCTATACCCTACACTCTACACTCTATAACCTACACTCTATAGCCTACACTCTACACCCTACACTCTATACCCTGCACTCTATACCCTACACTCTACACTCTATACCCTACACTCTACTCCCTACACTCTACACCCTACACTCTATACCCTACACTCTACACCCTACACTCTATACTCTACACTCTATACCCTACACTCTACAACCTGCACTCTACAACCTGCAATCTATACCCTACACTCTATTCCGTACACTCTATACCCTACACTCTATACCCTACACTCTACACTCTATACCCTACACTCTATACCCTACACTCTACACTCTATAACCTACACTCTATAGCCTACACTCTACACCCTACACTCTATACCCTGCACTCTATACCCTACACTCTACACTCTATACCCTACACTCTATACCCTACACTCTACACCCTACACCCTATACCCTACACTCTATACCCTACACGCTATACCCTACACTCTATACCCTACACTATACACTCTATACCCTACACTCTACACTTTATACCCTACACTCTATTCCCTACACTCTATACCCTGCACTCTACACCCTGCACTCTACACCCAACACTCTAAACCCTACACTCTACACCCTACACTCTATACCCTACACTCTATACCCTACACTCTACACTCTATACCCTACACTCTATAGCCTACACTCTATACCCTACAGTATATACCCTACACTCTATACCCTACACTCTACACCTTACACTCTACACTCTATTCCCTACACTCTATACCCTACACTCTATACCATACACTCTATACCCTACACTCTACACTCTATACCCTACACCCTACACTCTATACCCTACACTCTATATCCTACACTCTATACCCTGCACTCTACACCCTGCACTCTACACCCAACACTCTATACCCTACACTCTACACCCTACACTCTATACCCTACACTCTATAACCTACACTCTACACTCTATACCCTACACTCTATAGCCTACACTCTATACCCTACACTCTAATCCCTACACTCTACACTCTATACCCTACACTCTATACCATACACTCTACACCATACACTCTATAGCATACACTCTACACTCTATACCCTACACTCTATACCCTACACTCTATACCCTACACTATACACTCTATACCCTACACTCTACACTTTATACCCTACTCTCTATACCCTACACTCTATACCCTACACTCTACAACCTGCACTCTATACCCTACACTCTACACCCTACACTCTATACCCTACACTCTACACCCTGCACTCTGTACCCTACACTCTACACTCTTTACCCTACACTCTATACCCTACACTCTATACCCTACACTCTAATCCCTACACTCTACACTCTATACCCTACACTCTATACCCTACACTCTATACCCTACACTCTACACCCTACACTCTACACCCTACACTCTACACCCTACACTCTACACCCTACACTCTAATCCCTACACCCTACACTCTATACCCTACACTCTATACCCTACACTCTATACCCTACACTCTATACCCTACACTCTACACCCTACACTCTACACTCTATACCCTACACTCTACACCCTACACTCTACACCCTACACTCTACACTCTATACCCTACACTCTACACCCTGCACTCTGTACCCTACACTCTACACACTTTACCCTACACTCTATACCCTACACTCTATACCCTACACTCTATACCCTACACTCTAAACTTTATACCCTACACTCTACACTCTATACCCTACACTCTATAACATACACTCTATACCCTACACTCTATACCCTACACTCTATACCCTACACTCTATACCATACACTCTACACCCTACACTCTATACCATACACTCTACACCATACACTCTATAGCATACACTCCATACCCTACACTATACACTCTATACCCTACACTCTATACCCTACACTGCACACTCTATACCCTACACTCTACACTTTATACCCTACACTCTATACCCTACACTCTATACCCTACACTCTATACCCTACACTCTACAACCTGCACTCTACAACCTGCAATCTATACCCTACACTCTATACCCTACACTCTATACCCTACACTCTATACCCTACACTCTACACTCTATACCCTACACTCTATACCCTACACTCTATACCCTACACTCTATACCCTACACTCTACACTCTATAACCTACACTCTATAGCCTACACTCTACACCCTACACTCTATACCCTGCACTCTATACCCTACACTCTACACTCTATACCCTACACTCTACTCCCTACACTCTACACCCTACACTCTATACCCTACACTCTACACCCTACACTCTATACCCTACACTCTATACCCTACACTCTACAACCTGCACTCTACAACCTGCAATCTATACCCTACACTCTATACCCTACACTCTATACCCTACACTCTATACCCTACACTTTACACTCTATACCCTACACTCTATACCCTACACTCTATACCCTACACTCTATACCCTACACTCTACACTCTATAACCTACACTCTATAGCCTACACTCTACACCCTACACTCTATACCCTGCACTCTATACCCTACACTCTACACTCTATACCCTACACTCTATACCCTACACTCTACACCCTACACCCTATACCCTACACTCTATACCCTACACGCTATACCCTACACTCTATACCCTACACTATACACTCTATACCCTACACTCTACACTTTATACCCTACACTCTATTCCCTACACTCTATACCCTGCACTCTACACCCTGCACTCTACACCCAACACTCTAAACCCTACACTCTACACCCTACACTCTATACCCTACACTCTATACCCTACACTCTACACTCTATACCCTACACTCTATAGCCTACACTCTATACCCTACAGTATATACCCTACACTCTATACCCTACACTCTACACCTTACACTCTACACTCTATTCCCTACACTCTATACCCTACACTCTATACCCTACACTCTATACCCTACACTCTACACTCTATACCCTACACCCTACACTCTATACCCTACACTCTATATCCTACACTCTATACCCTGCAGTCTACACCCTGCACTCTACACCCAACACTCTATACCCTACACTCTACACCCTACACTCTATACCCTACACTCTACACTCTATACCCTACACCCTACACTCTATACCCTACACTCTATATCCTACACTCTATACCCTGCACTCTACACCCTGCACTCTACACCCAACACTCTATACCATACACTCTACACCCTACACTCTATACCATACACTCTACACCATACACTCTATAGCATACACTCTATACCCTACACTATACACTCTATACCCTACACTCTATACCCTACACTGTACACTCTATACCCTACATTCTACACTTTATACCCTACACTCTATACCCTACACTCTATACCCTACACTCTATACCCTACACTCTACAACCTGCACTCTACATCCTGCAATCTATACCCTACACTCTATACCCTACACTCTATACCCTACACTCTATACCCTACACTCTACACTCTATACCCTACACTCTATACCCTACACTCTATACCCTACACTCTATACCCTACACTCTACACTCTATAACCTACACTCTATAGCCTACACTCTACACCCTATACTCTATACCCTGCACTCTATACCCTACACTCTACACTCTATACCCTACACTTTACTCCCTTCACTCTACACCCTACATTCTATACCCTACACTCTACACCCTACACTCTATACCCTACACTCTATACCCTACACTCTACAACCTGCACTCTACAACCTGCAATCTATACCCTACACTCTATACCCTACACTCTATACCCTACACTCTATACCCTACACTCTACACTCTATACCCTACACTCTATACCCTACACTCTATACCCTACACTCTACACTCTATAACCTACATTCTATAGCCTACACTCTACACCCTACACTCTATACCCTGCACTCTATACCCTACACTCTACACTCTATACCCTACACTCTATACCCTACACTCTACACCCTACACCCTATACCCTACACTCTATACCCTACACGCTATACCCTACACTCTATACCCTACACTATACACTCTATACCCTACACTCTACACTTTATACCCTACACTCTATTCCCTACACTCTATACCCTGCACTCTACACCCTGCACTCTACACCCAACACTCTAAACCCTACACTCTATACCCTACACTCTATACCCTACACTCTACACTCTATACCCTACACTCTATAGCCTACACTCTATACCCTACAGTCTATACCCTACACTCTATACCCTACACTCTACACCTTACACTCTACACTCTATTCCCTACACTCTATACCCTACACTCCATACCCTACACTCTATACCCTACACTCTACACTCTATACCCTACACCCTACACTCTATACCCTACACTCTATATCCTACACTCTATACCCTGCACTCTACACCCTGCACTCTACACCCAACACTCTATACCCTACACTATACACCCTACACTCTATACCCTACACTCTATAACCTACACTCTACACTCTATACCCTACACTCTATAGCCTACACTCTATACCCTACACTCTAATCCCTACACTCTACACTCTATACCCTACACTCTATACCATACACTCTACACCATACACTCTATAGCATACACTCTACACTCTATACCCTACACTCTATACCCTACACTCTATACCCTACACTATACACTCTATACCCTACACTCTACACTTTATACCCTACTCTCTATACCCTACACTCTATACCCTACACTCTACAACCTGCACTCTATACCCTACACTCTATACCCTACACCCTACACTCTATACCCAACACTCTATACCCTACACTCTACACTCTATACCCTACACTCTATAGCCTACACTCTACACTCTACTCTATACCCTACACTCTATACCCTACACTCTACACACTACACTCTACACCCTACACTCTAATCCCTACACTCTAATCCCTACACTCTAATCCCTACACCCTACACTCTATACCCTACACTCTATACCCTACACTCTATACCCTACACTCTATACCCTACACTCTACACTCTATAACCTACACTCTATAGCCTACACTCTACACCCTACACTCTATACCCTGCACTCTATACCCTACACTCTACACTCTATACCCTACACTCTATACCCTACACTCTACACCCTACACCCTATACCCTACACTCTATACCCTACACGCTATACCCTACACTCTATACCCTACACTATACACTCTATACCCTACACTCTACACTTTATACCCTACACTCTATTCCCTACACTCTATACCCTGCACTCTACACCCTGCACTCTACACCCAACACTCTAAACCCTACACTCTATACCCTACACTCTATACCCTACACTCTACACTCTATACCCTACACTCTATAGCCTACACTCTATACCCTACAGTATATACCCTACACTCTATACCCTACACTCTACACCTTACACTCTACACTCTATTCCCTACACTCTATACCCTACACTCCATACCCTACACTCTATACCCTACACTCTACACTCTATACCCTACACTCTATACCCTACACTCTATATCCTACACTCTATACCCTGCACTCTACACCCTGCACTCTACACCCAACACTCTATACCCTACACTCTACACCCTACACTCTATACCCTACACTCTATAACCTACACTCTACACTCTATACCCTACACTCTATAGCCTACACTCTATACCCTACACTCTAATCCCTACACTCTACACTCTATACCCTACACTCTATACCATACACTCTACACCATACACTCTATAGCATACACTCTACACTCTATACCCTACACTCTATACCCTACACTCTATACCCTACACTATACACTCTATACCCTACACTCTACACTTTATACCCTACTCTCTATACCCTACACTCTATACCCTACACTCTACAACCTGCACTCTATACCCTACACTCTATACCCTACACCCTACACTCTATACCCAACACTCTATACCCTACACTCTACACTCTATACCCTACACTCTATAGCCTACACTCTACACTCTACTCTATACCCTACACTCTATACCCTACACTCTACACACTACACTCTACACCCTACACTCTAATCCCTACACTCTAATCCCTACACTCTAATCCCTACACCCTACACTCTATACCCTACACTCTATACCCTACACTCTATACCCTACACTCTATACCCTACACCCTACACTCTACACCCTACACTCTACACTCTATACCCTACACTCTACACCCTACACTCTACACTCTATACCCTACACTCTACACCCTGCACTCTGTACCCTACACTCTACACTCTTTACGCTACACTCTATACACTACACTCTAATCCCTACACTCTACACTCTATACCCTACACTCTATAACCTAGACTCTATACCCTACACTCTATACCCTACACTCTACACCCTACACTCTAATCCCTACACTCTAATCCCTACACCCTAATCCCTACACCCTACAGTCTATACCCTACACTCTATACCCTACACTCTATACCCTACACCCTACACTCTATACCCTACACTCTACACCCTACACTCTACACCCTATACCCTACACTCTACACCCTGCACTCTGTACCCTACACTTTATACCCTACACTCTATACCCTACACTCTATACCCTACACTCTAAACTCTATACCCTACACTCTATACCCTACACTCTATAACATACACTCTATACCCTACACTCTATACCCTACACTCTATACCCTACACTCTATACCCTACACTCTACTCCCTACACTCTACACCCTACAGTCTATACCCTACACTCTACACTCTATACCTTACACTCTACACTCTATTCCCTACACTCTATACCCTACACTCTATAGCATACACCCTATACCCTACACTCTACACTCTATACCCTACACTCTATACCCTACACTATACACTCTATACCCTACACTCTACACTTTATACCCTACTCTCTATACCCTACACTCTTTACCCTACACTCTACAACCTGCACTCTATACCCTACACTCTATACCCTACACTCTACACTCTATACCCTACACTCTATACCCTACACTCTATACCCTACACTCTATACCCTACACTCTACACTCTATACCCTACACTCTATAGCCTACACTCTACACTTTACTCTATACCCTACACTCTATACCCTACACTCTAATCCCTACACTCTAATCCCTACACTCTACACTCTATACCCTACACTCTATACCCTACACTCTATACCCTACACTCTACACCCTACACTCTACACCCTACACTCTAATCCCTACACTCTAATCCCTACACTCTAATCCCTACATCCTACACTCTATACCCTACAATCTATACCCTACACTCTATACCCTACACTCTATTTCCTACACTCTATACCCTACACTCTACACCCTACACTCTATACCATACACTCTACACCCTACACCCTACACTCTACACTCTATACCCTACACCCTACACCCTGCACTCTGTACCCTACACTCTACACTCTTTACCCTACACTCTATACCCTACACTCTATACCCTACACTCTATACCCTACACTCTAATCCCTACACTCTACACTCTATACCCTACACTCTATACCCTACACTCTACACCCTACACTCTATACCCTACACTCTACACCCTACACTCTACACCCTACACTCTAATCCCTACACTCTAATCCCTGCACTCTAATCCCTACACCCTACACTCTATACCCTACACTCTATACCCTACACTCTATACCCTACACCCTACACCCTACACCCTACACTCTACACTCTATACCCTACACTCTACACCCTACACTCTACACACTACACTCTATACCCTACACTCTACACCCTGCATTCTGTACCCTACACTCTACACTCTTTACCCTACACTCTATACCCTACACTCTATACCCTACACTCTATACCCTACACTCTAAACTCTATACCCTACACTCTACACTCTATACCCTACACTCTATAACATACACTCTATACCCTACACTCTATACCCTACACTCTATACACTACACTCTATACCCTACACTCTACTCCCTACACTCTACACCCTACAGTCTATACCCTACACTCTACACTCTATACCTTACACTCTACTCTATACCCTACACTCTATACCCTACACTCTAATCCCTACACTCTAATCCCTACACTCTAATCCCTACACTCTAATCCCTACACTCTAATCCCTACATCCTACACTCTATACCCTACAATCTATACCCTACACTCTATACCCTACACTCTATACCCTACACTCTATACCCTACACTCTACACCCTACACTCTATACCCTACACTCTACACCCTACACTCTACACTCTATACCCTACACCCTATACCCTGCACTCTGTACCCTACACTCTACACTCTTTACCCTACACTCTATACCCTACACTCTATACCCTACACTCTATACCCTACACTCTAATCCCTACACTCTACACTCTATACCCTACACTCTATACCCTACACTCTATACCCTACACTCTATACCCTACACTCTACACCCTACACTCTACACCCTACACTCTAATCCCTACACTCTAATCCCTACACCCTACACTCTATACCCTACACTCTATACCCTACACTCTATACCCTACACTCTATACCCTACACCCTACACCCTACACCCTACACTCTACACTCTATACCCTACACTATACACCCTACACTCTACACACTACACTCTATACCCTACACTCTACACCCTGCACTCTGTACCCTACACTCTACACTCTTTACCCTACACTCTATACCCTACACTCTATACCCTACACTCTATACCCTACACTCTGAACTCTATACCCTACACTCTACACTCTATACCCTACACTCTATAACATACACTCTATACCCTACACTCTATACCCTACACTCTATACCCTACACTCTATACCCTACACTCTACTCCCTACACTCTACACCATACAGTCTATACCCTACACTCTACACTCTATACCTTACACTCTATAACATACACTCTATACCCTACACTCTATACCCTACACTCTATACCATACACTCTACACCCTACACTCTATACCATACACTCTACACCCTACACTCTATACCATACACTCTACACCATACACTCTATAGCATACACTCTATACCCTACACTATACACTCTATACCCTACACTATACACTCTATACCCTACACTCTACACTTTATACCCTACACTCTATACCCTACACTCTATACCCTACACTCTACAACCTGCACTTTACAACCTGCAATCCATACCCTACACTCTATACCCTACACTCTACACTCTATACCCTACACTCTATACCCTTCACTCTATACCCTACACTCTACACTCTATACCCTACAGCCTACACTCTACACTCTATACCCTACACTCTACTCCCTACACCCTACAGTCTATACCTTACACTCTACACTCTATACCTTACACTCTACACTCTATTCCCTACACTCTCTACCCTACACTCTATACCCTACATTCTATACCCTACACTCTACACTCTATACCCTACACTCTATACCCTACACTCTATACCCTACACTCTATACCCTACATTCTATACCCTACACTCTACACTCTATACCCTACACTCTATACCCTACACTCTATACCCTACACTCTATATGCCACACTCTATACCCTACACTCTATACCCTATACCCTACATTCTATACCCTACACTCTATACCCTACACTCTATACCATACACTCTACACTCTATACCCTACACTCTATACCCTACACTCTATACCCTACACCCTACACTCTATACCCTACACTCTATACCCTACACTCTACACTCTATACCCTACACTCTATACCCTACACTCTATACCCTACACTCTATACCCTACACTCTATACCCTACAATCTACACTCTATAACCTACACTCTATAGCCTACACTCTACACCCTACACTCTATACCCTGCACTCTATACCCTACACTCTACACTCTATACCCTACACTCTACTCCCTACACTCTACACCCTACACTCTACACTCTATACCTTACATTCTACACTCTATTCCCTACACTCTATACCCTATACTCTATACCCTACATTCTATACCCTACACTCTACACTCTATACCCTACACTCTATACCCTACACTATATACCGTACACTCTATACCCTACACTCTACACTCTATACCCTTTACTCTATACGCCACACTCTAAACCCTACAGTCTACACTCTATACCATACACTCTACACTCTACACTCTATACCCTACACTCTATACCCTACACTCTATACCCTACACCCTACAAAATATACCCTACACTCTATACCCTACACTCTACACCCTACACCCTACACTCTATACCCTACACTATACACTCTATACCCTACACTCTACACTTTATACCCTAAACTCTATACCCTACACTCTATACCCTGCACTCTACACCCTGCACTCTACACCCAACACTCTAAACCCTACACTCTACACCCTACACTCTATACCCTACACTCTACACTCTATACCCTACACTCTATAGCCTACACTCTATACCCTACAGTATATACCCTACACTCTATACCCTACACTCTACACCTTACACTCTACACTCTATTCCCTACACTCTATACCCTACACTCTATACCCTACACTCTATACCCTACACTCTACACTCTATACCCTACACTATACACTCTATACCCTACACTCTACACTCTATACCCTGCACTCTACACCCTGCACTCTACACCCAACACTCTAAACCCTACACTCTACACCCTACACTCTATACCCTACACTCTATACCCTACACTCTACACTCTATACCCTACACTCTATAGCCTACACTCTATACCCTACAGTATATACCCTACACTCTATACCCTACACTCTACACCTTACACTCTACACTCTATTCCCTACACTCTATACCCTACACTCTATACCCTACACTCTATACCCTACACTCTACACTCTATACCCTACACCCTACACTCTATACCCTACACTCTATATCCTACACTCTATACCCTGCACTCTACACCCTGCACTCTACACCCAACACTCTATACCCTACACTCTACACCCTACACTCTATACCCTACACTCTATAACCTACAGTCTACACTCTATACCCTACACTCTATAGCCTACACTCTATACCCTACACTCTAATCCCTACACTCTACACTCTATACCCTACACTCTATACCATACACTCTACACCATACACTCTATAGCATACACTCTACACTCTATACCCTACACTCTATACCCTACACTATACACTCTATACCCTACACTCTACACTTTATACCCTACTCTCTATACCCTACACTCTATACCCTACACTCTACAACCTGCACTCTATACCCTACACTCTATACCCTACACTCTATACCCTACACTCTACACTCTATACCCTACACTCTATAGCCTACACTCTACACTCTACTCTATACCCTACACTCTATACCCTACACTCTAATCCCTACACTCTACACTCTATACCCTACACTCTATACCCTACACTCTATACCCTACACTCTACACCCTACACTCTACACCCTACACTCTAATCCCTACACTCTAATCCCTACACTCTAATCCCTACACCCTACACTCTATACCCTACACCCTATACCCTACACTCTATACCCTACACTCTATACCCTACACCCTACACTCTACACTCTATACCTTACACTCTACACCCTACACTCTATACCCTACACTCTACAAACTGCACTCTGTACCCTACACTCTACACTCTTTACCCTACACTCTATACCCTACACTCTATACCCTACACTCTAATCCCTACACTCTACACTCTATACCCTACACTCTGTACCCTACACTCTATACCCTACACTCTACACTCTACACCCTACACTCTAATCCCTACACTCTAATCCCTACACTCTAATCCCTACACCCTAATCCCTACACCCTACACTCTATACCCTACACTCTATACCCTACACTCTATACCCTACACCCTACACTCTATACCCTACACTCTACACCCTACACTCTACACTCTATACCCTACACTCTACACCCTGCACTCTGTAACCTACACTCTATACCCTACACTCTATACCCTACACTCTATACCCTACACTCTAAACTCTATACCCTACACTCTATACCCTACACTCTATAACATACACTCTATACCCTACACTCTATACCCTACACTCTATACCATACACTCTACACCATACACTCTACACCATACACTCTACACCATACACTCTATAGCATACACTCTATACCCTACACTATACACTCTATATTCTACACTCTATACCCTACACTCTATACCCTACACTATACACTCTATACCCTACACTCTACACTTTATACCCTACACTCTATACCCTACACTCTATACCCTACACTCTATACCCTACACTCTATACCCTACACTCTACACCCTACAGTCTATACCCTACACTCTACACTCTATACCTTACACTCTACACTCTATTCCCTACACTCTATACCCTACACTCTATAGCATACACTCTATACCCTACACTCTACACTCTATACCCTACACTCTATACCCTACACTCTATACCCTACACTATACACTCCATACCCTACACTCTACACTTTATACCCTACTCTCTATACCCTACACTCTATACCCTACACTCTACAACCTGCACTCTATACCCTACACTCTATACCCTACACCCTACACTCTATACCCTACACTCTATACCCTACACGCTATACCCTACACTCTATACCCTACACTCTACACTCTATACCCTACACTCTATAGCCTACACTCTACACTTTACTCTATACCCTACACTCTATACCCTACACTCTAATCCCTACAGTCTACACTCTATACCCTACACTCTATACCCTACACTCTATACCCTACACTCTACATCCTACACTCTACACCCTACACTCTAATCCCTACACTCTAATCCCTACACTCTAATCCCTACACCCTACACTCTATACCCTACAATCAATACCCTACACTCTATACCCTACACTCTATACCCTACACTCTACACCCTACACCCTACACTCTACACTCTATACCCTACACTCTACACCCTGCACTCTGTACCCTACACTCTACACTCTTTACCCTACACTCTATACCCTACACTCTATACCCTACACTCTATACCCTACACTCTAATCCCTACACTCTACACTCTATACCCTACACTCTATAGCCTACACTTTACACCCTACACTCTACACCCTACACTCTAATCCCTACACTCTAATCCCTACACTCTAATCCCTACACCCTACACTCTATACCCTACACTCTATACCCTACACTCTATACCCTACACTCTATACCCTACACCCTACACCCTACACTCTACACTCTATACCCTACACTCTACACCCTACACTCTACACCCTACACTCTATACCCTACACTCTACACCCTGCACTCTGTACCCTACACTCTACACTCTTTACCCTACACTCTATACCCTACACTCTATACCCTACACTCTATACCCTACACTCTATACCCTACACTCTAAACTCTATACCCTACACTCTATAACATACACTCTATACCCTACACTCTACACTCTATACCCTACACTCTATAACATACACTCTATACCCTACACTCTATACCCTACACTCTATACCCTACACTCTACTCCCTACACTCTACACCCTACAGTCTATACCCTACACTCTACACTCTATACCTTACACTCTATAACATACACTCTATACCCTACACCCTACACTCTATACCCTACACTATATATCCTACACTTTTTACCCTACACTCTATACCCTACACTCTATACCCTACACTCTACACTCTATACCATACACTCTATAGCCTACACTCTACACTTTACTCTATACCCTACACTCTATAAGCTACACTTTAATCCCTACACTCTAATCCCTACAGTCTACACTCTATACCCTACACTCTATACCCTACACTCTATACCCTACACTCTAAACCCTACACTCTACACCCTACACTCTATTCCCTACACTCTAATCCCTACACTCTAATCCCTACACCCTACACTCTATACCCTACAATCTATACCCTACACTCTATACCCCACACTCTATACCCTACACTCTATACCCTACACTCTACACCCTACACCCTACACTCTACACTCTATACCCTACACTCTACACCCTGCATTCTGTACCCTACACTCTACACTCTTTACCCTACACTCTATACCCTACACTCTATACCCTACACTCTGTACCCTACACTCTAATCCCTACACTCTACACTCTATACCCTACACTCTATACCCTACACTCTATACCCTACACTCTACACCCTACACTCTACACCCTACACTCTAATCCCTACACTCTAATCCCTACACCCTACACTCTATACCCTACACTCTATACCCTACACTTTACACCCTGCACTCTGAACCCTTCACTCTACACTCTTTACCCTACACTCTATACCCTACACTCTATACCCTACACTCTATACCCTACACTCTATACCCTACACTCTAAACTCTATACCCTACACTCTATAACATACACTCTATACCCTAGACTCTACACTCTATACCCTACACTCTATAACATACACTCTATACCCTACACTCTATACCCTACACTCTATACCCTACACTCTACTCCCTACACTCTACACCCTACAGTCTATACCCTACACTCTACACTCTATACCTTACACTCTATAACATACACTCTATACCCTACACTCTATACCCTACACTCTATACCCTACACTCTATACCCTACACTCTACACCCTACACTCTATACCATACACTCTACACCGTACACTCTATACCATACACTCTACACCATACACTCTACACCCTACACTCTAATCCCTACACTCTAATCCCTACACTCTAATCCCTACATCCTACACTCTATACCCTACAATCTATACCCTACACTCTATACCCTACACTCTATACCCTACACTCTATACCCTACACCCTACACTCTACACCCTACACTCTATACCATACACTCTACACCCTACACCCTACACTCTACACTCTATACCCTACACCCTACACCCTGCACTCTGTACCCTACACTCTACACTCTTTACCCTACACTCTATACCCTACACTCTATACCCTACACTCTATACCCTACACTCTAATCCCTACACTCTACACTCTATACCCTACACTCTATACCCTACACTCTATACCCTACACTCTATACCCTACACTCTACACCCTACACTCTACACCCTATACTCTAATCCCTACACTCTAATCCCTACACTCTAATCCCTACACCCTACACTCTATACCCTACACTCTATACCCTACACTCTATACCCTACACTCTATACCCTACACCCTACACCCTACACCCTACACTCTACACTCTATACCCTACACTCTACACCCTACACTCTACACACTACACTCTATACCCTACACTCTACACCCTGCATTCTGTACCCTACACTCTACACTCTTTACCCTACACTCTATACCCTACACTCTATACCCTACACTCTATACCCTACACTCTAAACTCTATACCCTACACTCTACACTCTATACCCTACACTCTATAACATACACTCTATACCCTACACTCTATACCCTACACTCTATACACTACACTCTATACCCTACACTCTACTCCCTACACTCTACACCCTACAGTCTATACCCTACACTCTACACTCTATACCTTACACTCTACTCTATACCCTACACTCTATACCCTACACTCTAATCCCTACACTCTAATCCCTACACTCTACACTCTATACCCTACACTCTATACCCTACACTCTATACCCTACACTCTACACCCTACACTCTACACCCTACACTCTAATCCCTACACTCTAATCCCTACACTCTAATCCCTACATCCTACACTCTATACCCTACAATCTATACCCTACACTCTATACCCTACACTCTATACCCTACACTCTATACCCTACACTCTACACCCTACACTCTACACTCTATACCCTACACCCTATACCCTGCACTCTGTACCCTACACTCTACACTCTTTACCCTACACTCTATACCCTACACTCTATACCCTACACTCTATACCCTACACTCTAATCCCTACACTCTACACTCTATACCCTACACTCTATACCCTACACTCTATACCCTACACTCTATACCCTACACTCTACACCCTACACTCTACACCCTACACTCTAATCCCTACACTCTAATCCCTACACCCTACACTCTATACCCTACACTCTATACGCTACACTCTATACCCTACACTCTATACCCTACACCCTACACCCTACACCCTACACTCTACACTCTATACCCTACACTATACACCCTACACTCTACACACTACACTCTATACCCTACACTCTACACCCTGCACTCTGTACCCTACACTCTACACTCTTTACCCTACACTCTATACCCTACACTCTATACCCTACACTCTATACCCTACACTCTGAACTCTATACCCTACACTCTACACTCTATACCCTACACTCTATAACATACACTCTATACCCTACACTCTATACCCTACACTCTATACCCTACACTCTATACCCTACACTCTACTCCCTACACTCTACACCATACAGTCTATACCCTACACTCTACACTCTATACCTTACACTCTATAACATACACTCTATACCCTACACTCTATACCCTACACTCTATACCATACACTCTACACCCTACACTCTATACCATACACTCTACACCCTACACTCTATACCATACACTCTACACCATACACTCTATAGCATACACTCTATACCCTACACTATACACTCTATACCCTACACTATACACTCTATACCCTACACTCTACACTTTATACCCTACACTCTATACCCTACACTCTATACCCTACACTCTACAACCTGCACTTTTCAACCTGCAATCCATACCCTACACTCTATACCCTACACTCTACACTCTATACCCTACACTCTATACCCTTCACTCTATACCCTACACTCTACACTCTATACCCTACAGCCTACACTCTACACTCTATACCCTACACTCTACTCCCTACACCCTACAGTCTATACCTTACACTCTACACTCTATACCTTACACTCTACACTCTATTCCCTACACTCTCTACCCTACACTCTATACCCTACATTCTATACCCTACACTCTACACTCTATACCCTACACTCTATACCCTACACTATATACCCTACACTCTATATGCCACACTCTATACCCTACATTCTATACCCTACACTCTATACCCTACACTCTATACCATACACTCTACACTCTATACCCTACACTCTATACCCTACACTCTATACCCTACACCCTACACTCTATACCCTACACTCTATACCCTACACTCTACACTCTATACCCTACACTCTATACCCTACACTCTATACCCTACACTCTATACCCTACACTCTATACCCTACAATCTACACTCTATAACCTACACTCTATAGCCTACACTCTACACCCTACACTCTATACCCTGCACTCTATACCCTACACTCTACACTCTATACCCTACACTCTACTCCCTACACTCTACACCCTACACTCTACACTCTATACCTTACATTCTACACTCTATTCCCTACACTCTATACCCTATACTCTATACCCTACATTCTATACCCTACACTCTACACTCTATACCCTACACTCTATACCCTACACTATATACCGTACACTCTATACCCTACACTCTACACTCTATACCCTTTACTCTATACGCCACACTCTAAACCCTACAGTCTACACTCTATACCATACACTCTACACTCTACACTCTATACCCTACACTCTATACCCTACACTCTATACCCTACACCCTACAAAATATACCCTACACTCTATACCCTACACTCTACACCCTACACCCTACACTCTATACCCTACACTATACACTCTATACCCTACACTCTACACTTTATACCCTAAACTCTATACCCTACACTCTATACCCTGCACTCTACACCCTGCACTCTACACCCAACACTCTAAACCCTACACTCTACACCCTACACTCTATACCCTACACTCTACACTCTATACCCTACACTCTATAGCCTACACTCTATACCCTACAGTATATACCCTACACTCTATACCCTACACTCTACACCTTACACTCTACACTCTATTCCCTACACTCTATACCCTACACTCTATACCCTACACTCTATACCCTACACTCTACACTCTATACCCTACACTATACACTCTATACCCTACACTCTACACTCTATACCCTGCACTCTACACCCTGCACTCTACACCCAACACTCTAAACCCTACACTCTACACCCTACACTCTATACCCTACACTCTATACCCTACACTCTACACTCTATACCCTACACTCTATAGCCTACACTCTATAGCCTACAGTATATACCCTACACTCTATACCCTACACTCTACACCTTACACTCTACACTCTATTCCCTACACTCTATACCCTACACTCTATACCCTACACTCTATACCCTACACTCTACACTCTATACCCTACACCCTACACTCTATACCCTACACTCTATATCCTACACTCTATACCCTGCACTCTACACCCTGCACTCTACACCCAACACTCTATACCCTACACTCTACACCCTACACTCTATACCCTACACTCTATAACCTACAGTCTACACTCTATACCCTACACTCTATAGCCTACACTCTATACCCTACACTCTAATCCCTACACTCTACACTCTATACCCTACACTCTATACCATACACTCTACACCATACACTCTATAGCATACACTCTACACTCTATACCCTACACTCTATACCCTACACTATACACTCTATACCCTACACTCTACACTTTATACCCTACTCTCTATACCCTACACTCTATACCCTACACTCTACAACCTGCACTCTATACCCTACACTCTATACCCTACACCCTACACTCTATACCCTACACTCTATACCCTACACTCTATACCCTACACTCTACACTCTATACCCTACACTCTATAGCCTACACTCTACACTCTACTCTATACCCTACACTCTATACCCTACACTCTAATCCCTACACTCTATACCCTACACTCTATACCCTACACTCTATACCCTACACTCTACACCCTACACTCTACACCCTACACTCTAATCCCTACACTCTAATCCCTACACTCTAATCCCTACACCCTACACTCTATACCCTACACCCTATACCCTACACTCTATACCCTACACTCTATACCCTACACCCTACACTCTACACTCTATACCTTACACTCTACACCCTACACTCTATACCCTACACTCTACAAACTGCACTCTGTACCCTACACTCTACACTCTTTACCCTACACTCTATACCCTACACTCTATACCCTACACTCTAATCCCTACACTCTACACTCTACACCCTACACTCTGCACCCTACACTCTATACCCTACACTCTACACTCTACACCCTACACTCTAATCCCTACACTCTAATCCCTACACTCTAATCCCTACACCCTAATCCCTACACCCTACACTCTATACCCTACACTCTATACCCTACACTCTATACCCTACACCCTACACTCTATACCCTACACTCTACACCCTACACTCTACACTCTATACCCTACACTCTACACCCTGCACTCTGTAACCTACACTCTATACCCTACACTCTATACCCTACACTCTATACCCTACACTCTATACCCTACACTCTAAACTCTATACCCTACACTCTATACCCTACACTCTATAACATACACTCTATACCCTACACTCTATACCCTACACTCTATACCATACACTCTACACCATACACTCTACACCATACACTCTACACCATACACTCTATAGCATACACTCTATACCCTACACTATACACTCTATATTCTACACTCTATACCCTACACTCTATACCCTACACTATACACTCTATACCCTACACTCTACACTTTATACCCTACACTCTATACCCTACACTCTATACCCTACACTCTATACCCTACACTCTATACCCTACACTCTACACCCTACAGTCTATACCCTACACTCTACACTCTATACCTTACACTCTACACTCTATTCCCTACACTCTATACCCTACACTCTATAGCATACACTCTATACCCTACACTCTACACTCTATACCCTACACTCTATACCCTACACTCTATACCCTACACTATACAATCCATACCCTACACTCTACACTTTATACCCTACTCTCTATACCCTACACTCTATACCCTACACTCTACAACCTGCACTCTATACCCTACACTCTATACCCTACACCCTACACTCTATACCCTACACTCTATACCCTACACTCTATACCCTACACTCTATACCCTACACTCTACACTCTATACCCTACACTCTATAGCCTACACTCTACACTTTACTCTATACCCTACACTCTATACCCTACACTCTAATCCCTACAGTCTACACTCTATACCCTACACTCTATACCCTACACTCTATACCCTACACTCTACATCCTACACTCTACACCCTACACTCTAATCCCTACACTCTAATCCCTACACTCTAATCCCTACACCCTACACTCTATACCCTACAATCAATACCCTACACTCTATACCCTACACTCTATACCCTACACTCTACACCCTACACCCTACACTCTACACTCTATACCCTACACTCTACACCCTGCACTCTGTACCCTACACTCTACACTCTTTACCCTACACTCTATACCCTACACTCTATACCCTACACTCTAATCCCTACACTCTACACTCTATACCCTACACTCTATAGCCTACACTTTACACCCTACACTCTACACCCTACACTCTAATCCCTACACTCTAATCCCTACACTCTAATCCCTACACCCTACACTCTATACCCTACACTCTATACCCTACACTCTATACCCTACACTCTATACCCTACACCCTACACCCTACACTCTACACTCTATACCCTACACTCTACACCCTACACTCTACACCCTACACTCTATACCCTACACTCTACACCCTGCACTCTGTACCCTACACTCTACACTCTTTACCCTACACTCTATACCCTACACTCTATACCCTACACTCTATACCCTACACTCTATACCCTACACTCTAAACTCTATACCCTACACTCTATAACATACACTCTATACCCTACACTCTACACTCTATACCCTACACTCTATAACATACACTCTATACCCTACACTCTATACCCTACACTCTATACCCTACACTCTACTCCCTACACTCTACACCCTACAGTCTATACCCTACACTCTACACTCTATACCTTACACTCTATAACATACACTCTATACCCTACACCCTACACTCTATACCCTACACTATATACCCTACACTTTTTACCCTACACTCTATACCCTACACTCTATACCCTACACTCTACACTCTATACCATACACTCTATAGCCTACACTCTACACTTTACTCTATACCCTACACTCTATAAGCTACACTTTAATCCCTACACTCTAATCCCTACAGTCTACACTCTATACCCTACACTCTATACCCTACACTCTATACCCTACACTCTACACCCTACACTCTACACCCTACACTCTATTCCCTACACTCTAATCCCTACACTCTAATCCCTACACCCTACACTCTATACCCTACAATCTATACCCTACACTCTATACCCTACACTCTATACCCTACACTCTATACCCTACACTCTACACCCTACACCCTACACTCTACACTCTATACCCTACACTCTACACCCTGCATTCTGTACCCTACACTCTACACTCTTTACCCTACACTCTATACCCTACACTCTATACCCTACACTCTGTACCCTACACTCTAATCCCTACACTCTACACTCTATACCCTACACTCTATACCCTACACTCTATACCCTACACTCTACACCCTACACTCTACACCCTACACTCTAATCCCTACATTCTAATCCCTACACTCTAATCCCTACACCCTACACTCTATACCCTACACTCTATACCCTACACTTTACACCCTGCACTCTGAACCCTTCACTCTACACTCTTTACCCTACACTCTATACCCTACACTCTATACCCTACACTCTATACCCTACACTCTATACCCTACACTCTAAACTCTATACCCTACACTCTATAACATACACTCTATACCCTAGACTCTACACTCTATACCCTACACTCTATAACATACACTCTATACCCTACACTCTATACCCTACACTCTATACCCTACACTCTATACCCTACACTCTACTCCCTACACTCTACACCCTACAGTCTATACCCTACACTCTACACTCTATACCTTACACTCTATAACATACACTCTATACCCTACACTCTATACCCTACACTCTATACCCTACACTCTATACCCTACACTCTACACCCTACACTCTATACCATACACTCTACACCGTACACTCTATACCATACACTCTACACCATACACTCTATAGCATACACTCTATACCCTACACTATACACTCTATGCCCTACACTCTATACCCTACACTATACACTCTATACCCTACACTCTACACTTTATACCCTACACTCTATACCCTACACTCTATACCCTACACTCTATACCCTACACTCTACAACCTGCACTCTACAACCTGCAATCTATACCCTACACTCTATACCCTACACTCTATATCCTACACTCTATACCCTACACTCTAAACTCTATACCCTACACTCTATACCCTACACTCTATAACATACACTCTATACCCTACACTCTATACCATACACTCTACACCATACACTCTACACCATACACTCTACACCATACACTCTACACCATACACTCTATAGCATACACTCTATACCCTACACGATACACTCTATACCCTACACTCTATACCCTACACTATACACTCTATACCCTACACTCTACACTCTATACCCTACACTCTACAACCTGCACTCTATACCCTACACTCTACACCCTACACTCTATACCCTACATTCTATACCCTACACTCTACACTCTTTACCCTACACTCTATACCCTACACTCTATACCCTACACTCTAAACTCTATACCCTACACTCTACACTCTATACCCTACACTCTATAACATACACTCTATACCCTACACTCTATAACATAAACTCTATACCCTACACTCTACACCCAACTCTCTAATCCCTACACTATATACCCTACTCTCTAATCCCTACACTCTAATCCCTACACCCTACACTCTATACCCTACACTCTATACCCTACACTCTATACCCTACACCCTACACTCTATAGCCTACACTCTATACCCTACAGTATATACCCTACACTCTATACCCTACACTCTATACCCTACACTCTACACCCTACACTCTACACCCTACTCTCTAATCCCTACACTCTAATCCCTACACTCTAATCCCTACACCCTACACTCTATACCCTACACTCTATACCCTACACTCTATACCCTACACCCTACACTCTATAGCCTACACTCTATACCCTACAGTATATACCCTACACTCTATACCCTACACTCTACACCTTACAGTCTACACTCTATACCCTACACTCTATACCCTACACTCTATACCGTACACTCTATACCCTACACTCTACACTCTATACCCTACACTCTATACCATACACTCTACACCCTACACAATATACCCTACACTCTATACCCTACACTCTACACCCTACACCCTACACTCTATACCCTACACTATACACTCTATACCCTACACTCTACACTTTATACCCTACAATCTATACCCTACACTCTATACCCTGCACTCTACACCCTGCACTCTACACCCAACACTCTAAACCCTACACTCTACACCCTACACTCTATACCCTACACTCTATACCCTACACTCTACACTCTATACCCTACACTATATAGCCTACACTCTATACCCTACAGTATATACCCTACACTCTATACCCTACACTCTACACCTTACACTCTACACTCTATTCCCTACACTCTATACCCTACACTCTATACCCTACACTCTATACCCTACACTCTACACTCTATACCCTACACCCTACACTCTATACCCTACACTCTATATCCTACACTCTATACCCTGCACTCTACACCCTGCACTCTACACCCAACACTCTATACCCTACACTCTACACCCTACACTCTATACCCTACACTCTATAACCTACAGTCTACACTCTATACCCTACACTCTATAGCCTACACTCTATACCCTACACTCTAATCCCTACACTCTACACTCTATACCCTACACTCTATACCATACACTCTACACCATACACTCTATAGCATACACTCTACACTCTATACCCTACACTCTATACCCTACACTATACACTCTATACCCTACACTCTACACTTTATACCCTACTCTCTATACCTTACACTCTATACCCTACACTCTACAACCTGCACTCTATACCCTACACTCTATACCCTACACTCTATACCCTACACTCTATACCCTACACTCTATACCCTACACTCTATACCCTACACTCTACACTCTATACCCTACACTCTATAGCCTACACTCTACACTCTACTTTATACCCTACACTCTATACCCTACACTCTAATCCCTACACTCTACACTCTATACCCTACACTCTATACCCTACACTCTATACCCTACACTCTACACCCTACACTCTACACCCTACACTCTATTCCCTACACTCTAATCCCTACACTCTAATCCCTACACCCTACACTCTATACCCTACACCCTATACCCTACACTCTATACCCTACACTCTATACCCTACACCCTACACTCTACACCCTACACTCTATACCTTACACTCTACACCCTACACTCTATACCCTACACTCTACACCCTGCACTCTGTACCCTACACTCTACACTCTTTACCCTACACTCTATACCCTACACTCTATACCCTACACTCTAATCCCTACACTCTACACTCTATACCCTACACTCTGTACCCTACACTCTATACCCTACACTCTACACTCTACACCCTACACTCTAATCCCTACACTCTAATCCCTACACTCTAATCCCTACACCCTAATCCCTACACCCTACACTCTATACCCTACACTCTATACCCTACACTCTATACCCTACACCCTACACTCTATACCCTACACTCTACACCCTACACTCTACACTCTATACCCTACACTCTACACCCTGCACTCTGTAACCTACACTCTATACCCTACACTCTATACCCTACACTCTATACCCTACACTCTATACCCTACACTCTAAACTCTATACCCTACACTCTATACCCTACACTCTATAACATACACTCTATACCCTACACTCTATACCCTACACTCTATACCATACACTCTACACCATACACTCTACACCATACACTCTACACCATACACTCTACACCATACACTCTATAGCATACACTCTATACCCTACACTATACACTCTATACCCTACACTCTATACCCTACACTCTATACCCTACACTATACACTCTATACCCTACACTCTACACTTTATACCCTACACTCTATACCCTACACTCTACAACCTGCACTCTATACCCTACACTCTACACTCTATACCCTACACTCTATACCCTACACTCTATACCCTACACTCTATACCCTACACTCTACACCCTACAGTCTATACCCTACACTCTACACTCTATACCTTACACTCTACACTCTATTCCCTATACTCTATACCCTACACTCTATAGCATACACTCTATACCCTACACTCTACACTCTATACCCTACACTCTATACCCTACACTCTATACCCTACACTATACACTCCATACCCTACACTCTACACTTTATACCCTACTCTCTATACCCTACACTCTATACCCTACAATCTACAACCTGCACTCTATACCCTACACTCTATACCCTACACCCTACACTCTATACCCTACACTCTATACCCTACACTCTATACCCTACACTCTACACTTTACTCTATACCCTACACTCTATACCCTACACTCTAATCCCTACACTCTAATCCCTACAGTCTACACTCTATACCCTACACTCTATACCCTACACTCTATACCCTACACTCTACATCCTACACTCTACACCCTACACTCTAATCCCTACACTCTAATCCCTACACTCTAATCCCTACACCCTACACTCTATACCCTACAATCTATACCCTACACTCTATACCCTACACTCTATACCCTACACTCTATACCCTACACTCTACACCCTACACCCTACACTCTACACTCTATACCCTACACTCTACACCCTGCACTCTGTACCCTACACTCTACACTCTTTACCCTACACTCTATACCCTACACTCTATACCCTACACTCTATACCCTACACTCTAATCCCTACACTCTACACTCTATACCCTACACTCTATACCCTACACTTTACACCCTACACTCTACACCCTACACTCTAATCCCTACACTCTAATCCCTACACTCTAATCCCTACACCCTACACTCTATACCCTACACTCTATACCCTACACTCTATACCCTACACTCTATACCCTACACCCTACACCCTACACTCTACACTCTATACCCTACACTCTACACCCTACACTCTATACCCTACACTCTACACCCTGCACTCTGTACCCTACACTCTACACTCTTTACCCTACACTCTATACCCTACACTCTATACCCTACACTCTATACCCTACACTCTATACCCTACACTCTAAACTCTATACCCTACACTCTATACCCTACACCCTATAACATACACCCTATACCCTACACTCTATACCCTACACTCTATACCATACACTCTACACCATACACTCTACACCATACACTCTACACCATACACTCTACACCATACACTCTATAGCATAGACTCTATACCCTACACTATACACTCTATACCCTACACTCTATACCCTACACTCTATACCCTACACTATACACTCTATACCCTACACTCTACACTTTATACCCTACACTCTATACCCTACACTCTACAACCTGCACTCTATGCCCTACACTCTACACTCTATACCCTACACTCTATACCCTACACTCTATACCCTACACTCTATACCCTACACTCTATACCCTACACTCTACACCCTACAGTCTATACCCTAGACTCTACACTCTATACCTTACACTCTACACTCTATTCCCTACACTCTATACCCTACACTCTATAGCATACACTCTATACCCTACACTCTACACTCTATACCCTACACTCTATACCCTACACTCTATACCCTACACTATACACTCCATACCCTACACTCTACACTTTATACCCTACTCTCTATACCCTACACTCTATACCCTACAATCTACAACCTGCACTCTATACCCTACACTCTATACCCTACACCCTACACTCTATACCCTACACTCTATAGCCTACACTCTACACTTTACTCTATACCCTACACTCTATACCCTACACTCTAATCCCTACACTCTAATCCCTACAGTCTACACTCTATACCCTACACTCTATACCCTACACTCTATACCCTACACTCTACATCCTACACTCTACACCCTACACTCTAATCCCTACACTCTAATCCCTACACTCTGATCCCTACACCCTACACTCTATACCCTACAATCTATACCCTACACTCTATACCCTACACTCTATACCCTACACTCTATACCCTACACTCTACACCCTACACCCTACACTCTACACTCTATACCCTACACTCTACACCCCGCACTCTGTACCCTACACTCTACACTCTTTACCCTACACTCTATACCCTACACTCTATACCCTACACTCTATACCCTACACTCTAATCCCTACACTCTACACTCTATACCCTACACTCTATTCCCTACACTTTACACCCTACACTCTACACCCTACACTCTAATCCCTACACTCTAATCCCTACACCCTACACTCTATACCCTACACTCTATACCCTACACTCTATACCCTACACTCTATACCCTACACCCTACACCCTACACTCTACACTCTATACCCTACACTCTACACCCTACACTCTACACCCTGCACTCTGTACCCTACACTCTACACTCTTTACCCTACACTCTATACCCTACACTCTGTACCCTACACTCTATACCCTACACTCTATACCCTACACTCTAAACTCTATACCCTACACTCTATAACATACACTCTATACCCTACACTCTACACTCTATACCCTACACTCTATAACATACACTCTATACCCTACACTCTATACCCTACACTCTATACCCTACACTCTACTCCCTACACTCTACACCCTACAGTCTATACCCTACACTCTACACTCTATACCTTACACTCTATAACATACACTCTATACCCTACACCCTACACTCTATACCCTACACTCTATACCCTACACTCTATACCCTACACTCTATACCCTACACTCTATACCCTACACTCTACACTCTATACCATACACTCTATAGCCTACACTCTACACTTTACTCTATACCCTACACTCTACACTTTATAACATACACTCTATACCCTACACTCTACACTCTATACCCTACACACTATAACATACACTCTATACCCTACACTCTATACCCTACACTCTATACCCTACACTCTATACCCTACACTCTACTCCCTACACTCTACACCCTACAGTCTATACCCTACACTCTACACTCTATACCTTACACTCTATAACATACACTCTATACCCTACACTCTATACCCTACACTCTATACCATACACTCTACACCCTACACTCTATACCATACACTCTACACCATACACTCTATAGCATACACTCTATACCCTACACTATACACTCTATGCCCTACACTCTACACTTTATACCCTACTCTCTATACCTTACACTCTATACCCTACACTCTACAACCTGCACTCTATACCCTACACTCTATACCCTACACCCTACACTCTATACCCTACACTCTATACCCTACACTCTATACCCTACACTCTATACCCTACACTCTACACTCTATACCCTACACTCTATAGCCTACACTCTACACTCTACTCTATACCCTACACTCTATACCCTACACTCTAATCCCTACACTCTACACTCTATACCCTACACTCTATACCCTACACTCTATACCCTACACTCTACACCCTACACTCTACACCCTACACTCTATTCCCTACACTCTAATCCCTACACTCTAATCCCTACACCCTACACTCTATACCCTACACCCTATACCCTACACTCTATACCCTACACTCTATACCCTACACCCTACACTCTACACCCTACACTCTATACCTTATACTCTACACCCTACACTCTATACCCTACACTCTACACCCTGCACTCTGTACCCTACACTCTACACTCTTTACCCTACACTCTATACCCTACACTCTATACCCTACACTCTAATCCCTACACTCTACACTCTATACCCTACACTCTGTACCCTACACTCTATACCCTACACTCTACATTCTACACCCTACACTCTAATCCCTACACTCTAATCCCTACACTCTAATCCCTACACCCTAATCCCTACACCCTACACTCTATACCCTACACTCTATACCCTACACTCTATACCCTACACCCTACACTCTATACCCTACACTCTACACCCTACACTCTACACTCTATACCCTACACTCTACACCCTGCACTCTGTAACCTACACTCTATACCCTACACTCTATACCCTACACTCTATACCCTACACTCTATACCCTACACTCTAAACTCTATACCCTACACTCTATACCCTACACTCTATAACATACACTCTATACCCTACACTCTATACCCTACACTCTATACCATACACTCTACACCATACACTCTACACCATACACTCTACACCATACACTCTACACCATACACTCTATAGCATACACTCTATACCCTACACTATACACTCTATACCCTACACTCTATACCCTACACTCTATACCCTACACTATACACTCTATACCCTACACTCTACACTTTATACCCTACACTCTATACCCTACACTCTACAACCTGCACTCTATACCCTACACTCTACACTCTATACCCTACACTCTATACCCTACACTCTATACCCTACACTCTATACCCTACACTCTACACCCTACAGTCTATACCCTACACTCTACACTCTATACCTTACACTCTACACTCTATTCCCTATACTCTATACCCTACACTCTATAGCATACACTCTATACCCTACACTCTACACTCTATACCCTACACTCTATACCCTACACTCTATACCCTACACTATACACTCCATACCCTACACTCTACACTTTATACCCTACTCTCTATACCCTACACTCTATACCCTACAATCTACAACCTGCACTCTATACTCTACACTCTATACCCTACACCCTACACTCTATACCCTACACTCTATACCCTACACTCTATACCCTACACTCTACACTTTACTCTATACCCTACACTCTATACCCTACACTCTAATCCCTACACTCTAATCCCTACAGTCTACACTCTATACCCTACACTCTATACCCTACACTCTATACCCTACACTCTACATCCTACACTCTACACCCTACACTCTAATCCCTACACTCTAATCCCTACACAATAATCCCTACACCCTACACTCTATACCCTACAATCTATACCCTACACTCTATACCCTACACTCTATACCCTACACTCTATACCCTACACTCTACACCCTACACCCTACACTCTACACTCTATACCCTACACTCTACACCCTGCACTCTGTACCCTACACTCTACACTCTTTACCCTACACTCTATACCCTACACTCTATACCCTACACTCTATACCCTACACTCTAATCCCTACACTCTACACTCTATACCCTACACTCTATACCCTACACTTTACACCCTACACTCTACACCCTACACTCTAATCCCTACACTCTAATCCCTACACTCTAATCCCTACACCCTACACTCTATACCCTACACTCTATACCCTACACTCTATACCCTACACTCTATACCCTACACCCTACACCCTACACTCTACACTCTATACCCTACACTCTACACCCTACACTCTATACCCTACACTCTACACCCTGCACTCTGTACCCTACACTCTACACTCTTTACCCTACACTCTATACCCTACACTCTATACCCTACACTCTATACCCTACACTCTATACCCTACACTCTAAACTCTATACCCTACACTCTATACCCTACACCCTATAACATACACTCTATACCCTACACTCTATACCCTACACTCTATACCATACACTCTACACCATACACTCTACACCATACACTCTACACCATACACTCTACACCATACACTCTATAGCATAGACTCTATACCCTACACTATACACTCTATACCCTACACTCTATACCCTACACTCTATACCCTACACTATACACTCTATACCCTACACTCTACACTTTATACCCTACACTCTATACCCTACACTCTACAACCTGCACTCTATACCCTACACTCTACACTCTATACCCTACACTCTATACCCTACACTCTATACCCTACACTCTATACCCTACACTCTATACCCTACACTCTACACCCTACAGTCTATACCCTACACTCTACACTCTATACCTTACACTCTACACTCTATTCCCTACACTCTATACCCTACACTCTATAGCATACACTCTATACCCTACACTCTACACTCTATACCCTACACTCTATACCCTACACTCTATACCCTACACTATACACTCCATACCCTACACTCTACACTTTATACCCTACTCTCTATACCCTACACTCTATACCCTACAATCTACAACCTGCACTCTATACCCTACACTCTATACCCTACACCCTACACTCTATACCCTACACTCTATAGCCTACACTCTACACTTTACTCTATACCCTACACTCTATACCCTACACTCTAATCCCTACACTCTAATCCCTACAGTCTACACTCTATACCCTACACTCTATACCCTACACTCTATACCCTACACTCTACATCCTACACTCTACACCCTACACTCTAATCCCTACACTCTAATCCCTACACTCTAATCCCTACACCCTACACTCTATACCCTACAATCTATACCCTACACTCTATACCCTACACTCTATACCCTACACTCTACACCCTACACCCTACACTCTACACTCTATACCCTACACTCTACACCCTGCACTCTGTACCCTACACTCTACACTCTTTAGCCTACACTCTATACCCTACACTCTATACCCTACACTCTATACCCTACACTCTAATCCCTACACTCTACACTCTATACCCTACACTCTATTCCCTACACTTTACACCCTACACTCTACACCCTACACTCTAATCCCTACACTCTAATCCCTACACCCTACACTCTATACCCTACACTCTATACCCTACACTCTATACCCTACACTCTATACCCTACACCCTACACTCTACACTCTATACCCTACACTCTACACCCTACACTCTACACCCTACACTCTATACCCTACACTCTACACCCTGCACTCTGTACCCTACACTCTACACTCTTTACCCTACACTCTATACCCTACACTCTGTACCCTACACTCTATACCTTACACTCTATACCCTACACTCTAAACTCTATACCCTACACTCTATAACATACACTCTATACCCTACACTCTACACTCTATACCCTACACTCTATAACATACACTCTATACCCTACACTCTATACCCTACACTCTATACCCTACACTCTACTCCCTACACTCTACACCCTACAGTCTATACCCTACACTCTACACTCTATACCTTACACTCTATAACATACACTCTATACCCTACACCCTACACTCTATACCCTACACTCTATACCCTACACTCTATACCCTACACTCTATACCCTACACTCTATACCCTACACTCTACACTCTATACCATACACTCTATAGCCTACACTCTACACTTTACTCTATACCCTACACTCTACACTCTATAACATACACTCTATACCCTACACTCTACACTCTATACCCTACACACTATAACATACACTCTATACCCTACACTCTATACCCTACACTCTATACCCTACACTCTATACCCTACACTCTACTCCCTACACTCTACACCCTACAGTCTATACCCTACACTCTACACTCTATACCTTACACTCTATAACATACACTCTATACCCTACACTCTATACCCTACACTCTATACCCTACACTCTATACCCTACACTCTACACCCTACACTCTATACCATACACTCTACACCCTACACTCTATACCATACACTCTACACCATACACTCTATAGCATACACTCTATACCCTACACTATACACTCTATGCCCTACACTCTATACCCTACACTATACACTCTATACCCTACACTCTACACTTTATACCCTACACTCTATACCCTACACTCTATACCCTACACTCTATACCCTACACTCTACAACCTGCACTCTACAACCTGCAATCTATACCCTACACTCTATACCCTACACTCTATATCCTACACTCTATACCCTACACTCTAAACTCTATACCCTACACTCTATACCCTACACTCTATAACATACACTCTATACCCTACACTCTATACCATACACTCTACACCATACACTCTACACCATACACTCTACACCATACACTCTACACCATACACTCTACACCATACACTCTATAGCATACACTCTATACCCTACACGATACACTCTATACCCTACACTCTATACCCTACACTATACACTCTATACCCTACACTCTACACTCTATACCCTACACTCTACAACCTGCACTCTATACCCTACACTCTACACCCTACACTCTATACCCTACATTCTATACCCTACACTCTACACTCTTTACCCTACACTCTATACCCTACACTCTATACCCTACACTCTAAACTCTATACCCTACACTCTACACTCTATACCCTACACTCTATAACATACACTCTATACCCTACACTCTATAACATACACTCTATACCCTACACTCTACACCCAACTCTCTAATCCCTACACTATATACCCTACTCTCTAATCCCTACACTCTAATCCCTACACTCTAATCCCTACACCCTACACTCTATACCCTACACTCTATACCCTACACTCTATACCCTACACCCTACACTCTATAGCCTACACTCTATACCCTACAGTATATACCCTACACTCTATACCCTACACTCTATACCCTACACTCTACACCCTACACTCTACACCCTACTCTCTAATCCCTACACTCTAATCCCTACACTCTAATCCCTACACCCTACACTCTATACCCTACACTCTATACCCTACACTCTATACCCTACACCCTACACTCTATAGCCTACACTCTATACCCTACAGTATATACCCTACACTCTATACCCTACACTCTACACCTTACACTCTACACTCTATACCCTACACTCTATACCCTACACTCTATACCGTACACTCTATACCCTACACTCTACACTCTATACCCTACACTCTATACCATACACTCTACACCCTACACAATATACCCTACACTCTATACCCTACACTCTACACCCTACACCCTACACTCTATACCCTACACTATACACTCTATACCCTACACTCTACACTTTATACCCTACAATCTATTCCCTACACTCTATACCCTGCACTCTACACCCTGCACTCTACACCCAACACTCTAAACCCTACACTCTACACCCTACACTCTATACCCTACACTCTATACCCTACACTCTACACTCTATACCCTACACTCTATAGCCTACACTCTATACCCTACAGTATATACCCTACACCCTATACCCTACACTCTACACCTTACACTCTACACTCTATTCCCTACACTCTATACCCTACACTCTATACCCTACACTCTATACCCTACACTCTACACTCTATACCCTACACCCTACACTCTATACCCTACACTCTATATCCTACACTCTATACCCTGCACTCTACACCCTGCACTCTACACCCAACACTCTATACCCTACACTCTACACCCTACACTCTATACCCTACACTCTATAACCTACAGTCTACACTCTATACCCTACACTCTATAGCCTACACTCTATACCCTACACTCTAATCCCTACACTCTACACTCTATACCCTACACTCTATACCATACACTCTACACCATACACTCTATAGCATACACTCTACACTCTATACCCTACACTCTATACCCTACACTATACACTCTATACCCTACACTCTCCACTTTATACCCTACTCTCTATACCTTACACTCTATACCCTACACTCAACAACCTGCACTCTATACCCTACACTCTATACCCTACACTCTATACCCTACACTCTACACTCTATACCCTACACTCTATAGCCTACACTCTACACTCTACTCTATACCCTACACTCTATAACCTATACTCTAATCCCTACACTCTACACTCTATACCCTACACTCTATACCCTGCACTCTATACCCTACACTCTACACCTTACACTCTACACCCTACACTCTATTCCCTACACTCTAATCCCTACACTCTAATCCCTACACCCTACACTCTATACCCTACACCCTATACCCTACACTCTATACCCTACACTCTATACCCTACACCCTACACTCTACACCCTACACTCTATACCTTACACTCTACACCCTACACTCTATACCCTACAGTCTACACCCTGCACTCTGTACCCTACACTCTACACTCTTTACCCTACACTCTATACCCTACACTCTATACCCTACACTCTAATCCCTACACTCTACACTCTATACCCTACACTCTGTACCCTACACTCTATACCCTACACTCTACACTCTACACCCTACACTCTAATCCCTACACTCTAATCCCTACACTCTAATCCCTACACCCTAATCCCTACACCCTACACTCTATACCCTACACTCTATACCCTACACTCTATACCCTACACCCTACACTCTATACCCTACACTCTACACCCTACACTCTACACTCTATACCCTACACTCTACACCCTGCACTCTGTAACCTACACTCTATACCCTACACTCTATACCCTACACTCTATACCCTACACTCTATACCCTACACTCTAAACTCTATACCCTACACTCTATACCCTACACTCTATAACATACACTCTATACCCTACACTCTATACCCTACACTCTATACCATACACTCTACACCATACACTCTACACCATACACTCTACACCATACACTCTACACCATACACTCTATAGCATACACTCTATACCCTACACTATACACTCTATACCCTACACTCTATTCCCTACACTCTATACCCTACACTATACACTCTATACCCTACACTCTACACTTTATACCCTACACTCTATACCCTACACTCTACAACCTGCACTCTATACCCTACACTCTACACTCTATACCCTACACTCTATACCCTACACTCTACACCCTACAGTCTATACCCTACACTCTACACTCTATACCTTACACTCTACACTCTATTCCCTACACTCTATACCCTACACTCTACACCCTACAGTCTATACCCTACACTCTACACTCTATACCTTACACTCTACACTCTATTCCCTACACTCTATACCCTACACTCTATAGCATACACTCTATACCCTACACTCTACACTCTATACCCTACACTCTATACCCTACACTCTATACCCTACACTATACACTCCATAACCTACACTCTACACTTTATACCCTACTCTCTATACACTACACTCTATACCCTACAATCTACAACCTGCACTCTATACCCTACACTCTATACCCTACACCCTACACTCTATACCCTACACTCTATACCCTACACTCTATACCCTACACTCTACACTCTATACCCTACACTCTATAGCCTACACTCTACACTTTACTCTATACCCTACACTCTATACCCTACACTCTAATCCCTACACTCTAATCCCTACAGTCTACACTCTATACCCTACACTCTATACCCTACACTCTATACCCTACACTCTACATCCTACACTCTACACCCTACACTCTAATCCCTACACTCTAATCCCTACACTCTAATCCCTACACCCTACACTCTATACCCTACAATCTATACCCTACACTCTATACCCTACACTCTATACCCTACACTCTATACCCTACACTCTACACCCTACACCCTACACTCTACACTCTATACCCTACACTCTACACCCTGCACTCTGTACCCTACACTCTACACTCTTTACCCTACACTCTATACCCTACACTCTATACCCTACACTCTATACCCTACACAATATACCCTACACTCTATACCCTACACTCTACACCCTACACCCTACACCCTACACTCTATACCCTACACTATACACTCTATACCCTACACTCTACACTTTATACCCTACAATCTATACCCTACACTCTATACCCTGCACTCTACACCCTGCACTCTACACCCAACACTCTAAACCCTACACTCTACACCCTACACTCTATACCCTACACTCTTTACCCTACACTCTACACTCTATACCCTACACTCTATAGCCTACACTCTATACCCTACAGTATATACCCTTCACTCTATACCCTACACTCTACACCTTACACTCTACACTCTATTCCCTACACTCTATACCCTACACTCTATACCCTACACTCTATACCCTACACTATACACTCTATACCCTACACCCTACACTCTATACCCTACACTCTATATCCTACACTCTATACCCTGCACTCTACACCCTGCACTCTACACCCAACACTCTATACCCTACACTCTACACTCTATACCCTACACTCTATAACCTACAGTCTACACTCTATACCCTACACTCTATAGCCTACACTCTATACCCTACACTCTAATCCCTACACTCTACACTCTATACCCTACACTCTATACCATACACTCTACACCATACACTCTATAGCATACACTCTACACTCTATACCCTACACTCTATACCCTACACTATACACTCTATACCCTACACTCTATACCCTACACTCTATACCCTACACCCTACACTCTACACCCTACACTCTATACCTTACACTCTACACCCTACACTCTATACCCTACACTCTACACCCTGCACTCTGTACCCTACACTCTACACTCTTTACCCTACACTCTATACCCTACACTCTATACCCTACACTCTAATCCCTACACTCTACACTCTATACCCTACACTCTGTACCCTACACTCTATACCCTACACTCTACACACTACACCCTACACTCTAATCCCTACACTCTAATCCCTACACTCTAATCCCTACACCCTAATCCCTACACCCTACACTCTATACCCTACACTCTATACCCTACACTCTATACCCTACACCCTACACTCTATACCCTACACTCTACACCCTACACTCTACACTCTATACCCTACACTCTACACCCTGCACTCTGTAACCTACACTCTATACCCTACACTCTATACCCTACACTCTATACCCTACACTCTATACCCTACACTCTAAACTCTATACCCTACACTCTATACCCTACACTCTATAACATACACTCTATACCCTACACTCTATACCCTACACTCTATACCATACACTCTACACCATACACTCTACACCATACACTCTACACCATACACTCTACACCATACACTCTATAGCATACACTCTATACCCTACACTATACACTCTATACCCTACACTCTATACCCTACACTCTATACCCTACACTATACACTCTATACCCTACACTCTACACTTTATACCCTACACTCTATACCCTACACTCTACAACCTGCACTCTATACCCTACACTCTACACTCTATACCCTACACTCTATACCCTACACTCTATAACCTACACTCTATACCCTACACTCTATACCCTACACTCTACACCCTACAGTCTATACCCTACACTCTACACTCTATACCTTACACTCTACACTCTATTCCCTACACTCTATACCCTACACTCTATAGCATACACTCTATACCTACACTCTACACTCTATACCCTACACTCTATACCCTACACTCTATACCCTACACTATACACTCCATACCCTACACTCTACACTTTATACCCTACTCTCTATACCCTACACTCTATACCCTACAATCTACAACCTGCACTCTATACCCTACACTCTATACCCTACACCCTACACTCTATACCCTACACTCTATACCCTACACTCTATACCCTACACTCTATACCCTACACTCTACACTCTATACCCTACACTCTATAGCCTACACTCTACACTTTACTCTATAACCTACACTCTATACCCTACACTCTAATCCCTACACTCTAATCCCTACAGTCTACACTCTATACCCTACACTCTATACCCTACACTCTATACCCTACACTCTACATCCTACACTCTACACCCTACACTCTAATCCCTACACTCTAATCCCTACACTCTAATCCCTACACCCTACACTCTATACCCTACAATCTATACCCTACACTCTACACCCTACACTCTATACCCTACACTCTATACCCTACACTCTACACCCTACACCCTACACTCTACACTCTATACCCTACACTCTACACCCTGCACTCTGTACCCTACACTCTACACTCTTTACCCTACACTCTATACCCTACACTCTATACCCTACACTCTATACCCTACACAATATACCCTACACTCTATACCCTACACTCTACACCCTACACCCTACACCCTACACTCTATACCCTACACTATACACTCTATACCCTACACTCTACACTTTATACCCTACAATCTATACCCTACACTCTATACCCTGCACTCTACACCCTGCACTCTACACCCAACACTCTAAACCCTACACTCTACACCCTACACTCTATACCCTACACTCTTTACCCTACACTCTACACTCTATACCCTACACTCTATGGCCTACACTCTATACCCTACAGTATATACCCTACACTCTATACCCTACACTCTACACCTTACACTCTACACTCTATTCCCTACACTCTATACCCTACACTCTATACCCTACACTCTATACCCTACACTCTACACTCTATACCCTACACCCTACACTCTATACCCTACACTCTATATCCTACACTCTATACCCTGCACTCTACACCCTGCACTCTACACCCAACACTCTATACCCTACACTCTACACCCTACACTCTATACCCTACACTCTATAACCTACAGTCTACACTCTATACCCTACACTCTATAGCCTACACTCTATACCCTACACTCTAATCCCTACACTCTACACTCTATACCCTACACTCTATACCATACACTCTACACCATATACTCTATAGCATACACTCTACACTCTATACCCTACACTCTATACCCTACACTATACACTCTATACCCTACACTCTACACTTTATACCCTACTCTCTATACCTTACACTCTATACCCTACACTCTACAACCTGCACTCTATACCCTACACTCTATACCCTACACCCTACACTCTATACCCTACACTCTATACCCTACACTCTATACCCTACACTCTACACTCTATACCCTACACTCTATAGCCTACACTCTACACTCTACTCTATACCCTACACTCTATACCCTACACTCTAATCCCTACACTCTACACTCTATACCCTACACTCTATACCCTGCACTCTATACCCTACACTCTACACCCTACACTCTACACCCTACACTCTATTCCCTACACTCTAATCCCTACACTCTAATCCCTACACCCTACACTCTATACCCTACACCCTATACCCTACACTCTATACCCTACACTCTATACCCTACACCCTACACTCTACACCCTACACTCTATACCTTACACTCTACACCCTACACTCTATACCCTACACTCTACACCCTGCACTCTGTACCCTACACTCTACACTCTTTACCCTACACTCTATACCCTACACTCTATACCCTACACTCTAATCCCTACACTCTACACTCTATACCCTACACTCTGTACCCTACACTCTATACCCTACACTCTACACTCTACACCCTACACTCTAATCCCTACACTCTAATCCCTACACTCTAATCCCTACACCCTAATCCCTACACCCTACACTCTATACCCTACACTCTATACCCTACACTCTATACCCTACACCCTACACTCTATACCCTACACTCTACACCCTACACTCTACACTCTATACCCTACACTCTACACCCTGCACTCTGTAACCTACACTCTATACCCTACACTCTTTACCCTACACTCTATACCCTACACTCTATACCCTACACTCTAAACTCTATACCCTACACTCTATACCCTACACTCTATAACATACACTCTATACCCTACACTCTATACCCTACACTCTATACCATACACTCTACACCATACACTCTACACCATACACTCTACACCATACACTCTACACCATACACTCTATAGCATACACTCTATACCCTACACTATACACTCTATACCCTACACTCTATACCCTACACTCTATACCCTACACTATACACTCTATACCCTACACTCTACAATTTATACCCTACACTCTATACCCTACACTCTACAACCTGCACTCTATACCCTACACTCTACACTCTATACCCTACACTCTATACCCTACACTCTATAACCTACACTCTATACCCTACACTCTATACCCTACACTCTATACCCTACACTCTACACCCTACAGTCTATACCCTACACTCTACACTCTATACCTTACACTCTACACTCTATTCCCTACACTCTATACCCTACACTCTATAGCATACACTCTATACCCTACACTCTACACTCTATACCCTACACTCTATACCCTACACTCTATACCCTACACTATACACTCCATACCCTACACTCTACACTTTATACCCTACTCTCTATACCCTACACTCTATACCCTACAATCTACAACCTGCACTCTATACCCTACACTCTATACCCTACACCCTACACTCTATACCCTACACTCTATACCCTACACTCTATATCCTACACTCTATACCCTACACTCTACACTCTATACCCTACACTCTATAGCCTACACTCTACACTTTACTCTATACCCTACACTCTATACCCTACACTCTAATCCCTACACTCTAATCCCTACAGTCTACACTCTATACCCTACACTCTATACCCTACACTCTATACCCTACACTCTACATCCTACACTCTACACCCTACACAATAATCCCTACACTCTAATCCCTACACTCTAATCCCTACACCCTACACTCTATACCCTACAATCTATACCCTACACTCTATACCCTACACTCTATACCCTACACTCTATACCCTACACTCTACACCCTACACCCTACACTCTACACTCTATACCCTACACTCTACACCCTGCACTCTGTACCCTACACTCTACACTCTTTTCCCTACACTCTTTACCCTACACTCTATACCCTACACTCTACACCCTGCACTCTGTACCCTACACTCTACACTCTTTACCCTACACTCTATACCCTACACTCTATAACCTACACTCTATACCCTACACTCTATACCCTACACTCTACACCCTACAGTCTATACCCTACACTCTGCACTCTATACCTTACACTCTACACTCTATTCCCTACACTCTATACCCTACACTCTATAGCATACACTCTATACCCTACACTCTAAACTCTATACCCTACACTCTATACCCTACACTCTATACCCTACACTCTAAACTCTATACCCTACACTCTATAACATACACTCTATACCCTACACTCTACACTCTATACCCTACACTCTATAACATACACTCTATACCCTACACTCTATACCCTACACTCTATACCCTACACTATACACTCCATACCCTACACTCTACACTTTATACCCTACTCTCTATACCCTACACTCTATACCCTACAATCTACAACCTGCACTCTATACCCTACACTCTATACCCTACACCCTACACTCTATACCCTACACTCTATACCCTACACTCTATACCCTACACTCTATACCCTACACTCTACACTCTATACCCTACACTCTATAGCCTACACTCTACACTTTACTCTATACCCTACACTCTATACCCTACACTCTAATCCCTACACTCTAATCCCTACAGTCTACACTGTATACCCTACACTCTATACCCTACACTCTATACCCTACACTCTACATCATACACTCTACACCCTACACTCTAATCCCTACACTCTAATCCCTACACTCTAATCCCTACACCCTACACTCTATACCCTACAATCTATACCCTACACTCTATACCCTACACTCTATACCCTACACTCTATACCCTACACTCTACACTCTATACCCTACACTCTATACCCTACACTCTATACCCTACACTCTACACTCTATAACCTACACTCTATAGCCTACACTCTACACCCTACACTCTATACACTGCACTCTATACTCTACACTCTACAATCTATACCCTACACTCTACTCCCTACACTCTACACCCTACAGTCTATACCCTACACTCTACACTCTATACCTTACACTCTACACTCTATTCCCTACACTCTATACCCTACACTCTATACCCTACATTCTATACCCTACACTCTACACTCTATACCCTACACTCTATACCCTACACTCTATACCGTACACTCTATACCCTACACTCTACTCTCTATACCCTACACTCTATACGCCACACTCTATACCCTACAGTCTATACCCTACACTCTATACCCTACACTCTACACTCTATACCATACACTCTACACTCTACACTCTATACCCTACACTCTATACCCTACACTCTATACCCTACACTTTATACACTACACCCTACACTCTATACCCTACACTCTATACCCTACACTCTACACCCTACACTCTACACCCTACACTCTATACCCTGTACCCTACACTCTATACCCTACACTCTATACCCTACACTCTATACCCTACACTCTATACCCTACACTCTACACTCTATACCCTACACTCTATAGCCTACACTCTATACCCTACAGTATATACCCTACACTCTATACCCTACACTCTACACCTTACACCCTACACTCTATTCCCTACACTCTATACCCTACACTCTATACCCTACACTCTATACCCTACACTCTACACTCTATACACTACACCCTACACTCTATACCCTACACTCTACACCCTATACGCCACACTCTATACCCTACACCCTACACTCTTTACCCTACACTCTACACTCTATACCCTACACTCTACACCCTACACTCTATACCCTACACTCTATACCCTACACCCTACACTCTACACTCTATACCCTACACTCTACTCCCTACACTATACACTCTATACCCTACACTCTACACTCTATACCCTACACTCTACTCCCTACACTCTATACCCTACACTCTACACCCTACACTCAACACCCTACACTCTATACCCTACACTCTATACCCTACACTCTATACCCTACACTCTACACCCTACACTCTACACCCTACACTCTACACCCTACACTCCATACCCTACACTCTATACGCTACACTCTATACCCTACACCCTACACTCTACACTCTATACCCTACACTCTACACTCTACTCCCTACACTATACACTCTATACCCTACACTCTACACTCTATTCCCTACACTCTACTCCCTACACTCTATACCCTACACTCTACACCCTACACTCTACACCCTACACTCTATACCCTACACTCTATACCCTACACTCTATACCCTACACTCTACACCCTACACTCTACACCCTACACTCTACACCCTACACTTTATACCCTACACTCTACACCCTACACTCTACACCCTACACTCTGTACCCTACACTCTATACCCTACACTCTACACTCTTTACCCTACACTCTATACCCTACACCCTATACCCTACACTCTATACCCTACACTCTATACCCTACACTCTATACCCTACACTCTAAACTCTATACCCTACACTCTACACTCTATACCCTACACTCTATAACATACACTCTATACCCTACACTCTATACCCTACACTCTATACCCTACACTCTATACCATACACTCTACACCCTACACTCTACACCATACACTCTACACCATACACTCTATAGCATACACTCTATACCCTACAATATAAACTCTATACCCTACACTCTATACCCTACACTCTATACCCTACACTCTATACCCTACACTCTACACTCTGTACCCTACACTCTATACCATACACTCTATACCCTACACTCTATACCTTACACTATACACCCTACACTCTAATCCCTACACTCTACACTCTATACCCTACACTCTATACCCTACACTCTATACCCTACACTCTACACCTTACACTCTACACCCTACACTCTACACCCTACACCCTACACACTATACCCTATACTCTACACCCTACACTCTATACCATACACTCTACACTTTATACCCTACACTCTATAACATACACTCTATACCCTACACTCTATACCCTACACTCTATACCATACACTCTATACCATACACTCTACACTCTATACCCTACACTCTATACCATACACTCTACACCATACACTCTATAGCATACACTCTATACCCTACACTATACACTCTATACCCTACACTCTACACTTTATACCCTACTCTCTATACCCTACATTCTATACCCTACACTCTATACCCTACACTCTAATCCCTACACTCTACACTCTACACCCTACACTCTACACCCTACACTCTACACCCTACACTCTAATCCCTACACCCTACACTCTATACCCTACACTCTATACCCTACACTCTATACCCTACACTCTATACCCTACACTCTACACCCTACACTCTACACTCTATACCCTACACTCTACACCCTACACTCTACACTCTATACCCTACACTCTACAACCTGCACTCTATACCCTACACTCTATACCCTACACCCTACACTCTATACCCTACACTCTGTACCCTACACTCTATACCCAACACTCCATACCCTACACTCTATACCCTACACTCTATACCCTACACTCTATAGCCTACACTCTACACTCTACCCTACACTCTATACCCTACACTCTAATCCCTACACTCTAATCCCTACACTCTACTCTATACCCTACACTCTATACCCTACACTCTATACCCTACACTCTACACCCTACACTCTACACCCTACACTCTACACCCTACACTCTATACCTTACACTCTATACCCTACACTCTATACCCTACACTCTATACCCTACACCCTACACTCTATACCCTACACTCTATACCCTACACTCTATACCCTACACCCTAAACTCTACACCCTACACTTTACACCCTACACTCTACACTCTATACCCTACACTCTACACCCTGCACTCTGTACCCTACACTCTACACTCTTTACCCTACACTCTATACCCTACATTCTATACCCTACACTCTATACCCTACACTCTAATCCCTACACTCTACACTCTATACCCTACACTCTATACCCTACACTCTATACCCTACACTCTACACCCTACACTCTACACCCTACACTCTAATCCCTACACTCTAATCCCTACACAGTACACTCTATACCCTACACTCTATACCCTACACTCTATACCCTACACTCTATACCCTACACCCTACACTCTACAGCCTACACTCTACACCCTACACTCTATACCCTACACTCTACACCCTGCACTCTGTACCCTACACTCTACACTCTTTACCCTACACTCTATACCCTTCACTATATACCCTACACTTTATACCCTACAATCTATACACTACACTCTAAACTCTATACCCTACACTAAACACTCTATACCCTACACTCTATAACATACACTCTATACCCTACACTCTATAGCATACACTCTATACCCTACACTATACACTCTATACCCTACACTCTATACCCTACACTCTACACCCTACACTCTACACCATACACTCTACACCATACACTCTATAGCATACACTCTATACCCTACACGATACACTCTATACCCTACACTCTATACCCTACACTCTATACCCCACACTCTACACCCTACACTCTATACCCTACACTCTACAACCTGCACTCTATACCCTACACTCTACACCCTACACTCTATACCCTACACTCTATACCCTACACTCTATACCCTACACTCTACACTCTATACCATACACTCTATAGCCTACACTCTACACTCTATACCCTACACTCTATACCCTGCACTCTATACCCTACACTCTACACTCTATACCCTACACTCTACTCCCTACACTCTACACCCTACAGTCTATACCCTACACTCTACACTCTATACCTTACACTCTACACTCTATTCCCTACACTCTATACCCTACACTCTATACCCTACATTCTATACCCTACACTCTACACTCTATACCCTACACTCTATACCCTACACTCTATACCGTACACTCTATACCCTACACTCAACTCTCTATACCCTACACTCTATACGCCACACTCTATACCCTTCAGTCTATACCCAACACTCTATACCCTACACTCTACACTCTATACCATACACTCTACACTCTACACTCTATACCCTACACTCTATACCCTACACTCTATACCCTACACTTTATACCCTACACCCTACACTCTATACCCTACACTCTATACCCTACACTCTACACCCTACACTCTACACCCTACACTCTATACCCTGTACCCTACACTCTATACCCTACACTCTATACCCTACACTCTATACCCTACACTCTATACCCTACACTCTACACTCTATACCCTACACTCTATAGCCTACACTCTATACCCTACAGTATATACCCTACACTCTATACCCTACACTCTACACCTTACACCCTACACTCTATTCCCTACACTCTATACCCTACACTCTATACCCTACACTCTATACCCTACACTCTACACTCTATACCCTACACCCTACACTCTATACCCTACACTCTACACCCTATACGCCACACTCTATACCCTACACCCTACACTCTATACCCTAGACTCTACACTCTATACCCTACACTCTACACCCTACACTCTATACCCTACACTCTATACCCTACACCCTACACTCTACACTCTATACCCTACACTCTACACTCTACTCCCTACACTATACACTCTATACCCTACACTCTACACTCTATACCCTACACTCTACTCCCTACACTCTATACCCTACACTCTACACCCTACACTCTACACCCTACACTCTATACCCTACACTCTACACTCTTTACCCTACACTCTATACCCTTCACTATATACCCTACACTTTATACCCTACAATCTATACACTACACTCTAAACTCTATACCCTACACTAAACACTCTATACCCTACACTCTATAACATACACTCTATACCCTACACTCTATAGCATACACTCTATACCCTACACTATACACTCTATACCCTACACTCTATACCCTACACTCTACACCCTACACTCTACACCATACACTCTACACCATACACTCTATAGCATACACTCTATACCCTACACGATACACTCTATACCCTACACTCTATACCCTACACTCTATACCCCACACTCTACACCCTACACTCTATACCCTACACTCTACAACCTGCACTCTATACCCTACACTCTACACCCTACACTCTATACCCTACACTCTATACCCTACACTCTATACCCTACACTCTACACTCTATACCATACACTCTATAGCCTACACTCTACACTCTATACCCTACACTCTATACCCTGCACTCTATACCCTACACTCTACACTCTATACCCTACACTCTACTCCCTACACTCTACACCCTACAGTCTATACCCTACACTCTACACTCTATACCTTACACTCTACACTCTATTCCCTACACTCTATACCCTACACTCTATACCCTACATTCTATACCCTACACTCTACACTCTATACCCTACACTCTATACCCTACACTCTATACCGTACACTCTATACCCTACACTCAACTCTCTATACCCTACACTCTATACGCCACACTCTATACCCTTCAGTCTATACCCAACACTCTATACCCTACACTCTACACTCTATACCATACACTCTACACTCTACACTCTATACCCTACACTCTATACCCTACACTCTATACCCTACACTTTATACCCTACACCCTACACTCTATACCCTACACTCTATACCCTACACTCTACACCCTACACTCTACACCCTACACTCTATACCCTGTACCCTACACTCTATACCCTACACTCTATACCCTACACTCTATACCCTACACTCTATACCCTACACTCTACACTCTATACCCTACACTCTATAGCCTACACTCTATACCCTACAGTATATACCCTACACTCTATACCCTACACTCTACACCTTACACCCTACACTCTATTCCCTACACTCTATACCCTACACTCTATACCCTACACTCTATACCCTACACTCTACACTCTATACCCTACACCCTACACTCTATACCCTACACTCTACACCCTATACGCCACACTCTATACCCTACACCCTACACTCTATACCCTAGACTCTACACTCTATACCCTACACTCTACACCCTACACTCTATACCCTACACTCTATACCCTACACCCTACACTCTACACTCTATACCCTACACTCTACACTCTACTCCCTACACTATACACTCTATACCCTACACTCTACACTCTATACCCTACACTCTACTCCCTACACTCTATACCCTACACTCTACACCCTACACTCTACACCCTACACTCTATACCCTACTCTCTATACCCTACACTCTACACCCTACACTCTACACCCTACACTCTATACCCTACACTCTATACCCTACACTCTATACCCTACACTCTACACCCTACACTCTACACCCTACACTCTACACCCTACACTCCATACCCTACACTCTATACGCTACACTCTATACCCTACACCCTACACTCTACACTCTATACCCTACACTCTACACTCTACTCCCTACACTATACACTCTATACCCTACACTCTACACTCTATACCCTACACTCTACTCCCTACACTCTATACCCTACACTCTACACCCTACACTCTACACCCTACACTCTATACCCTACACTCTATACCCTACACTCTATACCCTACACTCTACACCCTACACTCTACACCCTACACTCTGTACCCTACACTCTATACCCTACACTCTACACTCTTTACCCTACACTCTATACCCTACACCCTATACCCTACACTCTATACCCTACACTCTATACCCTACACTCTATACCCTACACTCTAAACTCTATACCCTACACTCTACACCCTACACTCTATAACATACACTCTATACCCTACACTCTATACCCTACACTCTATACCCTACACTCTATACCATACACTCTACACCCTACACTCTACACCATACACTCTACACCATACACTCTATAGCATACACTCTATACCCTACAATATAAACTCTATACCCTACACTCTATACCCTACACTCTATACCCTACACTCTATACCCTACACTCTACACTCTGTACCCTACACTCTATACCATACACTCTATACCCTACACTCTATACCTTACACTATACACCCTACACTCTAATCCCTACACTCTACACTCTATATCCTACACTCTATACCCTACACTCTATACCCTACACTCTACACCTTACACTCTACACCCTACACTCTACACCCTACACCCTACACACTATACCCTATACTCTACACCCTACACTCTATACCATACACTCTACACTTTATACCCTACACTCTATAACATACACTCTATACCCTACACTCTATACCCTACACTCTATACCATACACTCTATACCATACACTCTACACTCTATACCCTACACTCTATACCATACACTCTACACCATACACTCTATAGCATACACTCTATACCCTACACTATACACTCTATACCCTACACTCTACACTTTATACCCTACTCTCTATACCCTACACTCTATACCCTACACTCTACAACCTGCACTCTATACCCTACACTCTATACCCTACACCCTACACTCTATACCCTACACTCTGTACCCTACACTCTATACCCTACACTCCATACCCTACACTCTATACCCTACACTCTATACCCTACACTCTATAGCCTACACTCTACACTCTACCCTACACTCTATACCCTACACTCTAATCCCTACACTCTAATCCCTACACTCTACTCTATACCCTACACTCTATACCCTACACTCTATACCCTACACTCTACACCCTACACTCTACACCCTACACTCTACACCCTACACTCTATACCTTACACTCTATACCCTACACTCTATACCCTACACTCTATACCCTACACCCTACACTCTATACCCTACACTCTACACCCTACACTCTATACCCTACACTCTACACCCTGCACTCTGTACCCTACACTCTACACTCTTTACCCTACACTCTATACCCTACACTCTATACCCTACACTCTAATCCCTACACTCTACACTCTATACCCTACACTCTATACCCTACACTCTATACCCTACACTCTACACCCTACACTCTACACCCTACACTCTACACCCTACACTCTACACCCTACACTCTACACTCTATACCCTACACTCTACACTCTACTCCCTACACTATACACTCTATACCCTACACTCTACACTCTATACCCTACACTCTACTCCCTACACTCTATACCCTACACTCTACACCCTACACTCTACACCCTACACTCTATACCCTACACTCTATACCCTACACTCTATACCCTACACTCTACACCCTACACTCTACACCCTACACTCTGTACCCTACACTCTATACCCTACACTCTACACTCTTTACCCTACACTCTATACCCTACACCCTATACCCTACACTCTATACCCTACACTCTATACCCTACACTCTATACCCTACACTCTAAACTCTATACCCTACACTCTACACCCTACACTCTATAACATACACTCTATACCCTACACTCTATACCCTACACTCTATACCCTACACTCTATACCATACACTCTACACCCTACACTCTACACCATACACTCTACACCATACACTCTATAGCATACACTCTATACCCTACAATATAAACTCTATACCCTACACTCTATACCCTACACTCTATACCCTACACTCTATACCCTACACTCTACACTCTGTACCCTACACTCTATACCATACACTCTATACCCTACACTCTATACCTTACACTATACACCCTACACTCTAATCCCTACACTCTACACTCTATATCCTACACTCTATACCCTACACTCTATACCCTACACTCTACACCTTACACTCTACACCCTACACTCTACACCCTACACCCTACACACTATACCCTATACTCTACACCCTACACTCTATACCATACACTCTACACTTTATACCCTACACTCTATAACATACACTCTATACCCTACACTCTATACCCTACACTCTATACCATACACTCTATACCATACACTCTACACTCTATACCCTACACTCTATACCATACACTCTACACCATACACTCTATAGCATACACTCTATACCCTACACTATACACTCTATACCCTACACTCTACACTTTATACCCTACTCTCTATACCCTACACTCTATACCCTACACTCTACAACCTGCACTCTATACCCTACACTCTATACCCTACACCCTACACTCTATACCCTACACTCTGTACCCTACACTCTATACCCTACACTCCATACCCTACACTCTATACCCTACACTCTATACCCTACACTCTATAGCCTACACTCTACACTCTACCCTACACTCTATACCCTACACTCTAATCCCTACACTCTAATCCCTACACTCTACTCTATACCCTACACTCTATACCCTACACTCTATACCCTACACTCTACACCCTACACTCTACACCCTACACTCTACACCCTACACTCTATACCTTACACTCTATACCCTACACTCTATACCCTACACTCTATACCCTACACCCTACACTCTATACCCTACACTCTACACCCTACACTCTATACCCTACACTCTACACCCTGCACTCTGTACCCTACACTCTACACTCTTTACCCTACACTCTATACCCTACACTCTATACCCTACACTCTAATCCCTACACTCTACACTCTATACCCTACACTCTATACCCTACACTCTATACCCTACACTCTACACCCTACACTCTACACCCTACACTCTACACCCTACACTCTACACCCTACACTCTAATCCCTACACCCTACACTCTATGCCCTACACTCTATACCCTACACTCTATACCCTACACTCTATACCCTACACTCTACACCCTACACTCTACACTCTATACCCTACACTCTACACCCTACACTCTACACCCTACACTCTACACTCTATACCCTACACTCTACACCCTGCACTCTGTACCCTACACTCTACACACTTTACCCTACACTCTATACCCTACACTCTATACCCTACACTCTATACCCTACACTCTAAACTTTATACCCTACACTCTACACTCTATACCCTACACTCTATAACATACACTCTATACCCTACACTCTATACCCTACACTCTATACCCTACACTCTATACCATACACTCTACACCCTACACTCTATACCATACACTCTACACCATACACTCTATAGCATACACTCTATACCCTACACTATACACTCTATACCCTACACTCTATACCCTACACTGTACACTCTATACCCTACACTCTACACTTTATACCCTACACTCTATACCCTACACTCTATACCCTACACTCTATACCCTACACTCTACAACCTGCACTCTACAACCTGCAATCTATACCCTACACTCTATACCCTACACTCTATACCCTATACTCTATACCCTACACTCTACACTCTATACCCTACACTCTATACCCTACACTCTATACCCTACACTCTATACCCTACACTCTACACTCTATAACCTACACTCTATAGCCTACACTCTACACCCTACACTCTATACCCTGCACTCTATACCCTACACTCTACACTCTATACCCTACACTCTACTCCCTACACTCTACACCCTACACTCTATACCCTACACTCTACACCCTACACTCTATACCCTACACTCTATACCCTACACTCTACAACCTGCACTCTACAACCTGCAATCTATACCCTACACTCTATTCCCTACACTCTATACCCTACACTCTATACCCTACACTCTACACTCTATACCCTACACTCTATACCCTACACTCTATACCCTACACTCTACACTCTATAACCTACACTCTATAGCCTACACTCTACACCCTACACTCTATACCCTGCACTCTATACCCTACACTCTACACTCTATACCCTACACTCTATACCCTACACTCTACACCCTACACCCTATACCCTACACTCTATACCCTACACGCTATACCCTACACTCTATACCCTACACTATACACTCTATACCCTACACTCTACACTTTATACCCTACACTCTATTCCCTACACTCTATACCCTGCACTCTACACCCTGCACTCTACACCCAACACTCTAAACCCTACACTCTACACCCTACACTCTATACCCTACACTCTATACCCTACACTCTACACTCTATACCCTACACTCTATAGCCTACACTCTATACCCTACAGTATATACCCTACACTCTATACCCTACACTCTACACCTTACACTCTACACTCTATTCCCTACACTCTATACCCTACACTCTATACCATACACTCTATACCCTACACTCTACACTCTATACCCTACACCCTACACTCTATACCCTACACTCTATATCCTACACTCTATACCCTGCACTCTACACCCTGCACTCTACACCCAACACTCTATACCCTACACTCTACACCCTACACTCTATACCCTACACTCTATAACCTACACTCTACACTCTATACCCTACACTCTATAGCCTACACTCTATACCCTACACTCTAATCCCTACACTCTACACTCTATACCCTACACTCTATACCATACACTCTACACCATACACTCTATAGCATACACTCTACACTCTATACCCTACACTCTATACCCTACACTCTATACCCTACACTATACACTCTATACCCTACACTCTACACTTTATACCCTACTCTCTATACCCTACACTCTATACCCTACACTCTACAACCTGCACTCTATACCCTACACTCTACACCCTACACTCTATACCCTACACTCTACACCCTGCACTCTGTACCCTACACTCTACACTCTTTACCCTACACTCTATACCCTACACTCTATACCCTACACTCTAATCCCTACACTCTACACTCTATACCCTACACTCTATACCCTACACTCTATACCCTACACTCTACACCCTACACTCTACACCCTACACTTTACACCCTACACTCTACACCCTACACTCTAATCCCTACACCCTACACTCTATACCCTACACTCTATACCCTACACTCTATACCCTACACTCTATACCCTACACTCTACACCCTACACTCTACACTCTATACCCTACACTCTACACCCTACACTCTACACCCTACACTCTACACTCTATACCCTACACTCTACACCCTGCACTCTGTACCCTACACTCTACACACTTTACCCTACACTCTATACCCTACACTCTATACCCTACACTCTATACCCTACACTCTAAACTTTATACCCTACACTCTACACTCTATACCCTACACTCTATAACATACACTCTATACCCTACACTCTATACCCTACACTCTATACCCTACACTCTATACCATACACTCTACACCCTACACTCTATACCATACACTCTACACCATACACTCTATAGCATACACTCTATACCCTACACTATACACTCTATACCCTACACTCTATACCCTACACTGTACACTCTATACCCTACACTCTACACTTTATACCCTACACTCTATACCCTACACTCTATACCCTACACTCTATACCCTACACTCTACAACCTGCACTCTACAACCTGCAATCTATACCCTACACTCTATACTCTACACTCTATACCCTACACTCTATACCCTACACTCTACACTCTATACCCTACACTCTATACCCTACACTCTATACCCTACACTCTATACCCTACACTCTATACCCTACACTCTACACTCTATAACCTACACTCTATAGCCTACACTCTACACCCTACACTCTATACCCTGCACTCTATACCCTACACTCTACACTCTATACCCTACACTCTACTCCCTACACTCTACACCCTACACTCTATACCCTACACTCTACACCCTACACTCTATACCCTACACTCTATACCCTACACTCTACAACCTGCACTCTACAACCTGCAATCTATACCCTACACTCTATACCCTACACTCTATACCCTACACTTTACACTCTATACCCTACACTCTATACCCTACACTCTATACCCTACACTCTATACCCTACACTCTACACTCTATAACCTACACTCTATAGCCTACACTCTACACCCTACACTCTATACCCTGCACTCTATACCCTACACTCTACACTCTATACCCTACACTCTATACCCTACACTCTACACCCTACACCCTATACCCTACACTCTATACCCTACACGCTATACCCTACACTCTATACCCTACACTATACACTCTATACCCTACACTCTACACTTTATACCCTACACTCTATTCCCTACACTCTATACCCTGCACTCTACACCCTGCACTCTACACCCAACACTCTAAACCCTACACTCTACACCCTACACTCTATACCCTACACTCTATACCCTACACTCTACACTCTATACCCTACACTCTATAGCCTACACTCTATACCCTACAGTATATACCCTACACTCTATACCCTACACTCTACACCTTACACTCTACACTCTATTCCCTACACTCTATACCCTACACTCTATACCCTACACTCTACACTCTATACCCTACACCCTACACTCTATACCCTACACTCTATATCCTACACTCTATACCCTGCACTCTACACCCTGCACTCTACACCCAACACTCTATACCCTACACTCTACACCCTACACTCTATACCCTACACTCTACACTCTATACCCTACACCCTACACTCTATACCCTACACTCTATATCCTACACTCTATACCCTGCACTCTACACCCTGCACTCTACACCCAACACTCTATACCATACACTCTACACCCTACACTCTATACCATACACTCTACACCATACACTCTATAGCATACACTCTATACCCTACACTATACACTCTATACCCTACACTCTATACCCTACACTGTACACTCTATACCCTACATTCTACACTTTATACCCTACACTCTATACCCTACACTCTATACCCTACACTCTATACCCTACACTCTACATAGTTAGTAAGTTAGTAAGGCCGAAAAAAGACATTTGTCCATCCAGTTCAGCCTATATTCCATCATAATAAATCCCCAGATCTACGTCCTTCTACAGAACCTAATAATTGTATGATACAATATTGTTCTGCTCCAGGAAGACATCCAGGCCTCTCTTGAACCCCTCGACTGAGTTCGCCATCACCACCTCCTCAGGCAAGCAATTCCAGATTCTCACTGCCCTAACAGTAAAGAATCCTCTTCTATGTTGGTGGAAAAACCTTCTCTCCTCCAGACGCAAAGAATGCCCCCTTGTGCCCGTCACCTTCCTTGGTATAAACAGATCCTCAGCGAGATATTTGTATTGTCCCCTTATATACTTATACATGGTTATTAGATCGCCCCTCAGTCGTCTTTTTTGTAGACTAAATAATCCTAATTTCGCTAATCTATCTGGGTATTGTAGTTCTCCCATCCCCTTTATTAATTTTGTTGCCCTCCTTTGTACTCTCTCTAGTTCCATTATATCCTTCCTGAGCACCGGTGCCCAAAACTGGACAACCTGCACTCTACAACCTGCAATCTAAACCCTACACTCTATACCCTACACTCTATACCCTACACTCTATACCCTACACTCTACACTCTATACCCTACACTCTATACCCTACACTCTATACCCTACACTCTATACCCTACACTCTACACTCTATAACCTACACTCTATAGCCTACACTCTACACCCTATACTCTATACCCTGCACTCTATACCCTACACTCTACACTCTATACCCTACACTCTACTCCCTTCACTCTACACCCTACATTCTATACCCTACACTCTACACCCTACACTCTATACCCTACACTCTATACCCTACACTCTACAACCTGCACTCTACAACCTGCAATCTATACCCTACACTCTATACCCTACACTCTATACCCTACACTCTATACCCTACACTCTACACTCTATACCCTACACTCTATACCCTACACTCTATACCCTACACTCTATACCCTACACTCTACACTCTATAACCTACATTCTATAGCCTACACTCTACACCCTACACTCTATACCCTGCACTCTATACCCTACACTCTACACTCTATACCCTACACTCTATACCCTACACTCTACACCCTACACCCTATACCCTACACTCTATACCCTACACGCTATACCCTACACTCTATACCCTACACTATACACTCTATACCCTACACTCTACACTTTATACCCTACACTCTATTCCCTACACTCTATACCCTGCACTCTACACCCTGCACTCTACACCCAACACTCTAAACCCTACACTCTATACCCTACACTCTATACCCTACACTCTACACTCTATACCCTACACTCTATAGCCTACACTCTATACCCTACAGTATATACCCTACACTCTATACCCTACACTCTACACCTTACACTCTACACTCTATTCCCTACACTCTATACCCTACACTCCATACCCTACACTCTATACCCTACACTCTACACTCTATACCCTACACCCTACACTCTATACCCTACACTCTATATCCTACACTCTATACCCTGCACTCTACACCCTGCACTCTACACCCAACACTCTATACCCTACACTATACACCCTACACTCTATACCCTACACTCTATAACCTACACTCTACACTCTATACCCTACACTCTATAGCCTACACTCTATACCCTACACTCTAATCCCTACACTCTACACTCTATACCCTACACTCTATACCATACACTCTACACCATACACTCTATAGCATACACTCTACACTCTATACCCTACACTCTATACCCTACACTCTATACCCTACACTATACACTCTATACCCTACACTCTACACTTTATACCCTACTCTCTATACCCTACACTCTGTACCCTACACTCTACAACCTGCACTCTATACCCTACACTCTATACCCTACACCCTACACTCTATACCCAACACTCTATACCCTACACTCTACACTCTATACCCTACACTCTATAGCCTACACTCTACACTCTACTCTATACCCTACACTCTATACCCTACACTCTACACACTACACTCTACACCCTACACTCTAATCCCTACACTCTAATCCCTACACTCTAATCCCTACACCCTACACTCTATACCCTACACTCTATACCCTACACTCTATACCCTACACTCTATACCCTACACTCTACACTCTATAACCTACACTCTATAGCCTACACTCTACACAGTAAAATATCGATATTTGCAGATGATACAAAACTATGTAAAGCAGTTAATACAAGAGAAGATAGTATTCTGCTACAGATGGATCTGGATAAGTTGGAAACTTGGGCTGAAAGGTGGCAGATGAGGTTTAACAATGATAAATGTAAGGTTATACACATGGGAAGAGGGAATCAATATCACCATTACACACTGAACGGGAAACCACTGGGTAAATCTGACAGGGAGAAGGACTTGGGGATCCTAGTTAATGATAAACTTACCTGGAGCAGCCAGTGCCAGGCAGCAGCTGCCAAGGCAAACAGGATCATGGGGTGCATTAAAAGAGGTCTGGATACACATGATGAGAGCATTATACTGCCTCTGTACAAATCCCTAGTTAGACCGCACATGGAGTACTGTGTCCAGTTTTGGGCACCGGTGCTCAGGAAGGATATAATGGAACTAGAGAGAGTACAAAGGAGGGCAACAAAATTAATAAAGGGGATGGGAGAACTACAATACCCAGATAGATTAGCGAAATTAGGATTATTTAGCCTAGAAAAAAGACGACTGAGGGGCGATCTAATAACCATGTATAAGTATATAAGGGGACAATACAAATATCTTGCTGAGGATCTGTTTATACCAAGGAAGGTGACGGGCACAAGGGGGCATTCTTTGCGTCTGGAGGAGAGAAGGTTTTTCCACCAACATAGAAGAGAATTCTTTACTGTTAGGGCAGTGAGAATCTGGAATTGCTTGCCTGAGGAGGTGGTGATGGCGAACTCAGTCGAGGGGTTCAAGAGAGGCCTGGATGTCTTCCTGGAGCAGAACAATATTGTATCATACAATTATTAGGTTCTGTAGAAGGACGTAGATCTGGGTATTTATTATGATGGAATATAGGCTGAACTGGATGGACAAATGTCTTTTTTCGGCCTTACTAACTATGTTACTATGTTACTATGTTACACCCTACACTCTATACCCTGCACTCTATACCCTACACTCTACACTCTATACCCTACACTCTATACCCTACACTCTACACCCTACACCCTATACCCTACACTCTATACCCTACACGCTATACCCTACACTCTATACCCTACACTATACACTCTATACCCTACACTCTACACTTTATACCCTACACTCTATTCCCTACACTCTATACCCTGCACTCTACACCCTGCACTCTACACCCAACACTCTAAACCCTACACTCTATACCCTACACTCTATACCCAACACTCTACACTCTATACCCTACACTCTATAGCCTACACTCTATACCCTACAGTATATACCCTACACTCTATACCCTACACCTTACACTCTACACTCTATTCCCTACACTCTATACCCTACACTCCATACCCTACACTCTATACCCTACACTCTACACTCTATACCCTACACTCTATACCCTACACTCTATATCCTACACTCTATACCCTGCACTCTACACCCTGCACTCTACACCCAACACTCTATACCCTACACTCTACACCCTACACTCTATACCCTACACTCTATAACCTACACTCTACACTCTATACCCTACACTCTATAGCCTACACTCTATACCCTACACTCTAATCCCTACACTCTACACTCTATACCCTACACTCTATACCATACACTCTACACCATACACTCTATAGCATACACTCTACACTCTATACCCTACACTCTATACCCTACACTCTATACCCTACACTATACACTCTATACCCTACACTCTACACTTTATACCCTACTCTCTATACCCTACACTCTATACCCTACACTCTACAACCTGCACTCTATACCCTACACTCTATACCCTACACCCTACACTCTATACCCAACACTCTATACCCTACACTCTACACTCTATACCCTACACTCTATAGCCTACACTCTACACTCTACTCTATACCCTACACTCTATACCCTACACTCTACACACTACACTCTACACCCTACACTCTAATCCCTACACTCTAATCCCTACACTCTAATCCCTACACCCTACACTCTATACCCTACACTCTATACCCTACACTCTATACCCTACACTCTATACCCTACACCCTACACTCTACACCCTACACTCTACACTCTATACCCTACACTCTACACCCTACACTCTACACTCTATACCCTACACTCTACACCCTGCACTCTGTACCCTACACTCTACACTCTTTACGCTACACTCTATACACTACACTCTAATCCCTACACTCTACACTCTATACCCTACACTCTATAACCTAGACTCTATACCCTACACTCTATACCCTACACTCTACACCCTACACTCTAATCCCTACACTCTAATCCCTACACCCTAATCCCTACACCCTACAGTCTATACCCTACACTCTATACCCTACACTCTATACCCTACACCCTACACTCTATACCCTACACTCTACACCCTACACTCTACACCCTATACCCTACACTCTACACCCTGCACTCTGTACCCTACACTTTATACCCTACACTCTATACCCTACACTCTATACCCTACACTCTAAACTCTATACCCTACACTCTATACCCTACACTCTATAACATACACTCTATACCCTACACTCTATACCCTACACTCTATACCCTACACTCTATACCCTACACTCTACTCCCTACACTCTACACCCTACAGTCTATACCCTACACTCTACACTCTATACCTTACACTCTACACTCTATTCCCTACACTCTATACCCTACACTCTATAGCATACACTCTATACCCTACACTCTACACTCTATACCCTACACTCTATACCCTACACTATACACTCTATACCCTACACTCTACACTTTATACCCTACTCTCTATACCCTACACTCTTTACCCTACACTCTACAACCTGCACTCCATACCCTACACTCTATACCCTACACTCTACACTCTATACCCTACACTCTATACCCTACACTCTATACCCTGCACTCTATACCCTACACTCTACACTCCATACCCTACACTCTATACCCTACACTCTACACCCTACACCCTATACCCTACACTCTATACCCTACACGCTATACCCTACACTCTATACCCTACACTATACACTCTATACCCTACACTCTACACTTTATACCCTACACTCTATTCCCTACACTCTATACCCTGCACTCTACACCCTGCACTCTACACCCAACACTCTAAACCCTACACTCTATACCCTACACTCTATACCCAACACTCTACACTCTATACCCTACACTCTATAGCCTACACTCTATACCCTACAGTATATACCCTACACTCTATACCCTACACCTTACACTCTACACTCTATTCCCTACACTCTATACCCTACACTCCATACCCTACACTCTATACCCTACACTCTACACTCTATACCCTACACTCTATACCCTACACTCTATATCCTACACTCTATACCCTGCACTCTACACCCTGCACTCTACACCCAACACTCTATACCCTACACTCTACACCCTACACTCTATACCCTACACTCTATAACCTACACTCTACACTCTATACCCTACACTCTATAGCCTACACTCTATACCCTACACTCTAATCCCTACACTCTACACTCTATACCCTACACTCTATACCATACACTCTACACCATACACTCTATAGCATACACTCTACACTCTATACCCTACACTCTATACCCTACACTCTATACCCTACACTATACACTCTATACCCTACACTCTACACTTTATACCCTACTCTCTATACCCTACACTCTATACCCTACACTCTACAACCTGCACTCTATACCCTACACTCTATACCCTACACCCTACACTCTATACCCAACACTCTATACCCTACACTCTACACTCTATACCCTACACTCTATAGCCTACACTCTACACTCTACTCTATACCCTACACTCTATACCCTACACTCTACACACTACACTCTACACCCTACACTCTAATCCCTACACTCTAATCCCTACACTCTAATCCCTACACCCTACACTCTATACCCTACACTCTATACCCTACACTCTATACCCTACACTCTATACCCTACACCCTACACTCTACACCCTACACTCTACACTCTATACCCTACACTCTACACCCTACACTCTACACTCTATACCCTACACTCTACACCCTGCACTCTGTACCCTACACTCTACACTATTTACGCTACACTCTATACACTACACTCTAATCCCTACACTCTACACTCTATACCCTACACTCTATAACCTAGACTCTATACCCTACACTCTATACCCTACACTCTACACCCTACACTCTAATCCCTACACTCTAATCCCTACACCCTAATCCCTACACCCTACAGTCTATACCCTACACTCTATACCCTACACTCTATACCCTACACCCTACACTCTATACCCTACACTCTACACCCTACACTCTACACCCTATACCCTACACTCTACACCCTGCACTCTGTACCCTACACTTTATACCCTACACTCTATACCCTACACTCTATACCCTACACTCTAAACTCTATACCCTACACTCTATACCCTACACTCTATAACATACACTCTATACCCTACACTCTATACCCTACACTCTATACCCTACACTCTATACCCTACACTCTACTCCCTACACTCTACACCCTACAGTCTATACCCTACACTCTACACTCTATACCTTACACTCTACACTCTATTCCCTACACTCTATACCCTACACTCTATAGCATACACTCTATACCCTACACTCTACACTCTATACCCTACACTCTATACCCTACACTATACACTCTATACCCTACACTCTACACTTTATACCCTACTCTCTATACCCTACACTCTTTACCCTACACTCTACAACCTGCACTCCATACCCTACACTCTATACCCTACACTCTACACTCTATACCCTACACTCTATACCCTACACTCTATACCCTACACTCTATACCCTACACTCTACACTCTATACCCTACACTCTATAGCCTACACTCTACACTTTACTCTATACCCTACACTCTATACCCTACACTCTAATCCCTACACTCTAATCCCTACACTCTACACTCTATACCCTACACTCTATACCCTACACTCTATACCCTACACTCTACACCCTACACTCTACACCCTACACTCTAATCCCTACACTCTAATCCCTACACTCTAATCCCTACATCCTACACTCTATACCCTACAATCTATACCCTACACTCTATACCCTACACTCTATACCCTACACTCTATACCCTACACCCTACACTCTACACCCTACACTCTATACCATACACTCTACACCCTACACCCTACACTCTACACTCTATACCCTACACCCTACACCCTGCACTCTGTACCCTACACTCTACACTCTTTACCCTACACTCTATACCCTACACTCTATACCCTACACTCTATACCCTACACTCTAATCCCTACACTCTACACTCTATACCCTACACTCTATACCCTACACTCTATACCCTACACTCTATACCCTACACTCTACACCCTACACTCTACACCCTACACTCTAATCCCTACACTCTAATCCCTACACTCTAATCCCTACACCCTACACTCTATACCCTACACTCTATACCCTACACTCTATACCCTACACTCTATACCCTACACCCTACACCCTACACCCTACACTCTACACTCTATACCCTACACTCTACACCCTACACTCTACACACTACACTCTATACCCTACACTCTACACCCTGCATTCTGTACCCTACACTCTACACTCTTTACCCTACACTCTATACCCTACACTCTATACCCTACACTCTATACCCTACACTCTAAACTCTATACCCTACACTCTACACTCTATACCCTACACTCTATAACATACACTCTATACCCTACACTCTATACCCTACACTCTATACACTACACTCTATACCCTACACTCTACTCCCTACACTCTACACCCTACAGTCTATACCCTACACTCTACACTCTATACCTTACACTCTACTCTATACCCTACACTCTATACCCTACACTCTAATCCCTACACTCTAATCCCTACACTCTAATCCCTACACTCTAATCCCTACACTCTAATCCCTACATCCTACACTCTATACCCTACAATCTATACCCTACACTCTATACCCTACACTCTATACCCTACACTCTATACCCTACACTCTACACCCTACACTCTATACCCTACACTCTACACCCTACACCCTATACCCTGCACTCTGTACCCTACACTCTACACTCTTTACCCTACACTCTATACCCTACACTCTATACCCTACACTCTATACCCTACACTCTAATCCCTACACTCTACACTCTATACCCTACACTCTATACCCTACACTCTATACCCTACACTCTATACCCTACACTCTACACCCTACACTCTACACCCTACACTCTAATCCCTACACTCTAATCCCTACACCCTACACTCTATACCCTACACTCTATACCCTACACTCTATACCCTACACTCTATACCCTACACCCTACACCCTACACCCTACACTCTACACTCTATACCCTACACTATACACCCTACACTCTACACACTACACTCTATACCCTACACTCTACACCCTGCACTCTGTACCCTACACTCTACACTCTTTACCCTACACTCTATACCCTACACTCTATACCCTACACTCTATACCCTACACTCTGAACTCTATACCCTACACTCTACACTCTATACCCTACACTCTATAACATACACTCTATACCCTACACTCTATACCCTACACTCTATACCCTACACTCTATACCCTACACTCTACTCCCTACACTCTACACCATACAGTCTATACCCTACACTCTACACTCTATACCTTACACTCTATAACATACACTCTATACCCTACACTCTATACCCTACACTCTATACCATACACTCTACACCCTACACTCTATACCATACACTCTACACCCTACACTCTATACCATACACTCTACACCATACACTCTATAGCATACACTCTATACCCTACACTATACACTCTATACCCTACACTATACACTCTATACCCTACACTCTACACTTTATACCCTACACTCTATACCCTACACTCTATACCCTACACTCTACAACCTGCACTTTACAACCTGCAATCCATACCCTACACTCTATACCCTACACTCTACACTCTATACCCTACACTCTATACCCTTCACTCTATACCCTACACTCTACACTCTATACCCTACAGCCTACACTCTACACTCTATACCCTACACTCTACTCCCTACACCCTACAGTCTATACCTTACACTCTACACTCTATACCTTACACTCTACACTCTATTCCCTACACTCTCTACCCTACACTCTATACCCTACACTCTATACCCTACACTCTATACCCTACACTCTATATGCCACACTCTATACCCTACATTCTATACCCTACACTCTATACCCTACACTCTATACCATACACTCTACACTCTATACCCTACACTCTATACCCTACACTCTATACCCTACACCCTACACTCTATACCCTACACTCTATACCCTATACTCTACACTCTATACCCTACACTCTATACCCTACACTCTATACCCTACACTCTATACCCTACAATCTACACTCTATAACCTACACTCTATAGCCTACACTCTACACCCTACACTCTATACCCTGCACTCTATACCCTACACTCTACACTCTATACCCTACACTCTACTCCCTACACTCTACACCCTACACTCTACACTCTATACCTTACATTCTACACTCTATTCCCTACACTCTATACCCTATACTCTATACCCTACATTCTATACCCTACACTCTACACTCTATACCCTACACTCTATACCCTACACTATATACCGTACACTCTATACCCTACACTGTACACTCTATACCCTTTACTCTATACGCCACACTCTAAACCCTACAGTCTACACTCTATACCATACACTCTACACTCTACACTCTATACCCTACACTCTATACCCTACACTCTATACCCTACACCCTACAAAATATACCCTACACTCTATACCCTACACTCTACACCCTACACCCTACACTCTATACCCTACACTATACACTCTATACCCTACACTCTACACTTTATACCCTAAACTCTATACCCTACACTCTATACCCTGCACTCTACACCCTGCACTCTACACCCAACACTCTAAACCCTACACTCTACACCCTACACTCTATACCCTACACTCTACACTCTATACCCTACACTCTATAGCCTACACTCTATACCCTACAGTATATACCCTACACTCTATACCCTACACTCTACACCTTACACTCTACACTCTATTCACTACACTCTATACCCTACACTCTATACCCTACACTCTATACCCTACACTCTACACTCTATACCCTACACTATACACTCTATACCCTACACTCTACACTCTATACCCTGCACTCTACACCCTGCACTCTACACCCAACACTCTAAACCCTACACTCTACACCCTACACTCTATACCCTACACTCTATACCCTACACTCTACACTCTATACCCTACACTCTATAGCCTACACTCTATACCCTACAGTATATACCCTACACTCTATACCCTACACTCTACACCTTACACTCTACACTCTATTCCCTACACTCTATACCCTACACTCTATACCCTACACTCTATACCCTACACTCTACACTCTATACCCTACACCCTACACTCTATACCCTACACTCTATATCCTACACTCTATACCCTGCACTCTACACCCTGCACTCTACACCCAACACTCTATACCCTACACTCTACACCCTACACTCTATACCCTACACTCTATAACCTACAGTCTACACTCTATACCCTACACTCTATAGCCTACACTCTATACCCTACACTCTAATCCCTACACTCTACACTCTATACCCTACACTCTATACCATACACTCTACACCATACACTCTATAGCATACACTCTACACTCTATACCCTACACTCTATACCCTACACTATACACTCTATACCCTACACTCTACACTTTATACCCTACTCTCTATACCCTACACTCTATACCCTACACTCTACAACCTGCACTCTATACCCTACACTCTATACCCTACACCCTACACTCTATACCCTACACTCTATACCCTACACTCTATACCCTACACTCTACACTCTATACCCTACACTCTATAGCCTACACTCTACACTCTACTCTATACCCTACACTCTATACCCTACACTCTAATCCCTACACTCTACACTCTATACCCTACACTCTATACCCTACACTCTATACCCTACACTCTACACCCTACACTCTACACCCTACACTCTAATCCCTACACTCTAATCCCTACACTCTAATCCCTACACCCTACACTCTATACCCTACACCCTATACCCTACACTCTATACCCTACACTCTATACCCTACACCCTACACTCTACACTCTATACCTTACACTCTACACCCTACACTCTATACCCTACACTCTACAAACTGCACTCTGTACCCTACACTCTACACTCTTTACCCTACACTCTATACCCTACACTCTATACCCTACACTCTAATCCCTACACTCTACACTCTATACCCTACACTCTGTACCCTACACTCTATACCCTACACTCTACACTCTACACCCTACACTCTAATCCCTACACTCTAATCCCTACACTCTAATCCCTACACCCTAATCCCTACACCCTACACTCTATACCCTACACTCTATACCCTACACTCTATACCCTACACCCTACACTCTATACCCTACACTCTACACCCTACACTCTACACTCTATACCCTACACTCTACACCCTGCACTCTGTAACCTACACTCTATACCCTACACTCTATACCCTACACTCTATACCCTACACTCTATACCCTACACTCTAAACTCTATACCCTACACTCTATACCCTACACTCTATAACATACACTCTATACCCTACACTCTATACCCTACACTCTATACCATACACTCTACACCATACACTCTACACCATACACTCTACACCATACACTCTATAGCATACACTCTATACCCTACACTATACACTCTATATTCTACACTCTATACCCTACACTCTATACCCTACACTATACACTCTATACCCTACACTCTACACTTTATACCCTACACTCTATACCCTACACTCTATACCCTACAGTCTATACCCTACACTCTACACTCTATACCTTACACTCTACACTCTATTCCCTACACTCTATACCCTACACTCTATACCCTACACTCTATACCCTACACTCTACACTCTATACCCTACACTCTATACCCTACACTCTATACCCTACACTATACACTCCATACCCTACACTCTACACTTTATACCCTACTCTCTATACCCTACACTCTATACCCTACACTCTACAACCTGCACTCTATACCCTACACTCTATACCCTACACCCTACACTCTATACCCTACACTCTATACCCTACACTCTATACCCTACACTCTACACTCTATACCCTACACTCTATAGCCTACACTCTACACTTTACTCTATACCCTACACTCTATACCCTACACTCTAATCCCTACAGTCTACACTCTATACCCTACACTCTATACCCTACACTCTATACCCTACACTCTACATCCTACACTCTACACCCTACACTCTAATCCCTACACTCTAATCCCTACACTCTAATCCCTACACCCTACACTCTATACCCTACAATCAATACCCTACACTCTATACCCTACACTCTATACCCTACACTCTACACCCTACACTCTACACTCTATACCCTACACTCTACACCCTGCACTCTGTACCCTACACTCTACACTCTTTACCCTACACTCTATACCCTACACTCTATACCCTACACTCTAATCCCTACACTCTACACTCTATACCCTACACTCTATAGCCTACACTTTACACCCTACACTCTACACCCTACACTCTAATCCCTACACTCTAATCCCTACACTCTAATCCCTACACCCTACACTCTATACCCTACACTCTATACCCTACACTCTATACCCTACACTCTATACCCTACACCCTACACCCTACACTCTACACTCTATACCCTACACTCTACACCCTACACTCTACACCCTACACTCTATACCCTACACTCTACACCCTGCACTCTGTACCCTACACTCTACACTCTTTACCCTACACTCTATACCCTACACTCTATACCCTACACTCTATACCCTACACTCTATACCCTACACTCTAAACTCTATACCCTACACTCTATAACATACACTCTATACCCTACACTCTACACTCTATACCCTACACTCTATAACATACACTCTATACCCTACACTCTATACCCTACACTCTATACCCTACACTCTACTCCCTACACTCTACACCCTACAGTCTATACCCTACACTCTACACTCTATACCTTACACTCTATAACATACACTCTATACCCTACACCCTACACTCTATACCCTACACTATATACCCTACACTTTTTACCCTACACTCTATACCCTACACTCTATACCCTACACTCTACACTCTATACCATACACTCTATAGCCTACACTCTACACTTTACTCTATACCCTACACTCTATAAGCTACACTTTAATCCCTACACTCTAATCCCTACAGTCTACACTCTATACCCTACACTCTATACCCTACACTCTATACCCTACACTCTACACCCTACACTCTACACCCTACACTCTATTCCCTACACTCTAATCCCTACACTCTAATCCCTACACCCTACACTCTATACCCTACAATCTATACCCTACACTCTATACCCCACACTCTATACCCTACACTCTATACCCTACACTCTACACCCTACACCCTACACTCTACACTCTATACCCTACACTCTACACCCTGCATTCTGTACCCTACACTCTACACTCTTTACCCTACACTCTATACCCTACACTCTATACCCTACACTCTGTACCCTACACTCTAATCCCTACACTCTACACTCTATACCCTACACTCTATACCCTACACTCTATACCCTACACTCTACACCCTACACTCTACACCCTACACTCTAATCCCTACACTCTAATCCCTACACCCTACACTCTATACCCTACACTCTATACCCTACACTTTACACCCTGCACTCTGAACCCTTCACTCTACACTCTTTACCCTACACTCTATACCCTACACTCTATACCCTACACTCTATACCCTACACTCTATACCCTACACTCTAAACTCTATACCCTACACTCTATAACATACACTCTATACCCTAGACTCTACACTCTATACCCTACACTCTATAACATACACTCTATACCCTACACTCTATACCCTACACTCTATACCCTACACTCTACTCCCTACACTCTACACCCTACAGTCTATACCCTACACTCTACACTCTATACCTTACACTCTATAACATACACTCTATACCCTACACTCTATACCCTACACTCTATACCCTACACTCTATACCCTACACTCTACACCCTACACTCTATACCATACACTCTACACCGTACACTCTATACCATACACTCTACACCATACACTCTACACCCTACACTCTAATCCCTACACTCTAATCCCTACACTCTAATCCCTACATCCTACACTCTATACCCTACAATCTATACCCTACACTCTATACCCTACACTCTATACCCTACACTCTATACCCTACACCCTACACTCTACACCCTACACTCTATACCATACACTCTACACCCTACACCCTACACTCTACACTCTATACCCTACACCCTACACCCTGCACTCTGTACCCTACACTCTACACTCTTTACCCTACACTCTATACCCTACACTCTATACCCTACACTCTATACCCTACACTCTAATCCCTACACTCTACACTCTATACCCTACACTCTATACCCTACACTCTATACCCTACACTCTATACCCTACACTCTACACCCTACACTCTACACCCTACACTCTAATCCCTACACTCTAATCCCTACACTCTAATCCCTACACCCTACACTCTATACCCTACACTCTATACCCTACACTCTATACCCTACACTCTATACCCTACACCCTACACCCTACACCCTACACCCTACACTCTACACTCTATACCCTACACTCTACACCCTACACTCTACACACTACACTCTATACCCTACACTCTACACCCTGCATTCTGTACCCTACACTCTACACTCTTTACCCTACACTCTATACCCTACACTCTATACCCTACACTCTATACCCTACACTCTAAACTCTATACCCTACATTCTACACTCTATACCCTACACTCTATAACATACACTCTATACCCTACACTCTATACCCTACACTCTATACACTACACTCTATACCCTACACTCTACTCCCTACACTCTACACCCTACAGTCTATACCCTACACTCTACACTCTATACCTTACACTCTACTCTATACCCTACACTCTATACCCTACACTCTAATCCCTACACTCTAATCCCTACACTCTACACTCTATACCCTACACTCTATACCCTACACTCTATACCCTACACTCTACACCCTACACTCTACACCCTACACTCTAATCCCTACACTCTAATCCCTACACTCTAATCCCTACATCCTACACTCTATACCCTACAATCTATACCCTACACTCTATACCCTACACTCTATACCCTACACTCTATACCCTACACTCTACACCCTACACTCTATACCCTACACTCTACACCCTACACTCTACACTCTATACCCTACACCCTATACCCTGCACTCTGTACCCTACACTCTACACTCTTTACCCTACACTCTATACCCTACACTCTATACCCTACACTCTATACCCTACACTCTAATCCCTACACTCTACACTCTATACCCTACACTCTATACCCTACACTCTATACCCTACACTCTATACCCTACACTCTACACCCTACACTCTACACCCTACACTCTAATCCCTACACTCTAATCCCTACACCCTACACTCTATACCCTACACTCTATACCCTACACTCTATACCCTACACCCTACACCCTACACCCTACACTCTACACTCTATACCCTACACTATACACCCTACACTCTACACACTACACTCTATACCCTACACTCTACACCCTGCACTCTGTACCCTACACTCTACACTCTTTACCCTACACTCTATACCCTACACTCTATACCCTACACTCTATACCCTACACTCTGAACTCTATACCCTACACTCTACACTCTATACCCTACACTCTATAACATACACTCTATACCCTACACTCTATACCCTACACTCTATACCCTACACTCTATACCCTACACTCTACTCCCTACACTCTACACCATACAGTCTATACCCTACACTCTACACTCTATACCTTACACTCTATAACATACACTCTATACCCTACACTCTATACCCTACACTCTATACCATACACTCTACACCCTACACTCTATACCATACACTCTACACCCTACACTCTATACCATACACTCTACACCATACACTCTATAGCATACACTCTATACCCTACACTATACACTCTATACCCTACACTATACACTCTATACCCTACACTCTACACTTTATACCCTACACTCTATACCCTACACTCTATACCCTACACTCTACAACCTGCACTTTACAACCTGCAATCCATACCCTACACTCTATACCCTACACTCTACACTCTATACCCTACACTCTATACCCTTCACTCTATACCCTACACTCTACACTCTATACCCTACAGCCTACACTCTACACTCTATACCCTACACTCTACTCCCTACACCCTACAGTCTATACCTTACACTCTACACTCTATACCTTACACTCTACACTCTATTCCCTACACTCTCTACCCTACACTCTATACCCTACATTCTATACCCTACACTCTACACTCTATACCCTACACTCTATACCCTACACTCTATACCCTACACTCTATATGCCACACTCTATACCCTACATTCTATACCCTACACTCTATATCCTACACTCTATACCATACACTCTACACTCTATACCCTACACTCTATACCCTACACTCTATACCCTACACCCTACACTCTATACCCTACACTCTATACCCTACACTCTACACTCTATACCCTACACTCTATACCCTACACTCTATACCCTACACTCTATACCCTACAATCTACACTCTATAACCTACACTCTATAGCCTACACTCTACACCCTACACTCTATACCCTGCACTCTATACCCTACACTCTACACTCTATACCCTACACTCTACTCCCTACACTCTACACGCTACACTCTACACTCTATACCTTACATTCTACACTCTATTCCCTACACTCTATACCCTATACTCTATACACTACATTCTATACCCTACACTCTACACTCTATACCCTACACTCTATACCCTACACTATATACCGTACACTCTATACCCTACACTCTACACTCTATACCCTTTACTCTATACGCCACACTCTAAACCCTACAGTCTACACTCTATACCATACACTCTACACTCTACACTCTATACCCTACACTCTATACCCTACACTCTATACCCTACACCCTACAAAATATACCCTACACTCTATACCCTACACTCTACACCCTACACTCTATACCCTACACTATACACTCTATACCCTACACTCTACACTTTATACCCTAAACTCTATACCCTACACTCTATACCCTGCACTCTACACCCTGCACTCTACACCCAACACTCTAAACCCTACACTCTACACCCTACACTCTATACCCTACACTCTACACTCTATACCCTACACTCTATAGCCTACACTCTATACCCTACAGTATATACCCTACACTCTATACCCTACACTCTACACCTTACACTCTACACTCTATTTCCTACACTCTATACCCTACACTCTATACCCTACACTCTATACCCTACACTCTACACTCTATACCCTACACTATACACTCTATACCCTACACTCTACACTCTATACCCTGCACTCTACACCCTGCACTCTACACCCAACACTCTAAACCCTACACTCTACACCCTACACTCTATACCCTACACTCTATACCCTACACTCTACACTCTATACCCTACACTCTATAGCCTACACTCTATACCCTACAGTATATACCCTACACTCTATACCCTACACTCTACACCTTACACTCTACACTCTATTCCCTACACTCTATACCCTACACTCTATACCCTACACTCTATACCCTACACTCTACACTCTATACCCTACACCCTACACTCTATACCCTACACTCTATATCCTACACTCTATACCCTGTACTCTACACCCTGCACTCTACACCCAACACTCTATACCCTACACTCTACACCCTACACTCTATACCCTACACTCTATAACCTACAGTCTACACTCTATACCCTACACTCTATAGCCTACACTCTATACCCTACACTCTAATCCCTACACTCTACACTCTATACCCTACACTCTATACCATACACTCTACACCATACACTCTATAGCATACACTCTACACTCTATACCCTACACTCTATACCCTACACTATACACTCTATACCCTACACTCTACACTTTATACCCTACTCTCTATACCCTACACTCTATACCCTACACTCTACAACCTGCACTCTATACCCTACACTCTATACCCTACACCCTACACTCTATACCCTACACTCTATACCCTACACTCTATACCCTACACTCTACACTCTATACCCTACACTCTATAGCCTACACTCTACACTCTACTCTATACCCTACACTCTATACCCTACACTCTAATCCCTACACTCTACACTCTATACCCTACACTCTATACCCTACACTCTATACCCTACACTCTACACCCTACACTCTACACCCTACACTCTAATCCCTACACTCTAATCCCTACACTCTAATCCCTACACCCTACACTCTATACCCTACACCCTATACCCTACACTCTATACCCTACACTCTATACCCTACACCCTACACTCTACACTCTATACCTTACACTCTACACCCTACACTCTATACCCTACACTCTACAAACTGCACTCTGTACCCTACACTCTACACTCTTTACCCTACACTCTATACCCTACACTCTATACCCTACACTCTAATCCCTACACTCTACACTCTATACCCTACACTCTGTACCCTACACTCTATACCCTACACTCTACACTCTACACCCTACACTCTAATCCCTACACTCTAATCCCTACACTCTAATACCTACACCCTAATCCCTACACCCTACACTCTATACCCTACACTCTATACCCTACACTCTATACCCTACACTCTATACCCTACACTCTACACCCTACACTCTACACTCTATACCCTACACTCTACACCCTGCACTCTGTAACCTACACTCTATACCCTACACTCTATACCCTACACTCTATACCCTACACTCTATACCCTACACTCTAAACTCTATACCCTACACTCTATACCCTACACTCTATAACATACACTCTATACCCTACACTCTATACCCTACACTCTATACCATACACTCTACACCATACACTCTACACCATACACTCTACACCATACACTCTATAGCATACACTCTATACCCTACACTATACACTCTATATTCTACACTCTATACCCTACACTCTATACCCTACACTATACACTCTATACCCTACACTCTACACTTTATACCCTACACTCTATACCCTACACTCTATACCCTACACTCTATACCCTACACTCTATACCCTACACTCTACACCCTACAGTCTATACCCTACACTCTACACTCTATACCTTACACTCTACACTCTATTCCCTACACTCTATACCCTACACTCTATAGCATACACTCTATACCCTACACTCTACACTCTATACCCTACACTCTATAACCTACACTCTATACCCTACACTATACAATCCATACCCTACACTCTACACTTTATACCCTACTCTCTATACCCTACACTCTATACCCTACACTCTACAACCTGCACTCTATACCCTACACTCTATACCCTACACCCTACACTCTATACCCTACACTCTATACCCTACACTCTATACCCTACACTCTATACCCTACACTCTACACTCTATACCCTACACTCTATAGCCTACACTCTACACTTTACTCTATACCCTACACTCTATACCCTACACTCTAATCCCTACAGTCTACACTCTATACCCTACACTCTATACCCTACACTCTATACCCTACACTCTACATCCTACACTCTACACCCTACACTCTAATCCCTACACTCTAATCCCTACACTCTAATCCCTACACCCTACACTCTATACCCTACAATCAATACCCTACACTCTATACCCTACACTCTATACCCTACACTCTACACCCTACACCCTACACTCTACACTCTATACCCTACACTCTACACCCTGCACTCTGTACCCTACACTCTACACTCTTTACCCTACACTCTATACCCTACACTCTATACCCTACACTCTAATCCCTACACTCTACACTCTATACCCTACACTCTATAGCCTACACTTTACACCCTACACTCTACACCCTACACTCTAATCCCTACACTCTAATCCCTACACTCTAATCCCTACACCCTACACTCTATACCCTACACTCTATACCCTACACTCTATACCCTACACTCTATACCCTACACCCTACACCCTACACTCTACACTCTATACCCTACACTCTACACCCTACACTCTACACCCTACACTCTATACCCTACACTCTACACCCTGCACTCTGTACCCTACACTCTACACTCTTTACCCTACACTCTATACCCTACACTCTATACCCTACACTCTATACCCTACACTCTAAACTCTATACCCTACACTCTATAACATACACTCTATACCCTACACTCTACACTCTATACCCTACACTCTATAACATACACTCTATACCCTACACTCTATACCCTACACTCTATACCCTACACTCTACTCCCTACACTCTACACCCTACAGTCTATACCCTACACTCTACACTCTATACCTTACACTCTATAACATACACTCTATACCCTACACCCTACACTCTATACCCTACACTATATACCCTACACTTTTTACCCTACACTCTATACCCTACACTCTATACCCTACACTCTACACTCTATACCATACACTCTATAGCCTACACTCTACACTTTACTCTATACCCTACACTCTATAAGCTACACTTTAATCCCTACACTCTAATCCCTACAGTCTACACTCTATACCCTACACTCTATACCCTACACTCTATACCCTACACTCTACACCCTACACTCTACACCCTACACTCTATTCCCTACACTCTAATCCCTACACTCTAATCCCTACACCCTACACTCTATACCCTACAATCTATACCCTACACTCTATACCCTACACTCTATACCCTACACTCTATACCCTACACTCTACACCCTACACCCTACACTCTACACTCTATACCCTACACTCTACACCCTGCATTCTGTACCCTACACTCTACACTCTTTACCCTACACTCTATACCCTACACTCTATACCCTACACTCTGTACCCTACACTCTAATCCCTACACTCTACACTCTATACCCTACACTCTATACCCTACACTCTATACCCTACACTCTACACCCTACACTCTACACCCTACACTCTAATCCCTACACTCTAATCCCTACACTCTAATCCCTACACCCTACACTCTATACCCTACACTCTATACCCTACACTTTACACCCTGCACTCTGAACCCTTCACTCTACACTCTTTACCCTACACTCTATACCCTACACTCTATACCCTACACTCTATACCCTACACTCTATACCCTACACTCTAAACTCTATACCCTACACTCTATAACATACACTCTATACCCTAGACTCTACACTCTATACCCTACACTCTATAACATACACTCTATACCCTACACTCTATACCCTACACTCTATACCCTACACTCTATACCCTACACTCTACTCCCTACACTCTACACCCTACAGTCTATACCCTACACTCTACACTCTATACCTTACACTCTATAACATACACTCTATACCCTACACTCTATACCCTACACTCTATACCCTACACTCTATACCCTACACTCTACACCCTACACTCTATACCATACACTCTACACCATACACTCTATAGCATACACTCTATACCCTACACTATACACTCTATGCCCTACACTCTATACCCTACACTATACACTCTATACCCTACACTCTACACTTTATACCCTACACTCTATACCCTACACTCTATACCCTACACTCTATACCCTACACTCTACAACCTGCACTCTACAACCTGCAATCTATACCCTACACTCTATACCCTACACTCTATATCCTACACTCTATACCCTACACTCTAAACTCTATACCCTACACTCTATACCCTACACTCTATAACATACACTCTATACCCTACACTCTATACCATACACTCTACACCATACACTCTACACCATACACTCTACACCATACACTCTACACCATACACTCTATAGCATACACTCTATACCCTACACGATACACTCTATACCCTACACTCTATACCCTACACTATACACTCTATACCCTACACTCTACACTCTATACCCTACACTCTACAACCTGCACTCTATACCCTACACTCTACACCCTACACTCTATACCCTACATTCTATACCCTACACTCTACACTCTTTACCCTACACTCTATACCCTACACTCTATACCCTACACTCTAAACTCTATACCCTACACTCTACACTCTATACCCTACACTCTATAACATACACTCTATACCCTACACTCTACAACATACACTCTATACCCTACACTCTACACCCAACTCTCTAATCCCTACACTATATACCCTACTCTCTAATCCCTACACTCTAATCCCTACACCCTACACTCTATACCCTACACTCTATACCCTACACTCTATACCCTACACCCTACACTCTATAGCCTACACTCTATACCCTACAGTATATACCCTACACTCTATACCCTACACTCTATACCCTACACTCTACACCCTACACTCTACACCCTACTCTCTAATCCCTACACTCTAATCCCTACACTCTAATCCCTACACCCTACACTCTATACCCTACACTCTATACCCTACACTCTATACCCTACACCCTACACTCTATAGCCTACACTCTATACCCTACAGTATATACCCTACACTCTATACCCTACACTCTACACCTTACACTCTACACTCTATACCCTACACTCTATACCCTACACTCTATACCGTACACTCTATACCCTACACTCTACACTCTATACCCTACACTCTATACCATACACTCTACACCCTACACAATATACCCTACACTCTATACCCTACACTCTACACCCTACACCCTACACTCTATACCCTACACTATACACTCTATACCCTACACTCTACACTTTATACCCTACAATCTATACCCTACACTCTATACCCTGCACTCTACACCCTGCACTCTACACCCAACACTCTAAACCCTACACTCTACACCCTACACTCTATACCCTACACTCTATACCCTACACTCTACACTCTATACCCTACACTATATAGCCTACACTCTATACCCTACAGTATATACCCTACACTCTATACCCTACACTCTACACCTTACACTCTACACTCTATTCCCTACACTCTATACCCTACACTCTATACCCTACACTCTATACCCTACACTCTACACTCTATACCCTACACCCTACACTCTATACCCTACACTCTATATCCTACACTCTATACCCTGCACTCTACACCCTGCACTCTACACCCAACACTCTATACCCTACACTCTACACCCTACACTCTATACCCTACACTCTATAACCTACAGTCTACACTCTATACCCTACACTCTATAGCCTACACTCTATACCCTACACTCTAATCCCTACACTCTACACTCTATACCCTACACTCTATACCATACACTCTACACCATACACTCTATAGCATACACTCTACACTCTATACCCTACACTCTATACCCTACACTATACACTCTATACCCTACACTCTACACTTTATACCCTACTCTCTATACCTTACACTCTATACCCTACACTCTACAACCTGCACTCTATACCCTACACTCTATACCCTACACCCTACACTCTATACCCTACACTCTATACCCTACACTCTATACCCTACACTCTATACCCTACACTCTACACTCTATACCCTACACTCTATAGCCTACACTCTACACTCTACTCTATACCCTACACTCTATACCCTACACTCTAATCCCTACACTCTACACTCTATACCCTACACTCTATACCCTACACTCTATACCCTACACTCTACACCCTACACTCTACACCCTACACTCTATTCCCTACACTCTAATCCCTACACTCTAATCCCTACACCCTACACTCTATACCCTACACCCTATACCCTACACTCTATACCCTACACTCTATACCCTACACCCTACACTCTACACCCTACACTCTATACCTTACACTCTACACCCTACACTCTATACCCTACACTCTACACCCTGCACTCTGTACCCTACACTCTACACTCTTTACCCTACACTCTATACCCTACACTCTATACCCTACACTCTAATCCCTACACTCTACACTCTATACCCTACACTCTGTACCCTACACTCTATACCCTACACTCTACACTCTACACCCTACACTCTAATCCCTACACTCTAATCCCTACACTCTAATCCCTACACCCTAATGCCTACACCCTACACTCTATACCCTACACTCTATACCCTACACTCTATACCCTACACCCTACACTCTATACCCTACACTCTACACCCTACACTCTACACTCTATACCCTACACTCTACACCCTGCACTCTGTAACCTACACTCTATACCCTACACTCTATACCCTACACTCTATACCCTACACTCTATACCCTACACTCTAAACTCTATACCCTACACTCTATACCCTACACTCTATAACATACACTCTATACCCTACACTCTATACCCTACACTCTATACCATACACTCTACACCATACACTCTACACCATACACTCTACACCATACACTCTACACCATACACTCTATAGCATACACTCTATACCCTACACTATACACTCTATACCCTACACTCTATACCCTACACTCTATACCCTACACTATACACTCTATACCCTACACTCTACACTTTATACCCTACACTCTATACCCTACACTCTACAACCTGCACTCTATACCCTACACTCTACATTCTATACCCTACACTCTATACCCTACACTCTATACCCTACACTCTATACCCTACACTCTACACCCTACAGTCTATACCCTACACTCTACACTCTATACCTTACACTCTACACTCTATTCCCTATACTCTATACCCTACACTCTATAGCATACACTCTATACCCTACACTCTACACTCTATACCCTACACTCTATACCCTACACTCTATACCCTACACTATACACTCCATACCCTACACTCTACACTTTATACCCTACTCTCTATACCCTACACTCTATACCCTACAATCTACAACCTGCACTCTATACCCTACACTCTATACCCTACACCCTACACTCTATACCCTACACTCTATACCCTACACTCTATACCCTACACTCTACACTTTACTCTATACCCTACACTCTATACCCTACACTCTAATCCCTACACTCTAATCCCTACAGTCTACACTCTATACCCTACACTCTATACCCTACACTCTATACCCTACACTCTAAACTCTATACCCTACACTCTATACCCTACACTCTAAACTCTATACCCTACACTCTATACCCTACACTCTAATCCCTACACTCTACACTCTATACCCTACACTCTGTACCCTACACTCTATACCCTACACTCTACACTCTACACCCTACACTCTAATCCCTACACTCTAATCCCTACACTCTAATCCCTACACCCTAATGCCTACACCCTACACTCTATACCCTACACTCTATACCCTACACTCTATACCCTACACCCTACACTCTATACCCTACACTCTACAACCTGCACTCTATACCCTACACTCTACACCCTACACTCTATACCCTACATTCTATACCCTACACTCTACACTCTTTACCCTACACTCTATACCCTACACTCTATACCCTACACTCTAAACTCTATACCCTACACTCTACACTCTATACCCTACACTCTATAACATACACTCTATACCCTACACTCTATAACATACACTCTATACCCTACACTCTACACCCAACTCTCTAATCCCTACACTATATACCCTACTCTCTAATCCCTACACTCTAATCCCTACACCCTACACTCTATACCCTACACTCTATACCCTACACTCTATACCCTACACCCTACACTCTATAGCCTACACTCTATACCCTACAGTATATACCCTACACTCTATACCCTACACTCTATACCCTACACTCTACACCCTACACTCTACACCCTACTCTCTAATCCCTACACTCTAATCCCTACACTCTAATCCCTACACCCTACACTCTATACCCTACACTCTATACCCTACACTCTATACCCTACACCCTACACTCTATAGCCTACACTCTATACCCTACAGTATATACCCTACACTCTATACCCTACACTCTACACCTTACACTCTACACTCTATACCCTACACTCTATACCCTACACTCTATACCGTACACTCTATACCCTACACTCTACACTCTATACCCTACACTCTATACCATACACTCTACACCCTACACAATATACCCTACACTCTATACCCTACACTCTACACCCTACACCCTACACTCTATACCCTACACTATACACTCTATACCCTACACTCTACACTTTATACCCTACAATCTATACCCTACACTCTATACCCTGCACTCTACACCCTGCACTCTACACCCAACACTCTAAACCCTACACTCTACACCCTACACTCTATACCCTACACTCTATACCCTACACTCTACACTCTATACCCTACACTATATAGCCTACACTCTATACCCTACAGTATATACCCTACACTCTATACCCTACACTCTACACCTTACACTCTACACTCTATTCCCTACACTCTATACCCTACACTCTATACCCTACACTCTATACCCTACACTCTACACTCTATACCCTACACCCTACACTCTATACCCTACACTCTATATCCTACACTCTATACCCTGCACTCTACACCCTGCACTCTACACCCAACACTCTATACCCTACACTCTACACCCTACACTCTATACCCTACACTCTATAACCTACAGTCTACACTCTATACCCTACACTCTATAGCCTACACTCTATACCCTACACTCTAATCCCTACACTCTACACTCTATACCCTACACTCTATACCATACACTCTACACCATACACTCTATAGCATACACTCTACACTCTATACCCTACACTCTATACCCTACACTATACACTCTATACCCTACACTCTACACTTTATACCCTACTCTCTATACCTTACACTCTATACCCTACACTCTACAACCTGCACTCTATACCCTACACTCTATACCCTACACCCTACACTCTATACCCTACACTCTATACCCTACACTCTATACCCTACACTCTATACCCTACACTCTACACTCTATACCCTACACTCTATAGCCTACACTCTACACTCTACTCTATACCCTACACTCTATACCCTACACTCTAATCCCTACACTCTACACTCTATACCCTACACTCTATACCCTACACTCTATACCCTACACTCTACACCCTACACTCTACACCCTACACTCTATTCCCTACACTCTAATCCCTACACTCTAATCCCTACACCCTACACTCTATACCCTACACCCTATACCCTACACTCTATACCCTACACTCTATACCCTACACCCTACACTCTACACCCTACACTCTATACCTTACACTCTACACCCTACACTCTATACCCTACACTCTACACCCTGCACTCTGTACCCTACACTCTACACTCTTTACCCTACACTCTATACCCTACACTCTATACCCTACACTCTAATCCCTACACTCTACACTCTATACTCTACACTCTGTACCCTACACTCTATACCCTACACTCTACACTCTACACCCTACACTCTAATCCCTACACTCTAATCCCTACACTCTAATCCCTACACCCTAATGCCTACACCCTACACTCTATACCCTACACTCTATACCCTACACTCTATACCCTACACCCTACACTCTATACCCTACACTCTACACCCTACACTCTACACTCTATACCCTACACTCTACACCCTGCACTCTGTAACCTACACTCTATACCCTACACTCTATACCCTACACTCTATACCCTACACTCTATACCCTACACTCTAAACTCTATACCCTACACTCTATACCCTACACTCTATAACATACACTCTATACCCTACACTCTATACCCTACACTCTATACCATACACTCTACACCATACACTCTACACCATACACTCTACACCATACACTCTACACCATACACTCTATAGCATACACTCTATACCCTACACTATACACTCTATACCCTACACTCTATACCCTACACTCTATACCCTACACTATACACTCTATACCCTACACTCTACACTTTATACCCTACACTCTATACCCTACACTCTACAACCTGCACTCTATACCCTACACTCTACATTCTATACCCTACACTCTATACCCTACACTCTATACCCTACACTCTATACCCTACACTCTACACCCTACAGTCTATACCCTACACTCTACACTCTATACCTTACACTCTACACTCTATTCCCTATACTCTATACCCTACACTCTATAGCATACACTCTATACCCTACACTCTACACTCTATACCCTACACTCTATACCCTACACTCTATACCCTACACTATACACTCCATACCCTACACTCTACACTTTATACCCTACTCTCTATACCCTACACTCTATACCCTACAATCTACAACCTGCACTCTATACCCTACACTCTATACCCTACACCCTACACTCTATACCCTACACTCTATACCCTACACTCTATACCCTACACTCTACACTTTACTCTATACCCTACACTCTATACCCTACACTCTAATCCCTACACTCTAATCCCTACAGTCTACACTCTATACCCTACACTCTATACCCTACACTCTATACCCTACACTCTACATCCTACACTCTACACCCTACACTCTAATCCCTACACTCTAATCCCTACACTCTAATCCCTACACCCTACACTCTATACCCTACAATCTATACCCTACACTCTATACCCTACACTCTATACCCTACACTCTATACCCTACACTCTACACCCTACACCCTACACTCTACACTCTATACCCTACACTCTACACCCTGCACTCTGTACCCTACACTCTACACTCTTTACCCTACACTCTATACCCTACACTCTATACCCTACACTCTATACCCTACACTCTAATCCCTACACTCTACACTCTATACCCTACACTCTATACCCTACACTTTACACCCTACACTCTACACCCTACACTCTAATCCCTACACTCTAATCCCTACACTCTAATCCCTACACCCTACACTCTATACCCTACACTCTATACCCTACACTCTATACCCTACACTCTATACCCTACACCCTACACCCTACACTCTACACTCTATACCCTACACTCTACACCCTACACTCTATACCCTACACTTTACACCCTGCACTCTGTACCCTACACTCTACACTCTTTACCCTACACTCTATACCCTACACTCTATACCCTACACTCTATACCCTACACTCTATACCCTACACTCTAAACTCTATACCCTACACTCTATACCCTACACCCTATAACATACACTCTATACCCTACACTCTATACCCTACACTCTATACCATACACTCTACACCATACACTCTACACCATACACTCTACACCATACACTCTACACCATACACTCTATAGCATAGACTCTATACCCTACACTATACACTCTATACCCTACACTCTATACCCTACACTCTATACCCTACACTATACACTCTATACCCTACACTCTACAATTTATACCCTACACTCTATACCCTACACTCTACAACCTGCACTCTATACCCTACACTCTACACTCTATACCCTACACTCTATACCCTACACTCTATACCCTACACTCTATACCCTACACTCTATACCCTACACTCTACACCCTACAGTCTATACCCTACACTCTACACTCTATACCTTACACTCTACACTCTATTCCCTACACTCTATACCCTACACTCTATAGCATACACTCTATACCCTACACTCTACACTCTATACCCTACACTCTATACCCTACACTCTATACCCTACACTATACACTCCATACCCTACACTCTACACTTTATACCCTACTCTCTATACCCTACACTCTATACCCTACAATCTACAACCTGCACTCTATACCCTACACTCTATACCCTACACCCTACACTCTATACCCTACACTCTATAGCCTACACTCTACACTTTACTCTATACCCTACACTCTATACCCTACACTCTAATCCCTACACTCTAATCCCTACAGTCTACACTCTATACCCTACACTCTATACCCTACACTCTATACCCTACACTCTACATCCTACACTCTACACCCTACACTCTAATCCCTACACTCTAATCCCTACACTCTAATCCCTACACCCTACACTCTATACCCTACAATCTATACCCTACACTCTATACCCTACACTCTATACCCTACACTCTATACCCTACACTCTACACCCTACACCCTACACTCTACACTCTATACCCTACACTCTACACCCTGCACTCTGTACCCTACACTCTACACTCTTTACCCTACACTCTATACCCTACACTCTATACCCTACACTCTATACCCTACACTCTAATCCCTACACTCTACACTCTATACCCTACACTCTATTCCCTACACTTTACACCCTACACTCTACACCCTACACTCTAATCCCTACACTCTAATCCCTACACCCTACACTCTATACCCTACACTCTATACCCTACACTCTATACCCTACACTCTATACCCTACACCCTACACCCTACACTCTACACTCTATACCCTACACTCTACACCCTACACTCTACACCCTACACTCTATACCCTACACTCTACACCCTGCACTCTGTACCCTACACTCTACACTCTTTACCCTACACTCTATACCCTACACTCTGTACCCTACACTCTATACCCTACACTCTATACCCTACACTCTAAACTCTATACCCTACACTCTATAACATACACTCTATACCCTACACTCTACACTCTATACCCTACACTCTATAACATACACTCTATACCCTACACTCTATACCCTACACTCTATACCCTACACTCTACTCCCTACACTCTACACCCTACAGTCTATACCCTACACTCTACACTCTATACCTTACACTCTATAACATACACTCTATACCCTACACCCTACACTCTATACCCTACACTCTATACCCTACACTCTATACCCTACACTCTATACCCTACACTCTATACCCTACACTCTATACCCTACACTCTACACTCTATACCATACACTCTATAGCCTACACTCTACACTTTACTCTATACCCTACACTCTACACTCTATAACATACACTCTATACCCTACACTCTACACTCTATACCCTACACACTATAACATACACTCTATACCCTACACTCTATACCCTACACTCTATACCCTACACTCTACTCCCTACACTCTACACCCTACAGTCTATACCCTACACTCTACACTCTATACCTTACACTCTATAACATACACTCTATACCCTACACTCTATACCCTACACTCTATACCCTACACTCTACACCCTACACTCTATACCATACACTCTACACCCTACACTCTATACCATACACTCTACACCATACACTCTATAGCATACACTCTATACCCTACACTATACACTCTATGCCCTACACTCTATACCCTACACTATACACTCTATACCCTACACTCTACACTTTATACCCTACACTCTATACCCTACACTCTATACCCTACACTCTATACCCTACACTCTACAACCTGCACTCTACAACCTGCAATCTATACCCTACACTCTATACCCTACACTCTATATCCTACACTCTATACCCTACACTCTAAACTCTATACCCTACACTCTATACCCTACACTCTATAACATACACTCTATACCCTACACTCTATACCATACACTCTACACCATACACTCTACACCATACACTCTACACCATACACTCTACACCATACACTCTACACCATACACTCTATAGCATACACTCTATACCCTACACGATACACTCTATACCCTACACTCTATACCCTACACTATACACTCTATACCCTACACTCTACACTCTATACCCTACACTCTACAACCTGCACTCTATACCCTACACTCTACACCCTACACTCTATACCCTACATTCTATACCCTACACTCTACACTCTTTACCCTACACTCTATACCCTACACTCTATACCCTACACTCTAAACTCTATACCCTACACTCTACACTCTATACCCTACACTCTATAACATACACTCTATACCCTACACTCTATAACATACACTCTATACCCTACACTCTACACCCAACTCTCTAATCCCTACACTATATACCCTACTCTCTAATCCCTACACTCTAATCCCTACACTCTAATCCCTACACCCTACACTCTATACCCTACACTCTATACCCTACACTCTATACCCTACACCCTACACTCTATAGCCTACACTCTATACCCTACAGTATATACCCTACACTCTATACCCTACACTCTACACCCTACACTCTACACCCTACTCTCTAATCCCTACACTCTAATCCCTACACTCTAATCCCTACACCCTACACTCTATACCCTACACTCTATACCCTACACTCTATACCCTACACCCTACACTCTATAGCCTACACTCTATACCCTACAGTATATACCCTACACTCTATACCCTACACTCTACACCTTACACTCTACACTCTATACCCTACACTCTATACCCTACACTCTATACCGTACACTCTATACCCTACACTCTACACTCTATACCCTACACTCTATACCATACACTCTACACCCTACACAATATACCCTACACTCTATACCCTACACTCTACACCCTACACCCTACACTCTATACCCTACACTATACACTCTATACCCTACACTCTACACTTTATACCCTACAATCTATACCCTACACTCTATACCCTGCACTCTACACCCTGCACTCTACACCCAACACTCTAAACCCTACACTCTACACCCTACACTCTATACCCTACACTCTATACCCTACACTCTACACTCTATACCCTACACTCTATAGCCTACACTCTATACCCTACACTCTACACCTTACACTCTACACTCTATTCCCTACACTCTATACCCTACACTCTATACCCTACACTCTATACCCTACACTCTACACTCTATACCCTACACCCTACACTCTATACCCTACACTCTATATCCTACACTCTATACCCTGCACTCTACACCCTGCACTCTACACCCAACACTCTATACCCTACACTCTACACCCTACACTCTATACCCTACACTCTATAACCTACAGTCTACACTCTATACCCTACACTCTATAGCCTACACTCTATACCCTACACTCTAATCCCTACACTCTACACTCTATACCCTACACTCTATACCATACACTCTACACCATACACTCTATAGCATACACTCTACACTCTATACCCTACACTCTATACCCTACACTATACACTCTATACCCTACACTCTCCACTTTATACCCTACTCTCTATACCTTACACTCTATACCCTACACTCTACAACCTGCACTCTATACCCTACACTCTATACCCTACACTCTATACCCTACACTCTACACTCTATACCCTACACTCTATAGCCTACACTCTACACTCTACTCTATACCCTACACTCTATACCCTACACTCTAATCCCTACACTCTACACTCTATACCCTACACTCTATACCCTGCACTCTATACCCTACACTCTACACCCTACACTCTACACCCTACACTCTATTCCCTACACTCTAATCCCTACACTCTAATCCCTACACCCTACACTCTATACCCTACACCCTATACCCTACACTCTATACCCTACACTCTATACCCTACACCCTACACTCTACACCCTACACTCTATACCTTACACTCTACACCCTACACTCTATACCCTACAGTCTACACCCTGCACTCTGTACCCTACACTCTACACTCTTTACCCTACACTCTATACCCTACACTCTATACCCTACACTCTAATCCCTACACTCTACACTCTATACCCTACACTCTGTACCCTACACTCTATACCCTACACTCTACACTCTACACCCTACACTCTAATCCCTACACTCTAATCCCTACACTCTAATCCCTACACCCTAATCCCTACACCCTACACTCTATACCCTACACTCTATACCCTACACTCTATACCCTACACCCTACACTCTATACCCTACACTCTACACCCTACACTCTACACTCTATACCCTACACTCTACACCCTGCACTCTGTAACCTACACTCTATACCCTACACTCTATACCCTACACTCTATACCCTACACTCTATACCCTACACTCTAAACTCTATACCCTACACTCTATACCCTACACTCTATAACATACACTCTATACCCTACACTCTATACCCTACACTCTATACCATACACTCTACACCATACACTCTACACCATACACTCTACACCATACACTCTACACCATACACTCTATAGCATACACTCTATACCCTACACTATACACTCTATACCCTACACTCTATACCCTACACTCTATACCCTACACTATACACTCTATACCCTACACTCTACACTTTATACCCTACACTCTATACCCTACACTCTACAACCTGCACTCTATACCCTACACTCTACACTCTATACCCTACACTCTATACCCTACACTCTATAACCTACACTCTATACCCTACACTCTATACCCTACAATCTACACCCTACAGTCTATACCCTACACTCTACACTCTATACCTTACACTCTACACTCTATTCCCTACACTCTATACCCTACACTCTATAGCATACACTCTATACCCTACACTCTACACTCTATACCCTACACTCTATACCCTACACTCTATACCCTACACTATACACTCCATAACCTACACTCTACACTTTATACCCTACTCTCTATACCCTACACTCTATACCCTACAATCTACAACCTGCACTCTATACCCTACACTCTATACCCTACACCCTACACTCTATACCCTACACTCTATACCCTACACTCTATACCCTACACTCTACACTCTATACCCTACACTCTATAGCCTACACTCTACACTTTACTCTATACCCTACACTCTATACCCTACACTCTAATCCCTACACTCTAATCCCTACAGTCTACACTCTATACCCTACACTCTATACCCTACACTCTATACCCTACACTCTACATCCTACACTCTACACCCTACACTCTAATCCCTACACTCTAATCCCTACACTCTAATCCCTACACCCTACACTCTATACCCTACAATCTATACCCTACACTCTATACCCTACACTCTATACCCTACACTCTATACCCTACACTCTACACCCTACACCCTACACTCTACACTCTATACCCTACACTCTACACCCTGCACTCTGTACCCTACACTCTACACTCTTTACCCTACACTCTATACCCTACACTCTATACCCTACACTCTATACCCTACACAATATACCCTACACTCTATACCCTACACTCTACACCCTACACCCTACACCCTACACTCTATACCCTACACTATACACTCTATACCCTACACTCTACACTTTATACCCTACAATCTATACCCTACACTCTATACCCTGCACTCTACACCCTGCACTCTACACCCAACACTCTAAACCCTACACTCTACACCCTACACTCTATACCCTACACTCTTTACCCTACACTCTACACTCTATACCCTACACTCTATAGCCTACACTCTATACCCTACAGTATATACCCTTCACTCTATACCCTACACTCTACACCTTACACTCTACACTCTATTCCCTACACTCTATACCCTACACTCTATACCCTACACTCTATACCCTACACTCTACACTCTATACCCTACACCCTACACTCTATACCCTACACTCTATATCCTACACTCTATACCCTGCACTCTACACCCTGCACTCTACACCCAACACTCTATACCCTACACTCTACACTCTATACCCTACACTCTATAACCTACAGTCTACACTCTATACCCTACACTCTATAGCCTACACTCTATACCCTACACTCTAATCCCTACACTCTACACTCTATACCCTACACTCTATACCATACACTCTACACCATACACTCTATAGCATACACTCTACACTCTATACCCTACACTCTATACCCTACACTATACACTCTATACCCTACACTCTACACTTTATACCCTACTCTCTATACCTTACACTCTATACCCTACACTCTACAACCTGCACTCTATACCCTACACTCTATACCCTACACCCTACACTCTATACCCTACACTCTATACCCTACACTCTATACCCTACACTCTACACTCTATACCCTACACTCTATAGCCTACACTCTACACTCTACTCTATACCCTACACTCTATACCCTACACTCTAATCCCTACACTCTACACTCTATACCCTACACTCTATACCCTGCACTCTATACCCTACACTCTACACCCTACACTCTACACCCTACACTCTATTCCCTACACTCTAATCCCTACACTCTAATCCCTACACCCTACACTCTATACCCTACACCCTATACCCTACACTCTATACCCTACACTCTATACCCTACACCCTACACTCTACACCCTACACTCTATACCTTACACTCTACACCCTACACTCTATACCCTACACTCTACACCCTGCACTCTGTACCCTACACTCTACACTCTTTACCCTACACTCTATACCCTACACTCTATACCCTACACTCTAATCCCTACACTCTACACTCTATACCCTACACTCTGTACCCTACACTCTATACCCTACACTCTACACACTACACCCTACACTCTAATCCCTACACTCTAATCCCTACACTCTAATCCCTACACCCTAATCCCTACACCCTACACTCTATACCCTACACTCTATACCCTACACTCTATACCCTACACCCTACACTCTATACCCTACACTCTACACCCTACACTCTACACTCTATACCCTACACTCTACACCCTGCACTCTGTAACCTACACTCTATACCCTACACTCTATACCCTACACTCTATACCCTACACTCTATACCCTACACTCTAAACTTTATACCCTACACTCTATACCCTACACTCTATAACATACACTCTATACCCTACACTCTATACCCTACACTCTATACCATACACTCTACACCATACACTCTACACCATACACTCTACACCATACACTCTACACCATACACTCTATAGCATACACTCTATACCCTACACTATACACTCTATACCCTACACTCTATACCCTACACTCTATACCCTACACTATACACTCTATACCCTACACTCTACACTTTATACCCTACACTCTATACCCTACACTCTACAACCTGCACTCTATACCCTACACTCTACACTCTATACCCTACACTCTATACCCTACACTCTATAACCTACACTCTATACCCTACACTCTATACCCTACACTCTACACCCTACAGTCTATACCCTACACTCTACACTCTATACCTTACACTCTACACTCTATTCCCTACACTCTATACCCTACACTCTATAGCATACACTCTATACCTACACTCTACACTCTATACCCTACACTCTATACCCTACACTCTATACCCTACACTATACGCTCCATACCCTACACTCTACACTTTATACCCTACTCTCTATACCCTACACTCTATACCCTACAATCTACAACCTGCACTCTATACCCTACACTCTATACCCTACACCCTACACTCTATACCCTACACTCTATACCCTACACTCTATACCCTACACTCTATACCCTACACTCTACACTCTATACCCTACACTCTATAGCCTACACTCTACACTTTACTCTATAACCTACACTCTATACCCTACACTCTAATCCCTACACTCTAATCCCTACAGTCTACACTCTATACCCTACACTCTATACCCTACACTCTATACCCTACACTCTACATCCTACACTCTACACCCTACACTCTAATCCCTACACTCTAATCCCTACACTCTAATCCCTACACCCTACACTCTATACCCTACAATCTATACCCTACACTCTATACCCTACACTCTATACCCTACACTCTATACCCTACACTCTACACCCTACACCCTACACTCTACACTCTATACCCTACACTCTACACCCTGCACTCTGTACCCTACACTCTACACTCTTTACCCTACACTCTATACCCTACACTCTATACCCTACACTCTATACCCTACACAATATACCCTACACTCTATACCCTACACTCTACACCCTACACCCTACACCCTACACTCTATACCCTACACTATACACTCTATACCCTACACTCTACACTTTATACCCTACAATCTATACCCTACACTCTATACCCTGCACTCTACACCCTGCACTCTACAACCAACACTCTAAACCCTACACTCTACACCCTACACTCTATACCCTACACTCTTTACCCTACACTCTACACTCTATACCCTACACTCTATGGCCTACACTCTATACCCTACAGTATATACCCTACACTCTATACCCTACACTCTACACCTTACACTCTACACTCTATTCCCTACACTCTATACCCTACACTCTATACCCTACACTCTATACCCTACACTCTACACTCTATACCCTACACCCTACACTCTATACCCTACACTCTATATCCTACACTCTATACCCTGCACTCTACACCCTGCACTCTACACCCAACACTCTATACCCTACACTCTACACCCTACACTCTATACCCTACACTCTATAACCTACAGTCTACACTCTATACCCTACACTCTATAGCCTACACTCTATACCCTACACTCTAATCCCTACACTCTACACTCTATACCCTACACTCTATACCCTGCACTCTACACCCTACACTCTACACCCTACACTCTACACCCTACACTCTAATCCCTACACTCTAATCCCTACACCCTACACTCTATACCCTACACCCTATACCCTACACTCTATACCCTACACTCTATACCCTACACCCTACACTCTACACCCTACACTCTATACCTTACACTCTACACCCTACACTCTATACCCTACACTCTACACCCTGCACTCTGTACCCTACACTCTACACTCTTTACCCTACACTCTATACCCTACACTCTATACCCTACACTCTAATCCCTACACTCTACACTCTATACCCTACACTCTGTACCCTACACTCTATACCCTACACTCTACACACTACACCCTACACTCTAATCCCTACACTCTAATCCCTACACTCTAATCCCTACACCCTAAACCCTACACCCTACACTCTATACCCTACACTCTATACCCTACACTCTATACCCTACACCCTACACTCTATACCCTACACTCTACACCCTACACTCTACACTCTATACCCTACACTCTACACCCTGCACTCTGTAACCTACACTCTATACCCTACACTCTATACCCTACACTCTATACCCTACACTCTATACCCTACACTCTAAACTCTATACCCTACACTCTATACCCTACACTCTATAACATACACTCTATACCCTACACTCTATACCCTACACTCTATACCATACACTCTACACCATACACTCTACACCATACACTCTACACCATACACTCTACACCATACACTCTATAGCATACACTCTATACCCTACACTATACACTCTATACCCTACACTCTATACCCTACACTCTATACCCTACACTATACACTCTATACCCTACACTCTACACTTTATACCCTACACTCTATACCCTACACTCTACAACCTGCACTCTATACCCTACACTCTACACTCTATACCCTACACTCTATACCCTACACTCTATAACCTACACTCTATACCCTACACTCTATACCCTACACTCTACACCCTACAGTCTATACCCTACACTCTACACTCTATACCTTACACTCTACACTCTATTCCCTACACTCTATACCCTACACTCTATAGCATACACTCTATACCTACACTCTACACTCTATACCCTACACTCTATACCCTACACTCTATACCCTACACTATACACTCCATACCCTACACTCTACACTTTATACCCTACTCTCTATACCCTACACTCTATACCCTACAATCTACAACCTGCACTCTATACCCTACACTCTATACCCTACACCCTACACTCTATACCCTACACTCTATACCCTTCACTCTATACCCTACACTCTATACCCTACACTCTACACTCTATACCCTACACTCTATAGCCTACACTCTACACTTTACTCTATAACCTACACTCTATACCCTACACTCTAATCCCTACACTCTAATCCCTACAGTCTACACTCTATACCCTACACTCTATACCCTACACTCTATACCCTACACTCTACATCCTACACTCTACACCCTACACTCTAATCCCTACACTCTAATCCCTACACTCTAATCCCTACACCCTACACTCTATACCCTACAATCTATACCCTACACTCTATACCCTACACTCTATACCCTACACTCTATACCCTACACTCTACACCCTACACCCTACACTCTACACTCTATACCCTACACTCTACACCCTGCACTCTGTACCCTACACTCTACACTCTTTACCCTACACTCTATACCCTACACTCTATACCCTACACTCTATACCCTACACAATATACCCTACACTCTATACCCTACACTCTACACCCTACACCCTACACCCTACACTCTATACCCTACACTATACACTCTATACCCTACACTCTACACTTTATACCCTACAATCTATACCCTACACTCTATACCCTGCACTCTACACCCTGCACTCTACACCCAACACTCTAAACCCTACACTCTACACCCTACACTCTATACCCTACACTCTTTACCCTACACTCTACACTCTATACCCTACACTCTATGGCCTACACTCTATACCCTACAGTATATACCCTACACTCTATACCCTACACTCTACACCTTACACTCTACACTCTATTCCCTACACTCTATACCCTACACTCTATACCCTACACTCTATACCCTACACTCTACACTCTATACCCTACACCCTACACTCTATACCCTACACTCTATATCCTACACTCTATACCCTGCACTCTACACCCTGCACTCTACACCCAACACTCTATACCCTACACTCTACACCCTACACTCTATACCCTACACTCTATAACCTACAGTCTACACTCTATACCCTACACTCTATAGCCTACACTCTATACCCTACACTCTAATCCCTACACTCTACACTCTATACCCTACACTCTATACCATACACTCTACACCATACACTCTATAGCATACACTCTACACTCTATACCCTACACTCTATACCCTACACTATACACTCTATACCCTACACTCTACACTTTATACCCTACTCTCTATACCTTACACTCTATACCCTACACTCTACAACCTGCACTCTATACCCTACACTCTATACCCTACACCCTACACTCTATACCCTACACTCTATACCCTACACTCTATACCCTACACTCTACACTCTATACCCTACACTCTATAGCCTACACTCTACACTCTACTCTATACCCTACACTCTATACCCTACACTCTAATCCCTACACTCTACACTCTATACCCTACACTCTATACCCTGCACTCTATACCCTACACTCTACACCCTACACTCTACACCCTACACTCTATTCCCTACACTCTAATCCCTACACTCTAATCCCTACACCCTACACTCTATACCCTACACCCTATACCCTACACTCTATACCCTACACTCTATACCCTACACCCTACACTCTACACCCTACACTCTATACCTTACACTCTACACCCTACACTCTATACCCTACACTCTACACCCTGCACTCTGTACCCTACACTCTACACTCTTTACCCTACACTCTATACCCTACACTCTATACCCTACACTCTAATCCCTACACTCTACACTCTATACCCTACACTCTGTACCCTACACTCTATACCCTACACTCTACACTCTACACCCTACACTCTAATCCCTACACTCTAATCCCTACACTCTAATCCCTACACCCTAATCCCTACACCCTACACTCTATACCCTACACTCTATACCCTACACTCTATACCCTACACCCTACACTCTATACCCTACACTCTACACCCTACACTCTACACTCTATACCCTACACTCTACACCCTGCACTCTGTAACCTACACTCTATACCCTATACTCTTCACCCTACACTCTATACCCTACACTCTATACCCTACACTCTAAACTCTATACCCTACACTCTATACCCTACACTCTATAACATACACTCTATACCCTACACTCTATACCCTACACTCTATACCATACACTCTACACCATACACTCTACACCATACACTCTACACCATACACTCTACACCATACACTCTATAGCATACACTCTATACCCTACACTATACACTCTATACCCTACACTCTATACCCTACACTCTATACCCTACACTATACACTCTATACCCTACACTCTACACTTTATACCCTACACTCTATACCCTACACTCTACAACCTGCACTCTATACCCTACACTCTACACTCTATACCCTACACTCTATACCCTACACTCTATAACCTACACTCTATACCCTACACTCTATACCCTACACTCTATACCCTACACTCTACACCCTACAGTCTATACCCTACACTCTACACTCTATACCTTACACTCTACACTCTATTCCCTACACTCTATACCCTACACTCTATAGCATACACTCTATACCCTACACTCTACACTCTATACCCTACACTCTATACCCTACACTCTATACCCTACACTATACACTCCATACCCTACACTCTACACTTTATACCCTACTCTCTATACCCTACACTCTATACCCTACAATCTACAACCTGCACTCTATACCCTACACTCTATACCCTACACCCTACACTCTATACCCTACACTCTATACCCTACACTCTATATCCTACACTCTATACCCTACACTCTACACTCTATACCCTACACTCTATAGCCTACACTCTACACTTTACTCTATACCCTACACTCTATACCCTACACTCTAATCCCTACACTCTAATCCCTACAGTCTACACTCTATACCCTACACTCTATACCCTACACTCTATACCCTACACTCTACATCCTACACTCTACACCCTACACTCTAATCCCTACACTCTAATCCCTACACTCTAATCCCTACACCCTACACTCTATACCCTACAATCTATACCCTACACTCTATACCCTACACTCTATACCCTACACTCTATACCCTACACTCTACACCCTACACCCTACACTCTACACTCTATACCCTACACTCTACACCCTGCACTCTGTACCCTACACTCTACACTCTTTACCCTACACTCTATACCCTACACTCTATACCCTACACTCTATACCCTACACTCTACACCCTGCACTCTGTACCCTACACTCTACACTCTTTACCCTACACTCTATACCCTACACTCTATAACCTACACTCTATACCCTACACTCTATACCCTACACTCTACACCCTACAGTCTATACCCTACACTCTACACTCTATACCTTACACTCTACACTCTATTCCCTACACTCTATACCCTACACTCTATAGCATACACTCTATACCCTACACTCTACACTCTATACCCTACACTCTATACCCTACACTCTATACCCTACACTCTAAACTCTATACCCTACACTCTATAACATACACTCTATACCCTACACTCTACACTCTATACCCTACACTCTATAACATACACTCTATACCCTACACTCTATACCCTACACTCTATACCCTACACTATACACTCCATACCCTACACTCTACACTTTATACCCTACTCTCTATACCCTACACTCTACACCCTACAATCTACAACCTGCACTCTATACCCTACACTCTATACCCTACACCCTACACTCTATACCCTACACTCTATACCCTACACTCTATACCCTACACTCTATACCCTACACTCTACACTCTATACCCTACACTCTATAGCCTACACTCTACACTTTACTCTATACCCTACACTCTATACCCTACACTCTAATCCCTACACTCTAATCCCTACAGTCTACACTGTATACCCTACACTCTATACCCTACACTCTATACCCTACACTCTACATCATACACTCTACACCCTACACTCTAATCCCTACACTCTAATCCCTACACTCTAATCCCTACACCCTACACTCTATACCCTACAATCTATACCCTACACTCTATACCCTACACTCTATACCCTACACTCTATACCCTACACTCTACACCCTACACCCTACACTCTACACTCTATACCCTACACTCTACACCCTGCACTCTGTACCCTACACTCTACACTCTTTACCCTACACTCTATACCCTACACTCTATACCCTACACTCTATACCCTACACTCTAATCCCTACACTCTACACTCTATACCCTACACTCTATACCCTACATTTTACACCCTACACTCTACACCCTACACTCTAATCCCTACACTCTAATCCCTACACTCTAATCCCTACACCCTACACTCTATACCCTACACTCTATATCCTACACTCTATACCCTACACTCTATACCCTACACCCTACACCCTACACTCTACACTCTATACCCTACACTCTACACCCTACACTCTACACCCTACACTCTATACCCTACACTCTACACCCTGCACTCTGTACCCTACACTCTACACTCTTTACCCTACACTCTATACCCTACACTCTATACCCTACACTCTATACCCTACACTCTATACCCTACACTCTAAACTCTATACCCTACACTCTATAACATACACTCTATACCCTACACTCTACACTCTATACCCTACACTCTATAACATACACTCTATACCCTACACTCTATACCCTACACTCTATACCCTACACTCTACTCCCTACACTCTACACCCTACAGTCTATACCCTACACTCTACACTCTATACCTTACACTCTATAACATACACTCTATACCCTACACCCTACACTCTATACCCTACACTCTATACCCTACACTCTATACCCTACACTCTATACCCTACACTCTATACCCTACACTCTACACTCTATACCATACACTCTATAGCCTACACTCTACACTTTATTCTATACCCTACACGCTATACCCTACACTTTAATCCCTACACTCTAATCCCTACAGTCTACACTCTATACCCTACACTCTATACCCTACACTCTATACCCTACACTCTACACCCTACACTCTACACCCTACACTCTATTCCCTACACTCTAATCCCTACACTCTAATCCCTACACCCTACACTCTATACCCTACAATCTATACCCTACACTCTATACCCTACACTCTATACCCTACACTCTATAGCCTACACTCTACACCCTACACCCTACACTCTACACCCTACACTCTACACCCTGCACTCTGTACCCTACACTCTACACTCTTTACCCTACACTCTATACCCTACACTCTATACCCTACACTCTATACCCTACACTCTAATCCCTACACTCTACACTCTATACCCTACACTCTATACCCTACACTCTATACCCTACACTCTACACCCTACACTATACACCCTACACTCTAATCCCTACACTCTAATCCCTACACTCTAATCCCTACACCCTACACTCTATACCCTACACTCTACACTCTATACCCTACACTCTATAACATACACTCTATACCCTACACTCTATACCCTACACTCTATACCCTACACTATACACTCCATACCCTACACTCTACACTTTATACCCTACTCTCTATACCCTACACTCTATACCCTACAATCTACAACCTGCACTCTATACCCTACACTCTATACCCTACACCCTACACTCTATACCCTACACTCTATACCCTACACTCTATACCCTACACTCTATACCCTACACTCTACACTCTATACCCTACACTCTATAGCCTACACTCTACACTTTACTCTATACCCTACACTCTATACCCTACACTCTAATCCCTACACTCTAATCCCTACAGTCTACACTGTATACCCTACACTCTATACCCTACACTCTATACCCTACACTCTACATCATACACTCTACACCCTACACTCTAATCCCTACACTCTAATCCCTACACTCTAATCCCTACACCCTACACTCTATACCCTACAATCTATACCCTACACTCTATACCCTACACTCTATACCCTACACTCTATACCCTACACTCTACACCCTACACCCTACACTCTACACTCTATACCCTACACTCTACACCCTGCACTCTGTACCCTACACTCTACACTCTTTACCCTACACTCTATACCCTACACTCTATACCCTACACTCTATACCCTACACTCTAATCCCTACACTCTACACTCTATACCCTACACTCTATACCCTACATTTTACACCCTACACTCTACACCCTACACTCTAATCCCTACACTCTAATCCCTACACTCTAATCCCTACACCCTACACTCTATACCCTACACTCTATATCCTACACTCTATACCCTACACTCTATACCCTACACCCTACACCCTACACTCTACACTCTATACCCTACACTCTACACCCTACACTCTACACCCTACACTCTATACCCTACACTCTACACCCTGCACTCTGTACCCTACACTCTACACTCTTTACCCTACACTCTATACCCTACACTCTATACCCTACACTCTATACCCTACACTCTATACCCTACACTCTAAACTCTATACCCTACACTCTATAACATACACTCTATACCCTACACTCTACACTCTATACCCTACACTCTATAACATACACTCTATACCCTACACTCTATACCCTACACTCTATACCCTACACTCTACACTCTATACCTTACACTCTATAACATACACTCTATACCCTACACCCTACACTCTATACCCTACACTCTATACCCGACACTCTATACCCTACACTCTATACCCTACACTCTATACCCTACACTCTATACCCTACACTCTACACTCTATACCATACACTCTATAGCCTACACTCTACACTTTACTCTATACCCTACACGCTATACCCTACACTTTAATCCCTACACTCTAATCCCTACAGTCTACACTCTATACCCTACACTCTATACCCTACACTCTATACCCTACACTCTACACCCTACACTCTACACCCTACACTCTATTCCCTACACTCTAATCCCTACACTCTAATCCCTACACCCTACACTCTATACCCTACAATCTATACCCTACACTCTATACCCTACACTCTATACCCTACACTCTATAGCCTACACTCTACACCCTACACCCTACACTCTACACCCTACACTCTACACCCTGCACTCTGTACCCTACACTCTACACTCTTTACCCTACACTCTATACCCTACACTCTATACCCTACACTCTATACCCTACACTCTAATCCCTACACTCTACACTCTATACCCTACACTCTATACCCTACACTCTATACCCTACACTCTACACCCTACACTCTACACCCTACACTCTAATCCCTACACTCTAATCCCTACACTCTAATCCCTACACCCTACACTCTATACCCTACACTCTATACCCTACACTCTATACCCTACACTCTATACCCTACACCCTACACTCTATACCCTACACCCTACACTCTACACCCTACACTCTATACCCTACACTCTACACCCTGCACTCTGAACCCTTCACTCTACACTCTTTACCCTACACTCTATACCCTACACTCTATACCCTACACTCTATACCCTACACTCTATACCCTACACTCTAAACTCTATACCCTACACTCTATAACATACACTCTATACCCTACACTCTACACTCTATACCCTACACTCTATAACATACACTCTATACCCTACACTCTATACCCTACACTCTATACCCTACACTCTATACCCTACACTCTACTCCCTACACTCTACACCCTACAGTCTATACCCTACACTCTACACTCTATACCTTACACTCTATACCCTACACTCTATACCCTACAGTCTATACCCTACACTCTATACCCTACACTCTACACCCTACACTCTATACCATACACTCTACACCCTACACTCTATACCATACACTCTACACCATACACTCTATAGCATACACTCTATACCCTACACTATACACTCTATGCCCTAAACTCTATACCCTACACTATACACTCTATACCCTACACTCTACACTTTATACCCTACATTCTATATCCTACACTCTATACCCTACACTCTATACCCTACACTCTACAACCTGCACTCTACAACCTGCAATCTATACCCTACACTCTATACCCTACACTCTATATCCTACACTCTATACCCTACACTCTAAACTCTATACCCTACACTCTATACCCTACACTCTATAACATACACTCTATACCCTACACTCTATACCATACACTCTACACCATACACTCTACACCATACACTCTACACCATACACTCTACACCATACACTCTACACCATACACTCTATAGCATACACTCTATACCCTACACGATACACTCTATACCCTACACTCTATACCCTACACTCTACACTCTATACCCTACACTCTATAGCCTAAACTCTACACTCTACACTCTATACCATACACTCTATACCCTACACTCTATATCCTACACTCTATACCCTACACTCTATACCCTACACTCTACACTCTATACCCTACACTCTATAGCCTACACTCTACACCCTACACTCTATACCCTGCACTCTATACCCTACACTCTACACTCTATACCCTACACTCTACTCCCTACACCCTACAGTCTATACCCTACACTCTACACTCTATACCTTACACTCTACACTCTATTCCCTACACTCTATACCCTACACTCTACACTCTATACCCTACACTCTACAACCTGCACTCTATACCCTACACTCTACACCCTACACTCTATACCCTACATTCTATACCCTACACTCTACACTCTTTACCCTACACTCTATACCCTACACTCTATACCCTACACTCTAAACTCTATACCCTACACTCTACACTCTATACCCTACACTCTATAACATACACTCTATACCCTACACTCTATAACATACACTCTATACCCTACACTCTACACCCAACTCTCTAATCCCTACACTATATACCCTACACTCTACACTCTATACCTTACACTCTAATCCCTACACTCTACACTCTATACCCTACACTCTATACCCTACACTCTACACCCGACACTCTACACCCTACTCTCTAATCCCTACACTCTAATCCCTACACTCTAATCCCTACACCCTACACTCTATACCCTACACTCTATACCCTACACTCTATACCCTACACCCTACACTCTATAGCCTACACTCTATACCCTACAGTATATAGCCTACACTCTATACCCTACACTCTACACCTTACACTCTACACTCTATACCCTACACTCTATACCCTACACTCTATACCGTACACTCTATACCCTACACTCTACACTCTATACCCTACACTCTATACGCCACACTCTATACCCTACAGTCTACACTCTATACCATACACTCTACACTCTACACTCTATACCCTACACTCTACACCCTACACTCTATACCCTACACTCTACACTCTATACCCTACACTCTATAGCCTACACTCTACACTCTACACTCTATACCATACACTCTATACCCTACACTCTATACCCTACACTCTATACCCTACACTCTATACCCTACACTCTACACTCTATACCCTACACTCTATAGCCTACACTCTACACCCTACACTCTATACCCTGCACTCTATACCCTACACTCTACACTCTATACCCTACACTCTACTCCCTACACCCTACAGTCTATACCCTACACTCTACACTCTATACCTTACACTCTACACTCTATTCCCTACACTCTATACCCTACACTCTATACCCTACATTCTATACCCTACACTCTACACTCTATACCCTACACTCTATACCCTACACTCTATACCCTACACTCTACACTCTATACCCTACACTCTATACGCCACACTCTATACCCTACAGTCTATACCCTACACTCTATACCCTACACTCTATACCATACACTCTACACTCTACACTCTATACCCTACACTCTATACCCTACACTCTATACCCTACACCCTACACTCTATACCCTACACTCTATACCCTACACTCTACACTCTACACCCTACACTCTACACCCTACACTCTATTCCCTATACCCTACACTTTATACCCTACACTCTATACCCTACACTCTATACCCTACACTCTATACCCTACACTATACACTCTATACCCTACACTCTACACTTTATACCCTACACTCTATACCCTACACTCTATACCCTGCACTCTACACCCTGCACTCTACACCCAACACTCTAAACCCTACACTCTACACTCTATACCCTACACTCTATACCCTACACTCTACACTCTATACCCTACAATCTATAGCCTACACTCTATACCCTACAGTATATACCCTACACTCTATACCCTACACTCTACACCTTACACTCTACACTCTATTCCCTACACTCTATACCCTACACTCTATACCCTACACTCTATATCCTACACTCTACACTCTATACCCTACACCCTACACTCTATACCCTACACTCTACACTCTATATCTTACACTCTATACCCTGCACTCTACACCCTGCACTCTACACCCAACACTCTATACCCTACACTCTACACCCTACACTCTATACCCTACACTCTATACCCTACACTCTACACCCTGCACTCTGTACCCTACACTCTACACTCTTTACCCTACACTCTATACCCTACACTCTATACCCTACACTCTATACCCTACACTCTATACCCTACACTCTAAACTCTATACCCTACACTCTATAACATACACTCTATACCCTACACTCTACACTCTATACCCTACACTCTATAACATACACTCTATACCCTACACTCTATACCCTACACTCTATACCCTACACTCTATACCCTACACTCTACTCCCTACACTCTACACCCTACAGTCTATACCCTACACCCTACACTCTATACCCTACACTCTATACCCTACACTATACACTCCATAACCTACACTCTACACTTTATACCCTACTCTCTATACCCTACACTCTATACCCTACAATCTACAACCTGCACTCTATACCCTACACTCTATACCCTACACCCTACACTCTATACCCTACACTCTATACCCTACACTCTATACCCTACACTCTACACCCTACACTCTATAGCCTGCACTCTACACTTTACTCTATACCCTACACTCTATACCCTACACTCTAATCCCTACACTCTAATCCCTACAGTCTACACTCTATACCCTACACTCTATACCCTACACTCTATACCCTACACTCTACATCCTACACTCTACACCCTACACTCTAATCCCTACACTCTAATCCCTACACTCTAATCCCTACACCCTACACTCTATACCCTACAATCTATACCCTACACTCTATACCCTACACTCTATACCCTACACTCTATACCCTACACTCTACACCCTACACCCTACACTCTACACTCTATACCCTACACTCTACACCCTGCACTCTGTACCCTACACTCTACACTCTTTACCCTACACTCTATACCCTACACTCTATACCCTACACTCTATACCCTACACAATATACCCTACACTCTATACCCTACACTCTACACCCTACACCCTACACCCTACACTCTATACCCTACACTATACACTCTATACCCTACACTCTACACTTTATACCCTACAATCTATACCCTACACTCTATACCCTGCACTCTACACCCTGCACTCTACACCCAACACTCTAAACCCTACACTCTACACCCTACTCTCTATACCCTACACTCTTTACCCTACACTCTACACTCTATACCCTACACTCTATAGCCTACACTCTATACCCTACAGTATATACCCTTCACTCTATACCCTACACTCTACACCTTACACTCTACACTCTATTCCCTACACTCTATACCCTACACTCTATACCCTACACTCTATACCCTACACTCTACACTCTATACCCTACACCCTACACTCTATACCCTACACTCTATATCCTACACTCTATACCCTGCACTCTACACCCTGCACTCTACACCCAACACTCTATACCCTACACTCTACACTCTATACCCTACACTCTATAACCTACAGTCTACACTCTATACCCTACACTCTATAGCCTACACTCTATACCCTACACTCTAATCCCTACACTCTACACTCTATACCCTACACTCTATACCATACACTCTACACCATACACTCTATAGCATACACTCTACACTCTATACCCTACACTATACACTCTATACCCTACACTCTACACTTTATACCCTACTCTCTATACCTTACACTCTATACCCTACACTCTATACCCTACACTCTACACTCTATACCCTACACTCTATAGCCTACACTCTACACTCTACTCTATACCCTACACTCTATACCCTACACTCTAATCCCTACACTCTACACTCTATACCCTACACTCTATACCCTGCACTCTATACCCTACACTCTACACCCTACACTCTACACCCTACACTCTATTCCCTACACTCTAATCCCTACACTCTAATCCCTACACCCTACACTCTATACCCTACACCCTATACCCTACACTCTATACCCTACACTCTATACCCTACACCCTACACTCTACACCCTACACTCTATACCTTACACTCTACACCCTACACTCTATACCCTACACTCTACACCCTGCACTCTGTACCCTACACTCTACACTCTTTACCCTACACTCTATACCCTACACTCTATACCCTACACTCTAATCCCTACACTCTACACTCTATACCCTACACTCTGTACCCTACACTCTATACCCTACACTCTACACACTACACCCTACACTCTAATCCCTACACTCTAATCCCTACACTCTAATCCCTACACCCTAATCCCTACACCCTACACTCTATACCCTACACTCTATACCCTACACTCTATACCCTACACCCTACACTCTATACCCTACACTCTACACCCTACACTCTACACTCTATACCCTACACTCTACACCCTGCACTCTGTAACCTACACTCTATACCCTACACTCTATACCCTACACTCTATACCCTACACTCTATACCCTACACTATAAACTCTATACCCTACACTCTATACCCTACACTCTATAACATACACTCTATACCCTACACTCTATACCCTACACTCTATACCATACACTCTACACCATACACTCTACACCATACACTCTACACCATACACTCTACACCATACACTCTATAGCATACACTCTATACCCTACACTATACACTCTATACCCTACACTCTATACCCTACACTCTATACCCTACACTATACACTCTATACCCTACACTCTACACTTTATACCCTACACTCTATACCCTACACTCTACAACCTGCACTCTATACCCTACACTCTACACTCTATACCCTACACTCTATACCCTACACTCTATAACCTACACTCTATAACCTACACTCTATACCCTACACTCTACACCCTACAGTCTATACCCTACACTCTACACTCTATACCTTACACTCTACACTCTATTCCCTACACTCTATACCCTACACTCTATAGCATACACTCTATACCTACACTCTACACTCTATACCCTACACTCTATACCCTACACTCTATACCCTACACTATACGCTCCATACCCTACACTCTACACTTTATACCCTACTCTCTATACCCTACACTCTATACCCTACAATCTACAACCTGCACTCTATACCCTACACTCTATACCCTACACCCTACACTCTATACCCTACACTCTATACCCTACACTCTATACCCTACACTCTATACCCTACACTCTACACTCTATACCCTACACTCTATAGCCTACACTCTACACTTTACTCTATAACCTACACTCTATACCCTACACTCTAATCCCTACACTCTAATCCCTACAGTCTACACTCTATACCCTACACTCTATACCCTACACTCTATACCCTACACTCTACATCCTACACTCTACACCCTACACTCTAATCCCTACACTCTAATCCCTACACTCTAATCCCTACACCCTACACTCTATACCCTACAATCTATACCCTACACTCTATACCCTACACTCTATACCCTACACTCTATACCCTACACTCTACACCCTACACCCTACACTCTACACTCTATACCCTACACTCTACACCCTGCACTCTGTACCCTACACTCTACACTCTTTACCCTACACTCTATACCCTACACTCTATACCCTACACTCTATACCCTACACAATATACCCTACACTCTATACCCTACACTCTACACCCTACACCCTACACCCTACATTCTATACCCTACACTATACACTCTATACCCTACACTCTACACTTTATACCCTACAATCTATACCCTACACTCTATACCCTGCACTCTACACCCTGCACTCTACACCCAACACTCTAAACCCTACACTCTACACCCTACACTCTATACCCTACACTCTTTACCCTACACTCTACACTCTATACCCTACACTCTATGGCCTACACTCTATACCCTACAGTATATACCCTACACTCTATACCCTACACTCTACACCTTACACTCTACACTCTATTCCCTACACTCTATACCCTACACTCTATACCCTACACTCTATACCCTACACTCTACACTCTATACCCTACACCCTACACTCTATACCCTACACTCTATATCCTACACTCTATACCCTGCACTCTACACCCTGCACTCTACACCCAACACTCTATACCCTACACTCTACACCCTACACTCTATACCCTACACTCTATAACCTACAGTCTACACTCTATACCCTACACTCTATAGCCTACACTCTATACCCTACACTCTAATCCCTACACTCTACACTCTATACCCTACACTCTATACCCTGCACTCTACACCCTACACTCTACACCCTACACTCTACACCCTACACTCTATTCCCTACACTCTAATCCCTACACTCTAATCCCTACACCCTACACTCTATACCCTACACCCTATACCCTACACTCTATACCCTACACTCTATACCCTACACCCTACACTCTACACCCTACACTCTATACCTTACACTCTACACCCTACACTCTATACCCTACACTCTACACCCTGCACTCTGTACCCTACACTCTACACTCTTTACCCTACACTCTATACCCTACACTCTATACCCTACACTCTAATCCCTACACTCTACACTCTATACCCTACACTCTGTACCCTACACTCTATACCCTACACTCTACACACTACACCCTACACTCTAATCCCTACACTCTAATCCCTACACTCTAATCCCTACACCCTAATCCCTACACCCTACACTCTATACCCTACACTCTATACCCTACACTCTATACCCTACACCCTACACTCTATACCCTACACTCTACACCCTACACTCTACACTCTATACCCTACACTCTACACCCTGCACTCTGTAACCTACACTCTATACCCTACACTCTATACCCTACACTCTATACCCTACACTCTATACCCTACACTCTAAACTCTATACCCTACACTCTATACCCTACACTCTATAACATACACTCTATACCCTACACTCTATACCCTACACTCTATACCATACACTCTACACCATACACTCTACACCATACACTCTACACCATACACTCTACACCATACACTCTATAGCATACACTCTATACCCTACACTATACACTCTATACCCTACACTCTATACCCTACACTCTATACCCTACACTATACACTCTATACCCTACACTCTACACTTTATAAACTACACTCTATACCCTACACTCTACAACCTGCACTCTATACCCTACACTCTACACTCTATACCCTACACTCTATACCCTACACTCTATAACCTACACTCTATACCCTACACTCTATACCCTACACTCTACACCCTACAGTCTATACCCTACACTCTACACTCTATACCTTACACTCTACACTCTATTCCCTACACTCTATACCCTACACTCTATAGCATACACTCTATACCTACACTCTACACTCTATACCCTACACTCTATACCCTACACTCTATACCCTACACTATACACTCCATACCCTACACTCTACACTTTATACCCTACTCTCTATACCCTACACTCTATACCCTACAATCTACAACCTGCACTCTATACCCTACACTCTATACCCTACACCCTACACTCTATACCCTACACTCTATACCCTACACTCTATACCCTACACTCTATACCCTACACTCTACACTCTATACCCTACACTCTATAGCCTACACTCTACACTTTACTCTATAACCTACACTCTATACCCTACACTCTAATCCCTACACTCTAATCCCTACAGTCTACACTCTATACCCTACACTCTATACCCTACACTCTATACCCTACACTCTACATCCTACACTCTACACCCTACACTCTAATCCCTACACTCTAATCCCTACACTCTAATCCCTACACCCTACACTCTATACCCTACAATCTATACCCTACACTCTATACCCTACACTCTATACCCTACACTCTATACCCTACACTCTACACCCTACACCCTACACTCTACACTCTATACCCTACACTCTACACCCTGCACTCTGTACCCTACACTCTACACTCTTTACCCTACACTCTATACCCTACACTCTATACCCTACACTCTATACCCTACACAATATACCCTACACTCTATACCCTACACTCTACACCCTACACCCTACACCCTACACTCTATACCCTACACTATACACTCTATACCCTACACTCTACAATTTATACCCTACAATCTATACCCTACACTCTATACCCTGCACTCTACACCCTGCACTCTACACCCAACACTCTAAACCCTACACTCTACACCCTACACTCTATACCCTACACTCTTTACCCTACACTCTATACTCTATACCCTACACTCTATGGCCTACACTCTATACCCTACAGTATATACCCTACACTCTATACCCTACACTCTACACCTTACACTCTACACTCTATTCCCTACACTCTATACCCTACACTCTATACCCTACACTCTATACCCTACACTCTACACTCTATACCCTACACCCTACACTCTATACCCTACACTCTATATCCTACACTCTATACCCTGCACTCTACACCCTGCACTCTACACCCAACACTCTATACCCTACACTCTACACCCTACACTCTATACCCTACACTCTATAACCTACAGTCTACACTCTATACCCTACACTCTATAGCCTACACTCTATACCCTACACTCTAATCCCTACACTCTACACTCTATACCCTACACTCTATACCATACACTCTACACCATACACTCTATAGCATACACTCTACACTCTATACCCTACACTCTATACCCTACACTATACACTCTATACCCTACACTCTACACTTTATACCCTACTCTCTATACCTTACACTCTATACCCTACACTCTACAACCTGCACTCTATACCCTACACTCTATACCCTACACCCTACACTCTATACCCTACACTCTATACCCTACACTCTATACCCTACACTCTACACTCTATACCCTACACTCTATAGCCTACACTCTACACTCTACTCTATACCCTACACTCTATACCCTACACTCTAATCCCTACACTCTACACTCTATACCCTACACTCTATACCCTGCACTCTATACCCTACACTCTACACCCTACACTCTACACCCTACACTCTATTCCCTACACTCTAATCCCTACACTCTAATCCCTACACCCTACACTCTATACCCTACACCCTATACCCTACACTCTATACCCTACACTCTATACCCTACACCCTACACTCTACACCCTACACTCTATACCTTACACTCTACACCCTACACTCTATACCCTACACTCTACACCCTGCACTCTGTACCCTACACTCTACACTCTTTACCCTACACTCTATACCCTACACTCTATACCCTACACTCTAATCCCTACACTCTACACTCTATACCCTACACTCTGTACCCTACACTCTATACCCTACACTCTACACTCTACACCCTACACTCTAATCCCTACACTCTAATCCCTACACTCTAATCCCTACACCCTAATCCCTACACCCTACACTCTATACCCTACACTCTATACCCTACACTCTATACCCTACACCCTACACTCTATACCCTACACTCTACACCCTACACTCTACACTCTATACCCTACACTCTACACCCTGCACTCTGTAACCTACACTCTATACCCTACACTCTTTACCCTACACTCTATACCCTACACTCTATACCCTACACTCTAAACTCTATACCCTACACTCTATACCCTACACTCTATAACATACACTCTATACCCTACACTCTATACCCTACACTCTATACCATACACTCTACACCATACACTCTACACCATACACTCTACACCATACACTCTACACCATACACTCTATAGCATACACTCTATACCCTACACTATACACTCTATACCCTACACTCTATACCCTACACTCTATACCCTACACTATACACTCTATACCCTACACTCTACACTTTATACCCTACACTCTATACCCTACACTCTACAACCTGCACTCTATACCCTACACTCTACACTCTATACCCTACACTCTATACCCTACACTCTATAACCTACACTCTATACCCTACACTCTATACCCTACACTCTATACCCTACACTCTACACCCTACAGTCTATACCCTACACTCTACACTCTATACCTTACACTCTACACTCTATTCCCTACACTCTATACCCTACACTCTATAGCATACACTCTATACCCTACACTCTACACTCTATACCCTACACTCTATACCCTACACTCTATACCCTACACTATACACTCCATACCCTACACTCTACACTTTATACCCTACTCTCTATACCCTACACTCTATACCCTACAATCTACAACCTGCACTCTATACCCTACACTCTATACCCTACACCCTACACTCTATACCCTACACTCTATACCCTACACTCTATATCCTACACTCTATACCCTACACTCTACACTCTATACCCTACACTCTATAGCCTACACTCTACACTTTACTCTATACCCTACACTCTATACCCTACACTCTAATCCCTACACTCTAATCCCTACAGTCTACACTCTATACCCTACACTCTATACCCTACACTCTATACCCTACACTCTACATCCTACACTCTACACCCTACACTCTAATCCCTACACTCTAATCCCTACACTCTAATCCCTACACCCTACACTCTATACCCTACAATCTATACCCTACACTCTATACCCTACACTCTATACCCTACACTCTATACCCTACACTCTACACCCTACACCCTACACTCTACACTCTATACCCTACACTCTACACCCTGCACTCTGTACCCTACACTCTACACTCTTTACCCTACACTCTATACCCTACACTCTATACCCTACACTCTATACCCTACACTCTACACCCTGCACTCTGTACCCTACACTCTACACTCTTTACCCTACACTCTATACCCTACACTCTATAACCTACACTCTATACCCTACACTCTATACCCTACACTCTACACCCTACAGTCTATACCCTACACTCTACACTCTATACCTTACACTCTACACTCTATTCCCTACACTCTATACCCTACACTCTATAGCATACACTCTATACCCTACACTCTACACTCTATACCCTACACTCTATACCCTACACTCTATACCCTACACTCTAAACTCTATACCCTACACTCTATAACATACACTCTATACCCTACACTCTACACTCTATACCCTACACTCTATAACATACACTCTATACCCTACACTCTATACCCTACACTCTATACCCTACACTATACACTCCATACCCTACACTCTACACTTTATACCCTACTCTCTATACCCTACACTCTATACCCTACAATCTACAACCTGCACTCTATACCCTACACTCTATACCCTACACCCTACACTCTATACCCTACACTCTATACCCTACACTCTATACCCTACACTCTATACCCTACACTCTACACTCTATACCCTACACTCTATAGCCTACACTCTACACTTTACTCTATACCCTACACTCTATACCCTACACTCTAATCCCTACACTCTAATCCCTACAGTCTACACTGTATACCCTACACTCTATACCCTACACTCTATACCCTACACTCTACATCATACACTCTACACCCTACACTCTAATCCCTACACTCTAATCCCTACACTCTAATCCCTACACCCTACACTCTATACCCTACAATCTATACCCTACACTCTATACCCTACACTCTATACCCTACACTCTATACCCTACACTCTACACCCTACACCCTACACTCTACACTCTATACCCTACACTCTACACCCTGCACTCTGTACCCTACACGCTACACTCTTTACCCTACACTCTATACCCTACACTCTATACCCTACACTCTAATCCCTACACTCTACACTCTATACCCTACACTCTATACCCTACATTTTACACCCTACACTCTACACCCTACACTCTAATCCCTACACTCTAATCCCTACACTCTAATCCCTACACCCTACACTCTATACCCTACACTCTATATCCTACACTCTATACCCTACACTCTATACCCTACACCCTACACCCTACACTCTACACTCTATACCCTACACTCTACACCCTACACTCTACACCCTACACTCTATACCCTACACTCTACACCCTGCACTCTGTACCCTACACTCTACACTCTTTACCCTACACTCTATACCCTACACTCTATACCCTACACTCTATACCCTACACTCTATACCCTACACTCTAAACTCTATACCCTACACTCTATAACATACACTCTATACCCTACACTCTACACTCTATACCCTACACTCTATAACATACACTCTATACCCTACACTCTATACCCTACACTCTATACCCTACACTCTACTCCCTACACTCTACACCCTACAGTCTATACCCTACACTCTACACTCTATACCTTACACTCTATAACATACACTCTATACCCTACACCCTACACTCTATACCCTACACTCTATACCCTACACTCTATACCCTACACTCTATACCCTACACTCTACACTCTATACCATACACTCTATAGCCTACACTCTACACTTTACTCTATACCCTACACGCTATACCCTACACTTTAATCCCTACACTCTAATCCCTACAGTCTACACTCTATACCCTACACTCTATACCCTACACTCTATACCCTACACTCTACACCCTACACTCTACACCCTACACTCTATTCCCTACACTCTAATCCCTACACTCTAATCCCTACACCCTACACTCTATACCCTACAATCTATACCCTACACTCTATACCCTACACTCTATACCCTACACTCTATACCCTACACTCTACACCCTACACCCTACACTCTACACCCTACACTCTACACCCTGCACTCTGTACCCTACACTCTACACTCTTTACCCTACACTCTATACCCTACACTCTATACCCTACACTCTATACCCTACACTCTAATCCCTACACTCTACACTCTATACCCTACACTCTATACCCTACACTCTATACCCTACACTCTACACCCTACACTCTACACCCTACACTCTAATCCCTACACTCTAATCCCTACACTCTAATCCCTACACCCTACACTCTATACCCTACACTCTATACCCTACACTCTATACCCTACACTCTATACCCTACACCCTACACTCTATACCCTACACCCTACACTCTACACCCTACACTCTATACCCTACACTCTACACCCTGCACTCTGAACCCTTCACTCTACACTCTTTACCCTACACTCTATACCCTACACTCTATACCCTACACTCTATACCCTACACTCTATACCCTACACTCTAAACTCTATACCCTACACTCTATAACATACACTCTACACCCTACACTCTATACCCTACACCCTACACTCTACACCCTACACTCTATACCCTACACTCTACACCCTGCACTCTGAACCCTTCACTCTACACTCTTTACCCTACACTCTATACCCTACACCCTACACCCTACACTCTACACCCTACACTCTACACCCTGCACTCTGTACCCTACACTCTACACTCTTTACCCTACACTCTATACCCTACACTCTATACCCTACACTCTATACCCTACACTCTAATCCCTACACTCTACACTCTATACCCTACACTCTATACCCTACACTCTATACCCTACACTCTACACCCTACACTCTACACCCTACACTCTAATCCCTACACTCTAATCCCTACACTCTAATCCCTACACCCTACACTCTATACCCTACACTCTATACCCTACACTCTATACCCTACACTCTATACCCTACACCCTACACTCTATACCCTACACCCTACACTCTACACCCTACACTCTATACCCTACACTCTACACCCTGCACTCTGAACCCTTCACTCTACACTCTTTACCCTACACTCTATACCCTACACTCTATACCCTACACTCTATACCCTACACTCTGTACCCTACACTCTACACTCTTTACCCTACACTCTATACCCTACACTCTATACCCTACACTCTATACCCTACACTCTAATCCCTACACTCTACACTCTATACCCTACACTCTATACCCTACACTCTATACCCTACACTCTATACCCTACACTCTACATCATACACTCTACACCCTACACTCTAATCCCTACACTCTAATCCCTACACTCTAATCCCTACACCCTACACTCTATACCCTACAATCTATACCCTACACTCTATACCCTACACTCTATACCCTACACTCTATACCCTACACTCTACACCCTACACCCTACACTCTACACTCTATACCCTACACTCTACACCCTGCACTCTGTACCCTACACGCTACACTCTTTACCCTACACTCTATACCCTACACTCTATACCCTACACTCTAATCCCTACACTCTACACTCTATACCCTACACTCTATACCCTACATTTTACACCCTACACTCTACACCCTACACTCTAATCCCTACACTCTAATCCCTACACTCTAATCCCTACACCCTACACTCTATACCCTACACTCTATATCCTACACTCTATACCCTACACTCTATACCCTACACCCTACACCCTACACTCTACACTCTATACCCTACACTCTACACCCTACACTCTACACCCTACACTCTATACCCTACACTCTACACCCTGCACTCTGTACCCTACACTCTACACTCTTTACCCTACACTCTATACCCTACACTCTATACCCTACACTCTATACCCTACACTCTATACCCTACACTCTAAACTCTATACCCTACACTCTATAACATACACTCTATACCCTACACTCTACACTCTATACCCTACACTCTATAACATACACTCTATACCCTACACTCTATACCCTACACTCTATACCCTACACTCTACTCCCTACACTCTACACCCTACAGTCTATACCCTACACTCTACACTCTATACCTTACACTCTATAACATACACTCTATACCCTACACCCTACACTCTATACCCTACACTCTATACCCTACACTCTATACCCTACACTCTATACCCTACACTCTACACTCTATACCATACACTCTATAGCCTACACTCTACACTTTACTCTATACCCTACACGCTATACCCTACACTTTAATCCCTACACTCTAATCCCTACAGTCTACACTCTATACCCTACACTCTATACCCTACACTCTATACCCTACACTCTACACCCTACACTCTACACCCTACACTCTATTCCCTACACTCTAATCCCTACACTCTAATCCCTACACCCTACACTCTATACCCTACAATCTATACCCTACACTCTATACCCTACACTCTATACCCTACACTCTACACCCTACACTCTACACCCTACACTCTATTCCCTACACTCTAATCCCTACACTCTAATCCCTACACCCTACACTCTATACCCTACACTCTATACCCTACAATCTATACCCTACACTCTATACCCTACACTCTATACCCTACACTCTATACCCTACACTCTACACTCTTTACCCTACACTCTATACCCTACACTCTATACCCTACACTCTATACCCTACACTCTAATCCCTACACTCTACACTCTATACCCTACACTCTATACCCTACACTCTATACCCTACACTCTACACCCTACACTCTACACCCTACACTCTAATCCCTACACTCTAATCCCTACACTCTAATCCCTACACCCTACACTCTATACCCTACACTCTATACCCTACACTCTATACCCTACACTCTATACCCTACACCCTACACTCTATACCCTACACCCTACACTCTACACCCTACACTCTATACCCTACACTCTACACCCTGCACTCTGAACCCTTCACTCTACACTCTTTACCCTACACTCTATACCCTACACTCTATACCCTACACTCTATACCCTACACTCTATACCCTACACTCTAAACTCTATACCCTACACTCTATAACATACACTCTATACCCTACACTCTACACTCTATACCCTACACTCTATAACATACACTCTATACCCTACACTCTATACCCTACACTCTATACCCTACACTCTATACCCTACACTCTACTCCCTACACTCTACACCCTACAGTCTATACCCTACACTCTACACTCTATACCTTACACTCTATACCCTACACTCTATACCCTACAGTCTATACCCTACACTCTATACCCTACACTCTACACCCTACACTCTATACCATACACTCTACACCCTACACTCTATACCATACACTCTACACCATACACTCTATAGCATACACTCTATACCCTACACTATACACTCTATGCCCTACACTCTATACCCTACACTATACACTCTATACCCTACACTCTACACTTTATACCCTACACTCTATATCCTACACTCTATACCCTACACTCTATACCCTACACTCTACAACCTGCACTCTACAACCTGCAATCTATACCCTACACTCTATACCCTACACTCTATATCCTACACTCTATACCCTACACTCTAAACTCTATACCCTACACTCTATACCCTACACTCTATAACATACACTCTATACCCTACACTCTATACCATACACTCTACACCATACACTCTACACCATACACTCTACACCATACACTCTACACCATACACTCTATAGCATACACTCTATACCCTACACGATACACTCTATACCCTACACTCTATACCCTACACTCTACACTCTATACCCTACACTCTATAGCCTACACTCTACACTCTACACTCTATACCCTACACTCTATACCCTACACTCTATACCCTACACTCTATACCCTACACTCTACACTCTATACCCTACACTCTATAGCCTACACTCTACACCCTACACTCTATACCCTGCACTCTATACCCTACACTCTACACTCTATACCCTACACTCTACTCCCTACACCCTACAGTCTATACCCTACACTCTACACTCTATACCTTACACTCTACACTCTATTCCCTACACTCTATACCCTACACTCTACACTCTATACCCTACACTCTACAACCTGCACTCTATACCCTACACTCTACACCCTACACTCTATACCCTACATTCTATACCCTACACTCTACACTCTTTACCCTACACTCTATACCCTACACTCTATACCCTACACTCTAAACTCTATACCCTACACTCTACACTCTATACCCTACACTCTATAACATACACTCTATACCCTACACTCTATAACATACACTCTATACCCTACACTCTACACCCAACTCTCTAATCCCTACACTATATACCCTACACTCTACACTCTATACCTTACACTCTAATCCCTACACTCTACACTCTATACCCTACACTCTATACCCTACACTCTACACCCGACACTCTACACCCTACTCTCTAATCCCTACACTCTAATCCCTACACTCTAATCCCTACACCCTACACTCTATACCCTACACTCTATACCCTACACTCTATACCCTACACCCTACACTCTATAGCCTACACTCTATACCCTACAGTATATACCCTACACTCTATACCCTACACTCTACACCTTACACTCTACACTCTATACCCTACACTCTATACCCTACACTCTATACCGTACACTCTATACCCTACACTCTACACTCTATACCCTACACTCTATACGCCACACTCTATACCCTACAGTCTACACTCTATACCATACACTCTACACTCTACACTCTATACCCTACACTCTACACCCTACACTCTATACCCTACACTCTACACTCTATACCCTACACTCTATAGCCTACACTCTACACTCTACACTCTATACCATACACTCTATACCCTACACTCTATACCCTACACTCTATACCCTACACTCTACACTCTATACCCTACACTCTATAGCCTACACTCTACACCCTACACTCTATACCCTGCACTCTATACCCTACACTCTACACTCTATACCCTACACTCTACTCCCTACACCCTACAGTCTATACCCTACACTCTACACTCTATACCTTACACTCTACACTCTATTCCCTACACTCTATACCCTACACTCTATACCCTACATTCTATACCCTACACTCTACACTCTATACCCTACACTCTATACCCTACACTCTATACCCTACACTCTACACTCTATACCCTACACTCTATACGCCACACTCTATACCCTACAGTCTATACCCTACACTCTATACCCTACACTCTATACCATACACTCTACACTCTACACTCTATACCCTACACTCTATACCCTACACTCTATACCCTACACCCTACACTCTATACCCTACACTCTATACCCTACACTCTACACTCTACACCCTACACTCTACACCCTACACTCTATTCCCTATACCCTACACTTTATACCCTACACTCTATACCCTACACTCTATACCCTACACTCTATACCCTACACTATACACTCTATACCCTACACTCTACACTTTATACCCTACACTCTATACCCTACACTCTATACCCTGCACTCTACACCCTGCACTCTACACCCAACACTCTAAACCCTACACTCTACACTCTATACCCTACACTCTATACCCTACACTCTACACTCTATACCCTACACTCTATAGCCTACACTCTATACCCTACAGTATATACCCTACACTCTATACCCTACACTCTACACCTTACACTCTACACTCTATTCCCTACACTCTATACCCTACACTCTATACCCTACACTCTATATCCTACACTCTACACTCTATACCCTACACCCTACACTCTATACCCTACACTCTACACTCTATATCTTACACTCTATACCCTGCACTCTACACCCTGCACTCTACACCCAACACTCTATACCCTACACTCTACACCCTACACTCTATACCCTACACTCTATACCCTACACTCTACACCCTGCACTCTGTACCCTACACTCTACACTCTTTACCCTACACTCTATACCCTACACTCTATACCCTACTCTCTATACCCTACACTCTATACCCTACACTCTAAACTCTATACCCTACACTCTATAACATACACTCTATACCCTACACTCTACACTCTATACCCTACACTCTATAACATACACTCTATACCCTACACTCTATACCCTACACTCTATACCCTACACTCTATACCCTACACTCTACTCCCTACACTCTACACCCTACAGTCTATACCCTACACCCTACACTCTATACCCTACACTCTATACCCTACACTCTATACCCTACACTCTATACATTACACTCTACACTCTATACCCTACACTCTATAGCCTACACTCTACACTTTACTTTATACCCTACACTCTAATCCCTACACTCTAATCCCTACACTCTAATCCCTACACCCTACACTCTATACCCTACAATCTATACCCTACACTCTATACCCTACACTCTATACCCTACACTCTATACCCTACACTCTACACCCTACACCCTACACTCTACACTCTATACCCTACACTCTACACCCTGCACTCTGTACCCTACACTCTACACTCTTTACCCTACACTCTATACCCTACACTCTATACCCTACACTCTATACCCTACACTCTAATCCCTACACTCTACACTCTATGCCCTACACTCTATACCCTACACTCTATACCCTACACTCTATACCCTACACTCTACACCCTACACTCTATAACCTACACTCTACACCCTGCACTCTGTACCCTACACTCTACACTCTTTACCCTACACTCTATACCCTACACTCTATACCCTACACTCTATACCCTACACTCTAAACTCTATACCCTACACTCTATAACATACACTCTATACCCTACACTCTACACTCTATACCCTACACTCTATAACTTACACTCTATACCCTACACTATATACCCTACACTCTATACCCTACACTCTATACCCTACACTCTACTCCCTACACTCTACACCCTACAGTCTATACCCTACACTCTACACTCTATACCTTACACTCTATAACATACACTCTATACCCTACACCCTACACTCTATACCCTACACTCTACACTCTATACCCTACACTCTATAGCCTACACTCTACACTTTACTCTATACCCTACACTCTATACCCTACACTTTAATCCCTACACTCTAATCCCTACAGTCTACACTCTATACCCTACACTCTATACCCTACACTCTATACCCTATACTCTACACCCTACACTCTACACCCTACACTCTAATCCCTACACTCTAATCCCTACACTCTAATCCCTACACCCTACACTCTATACCCTACAATCTATACCCTACACTCTATACCCTACACTCTATACCCTACACTCTATACCCTACACTCTACACCCTACACTCTATACCCTACACTCTATACCCTACACTCTACACCCTGCACTCTGTACCCTACACTCTACACTCTTTACCCTACACTCTATACCCTACACTCTATACCCTACACTCTATACCCTACACTCTATACCCTACACTCTAAACTCTATACCCTACACTCTATAACATACACTCTATACCCTACACTCTACACTCTATACCCTACACTCTATAACATACACTCTATACCCTACACTCTATACCCTACACTCTATACCCTACACTCTATACCCTACACTCTACTCCCTACACTCTACACCCTACAGTCTATACCCTACACCCTACACTCTATACCCTACACTCTATACCCTACACTCTATACCCTACACTCTATACATTACACTCTACACTCTATACCCTACACTCTATACCCTACACTCTACACCCTACACTCTATAACCTACACTCTACACCCTGCACTCTGTACCCTACACTCTACACTCTTTACCCTACACTCTATACCCTACACTCTATACCCTACACTCTATACCCTACACTCTAAACTCTATACCCTACACTCTATAACATACACTCTATACCCTACACTCTACACTCTATACCCTACACTATATAACTTACACTCTATACCCTACACTCTATACCCTACACTCTATACCCTACACTCTATACCCTACACTCTACTCCCTACACTCTACACCCTACAGTCTATACCCTACACTCTACACTCTATACCTTACACTCTATAACATACACTCTATACCCTACACCCTACACTCTATACCCTACACTCTACACTCTATACCCTACACTCTATAGCCTACACTCTACACTTTACTCTATACCCTACACTCTATACCCTACACTTTAATCCCTACACTCTAATCCCTACAGTCTACACTCTATACCCTACACTCTATACCCTGCACTCTATACCCTATACTCTACACCCTACACTCTACACCCTACACTCTAATCCCTACACTCTAATCCCTACACTCTAATCCCTACACCCTACACTCTATACCCTACAATCTATACCCTACACTCTATACCCTACACTCTATACCCTACACTCTATACCCTACACTCTACACCCTACACCCTACACTCTACACTCTATACCCTACACTCTACACCCTGCACTCTGTACCCTACACTCTACACTCTTTACCCTACACTCTATACCCTACACTCTATACCCTACACTCTATACCCTACACTCTAATCCCTACACTCTACACTCTATACCCTACACTCTATACCCTACACTCTATACCCTACACTCTACACCCTACACTCTACACCCTACACTCTAATCCCTACACTCTAATCCCTACACTCTAATCCCTACACCTTACACTCTATACCCTACACTCTATACCCTACACTCTATACCCTACACTCTATACCCTACACCCTACACCCTACACTCTACACTCTATACCCTACACTCTACACCCTACACTCTACACCCTACACTCTATACCCTACACTCTACACCCTGCACTCTGTACCCTTCACTCTACACTCTTTACCCTACACTCTATACCCTACACTCTATACCCTACACTCTATACCCTACACTCTAAACTCTATACCCTACACTCTATAACATACACTCTATACCCTACACTCTACACTCTATACCCTACACTCTATAACATACACTCTATACCCTACACTCTATACCCTACACTCTATACCCTACACTCTATACCCTACACTCTACTCCCTACACTCTACACCCTACAGTCTATACCCTACACTCTACACTCTATACCTTACACTCTATAACATACACTCTATACCCTACACTCTATACCCTACACTCTATACCCTACACTCTATACCCTAAACTCTACACCCTACACTCTATTCCATACACTCTATACCCTACACTCTATACCCTACACTCTAATCCCTACACTCTACACTCTATACCCTACACTCTATACCCTACACTCTATACCCTACACTCTACACCCTACACTCTACACCCTACACTCTAATCCCTACACTCTAATCCCTACACTCTAATCCCTACACCTTACACTCTATACCCTACACTCTATACCCTACACTCTATACCCTACACTCTATACCCTACACCCTACACCCTACACTCTACACTCTATACCCTACACTCTACACCCTACACTCTACACCCTACACTCTATACCCTACACTCTACACCCTGCACTCTGTACCCTTCACTCTACACTCTTTACCCTACACTCTATACCCTACACTCTATACCCTACACTCTATACCCTACACTCTAAACTCTATACCCTACACTCTATAACATACACTCTATACCCTACACTCTACACTCTATACCCTACACTCTATAACATACACTCTATACCCTACACTCTATACCCTACACTCTATACCCTACACTCTATACCCTACACTCTACTCCCTACACTCTACACCCTACAGTCTATACCCTACACTCTACACTCTATACCTTACACTCTATAACATACACTCTATACCCTACACTCTATACCCTACACTCTATACCCTACACTCTATACCCTAAACTCTACACCCTACACTCTATTCCATACACTCTACACCATACACTCTATAGCATACACTCTATACCCTACACTATACACTCTATGCCCTACACTCTATACCCTACACTATACACTCTATACCCTACACTCTACACTTTATACCCTACACTCTATACCCTACACTATACACTCTATACCCTACACTCTACACTTTATACCCTACACTCTATACCCTACACTCTATACCCTACACTCTATACCCTACACTCTAAACTCTATACCCTACACTCTATACCCTACACTCTATAACATACACTCTATACCCTACACTCTATACCATACACTCTACACCATACACTCTACACCATACACTCTACACCATACACTCTACACCATACACTCTACACCATACACTCTATAGCATACACTCTATACCCTACACGATACACTCTATACCCTACACTCTATACCCTACACTCTATACCCTACACTATACACTCTATACCCTACACTCTACACTCTATACCCTACACTCTACAACCTGCACTCTATACCCTACACTCTACGCCCTACACTCTATACCCTACATTCTATACCCTACACTCTACACTCTTTACCCTACACTCTATACCCTACACTCTATACCCTACACTCTAAACTCTATACCCTACACTCTACACTCTATACCCTACACTCTATAACATACACTCTGTACCCTACACTCTATAACATACACTCTATACCCTACACTCTACACCCAACTCTCTAATCCCTACACTATATACCCTACACTCTACACTCTATACCTTACACTCTAATCCCTACACTCTACACTCTATACCCTACACTCTATACCCTACACTCTACACCCTACTCTCTAATCCCTACACTCTAATCCCTACACTCTAATCCCTACACCCTACACTCTATACCCTACACTCTATACCCTACACTCTTTACCCTACACCCTACACTCTACAGCCTACACTCTATACCCTAAAGTATAAACCCTACACTCTATACCCTACACTCTATACCCTACACTCTACACCTTACACTCTACACTCTATACCCTACACTCTATACCCTACACTCTATACCGTACACTCTATACCCTACACTCTACACCCTACACTCTACACCCTACACTCTATACGCCACACTCTATACCCTACAGTCTACACTCTATACCATACACTCTACACTCTACACTCTATACCCTACACTCTACACCCTACACTCTATACCCTACACTCTACACTCTATACCCTACACTCTATAGCCTACACTCTACACTCTACACTCTATACCCTACACTCTATACCCTACACTCTATACCCTACACTCTATACCCTACACTCTACACTCTATACCCTACACTATATAGCCTACACTCTACACCCTACACTCTATACCCTGCACTCTATACCCTACACTCTACACTCTATACTCTACACTCTACTCCCTACACCCTACAGTCTATACCCCACACTCTACACTCTATACCTTACACTCTACACTCTATTCCCTACACTCTATACCCTACACTCTATACCCTACACTCTATACCCTACACTCTACTCCCTACACTCTACACCCTACAGTCTATACCCTACACTCTACACTCTATACCTTACACTCTATAACATACACTCTATACCCTACACCCTACACTCTATACCCTACACTCTATACCCTACACTCTATACCCTACACTCTATACCCTACACTCTACACTCTATACCCTACACTCTATAGCCTACACTCTACACTTTACTCTATACCCTACACTCTATACCCTACACTTTAATCCCTACACTCTAATCCCTACAGTCTACACTCTATACCCTACACTCTATACCCTGCACTCTATACCCTACACTCTACACCCTACACTCTACACCCTACACTCTAACCCCTACACTCTAATCCCTACACTCTAATCCCTACACCCTACACTCTATACCCTACAATCTATACCCTACACTCTATACCCTACACTCTATACCCTACACTCTATACCCTACACTCTACACCCTACACCCTACACTCTACACTCTATACCCTACACTCTACACCCTGCACTCTGTACCCTACACTCTACACTCTTTACCCTACACTCTATACCCTACACTCTATACCCTACACTATGATAACTCATAGAACTTATCCGCATTATTTCACTAATTTTAGATATAACTATCAAGCGGAGGACAGTATGACTTAATCGCCAATGTTGAAACCAACACACTCCAAAACATGCCCCCTGACGAAGGTGGTTCACCGAAACGTGCGTTGGGGCGGGCGCACACCCCCTGGACACCCTTACTGCATCAGCCACAGGTACCCATTTAATTTATATCTCGCCATTTGTAATTACTATGCGGTTGGCATTTGTGTAGCATTGACTCCTGAGTGTGCTGGTGCAGCGGCAATATGCCTTAGAATCATTATGGGATGGATCTGTCCAGGGTTTGTGCCCCCTACGTGCTTTTGCATAGCATGTTTTTGGTTGTGTTAACCGACTCCTATTCACAGCGTCTTATGTAATTTTTAATAATAAAGAATTGTTGTATTTTTGTCTATAAGCTTTGACTTACGTATCGTTTGTTTTGGAGTGTGTTGGTCTATACCCTACACTCTATACCCTACACTCTAATCCCTACACTCTACACTCTATACCCTACACTCTATACCCTACACTCTATACCCTACACTCTACACCCTACACTCTACACCCTACACTCTAATCCCTACACTCTAATCCCTACACTCTAATCCCTACACCCTACACTCTATACCCTACACTCTATACCCTACACCCTACACCCTACACTCTATACCCTACACTCTACACCCTACACTCTACACCCTACACTCTATACCCTACACTCTACACCCTGCACTCTGTACCCTTCACTCTACACTCTTTACCCTACACTCTATATCCTACACTCTATAAGCTACACTCTATACCCTACACTCTAAACTCTATACCCTACACTCTATAACATACACTCTATACCCTACACTCTACACTCTATACCCTACACTCTATAACATACACTCTATACCCTACACTCTATACCCTACACTCTATACCCTACACTCTACTCCCTACACTCTACACCCTACAGTCTATACCCTACACTCTACACTCTATACCTTACACTCTATAACATACACTCTATACCCTACACTCTATACCCTACACTCTATACCCTACACTCTATACCCTACACTCTACACCCTACACTCTATACCATACACTCTACACCCTACACTCTATACAATACACTCTACACCATACACTCTATATCATACACTCTATACCCTACACTATACACTCTATGCCCTACACTCTATACCCTACACTATACACTCTATACCCTACACTCTACACTTTATACCCTACACTCTATACCCTACACTATACACTCTATACCCTACACTCTACACTTTATACCCTACACTCTATACCCTACACTCTATACCCTACACTCTACAACCTGCACTCTACAACCTGCAATCTATACCCTACACTCTATACCCTACACTCTATATCCTACACTCTATACCCTACACTCTAAACTCTATACCCTACACTCTATACCCTACACTCTATAACATACACTCTATACCCTACACTCTATACCATACACTCTACACCATACACTCTACACCATACACTCTACACCATACACTCTACACCATACACTCTATAGCATACACTCTATACCCTACACGATACACTCTATACCCTACACTCTATACCCTACACTCTATACCCTACACTATACACTCTATACCCTACACTCTACACTCTATACCCTACACTCTACAACCTGCACTCTATACCCTACACTCTACACCCTACACTCTATACCCTACATTCTATACCCTACACTCTACACTCTTTACCCTACACTCTATACCCTACACTCTATACCCTACACTCTACACCTTACACTCTACACTCTATACCCTACACTCTATACCCTACACTCTATACCGTACACTCTATACCCTACACTCTACACCCTACACTCTATACGCCACACTCTATACCCTACAGTCTACACTCTATACCATACACTCTACACTCTACACTCTATACCCTACACTCTACACCCTACACTCTATACCCTACACTCTACACTCTATACCCTACACTCTATAGCCTACACTCTACACTCTACACTCTATACCCTACACTCTATACCCTACACTCTATACCCTACACTCTATACCCTACACTCTACACTCTATACCCTACACTCTATAGCCTACAATCTACACCCTACACTCTATACCCTGCACTCTATACCCTACACTCTACACTCTATACCCTACACTCTACTCCCTACACCCTACAGTCTATACCCTACACTCTACACTCTATACCTTACACTCTACACTCTATTCCCTACACTCTATATCCTACACTCTATACCCTACATTCTATACCCTACACTCTACACTCTATACCCTACACTCTATACCCTACACTCTATACCCTACACTCTACACTCTATACCCTACACTCTATACGCCACACTCTATACCCTACAGTCTATACCCTACACTCTATACCCTGCACTCTATACCATACACTCTACACTCTACACTCTATACCCTACACTCTATACCCTACACTCTATACCCTACACCCTACACTCTATACCCTACACTCTATACCCTACACTCTACACTCTACACCCTACACTCTACACCCTACACTCTATACCCTATACCCTACACTTTATACCCTACACTCTATACCCTACACTCTATACCCTACACTATACACTCTATACCCTACACTCTACACTTTATACCCTACACTCTATACCCTACACTCTATATCCTGCACTCTACACCCTGCACTCTACACCCAACACTCTAAACCCTACACTCTACACTCTATACCCTACACTCTATACCCTACACTCTACACTCTATACCCTACACTCTATACCCTACACTCTATACCCTACACTCTATACCCTACACCCTACACTCTATACCCTACACTCTATACCCTACACTCTACACCCTACACTCTACACCCTACACTCTATACCCTATACCCTACACTCTATACCCTACACTCTATACCCTACACTCTATACCCTACACTCTCTACCCTACACTCTATACCCTACACTATACACTCTATACCCTACACTCTACACTCTATACCCTACACTCTATACCCTACACTCTATACCCTACACCCTACACTCTACACCCTACACTCTACACTCTATACCCTACACTCTGCACCCTACACCCTACACTCTATACCCTACACTCTACACCCTGCACTCTGTACCCTACACTCTACACTCTTTACCCTACACTCTATACCCTACACTCTATACCCTACACTCCAATCCCTACACTCTACACCCTACACTCTATACCCTACACTCTATACCCTACACTCTATACCCTACACTCTACACCCTACAATCTAATTCCTACACTCTAATCCCTACACTCTAATCCCTACACCCTATACCCTACACTCTATACCCTACACTCTATACCCTACACTCTATACCCTACACTCTATACCCTACACCCTACACTCTACACCCTACACTCTACACTCTATACCCTACACTCTACACCCTACACTCTACACCCTACACTCTACACTCTATACTCTACACCCTGCACTCTGTACCCTACACTCTACACTCTTCACCCTACACTCTATACCCTACACTCTATACCCTACACTCTATACCCTACACTCTAAACTCTATACCCTACACTCTACACTCTATACCCTACACTCTATAACATACACTCTATACCCTACACTCTATACCCTACACTCTATACCATACACTCTACACCCTACACTCTATACCATACACTCTACACCATACACTCTATAGCATACACTCTATACCCTACACTATACACTCTATACCCTACACTCTATACCCTACACTCTATACCCTACACTATACACTCTATACCCTACACTCTACACTTTATACCCTACACTCTATACCCTACACTCTATACCCTACACTCTATACCCTACACTCTTCAACCTGCACTCTACAACCTGCAATCTATACCCTACACTCTATACCCTACACTCTACACTCTATACCCTACACTCTATACCCTACACTCTATACCCTACACTCTACACTCTATACCCTACACTCTATAGCCTACACTCTACACCCTACACTCTACTCCCTACACTCTACACCCTACAGTCTATACCCTACACTCTACACTCTATACCTTACACTCTACACTCTATTCCCTACACTCTATACCCTACACTCTATACCCTACATTCTATACCCTACACTCTACACTCTATACCCTACTCTTTATACCCTACACTCCATACCGTACACTCTATACCCTACACTCTACACTCTATACCCTACACTCTATATGCCACACTCTATACCCTACAGTGTATACCCTACACTCTATACCCTACACTCTACACTCTATACTCTATACCCTACACTCTATACCCTACACTCTATACCCTACACCCTACACTCTATACCCTACACTCTATACCCTACACTCTACACCCTACACTCTACACCCTACACTCTATACCCTATACCCTACACTCTATACCCTACACTCTATACCCTACACTCTCTACCCTACACTCTATACCCTACACTATACACTCTATACCCTACACTCTACACTCTATACCCTACACTCTATACCCTGCACTCTACACCCTGCACTCTACACCCAACACTCTAAACCCTACACTCTACACTCTATACCCTACACTCTATACCCTACACTCTACACCCTACACTCTATAGCCTACACTCAATACCCTACAGTATATACCCTACACTCTATACCCTACACTCTACACCTTACACTCTACACTCTATTCCCTACACTCTATACCCTACACTCTATACCCTACACTCTATACCCTACACTCTACACTCTATACCCTACACCCTACACTCTATACCCTACACTCTACACTCTATATCCTACACTCTATACCCTGCACTCTACACCCTGCACTCTATACCCTACACTCTATAACCTACACTCTACACTCTATACCATACACTCTACACTCTACACTCTATACCCTACACTCTATACCCTACACTCTAATCCCTACACTCTACACTCTATACCCTACACTCTATACCATACACTCTATACCCTACACTCTATACCATACACTCTATACCATACACTCTATACCCTACACTCTATACCCTACACTCTACACCCTACACTCTATACCTTACACTCTATACCCTACAATCTATACCCTACACTCTAAACTCTATACCCTACACTCTACACTCTATACCCTACACTCTATAACATACACTCTATACCCTACACTCTATACCCTACACTCTATACCCTACACTCTTTACCATACACTCTATACCATACACTCTACACTCTATACCCTACACTCTATACCATACACTCTACACCATACACTCTATAGCATACACTGTATACCCTACACTCTACACTTTATACCCTACTCTCTATACCCTACACTCTATACCCTACACTCTACAACCTGCACTCTATACCCTACACTCTATACCCTACACCTTACACTCTATACCCTACACTCTATACCCTACACTCTATACCATACACTCTATACCCTACACTCTATAGCCTACACTCTATAGCCTACACTCTACACTCTACTCTATACCCTACACTCTATACCCTACACTCTACACTCTATACCCTACACTCTATACCGTACACTCTATACCCTACACTCTACACCCTACACTCTACACCCTACACTCTAATCCCTACACTCTAATCCCTACACCCTACACTCTATACCCTACACTCTATACCCTACACTCTATACCCTACACTCTACACCCTACACTCTACACCCTACACTCTACATTCTATACCCTACACTCTACACCCTGCACTCTGTACCCTACACTCTACACTCTTTACCCTACACTCTATACCCTACATTCTATACCCTACACTCTATACCCTACACTCTATAGCCTACACTCTATACCCTACAGTATATACCCTACACTCTATACCCTACACTCTACACCTTACACCCTACACTCTATTCCCTACACTCTATACCCTACACTCTATACCCTACACTCTATACCCTACACTCTACACTCTATACCCTACACCCTACACTCTATACCCTACACTCTACACCCTATACGCCACACTCTATACCCTACACCCTACACTCTATACCCTACACTCTACACTCTATACCCTACACCCTACACTCTATACCCTACACTCTATACCCTACACCCTACACTCTACACTCTATACCCTACACTCTAAACTCTACTCCCTACACTATACACTCTATACCCTACACTCTACACTCTATACCCTACACTCTACTCCCTATACTCTATACCCTACACTCTACACCCTACACTCTACACCCTACACTCTATACCCTACACTCTACACCCTACACTCTACACCCTACACTCTACACCCTACACTCTATACCCTACACTCTACACCCTACACTCTACACCCTACACTCTGTACCCTACACTCTATACCCTACACTCTACACTCTTTACCCTACACTCTATACCCTACACCCTATACCCTACACTCTATACCCTACACTCTATACCCTACACTCTATACCCTACACTCTAAACTCTATACCCTACACTCTACACTCTATACCCCACACTCTATAACATACACTCTATAACCTACACTCTATACCCTACACTCTATACCCTACACTCTATACCATACACTCTACACCCTACACTCTATACCATACACTCTACGCCATACACTCTATAGCATACGCTCTATACCCTACAATATAAACTCTATACCCTACACTCTATACCCTACACTCTATACCCTACACTCTATACCCTACACTCTACACTCTGTACCCTACACTCTATACCATACACTCTATACCCTACACTCTATACCTTACACTATACACCCTACACTCTAATCCCTACACTCTACACTCTATACCCTACACTCTATACCCTACACTCTATACCCTACACTCTACACCCTACACTCTACACCCTACACCCTACACACTATACCCTATACTCTACACCCTACACTCTATACCATACACTCTACACTTTATACCCTACACTCTATAACATACAATCTATACCCTACACGCTATACCCTACACTCTATACCCTACACTCTATACCATACAATCTATACCATACACTCTACACTCTATACCCTACACTCTATACCATACACTCTACACCATACACTCTATAGCATACACTCTATACCCTACACTCTACACTCTATACCGCACACTCTATACCATACACTCTATACCCTACACTATATACTCTATACCCTACACTCTACACTTTATACCCTACTCTCTATACCCTACACTCTATACCCTACACTCTACAACCTGCAATCTATACCCTACACTCTATACCCTACACCCTACACTCTATACCCTACACTCTGTACCCTACACTCTATACCCTACACTCCATACCCTACACTCTATACCCTACACTCTATACCCTACACTCTATAGCTTACACTCTACACTCTACCCTACACTCTATACCCTACACTCTAATCCCTACACTCTAATCCCTACACTCTACTCTATACCCTACACTCTATACCCTACACTCTATACCCTACACTCTACACCCTACACTCTACAACCTACACTCTACACCCTACACTCTATACCTTACACTCTATACCCTACACTCTATACCCTACACTCTATACCCTACACCCTACACTCTATACCCTACACTCTACACCCTACACTCTATACCCTACACTCTACACCCTGCACTCTGTACCCTACACTCTACACTCTTTACCCTACACTCTATACCCTACACTCTATACCCTACACTCTAATCCCTACACCCTACACTCTACACCCTACACTCTACACCCTACACTCTACACCCTACACTCTAATCCCTACACCCTACACTCTATACCCTACACTCTATACCCTACTCTCTATACCCTACACTCTATACCCTACACTCTACACCCTACACTCTACACTCTATACCCTACACTCTACACCCTACACCCTACACTCTACACTCTATACCCTACACTCTACACCCTATACGCCACACTCTATACCCTACACCCTACACTCTATACCCTACACTCTACACTCTATACCCTACACTCTATACCCTACACTCTATAGCCTACACTCTATACCCTACAGTATATACCCTACACTCTATACCCTACACTCTACACCTTACACCCTACACTCTATTCCCTACACTCTATACCCTACACTCTATACCCTACACTCTATACCCTACACTCTACACTCTATACCCTACACCCTACACTCTATACCCTACACTCTACACCCTATACGCCACACTCTATACCCTACACCCTACACTCTATACCCTACACTCTACACTCTATACCCTACACCCTACACTCTATACCCTACACTCTATACCCTACACCCTACACTCTACACTCTATACCCTACACTCTACACTCTACTCCCTACACTATACACTCTATACCCTACACTCTACACTCTATACCCTACACTCTACTCCCTACACTCTATACCCTACACTCTACACCCTACACTCTACACCCTACACTCTATACCCTACACTCTATACCCTACACTCTATACCCTACACTCTACACCCTACACTCTACACCCTACACTCTACACCCTACACTCTATACCCTACACTCTATACCCTACACTCTATACCCTACACCCTACACTCTACACTCTATACCCTACACTCTACACTCTACTCCCTACACTATACACTCTATACCCTACACTCTACACTCTATACCCTACACTCTACTCCCTATACTCTATACCCTACACTCTACACCCTACACTCTACACCCTACACTCTATACCCTACACTCTATACCCTACACTCTACACCCTACACTCTACACCCTACACTCTACACCCTACACTCTATACCCTACACTCTATACCCTACACTCTACACCCTACACTCTACACTCTATACCCTACACTCTACACCCTACACCCTACACTCTACACTCTATACCCTACACTCTACACCCTATACGCCACACTCTATACCCTACACCCTACACTCTATACCCTACACTCTACACTCTATACCCTACACTCTATACCCTACACTCTATAGCCTACACTCTATACCCTACAGTATATACCCTACACTCTATACCCTACACTCTACACCTTACACCCTACACTCTATTCCCTACACTCTATACCCTACACTCTATACCCTACACTCTATACCCTACACTCTACACTCTATACCCTACACCCTACACTCTATACCCTACACTCTACACCCTATACGCCACACTCTATACCCTACACCCTACACTCTATACCCTACACTCTACACTCTATACCCTACACCCTACACTCTATACCCTACACTCTATACCCTACACCCTACACTCTACACTCTATACCCTACACTCTACACTCTACTCCCTACACTATACACTCTATACCCTACACTCTACACTCTATACCCTACACTCTACTCCCTACACTCTATACCCTACACTCTACACCCTACACTCTACACCCTACACTCTATACCCTACACTCTATACCCTACACTCTATACCCTACACTCTACACCCTACACTCTACACCCTACACTCTACACCCTACACTCTATACCCTACACTCTATACCCTACACTCTATACCCTACACCCTACACTCTACACTCTATACCCTACACTCTACACTCTACTCCCTACACTATACACTCTATACCCTACACTCTACACTCTATACCCTACACTCTACTCCCTATACTCTATACCCTACACTCTACACCCTACACTCTACACCCTACACTCTATACCCTACACTCTATACCCTACACTCTACACCCTACACACTACACCCTACACTCTACACCCTACACTCTATACCCTACACTCTATACCCTACACTCTACACCCTACACTCTACACCCTACACTCTACACCCTACACTCTATACCCTACACTCTACACCCTACACTCTACACCTTACACTCTGTACCCTACACTCTATACCCTACACTCTACACTCTTTACCCTACACTCTATACCCTACACCCTATACCCTACACTCTATACCCTACAATCTATACCCTACACTCTATACCCTACACTCTAAACTCTATACCCTACACTCTACACTCTATACCCTACACTCTATAACATACACTCTATAACCTACACTCTATACCCTACACTCTATACCCTACACTCTATACCATACACTCTACACCCTACACTCTATACCATACACTCTACACCATACACTCTATAGCATACACTCTATACCCTACAATATAAACTCTATACCCTACACTCTATACCCTACACTCTATACCCTACACTCTATACCCTACACTCTACACTCTGTACCCTACACTCTATACCATACACTCTATACCCTACACTCTATACCTTACACTATACACCCTACACTCTAATCCCTACACTCTACACTCTATACCCTACACTCTATACCCTACACTCTATACCCTACACTCTACACCCTACACTCTACACCCTACACCCTACACATTATACCCTATACTCTACACCCTACACTCTATACCATACACTCTACACTTTATACCCTACACTCTATAACATACAATCTATACCCTACACTCTATACCCTACACTCTATACCCTACACTCTATACCATACACTCTATACCATACACTCTACACTCTATACCCTACACTCTATACCATACACTCTACACCATACACTCTATAGCATACACTCTATACCCTACACTCTACACTCTATACCGCACACTCTATACCATACACTCTATACCCTACACTATACACTCTATACCCTACACTCTACACTTTATACCCTACTCTCTATACCCTACACTCTATACCCTACACTCTACAACCTGCAATCTATACCCTACACTCTATACCATACACTCTACACCCTACACTCTATACCATACACTCTACACCATACACTCTATAGCATACACTCTATACCCTACAATATAAACTCTATACCCTACACTCTATACCCTACACTCTATACCCTACACTCTATACCCTACACTCTACACTCTGTACCCTACACTCTATACCATACACTCTATACCCTACACTCTATACCTTACACTATACACCCTACACTCTAATCCCTACACTCTACACTCTATACCCTACACTCTATACCCTACACTCTATACCCTACACTCTACACCCTACACTCTACACCCTACACCCTACACATTATACCCTATACTCTACACCCTACACTCTATACCATACACTCTACACTTTATACCCTACACTCTATAACATACAATCTATACCCTACACTCTATACCCTACACTCTATACCCTACACTCTATACCATACACTCTATACCATACACTCTACACTCTATACCCTACACTCTATACCATACACTCTACACCATACACTCTATAGCATACACTCTATACCCTACACTCTACACTCTATACCGCACACTCTATACCATACACTCTATACCCTACACTATACACTCTATACCCTACACTCTACACTTTATACCCTACTCTCTATACCCTACACTCTATACCCTACACTCTACAACCTGCAATCTATACCCTACACTCTATACCCTACACCCTACTCTCTATACCCTACACTCTGTACCCTACACTCTATACCCTACACTCTACACCCTGCACTCTGTACCCTACACTCTACACTCTTTACCCTACACTCTATACCCTACACTCTATACCCTACACTCTAATCCCTACACCCTACACTCTATACCCTACACTCTATACCCTACACTCTATACTCTACACTCTACACCCTACACTCTACACTCTATACCCTACACTCTACACCCTACACTCTATACCCTACACTCTACACTCTATACCCTACACTCTATAGCCTACACTCTACACTCTATACCCTACACTCTATACCCTGCACTCTATACCCTACACTCTACACTCTATACCCTACACTCTACACTCTATTCCCTACACTCTATACCCTACACTCTATACCCTACATTCTATACCCTACACTCTACACTCTATACCCTACTCTCTATACCCTACACTCTATACCGTACACTCTATACACTACACTCTACACTCTATACCCTACACTCTATACGCCACACTCTATACCCTACAGTCTATACCCTACACTCTATACCCTACACACTACACTCTATACCATACACTCTACACTCTACACTCTATACCCTACACTCTATACCCTACACTCTATACCCTACATCTATACCCTACACCCTACACTCTATACAATACACTCTATACCCTATACTCTACACCCTACACTCTACACCTTACACTCTATACCCTGTACCCTACACTCTATACCCTACACTCTATACCCTACACTCTATACCCTACACTCTATACCCTACACTCTACACTCTATACCCTACACCCTACACTCTATACCCTACACTCTACACCCTATACGCCACACTCTATACCCTACACCCTACACTCTATACCCTACACTCTACACTCTATACCCTACACTCTATACCCTACACTCTATAGCCTACACTCTATACCCTACAGTATATACCCTACACTCTATACCCTACACTCTACACCTTACACCCTACACTCTATTCCCTACACTCTATACCCTACACTCTATACCCTACACTCTATACCCTACACTCTACACTCTATACCCTACACCCTACACTCTATACCCTACACTCTACACCCTATACGCCACACTCTATACCCTACACCCTACACTCTATACCCTACACTCTACACTCTATACCCTACACTCTATACCCTACACTCTATACCCTACACCCTACACTCTACACTCTATACCCTACACTCTACACTCTACTCCCTACACTATACACTCTATACCCTACACTCTACACTCTATACCCTACACTCTACTCCCTACACTCTATACCCTACACTCTACACCCTACACTCTACAAGGTAACAAGGTAATCAATCTCAGTGACCACCTGTTCTCTGATGTCGACTTGTCTGTTTTGTCTAGAGGCCTTACCTTTTCCCCTGCATCCAGGTTCGATACATTCTCTGCCGTCAAGGACCTTCACTTATTTGCTAGGTCATTATTATTTAAAAAGTTTTTTCACGATGGTAATCTTCATGCTCTATTTCCCACAGAGGAGGAACAATCCGCTTTGAGGATATTGGAAGAACTCCACCTTGAGCACAATACTCCGATAGATGGTAAGATTCCCCCCTCGATTAGACCTTGTTCCAAGAAATTCCCCCCTCTGTCCACCTGTGCTAATGTAGACTTATTCGTCCAATTAGTGACTAAAGATCTCATGAAAATACCTCACCGTATTGAACATGACAATCTCTCACACGTGGAACGTCAACGTCTGGAATATCTTCGTTCTCTTCCGGACGTTGTCTTCAAACCGGCCGATAAGGGGGGCAATGTTGTGGTTTGGCCAAAAAACATGTATGAGAAGGAGGCTTTTCGTCAGTTAAATGATAAACTCTGCTATAAGAAACTTACATATAATCCTCTCTCCAAATTTATATCTGAATTGGATGATATTCTCAATACAGCAGTGGAAAATTGTATAATCCAAAAAGAATTGGCACAGGCATTGAGAATTACTGAGCCTACCATCTCTACACTATATTTGTTACCCAAATTACACAAAAACAGCATTTGCCCCCCAGGACGCCCCATTATTTCCGGAGCGGGGAATTTCTTGGAACATGTCAATCGTTGGATTGATTCTATCCTCCAACCATTTGTTACGAGTCTTCCCTCATTTATCAAAGATACTGGATCGTTCCTCAGAATTATGGATGGTTTACATCTTGATCCTGACGCACTGATGGTTGTCGCTGATGTGGAATCTCTCTACACCAGCATAAAACATCCCGATGGCCTCCGGGCTGTGAGGTATTTTTTGAGCATGTCTGATCACCCTTGTGGATTTCAAGATTTTGTTTTGGAGATCCTTGAATTTACTTTAACTCACAATTTTTTTACTTTTAAGGGGTCCTTCTTCCTGCAGCTCCAAGGGACGGCCATGGGGGCGGCCTTTGCGCCGTCCTATGCTGGTTTGTTCCTGGGGCTGTGGGAGAGGGACCTCTTCCTGTCGGATCGGGCCTCATCTGTGGACCGCGTCCCCCTCTGGACGCGGTACATAGATGATGTTTTCTTGATCTGGCAGGGTTCAGTAGTTACACTTGAACAATTTATGGGATCTCTAAACCAAAATACTTATAATATTAAACTAACATATCATTTTGACAGAGAGTTTGTGGAGTTTTTGGATGTACGGGTCAAACGCGATAGTTCTGATATGATTCAAACGGACATCTATAGAAAGCCCACCTCTACTAACACCTTGCTGCATGCCTCCTCTGCACATCCGAACCATGTGATCAACGCAGTGCCCATTGGCCAGTTTCTTCGTCTGCGCAGGGTCTGTTCTGGCAGCGCTGACTTTGAGAAACAGGCCACTGACCTAAAACAAAGATTATGTGAGAGGGGATACAGCCGTAGGACGATTAAACGTGCCTATAATCGAGCTAGACACTCCTCACGCCATGATCTTCTGTACAAGACTGAGTTCAAAATACAAACTGACACTGTGAGATTTGTCACCAACTATCACAATCAATTTGGATCATTGAGGCGGGCTCTTGTTAGGTCTTGGCCAATATTACGGGCCTATCCGGTGATTGCCAAATACATTCCAGAAAGACCAGCCATCTCTACAAGACGTTCTAACAATCTGCGTGATATATTGGTTCATAGCCACTACAACGCGGATATTAAGACCACATTTTTGGACCAATTTCCTAAAAGAGTTGGATGTGCGCCTTGCGGACATTGCGTGGCTTGCTCCAACATAGAGAGATGTGATTCTTTTTTCAATGCAGATAGATCAAGGACTTATAAAATTAGGAAATTTATTACATGCTCTACCCGGTATGTAATCTATTTCGCTACATGCCCTTGTGATCTCATATATATTGGCCTTACTACACGCCCCCTCAAAATACGTCTTAGGGAACATGTTCGTGGCATTATTGCCGCGAAAGGTCATGGTGACATATCTTCTCTGAATACTATCCCTAAGCATTTTTACCTATATCATAATTGCGATGCCTCCCTATTTCGAGTTAGAGGTATAGATTGTTTGGACAGCAGTATTCGTGGTGGCGGGATGTCACAGAAACTCGCCCAGCTCGAATCCCGCTGGATCTGGTCCCTCAACACACTCCATCCTAATGGCCTCAATGAGCAAATTAATTTTGCGCCCTTTCTTTAATTTGGTGTTTGTGTCTCTGTTCCATCTGACGATGTACTTCCAACTCTGAATTGCTTTTAATTCTAATTTTTAATTGTAGGTCTATTCATTCCCTTGCTGTGTCCTGTTTGTCTTCTACTTTGTCCCATCTATTGGAGCACGAAAAGTACGACAGTCCGACTGTTTTTCCTATGGTGGTTGCCTGGATGTAGTCATGGTTATAAGGATCATCACTCTCGTTGTATTGTCAGTTTGGTTATGTTTTACTATTCAGACATTATACTATTATGTTTTATATTTTGTATTGCAATGACTATATATTTAGTTACTACTCTCTGACATTAGGTAATTTTCTTATCTTGTTTACCATATTCATCCTGTTAACCATCAGGATTTAATACAATTTATGCATTCGGCTTTGTCCCTATATTATCTTCGTGCTTGTCACCATAGCAGCGTACACTGTCGGGTACGCATGCGCGCTGTGCTTGGCTGTGTCTTCCGGCTTTCTGTGTCTTGCGAGTTACGTGTGCTAGGCCATGTGACCTGGCCGCGCCTCTCGGTGACGCGGACGCTGGTCGACAGGGTCTTGTTGTCGGCGGCGCATGCGTCACAGACGACAGTGGTGTGCGCTCTTCAAATTTAGATCCCCTATCTCCTCCCGTCTTCATGCGGTATTCCGCATTAGAATTATATTATCCTGTGGAGATATTTGCGCCGTAAGTTCATCGGCGTTCCCTATGTTATCTCCGGTTACCATGGCGAAGGGGTTTTCACTTCCGGCCGAACTCCGATAGGCTCCGGCTCTATATTTAAACGGGCACTATTGTTACTAGTTAAGCCCCCTGACGAAGGCTCCGCTGAAACGCGCGTCGGGGTGACGTGGATGGTGTAGACGGCTTCCCCTTGTGTTACGGCGGTGATCCATCTTAGACAATCTGGTATGAGATTTTACTAACCATGTGTGGTTTTTCCATCTTCTTTCCCTGCTGATTACTGATCGTGTAGTACCCTAGTCCTTTACATGGTCAGGGTTACTCTCTTGGGTCTCCCCCGCAGTATGCTTTTTATAGTCTCATTTCATGAACTATACTATTTACCTTATAATTAGTAACACGTGGTGGTTATATTTGTATATTTGTTTTTTTTAGAAACCCACTTTATTCAATTTTTTCTATGCCGCTATCTATTCATGTCCCATGTTCTCTTCATTGTTGGATGTTATGTGTGTCCTGTGGGTTCACCCACTGTTATTTCCTGTTTTATTATATTCAATAAAGTCTTCTAATTTTTTAATACATTCTTTGCCCTTGGTTGATCGCTTGTTTCTTTTGTTTCTTTTCCTTGGTTTTGCGATTGGCATATGATATCCCTTGCAGCCATCATTATGCTTAATTATTTATTGTTTTGATATTAATCTGATATTTATTTGATGTAATGCTGCTTATGTGTTCATTAAGACTATTTCTTACCCTACACTCTATACCCTACACTCTATACCCTACACTCTATACCCTACACTCTACACCCTACACTCTACACCCTACACTCTACACCCTACACTCTATACCCTACACTCTATACCCTACACTCTATACCCTACACCCTACACTCTACACTCTATACCCTACACTCTACACTCTACTCCCTACACTATACACTCTATACCCTACACTCTACACTCTATACCCTACACTCTACTCCCTATACTCTATACCCTACACTCTACACCCTACACTCTACACCCTACACTCTATACCCTACACTCTATACCCTACACTCTACACCCTACACTCTACACCCTACACTCTACACCCTACACTCTATACCCTACACTCTACACCCTACACTCTACACCCTACACTCTGTAGCCTACACTCTATACCCTACACTCTACACTCTTTACCCTACACTCTATACCCTACACCCTATACCCTACACTCTATACCCTACACTCTATACCCTACACTCTATACCCTACACTCTAAACTCTATACCCTACACTCTACACTCTATACCCTACACTCTATAACATACACTCTATAACCTACACTCTATACCCTACACTCTATACCCTACACTCTATACCATACACTCTACACCCTACACTCTATACCATACACTCTACACCATACACTCTATAGCATACACTCTATACCCTACAATATAAACTCTATACCCTACACTCTATACCCTACACTCTATACCCTACACTCTACACTCTGTACCCTACACTCTATACCATACACTCTATACCCTACACTCTATACCTTACACTATACACCCTACACTCTAATCCCTACACTCTACACTCTATACCCTACACTCTATACCCTACACTCTATACCCTACACTCTACACCCTACACTCTACACCCTACACCCTACACACTATACCCTATACTCTACACCCTACACTCTATACCATACACTCTACACTTTATACCCTACACTCTATAACATACAATCTATACCCTACACTCTATACCCTACACTCTATACCCTACACTCTATACCATACACTCTATACCATACACTCTACACTCTATACCCTACACTCTATACCATACACTCTACACCATACACTCTATAGCATACACTCTATACCCTACACTCTACACTCTATACCGCACACTCTATACCATACACTCTATACCCTACACTATACACTTTATACCCTACTCTCTATACCCTACACTCTATACCCTACACTCTACAACCTGCAATCTATACCCTACACTCTATACCCTACACCCTACACTCTATACCCTACACTCTGTACCCTACACTCTATACCCTACACTCCATACCCTACACTCTATACCCTACACTCTATACCCTACACTCTATAGCCTACACTCTACACTCTACCCTACACTCTATACCCTACACTCTAATCCCTACACTCTACACCCTACACTCTACAACCTACACTCTACACCCTACACTCTATACCTTACACTCTATACCATACACTCTATACCCTACACTCTATACCCTACACCCTACACTCTATACCCTACACTCTACACCCTACACTCTATACCCTACACTCTACACCCTGCACTCTGTACCCTACACTCTACACTCTTTACCCTACACTCTATACCCTACACTCTATACCCTACACTCTAACCCCTACACCCTACACTCTACACCCTACACTCTACACCCTACACTCTACACCCTACACTCTAATCCCTACACCCTACACTCTATACCCTACACTCTATACCCTACACTCTATACCCTACACTCTATACCCTACACTCTACACCCTACACTCTGCACTCTATACCCTACACTCTACACCCTACACTCTACACCCTACACTCTACACTCTATACCCTACACTCTACACCCTATACGCCACACTCTATACCCTACACCCTACACTCTATACCCTACACTCTACACTCTATACCCTACACTCTATACCCTACACTCTATAGCCTACACTCTATACCCTACAGTATATACCCTACACTCTATACCCTACACTCTACACCTTACACCCTACACTCTATTCCCTACACTCTATACCCTACACTCTATACCCTACACTCTATACCCTACACTCTACACTCTATACCCTACACCCTACACTCTATACCCTACACTCTACACCCTATACGCCACACTCTATACCCTACACCCTACACTCTATACCCTACACTCTACACTCTATACCCTACACCCTACACTCTATACCCTACACTCTATACCCTACACCCTACACTCTACACTCTATACCCTACACTCTACACTCTACTCCCTACACTATACACTCTATACCCTACACTCTACACTCTATACCCTACACTCTACTCCCTACACTCTATACCCTACACTCTACACCCTACACTCTACACCCTACACTCTATACCCTACACTCTATACCCTACACTCTACACCCTACACTCTACACCCTACACTCTACACCCTACACTCTATACCCTACACCCTACACTCTACACTCTATACCCTACACTCTACACTCTACTCCCTACACTATACACTCTATACCCTACACTCTACACTCTATACCCTACACTCTACTCCCTATACTCTATACCCTACACTCTACACCCTACACTCTACACCCTACACTCTATACCCTACACTCTATACCCTACACTCTACACCCTACACTCTACACCCTACACTCTACACCCTACACTCTATACCCTACACTCTACACCCTACACTCTACACCCTACACTCTGTACCCTACACTCTATACCCTACACTCTACACTCTTTACCCTACACTCTATACCCTACACCCTATACCCTACACTCTACACTCTTTACCCTACACTCTATACCCTACACCCTATACCCTACACTCTATACCCTACACTCTATACCCTACACTCTATAACATACACTCTATAACCTACACTCTATACCCTACACTCTATACCCTACACTCTATACCATACACTCTACAACCTACACTCTATACCATACACTCTACACCATACACTCTATAGCATACACTCTATACCCTACAATATAAACTCTATACCCTACACTCTATACCCTACACTCTATACCCTACACTCTATACCCTACACTCTACACTCTGTACCCTACACTCTATACCATACACTCTATACCCTACACTCTATACCTTACACTATACACCCTACACTCTAATCCCTACACTCTACACTCTATACCCTACACTCTATACCCTACACTCTATACCCTACACTCTACACCCTACACTCTACACCCTACACCCTACACATTATACCCTATACTCTACACCCTACACTCTATACCATACACTCTACAATTTATACCCTACACTCTATAACATACAATCTATACCCTACACTCTATACCCTACACTCTATACCCTACACTCTATACCATACACTCTATACCATACACTCTACACTCTATACCCTACACTCTATACCATACACTCTACACCATACACTCTATAGCATACACTCTATACCCTACACTCTACACTCTATACCGCACACTCTATACCATACACTCTATACCCTACACTCTACACTCTATACCCTACACTCTACACCCTGCACTCTGTACCCTACACTCTACACACTTTACCCTACACTCTATACCCTACACTCTATACCCTACACTCTATACCCTACACTCTAAACTTTATACCCTACACTCTACACTCTATACCCTACACTCTATAACATACACTCTATACCCTACACTCTATACCCTACACTCTATACCCTACACTCTATACCATACACTCTACACCCTACACTCTATACCATACACTCTACACCATACACTCTATAGCATACACTCTATACCCTACACTATACACTCTATACCCTACACTCTACACTCTATACCTTACACTCTAATCCCTACACTCTAATCCCTACACTCTACTCTATACCCTACACTCTATACCCTACACACTATACCCTACACTCTACACCCTACACTCTACACCCTACACTCTACACTCTTTACCCTACACTCTATACCCTACACTCTAATCCCTACACTCTACACTCTATACCCTACACTCTACACCCTACACTCTACACCCTACACTCTACACCCTACACTCTAATCCCTACACCCTACACTCTATACCCTACACTCTATACCCTACACTCTATACCCTACACTCTATACCCTACACTCTACACCCTACACTCTACACTCTATACCCTACACTCTACACCCTACACTCTACACCCTACACTCTACACTCTATACCCTACACTCTACACCCTGCACTCTGTACCCTACACTCTACACACTTTACCCTACACTCTATACCCTACACTCTATACCCTACACTCTATACCCTACACTCTAAACTTTATACCCTACACTCTACACTCTATACCCTACACTCTATACCCTACACTCTATACCCTACACTCTATACCATACACTCTACACCCTACACTCTATACCATACACTCTACACCATACACTCTATAGCATACACTCTATACCCTACACTATACACTCTATACCCTACACTCTATACCCTACACTATACACTCTATACCCTACACTCTACACTCTATACCCTACACTCTAATCCCTACACTCTAATCCCTACACTCTACTCTATACCCTACACTCTATACCCTACACTCTATACCCTACACTCTACACCCTACACTCTACACCCTACACTCTACACCCTACACTCTATACCTTACACTCTATACCCTACACTCTATACCCTACACTCTATACCCTACACCCTACACTCTATACCCTACACTCTACACCCTACACTCTATACCCTACACTCTACACCCTGCACTCTGTACCCTACACTCTACACTCTTTACCCTACACTCTATACCCTACACTCTATACCCTACACTCTAATCCCTACACTCTACACTCTATACCCTACACTCTATACCCTACACTCTATACCCTACACTATACACCCTACACTCTACACCCTACACTCTAATCCCTACACCCTACACTCTATACCCTACACTCTATACCCTACACTCTATACCCTACACTCTACACCCTACATTCTACACTCTATACCCTACACTCTACACCCTACACTCTACACCCTACACTCTACACTCTATACCCTACACTCTACACCCTGCACTCTGTACTCTACACTCTACACACTTTACCCTACACTCTATACCCTACACTCTATACCCTACACTCTAAACTTTATACCCTACACTCTACACTCTATACCCTACACTCTATAACATACACTCTATACCCTACACTCTATACCCTACACTCTATACCCTACACTCTATACCATACACTCTACACCCTACACTCTATACCATACACTCTACACCATACACTCTATAGCATACACTCTATACCCTACACTATACACTCTATACCCTACACTCTATACCCTACACTATACACTCTATACCCTACACGTTACACTTTATACCCTACACTCTATACCCTACACTCTATACCCTACACTTTATACCCTACACTCTACAACCTGCACTCTACAACCTGCAATCTATACCCTACACTCTATACCCTACACTCTATACCCTACACTCTATACCCTACACTCTACACTCTATACCCTACACTCTATACCCTACACTCTATACCCTACACTCTACACTCTATAACCTACACTCTATAGCCTACACTCTACACCCTACACTCTATACCCTGCACTCTATACCCTACACTCTACACTCTATACCCTACACTCTACTCCATACACTCTACACCCTACACTCTATACCCTACACTCTACACCCTACACTCTATACCCTACACTCTATACCCTACACTCTACAACCTGCACTCTACAACCTGCAATCTATACCCTACACTCTATACTCTACACTCTATACCCTACACTTTATACCCTACACTCTACACTCTATACCCTACACTCTATACCCTACACTCTATACCCTACACTCTACACTCTATAACCTACACTCTATAGCCTACACTCTACACCCTACACTCTATACCCTGCACTCTATACCCTACACTCTACACTCTATGCCCTACACTCTATACCCTACACTCTACACCCTACACCCTATACCCTACCCTCTATACCCTACACTCTATACCCTACACTCTATACCCTACACTATACACTCTATACCCTACACTCTACACTTTATACCCTACACTCTATTCCCTACACTCTATACCCTGTACTCTACACCCTGCACTCTACACCCAACACTCTAAACCCTACACTCTACACCCTACACTCTATTCCCTACACTCTATACCCTACACTCTACACTCTATATCTACACTCTATAGCCTACACTCTATACCCTACAGTATATACCCTACACTCTATACCCTACACTCTACACTCTATAACCTACACTCTATAGCCTACACTCTACACCCTACACTCTATGCCCTGCACTCTATACCCTACACTCTACACTCTATACCCTACACTCTACTCCATACACTCTACACCCTACGCTCTATACCCTACACTCTACACCCTACACTCTATACCCTACACTCTATACCCTACACTCTACAACCTGCACTCTACAACCTGCAATCTATACCCTACACTCTATACCCTACACTCTATACCCTACACTCTACACAAAATACCCTACACTCTATACCCTACACTCTATACCCTACACTCTATACCCTACACTCTACAATCTATAACCTACACTCTATAGCCTACACTCTACACCCTACACTCTATACCCTGCACTCTATACCCTACACTCTACACTCTATACCCTACACTCTATACCCTACACTCTACACCCTACACCCTATACCCTACCCTCTATACCCTACACTCTATACCCTACACTCTATACCCTACACTATACACTCTATACCCTACACTCTACACTTTATACCCTACACTCTATTCACTACACTCTATACCCTGCACTCTACACCCTGCACTCTACACCCAACACTCTAAACCCTACACTCTACACCCTACACTCTATACCCTACACTCTATACCCTACACTCTACACTCTATACCCTGCACTCTATAGCCTACACTCTATACCCTACAGTATATACCCTACACTCTATACCCTACACTCTACACCTTACACTCTACACTCTATTCCCTACACTCTATACCCTACACTCTATACATAGTAACATAGTAACATAGTTAGTAAGGCCGAAAAAAGACATTTGTCCATCCAGTTCAGCCTATATTCCATCATAATAAATACCCAGATCTACGTCCTTCTACAGAACCTAATAATTGTATGATACAATATTGTTCTGCTCCAGGAAGACATCCAGGCCTCTCTTGAACCCCTCGACTGAGTTCGCCATCACCACCTCCTCAGGCAAGCAATTCCAGATTCTCACTGCCCTAACAGTAAAGAATCCTCTTCTATGTTGGTGGAAAAACCTTCTCTCCTCCAGACGCAAAGAATGCCCCCTTGTGCCCGTCACCTTCCTTGGTATAAACAGATCCTCAGCGAGATATTTGTATTGTCCCCTTATATACTTATACATGGTTATTAGATCGCCCCTCAGTCGTCTTTTTTCTAGACTAAATAATCCTAATTTCGCTAATCTATCTGGGTATTGTAGTTCTCCCATCCCCTTTATTAATTTTGTTGCCCTCCTTTGTACTCTCTCTAGTTCCACTATATCCTTCCTGAGCACCGGTGCCCAAAACTGGACACAGTACTCCATGTGCGGTCTAACTAGGGATTTGTACAGAGGCAGTATAATGCTCTCATCATGTGTATCCAGACCTCTTTTAATGCACCCCATGATCCTGTTTGCCTTGGCAGCTGCTGCCTGGCACTGGCTGCTCCAGGTAAGTTTATCATTAACTAGGATCCCCAAGTCCTTCTCCCTGTCAGATTTACCCAGTGGTTTCCCGTTCAGTGTGTAATGGTGATATTGATTCCCTCTTCCCATGTGTATAACCTTACATTTATCATTGTTAAACCTCATCTGCCACCTTTCAGCCCAAGTTTCCAACTTATACAGATCCATCTGTAGCAGAATACTATCTTCTCTTGTATTAACTGCTTTACATAGTTTTGTATCATCTGCAAATATCGATATTTTACTGTGTAAACCTTCTACCAGATCATTAATGAATATGTTGAAGAGAACAGGTCCCAATACTGACCCCTGCGGTACCCCACTGGTCACAGCGACCCAGTTAGAGACTATACCATTTATAACCACCCTCTGCTTTCTATCACTAAGCCAGTTACTAACCCATTTACACACATTTTCCCCCAGACCAAGCATTCTCATTTTGTGTACCAACCTCTTGTGTGGCACGGTATCAAACGCTTTGGAAAAATCGAGATATACCACGTCCAATGACTCACCGTGGTCCAGTCTATAGCTTACCTCTTCATAAAAACTGATTAGATTGGTTTGACAGGAGCGATTTCTCATAAACCCATGCTGATATGGAGTTAAACAGTTATTCTCATTGAGATAATCCAGAATAACATCCCTCAGAAACCCTTCAAATATTTTACCAACAATAGAGGTTAGACTTACTGGCCTATAATTTCCAGGTTCACTTTTAGAGCCCTTTTTGAATATTGGCACCACATTTGCTATGCGCCAATCCTGCGGAACAGACCCTGTCTCTATAGAGTCCCTAAAAATAAGAAATATTGGTTTATCTATTACATTACTTAGTTCTCTTAGTACTCGTGGGTGTATGCCATCCGGACCCGGAGATTTATCTATTTTAATCTTATTTAGCCGGTTTCGCACCTCTTCTTGGGTTAGATTGGTGACCCTTAATATAGGGTTTTCATTGTTTCTTGGGATTTCACCTAGCATTTCATTTTCCACCGTGAATACCGTGGAGAAGAAGGTGTTTAATATGTTAGCTTTTTCCTCGTCATCTACAACCATTCTTTCCTCACTATTTTTTAAGGGGCCTACATTTTCAGTTTTTATTCTTTTACTATTGATATAGTTGAAGAACAGTTTGGGATTAGTTTTACTCTCCTTAGCAATGTGCTTCTCTGTTTCCTTTTTGGCAGCTTTAATTAGTTTTTTAGATAAAGTATTTTTCTCCCTATAGTTTTTTAGAGCTTCAATGGTGCCATCCTGCTTTAGTAGTGCAAATGCTTTCTTTTTACTGTTAATTGCCTGTCTTACTTCTTTGTTTAGCCACATTGGGTTTTTCCTATTTCTAGTCCTTTTATTCCCACAAGGTATAAACCGCTTACACTGCCTATTTAGGATGTTCTTAAACATTTCCCATTTATTATCTGTATTCTCATTTCTGAGGATATTGTCCCAGTCTACCAGATTAAGGGCATCTCTAAGCTGTTCAAACTTTGCCTTCCTAAAGTTCAATGTTTTTGTGACTCCCTGACAAGTCCCCCTAGTGAAAGACAGGTGAAACTGCACAATATTGTGGTCGCTATTTCCTAAATGCCCAACCACCTGCAGATTTGTTATTCTGTCAGGTCTATTAGATAGTATTAGGTCTAAAAGTGCTGCTCCTCTGGTTGGATTCTGCACCAATTGTGAAAGATAATTTTTCTTGGTTATTAGCAGAAACCTGTTGCCTTTATGGGTTTCACAGGTTTCTGTTTCCCAGTTAATATCCGGGTAGTTAAAGTCCCCCATAACCAGGACCTCATTATGGGTTGCAGCTTCATCTATCTGCTTTAGAAGTAGACTTTCCATGCTTTCTGTTATATTTGGGGGTTTGTAACAGACCCCAATGAGAATTTTGTTACCATTTTTCCCTCCATGAATTTCAACCCATATGGACTCGACATCCTCATTCCCTTCGCTAATATCCTCCCTTAAAGTGGACTTTAGACAAGACTTTACATAGAGGCAAACCCCTCCTCCTCTCCGATTTTTACGATCCTTTCTAAACAGACTGTAACCCTGTAAGTTAACTGCCCAGTCATAGCTTTCATCTAACCATGTCTCGGTTATTCCCACTATGTCAAAGTTACCTGTAGATATTTCTGCTTCTAGTTCTTCCATCTTGTTTGTCAGGCTTCTGGCGTTTGCGAGCATGCAGTTCAGAGGATTTTGTTTTGTTCCAATCTCCTCACTGTGGATTGTTTTAGAAATGTTCTTACCTCCCTTCTGAGTATGTTTTCCTGGGTCGTCTTTGTGCGAGTCTAATGTTTTTCTTCCCGTCCCCTCTTCTTCTAGTTTAACGCCCTCCTGATGAGTGTAGCGAGTCTTCTGGCGAATGTGTGTTTCCCAGGTTTGTTGAGGTGTAGTCCGTCTCTGGCGAGGAGTCCATCATACCAGTAATTCACACCGTGGTCCAGGAATCCAAATCCTTGTTGTCTGCACCATCGTCTTAGCCAGTTGTTTGCATCAAGGATCCTGTTCCATCTCCTGGTGCCATGCCCGTCTACTGGAAGGATAGAAGAAAAAACTACCTGTGCATCCAGTTCCTTTACTTTCTTCCCCAACTCTTCAAAGTCCTTGCAGATTGTCGGTAGGTCCTTCCTTGCCGTGTCATTGGTGCCAACATGTATCAGAAGAAATGGGTGGACGTCCTTGGAGCTGAAGAGCTTTGGTATCCTATCGGTCACATCCTTGATCATCGCACCTGGAAGGCAGCATACTTCTCTTGCAGTTATGTCCGGTCTGCAGATGGCTGCTTCGGTGCCTCTCAGTAGTGAGTCTCCCACCACCACCACTCTTCGTTGCTTCTTGGCTGTACTTTTTGCTGTCACTTGTTGCTGTGTGCCCTTTTCTTTTTTGCTTGCTGGTATTGCTTCATTCTTAGGTGTGCCATCTTCATCCTCTACAAAGATTTGATATCGGTTCTTCAGTTGTGTGGTTGGTGATTTCTCCATGGTCTTCTTGCTTCTTTTGGTCACATGCTTCCACTCATCTGCTTTTGGAGGTTCTCTGACACTTTTTGCACCTTCTGTGACCAGTAGAGATGCTTCTGTTCTGTCAAGAAAGTCTTCATTCTCTTTGATGAGTTTCAAAGTTGCTATTCTTTCTTCCAGACCCCGCACCTTTTCTTCTAAAAGAGCCACTAGTCTACACTTCTGACAGGTGAAATTTAATTCTTCTTCTGGTCGATCTGTGAACATGTAGCACATGCTGCAGCTCACCATGTAGGTTGTCACATCTGCCATGTTGCTCCTAGATCCTGCTGACTTGCTGTGTGTTTTCCTTCTTGTGTAATCTACTCAGCCAAGCTCTCTTGCAATAATGTCCTACAGGCACGCGGTTTGTATACCCTACACTCTATACCCTACACTCTACACTCTATACCCTACACCCTACACTCTATACCCTAAACTCTATATCCTACACTCTATACCCTACACTCTATAACCTACACTCTACACTCTATACCCTACACTCTATAGCCTACACTCTATACCCTACACTCTAATCCCTACACTCTACACTCTATACCCTACACTCTACACCCTGCACTCTACACCCAACACTCTATACCCTACACTCTACACCCTACACTCTATACCCTACACTCTATAACCTACACTCTACACTCTATACCCTACACTCTATAGCCTACACTCTATACCCTACACTCTAATCCCTACACTCTACACTCTATACCCTACACTCTATACCATACACTCTACAGCATACACTCTATAGCATACACTCTACACTCTATACCCTACACTCTATACCCTACACTCTATACCCTACACTATACACTCTATACCCTACACTCTACACTTTATACCCTACTCTCTATACCCTACACTCTATACCCTACACTCTACAACCTGCACTCTATACCCTACACTCTATACCCTACACCCTACACTCTATACGCTACACTCTATACCCTACACTCTAATCCCTACACTCTACACTCCATACCCTACACTCTATACCCTACACTCTATACCCTACACTCTACACCCTACACTCTACACCCTACACTCTACACTCTATACCCTGCACTCTACACCCTACACTCTACACTCTATACCCTACACTCTACACCCTGCACTCTGTACCCTACACTCTACACTCTTTACCCTACACTCTATACCCTACACTCTAATCCCTACACTCTACACTCTATACCCTACACTCTATACCCTAGACTCTATACCCTACACTCTATACCCTACACTCTACACCCTACACTCTAATCCCTACACTCTAATCCCTACACTCTAATCCCTACACCCTAATCCCTACACCCTACACTCTATACCCTACACTCTATACCCTACAGTCTATACCCTACACCCTACACTCTATACCCTACACTCTACACCCTACACTCTACACTCTATACCCTACACTCTACACCCTGCACTCTGTACCCTACACTCTATACCCTACACTCTATACCCTACACTCTATACCCTACACTCTAAACTCTATACCCTACACTCTATACCCTACACTCTATAACATACACTCTATACCCTACACTCTATACCCTACACTCTATACCCTACACTCTATACCCTACACTCTACTCCCTACACTCTACACCCTACAGTCTATACCCTACACTCTACACTCTATACCTTACACTCTACACTCTATTCCCTACACTCTATACCCTACACTCTATAGCATACACTCTATACCCTACACTCTACACTCTATACCCTACACTCTATACCCTACACTATACACTCTATACCATACACTCTACACTTTATACCCTACTCTCTATACCCTACACTCTTTACCCTACACTCTACAACCTGCACTCTATACCCTACACTCTATACCCTACACCCTACACTCTATACCCTACACTCTATACCCTACACTCTATACCCTACACTCTATACCCTACACTCTATACCCTACACTCTACACTCTATACCCTACACTCTATAGCCTACACTCTACACTTTACTCTATACCCTACACTCTATACCCTACACTCTAATCCCTACACTCTAATCCCTACACTCTACACTCTATACCCTACACTCTATACCCTACACTCTATACCCTACACTCTACACCCTACACTCTACACCCTACACTCTAATCCCTACACTCTAATCCCTACACCCTAATCCCTACATCCTACACTCTATACCCTACAATCTATACCCTACACTCTATACCCTACACTCTATACTCTACACTCTATACCCTACACCCTACACTCTACACCCTACACTCTATACCATACACTCTACACCCTACACCCTACACTCTACACTCTATACCCTACACTCTACACCCTGCACTCTGTACCCTACACTCTACACTCTTTACCCTACACTCTATACCCTACACTCTATACCCTACACTCTATACCCTACACTCTAATCCCTACACTCTACACTCTATACCCTACACTCTATACCCTACACTCTATACCCTACACTCTATACCCTACACTCTACACCCTACACTCTACACCCTACACTCTAATCCCTACACTCTAATCCCTACACTCTAATCCCTACACCCTACACTCTATACCCTACACCCTATACCCTACACTCTATACCCTACACTCTATACCCTACACCCTACACCCTACACTCTACACTCTATACCCTACACTCTACACCCTACACTCTACACACTACACTCTATACCCTACACTCTACACCCTGCACTCTGTACCCTACACTCTACACTCTTTACCCTACACTCTATACCCTACACTCTATACCCTACACTCTATACCCTACACTCTATACCCTACACTCTAAACTCTATACCCTACACTCTACACTCTATACCCTACACTCTATAACATACACTCTATACCCTACACTCTATACCCTACACTCTATACCCTACACTCTATACCCTACACTCTACTCCCTACACTCTACACCCTACAGTCTATACCCTACACTCTACACTCTATACCTTACACTCTATAACATACACTCTATACCCTACACTCTATACCCTACACTCTATACCCTACACTCTATGCCATACACTCTACACCATACACTCTACACCATACACTCTACACCATACACTCTACACCATACACTCCATAGCATACACTCTATACCCTACACTATACACTCTATACCCTACACTCTATACCCTACACTCTATACCCTACACTATACACTCTATACCCTACACTCTACACTTTATACCCTACACTCTACAACCTGCACTCTATACCCTACACTCTACACTCTATACCCTACACTCTATACCCTACACTCTATACCCTACACTCTATACCCTACACTCTACACTCTATACCCTACACTCTATAGCCTACACTCTATACCCTACACTCTAATCCCTACACTCTACACTCTATACCCTACACTCTATACCATACACTCTACAGCATACACTCTATAGCATACACTCTACACTCTATACCCTACACTCTATACCCTACACTCTATACCCTACACTATACACTCTATACCCTACACTCTATACCCTACACCCTACACTCTATACCCTACACTCTATACCCTACACTCTATACCCTACACTCTATACCCTACACTCTACACTCTATACCCTACACTCTATAGCCTACACTCTACACTTTACTCTATACCCTACACTCTATACCCTACACTCTAATCCCTACACTCTAATCCCTACACTCTACACTCTATACCCTACACTCTATACCCTACACTCTATACCCTACACTCTACACCCTACACTCTACACCCTACACTCTAATCCCTACACTCTAATCCCTACACCCTAATCCCTACATCCTACACTCTATACCCTACAATCTATACCCTACACTCTATACCCTACACTCTATACTCTACACTCTATAACCTACACCCTACACTCTACACCCTACACTCTATACCATACACTCTACACCCTACACCCTACACTCTACACTCTATACCCTACACTCTACACCCTGCACTCTGTACCCTACACTCTACACTCTTTACCCTACACTCTATACCCTACACTCTATACCCTACACTCTATACCCTACACTCTAATCCCTACACTCTACACTCTATACCCTACACTCTATACCCTACACTCTATACCCTACACTCTATACCCTACACTCTACACCCTACACTCTACACCCTACACTCTAATCCCTACACTCTAATCCCTACACTCTAATCCCTACACCCTACACTCTATACCCTACACCCTATACCCTACACTCTATACCCTACACTCTATACCCTACACCCTACACCCTACACTCTACACTCTATACCCTACACTCTACACCCTACACTCTACACACTACACTCTATACCCTACACTCTACACCCTGCACTCTGTACCCTACACTCTACACTCTTTACCCTACACTCTATACCCTACACTCTATACCCTACACTCTATACCCTACACTCTATACCCTACACTCTAAACTCTATACCCTACACTCTACACTCTATACCCTACACTCTATAACATACACTCTATACCCTACACTCTATACCCTACACTCTATACCCTACACTCTATACCCTACACTCTACTCCCTACACTCTACACCCTACAGTCTATACCCTACACTCTACACTCTATACCTTACACTCTATAACATACACTCTATACCCTACACTCTATACCCTACACTCTATACCCTACACTCTATGCCATACACTCTACACCATACACTCTACACCATACACTCTACACCATACACTCTACACCATACACTCCATAGCATACACTCTATACCCTACACTATACACTCTATACCCTACACTCTATACCCTACACTCTATACCCTACACTATACACTCTATACCCTACACTCTACACTTTATACCCTACACTCTACAACCTGCACTCTATACCCTACACTCTACACTCTATACCCTACACTCTATACCCTACACTCTATACCCTACACTCTATACCCTACACTCTACACTCTATACCCTACACTCTATACCCTACACTCTATACCCTACACTCTAAACTCTATACCCTACACTCTACACTCTATTCCCTACACTCTATAACATACACTCTATACCCTACACTCTATACCCTACACTCTATACCCTACACTCTATACCCTACACTCTACTCCCTACACTCTACACCCTACAGTCTATACCCTACACTCTACACTCTATACCTTACACTCTATAACATACACTCTATACCCTACACTCTATACCCTACACTCTATACCCTACACTCTATGCCATACACTCTACACCATACACTCTACACCATACACTCTATAGCATACACTCTATACCCTACACTATACACTCTATACCCTACACTCTATACCCTACACTCTATACCCTACACTATACACTCTATACCCTACACTCTACACTTTATACCCTACACTCTACAACCTGCACTCTATACCCTACACTCTACACTCTATACCCTACACTCTATACCCTACACTCTATACCCTACACTCTATACCCTACACTCTACACTCTATACCCTACACTCTATACCCTACACTCTACTCCCTACACTCTACACCCTACAGTCTATACCCTACACTTTATAGCATACACTCTATACCCTACACTCTACACTCTATACCCTACACTCTATACCCTACATTCTATACCCTACACTATACACTCTATACCCTACACTCTACACTTCATACCCTACTCTCTATACCCTACACTCTATACCTTACACTCTACACTCTATTCCCTACACTCTATACCCTACACTCTATAGCATACACTCTATACCCTACACTCTACACTCTATACCCTACACTCTATACCCTACATTCTATACCCTACACTATACACTCTATACCCTACACTCTACACTTTATACCCTACTCTCTATACCCTACACTCTATACCCTACACTCTACAACCTGCACTCTATACCCTACACTCTATACCCTACACCCTACACTCTATACCCTACACTCTATACCCTACACTCTATACCCTACACTCTATACCCTACACTCTACACTCTATACCCTACACTCTATAGCCTACACTCTACACTTTACTCTATACCCTACACTCTATACCCTACACTCTAATCCCTACACTCTACACTCTATACCCTACACTCTATACCCTACACTCTATACCCTACACTCTACACCCTACACTCTACACCCTACACTCTAATCCCTACACTCTAATCCCTACACTATACACTCTATACCCTACACTCTACACTTTATACCCTACACTCTACAACCTGCACTCTATACCCTACACTCTACACTCTATACCCTACACTCTATACCCTACACTCTATACCCTACACTCTATACCCTACACTCTACACTCTATACCCTACACTCTATACCCTACACTCTATACCCTACACTCTACTACCTACACTCTACACCCTACAGTCTATACCCTACACTCTACACTCTATACCTTACACTCTACACTCTATTCCCTACACTCTATACCCTACACTCTATAGCATACACTCTATACCCTACACTCTACACTCTATACCCTACACTCTATACCCTACATTCTATACCCTACACTATACACTCTATACCCTACACTCTACACTTTATACCCTACTCTCTATACCCTACACTCTATACCCTACACTCTACAACCTGCACTCTATACCCTACACTCTATACCCTACACCCTACACTCTATACCCTACACTCTATACCCTACACTCTATACCCTACACTCTATACCCTACACTCTACACTCTATACCCTACACTCTATAGCCTACACTCTACACTTTACTCTATACCCTACACTCTAATCCCTACACTCTACACTCTATACCCTACACTCTATACCCTACACTCTATACCCTACACTCTACACCCTACACACTACACCCTACACTCTAATCCCTACACTCTAATCCCTACACTCTAATCCCTACATCCTACACTCTATACCCTACAATCTATCCCCTACACTCTAAACCCTACACTCTATACCCTACACTCTATACCCTACACCCTACACTCTACACCCTACACTCTATACCCTACACTCTACACCCTACACCCTACACTCTACACTCTATACCCTACACCCTATACCCTGCACTCTGTACCATACACTCTACACTCTTTACCCTACACTCTATACCCTACACTCTATACCCTACACTCTATACCCTACACTCTACACCCTACACTCTAATCCCTACACTCTAATCCCTACACTCTAATCCCTACACCCTACACTCTATACCCTACACTCTATACCCTACACTCAATACCCTACACCCTACACCCTACACTCTACACTCTATACCCTACACTCTACACCCTACACTCTACACACTACACTCTATACCCTACACTCTACACCCTGCACTCTGTACCCTACACTCTACACTCTTTACCCTACACTCTATACCCTACACTCTATACCCTACACTCTATACCCTACACTCTATACCCTACACTATGAACTCTATACCCTACACTCTACACTCTATACCTTACACTCTATAACATACACTCTATACCCTACACTCTATACCCTACACTCTATACCCTACACTCTATACCATACACTCTACACCCTACACTCTATACCATACACACTACACCCTACACTCTATACCATACACTCTACACCATACACTCTATAGCATACACTCTATACCCTACACTATACACTCTATACCCTACACTCTATACCCTACACTATACACTCTATACCCTACACTCTACACTTTATACCCTACACTCTATACCCTACACTCTATACCCTACACTCTATACCCTACACTCTACACCCTACACTCTAATCCCTACACTCTAATCCCTACACTCTAATCCCTACACCCTACACTCTATACCCTACACTCTATACCCTACACTCTATACCCTACACTCTATACCCTACACCCTACACCCTACACCCTACACTCTACACTCTATACCCTACACTCTACACCCTACACTCTACACACTACACTCTATACCCTACACTCTACACCCTGCACTCTGTACCCTACACTCTACACTCTTTACCCTACACTCTATACCCTACACGCTATGCCCTACACTCTATACCCTACACTCTATACCCTACACTCTGAACTCTATACCCTACACTCTACTCCCTACACTCTACACCCTACAGTCTATACCCTACACTCTACACTCTATACCTTACACTCTACACTCTATTCCCTACACTCTATACCCTACACTCTATAGCATACACTCTATACCCTACACTCTACACTCTATACCCTACACTCTATACCCTACACTATACACTCTATACCCTACACTCTACACTTTATACCCTACTCTCTATACCCTACACTCTATACCGTACACTCTACAACCTGCACTCTATACCCTACACTCTATACCCTACACCCTACACTCTATACCCTACACTCTATACCCTACACTCTATACTCTACACTCTATACCCTACACTCTACACTCTATACCCTACACTCTATAGCCTACACTCTACACTTTACTCTATACCCTACACTCTATACCCTACACTCTAATCCCTACACTATAATCCCTACACTCTACACTCTATACCCTACACTCTATACCCTACACTCTATACCCTACACTCTACACCCTACACTCTACACCCTACACTCTAATCACTACACTCTAATCCCTACACTCTAATCCCTACATCCTACACTCTATACCCTACAATCTATCCCCTACACTCTATACCCTACACTCTATACCCTACACTCTATACCCTACACCCTACACTCTACACCCTACACTCTATACCCTACACTCTACACCCTACACCCTACACTCTACACTCTATACCCTACACCCTATATCCTGCACTCTGTACCCTACACTCTACACTCTTTACCCTACACTCTATACCCTACACTCTATACCCTACACTCTATACCCTACACTCTACACCCTACACTCTAATCCCTACACTCTAATCCCTACACTCTAATCCCTACACCCTACACTCTATACCCTACACTCTATACCCTACACTCTATACCCTACACTCTATACCCTACACCCTACACCCTACACTCTACACTCTATACCCTACACTCTACACCCTACACTCTACACACTACACTCTATACCCTACACTCTACACCCTGCACTCTGTACCCTACACTCTACACTCTTTACCCTACACTCTATACCCTACACTCTATACCCTACACTCTATACCCTACACTCTGAACTCTATACCCTACACTCTACACTCTATACCCTACACTCTATAACATACACTCTATACCCTACACTCTATACCCTACACTCTATACCCTACACTCTATACCCTACACTCTACTCCCTACACTCTACACCCTACAGTCTATACCCTACACTCTACACTCTATACCTTACACTCTATAACATACACTCTATACCCTACACTCTATACCCTACACTCTATACCCTACACTCTATACCATACACTCTACACCCTACACTCTATACCATACACTCTACACCCTACACTCTATACCATACGCTCTACACCATACACTCTATAGCATACACTCTATACCCTACACTATACACTCTATACTCTACACTCTATACCCTACACTATACACTCTATACCCTACACTCTACACTTTATACCCTACACTCTATACCCTACACTCTATACCCTACACTCTATACCCTACACTCTACAACCTGCACTTTACAACCTGCAATCTATACCCTACACTCTATACCCTACACTCTACACTCTATACCCTACACTCTATACCCTTCACTCTATACCCTACACTCTACACTCTATACCCTACAGCCTACACTCTACACTCTATACCCTACACTCTACTCCCTACACCCTACAGTCTATACCTTACACTCTACACTCTATACCTTACACTCTACACTCTATTCCCTACACTCTCTACCCTACACTCTATACCCTACATTCTATACCCTACACTCTACACTCTATACCCTACACTCTATACCCTACACTCTATACCCTACACTCTACACCCTACACCCTACACTCTATACGCCACACTCTATACCCTACAGTCTATACCCTACACTCTATACCCTACACTCTATACCATACACTCTACACTCTATACCCTACACTCTATACCTTACACTCTATACCCTACACCCTACACTCTATACCCTACACTCTATACCCTACACTCTATACCCTACACTCTATACCCTACACTCTATACCCTACACTCTACACTCTATAACCTACACTCTATAGCCTACACTTTACACCATACACTCTATACCCTGCACTCTATACCCTACACTCTACACTCTATACCCTACACTCTACTCCCTACACTCTACACCCTACACTCTACACTCTATACCTTACACTCTACACTCTATTCCCTACACTCTATACCCTATACTCTATACCCTACATTCTAAACCCTACACTCTACACTCTATACCCTACACTCTATACCCTACACTCTATACCGTACACTCTATACCCTACACTCTACACTCTATACCCTTTACTCTATACGCCACACTCTATACCCTACAGTCTACACTCTATACCATACACTCTACACTCTACACTCTATACCCTACACTCTATACCCTACACTCTATACCCTACACCCTACACAATATACCCTACACTCTATACCCTACACTCTACACCCTACACCCTACACCCTACACTCTATACCCTACACTATACACTCTATACCCTACACTCTACACTTTATACCCTACACTCTATACCCTACACTCTATACCCTGCACTCTACACCCTGCACTCTACACCCAACACTCTAAACCCTACACTCTACACCCTACACTCTATACCCTACACTCTATACCCTACACTCTACACTCTATACCCTACACTCTATAGCCTACACTCTATACCCTACAGTATATACCATACACTCTATACCCTACACTCTACACCTTACACTCTACACTCTATTCCCTACACTCTATACCCTACACTCTATACCCTACACTCTATACCCTGCACTCTACACTCTATACCCTACACCCTACACTCTATACCCTACACTCTATATCCTACACTCTATACCCTGCACTCTACACCCTGCACTCTACACCCAACACTCTATACCCTACACTCTACACCCTACACTCTATACCCTACACTCTATAACCTGCACTCTACACTCTATACCCTACACTCTATAGCCTACACTCTATACCCTACACTCTAATCCCTACACTCTACACTCTATACCCTACACTCTATACCATACACTCTACACCATACACTCTATAGCATACACTCTACACTCTATACCCTACACTCTATACCCTACACTATACACTCTATACCCTACACTCTACACTTTATACCCTACTCTCTATACCCTACACTCTATACCCTACACTCTACAACCTGCACTCTATACCCTACACTCTATACCCTACACCCTACACTCTATACCCTACACTCTATACCCTACACTCTATACCCTACACTATATACCCTACACTCTACACTCTATACCCTACACTCTATAGCCTACACGCTACACTCTACTCTATACCCTACACTCTATACCCTACACTCTAATCCCTACACTCTACACTCTATACCGTACACTCTATACCCTACATTCTATACCCTACACTCTACACCCTACACTTTACACCCTACACTCTAATCCCTACACTCTAATCCCTACACTCTAATCCCTACACCCTACACTCTATACCCTACACCCTATACCCTACACTCTATACCCTACACTCTATACCCTACACCCTACACTCTACACCCTACACTCTATACCTTACACTCTACACCCTACACTCTATACCCTACACTCTACACCCTGCACTCTGTACCCTACACTCTACACTCTTTACCCTACACTATATACCCTACACTCTATACCCTACACTCTAATCCCTACACTCTACACTCTATACCCTACACTCTGTACCCTACACTCTATACCCTACACTCTACACTCTACACCCTACACTCTAATCCCTACACTCTAATCCCTACACTCTAATCCCTACACCCTAATCCCTACACCCTACACTCTATACCCTACACTCTATACCCTACACTCTATACCCTACACCCTACACTCTATACCCTACACTCTACACCCTACACTCTACACTCTATACCCTACACTCTACACCCTGCACTCTGTACCCTACACTCTATACCCTACACTCTATACCCTACACTCTAAACTCTATACCCTACACTCTATACCCTACACTCTATAACATACACTCTATACCCTACACTCTATACCCTACACTCTATACCCTACACTATACACTCTGTACCCTACACTCTACACTTTATACCCTACACTCTATACCCTACACTCTACAACCTGCACTCTATACCCTACACTCTACACTCTATACCCTACACTCTATACCCTACACTCTATACCCTACACTCTATACCCTACACTCTATACCCTACACTCTACACCCTACAGTCTATACCCTACACTCTACACTCTATACCTTACACTCTACACTATATTCCCTACACTCTATACCCTACACTCTATAGCATACACTCTATACCCTACACTCTACACTCTATACCCTACACTCTATACCCTACACTCTATACCCTACACTATACACTCCATACCCTACACTCTACACTTTATACCCTACTCTCTATACCCTACACTCTATACCCTACACTCTACAACCTGCACTCTATACCCTACACTCTATACCCTACACCCTACACTCTGTACCCTACACTCTATACCCTACACTCTATACCCTACACTCTATACCCTACACTCTACACTCTATACCTTACACTCTATAGCCTACACTCTACACTTTACTCTATACCCTACACTCTATACCCTACACTCGAATCCCTACACTCTAATCCCTACAGTCTACACTCTATACCCTACACTCTATACCCTACACTCTATACCCTACACTCTACACCCTACACTCTACACCCTACACTCTAATCCCTACACTCTAATCCCTACACTCTAATCCCTACACCCTACACTCTATACCCTACAATCTATACCCTACACTCTATACCCTACACTCTATTCCCTACACTCTACACCCTACACCCTACACTCTATACCCTACACTCTACACCCTACACTCTACACCCTGCACTCTACACTCTTTACCCTACACTCTATACCCTACACTCTATACCCTACACTCTATACCCTACACTCTAATCCCTACACTCTACACTCTATACCCTACACTCTATACCCTACACTCTACACCCTACACTCTACACCCTACACTCTAATCCCTACACTCTAATCCCTACACTCTAATCCCTACACCCTACACTCTATACCCTACACTCTATACCCTACACTCTATACCCTACACTCTATACCCTACACTCTATACCCTACACCCTACACCCTACACTCTACACTCTATACCCTACACTCTACACCCTGCACTATGTACCCTACACTCTACACTCTTTACCCTACACTCTATACCCTACACTCTATACCCTACACTCTATACCTACACTCTATACCCTACACTCTAAACTCTATACCCTACACTCTATAACATACACTCTATACCCTACACTCTACACTCTATACCCTACACTCTATAACATACACTCTATACCCTACACTCTATACCCTACACTCTATACCCTACACTCTATACCCTACACTCTACTCCCTACACTCTACACCCTACAGTCTATACCCTACACTCTACACTCTATACCTTACACTCTATAACATACACTCTATACCCTACACCCTACACTCTATACCCTACACTCTATACCCTACACTCTACACTCTATACCCTACACTCTATAGCCTACACTCTACACTTTACTCTATACCCTACACTCTATACCCTACACTTTCATCCCTACACTCTAACCCCTACAGTCTACACTCTATACCCTACACTCTATACCCTACACTCTATACCCTACACTCTACACCCTACACTCTACACCCTACACTCTAATCCCTACACTCTAATCCCTACACTCTAATCCCTACACCCTACACTCTATACCCTACAATCTATACCCTACACTCTATACCCTACACTCTATACCCTACACTCTATACCCTACACTCTACACCCTACACCCTACACTCTACACTCTATACCCTACACTCTACACCCTGCACTCTGTACCCTACACTCTACACTCTTTACCCTACACTCTATACCCTACACACTATACCCTACACTCTATACCCTACACTCTAATCCCTACACTCTACACTCTATACCCTACACTCTATACCCTACACTCTATACCCTACACTCTACACCCTACACCCTACACTCTACACTCTATACCCTACACTCTACACCCTGCACTCTGTACCCTACACTCTATACCCTACACTCTATACCCTACACTCTAAACTCTATACCCTACACTCTATACCCTACACTCTATAACATACACTCTATACCCTACACTCTATACCCTACACTCTATACCATACACTCTACACCATACACTCTACACCATACACTCTACACCATACATTCTATAGCATACACTCTATACCCTACACTATACACTCTATACCCTACACTCTATACCCTACACTCTATACCCTACACTATACACTCTATACCCTACACTCTACACTTTATACCCTACACTCTATACCCTACACTCTACAACCTGCACTCTATACCCTACACTCTACACTCTATACCCTACACTCTATACCCTACACTCTATACCCTACACTCTATACCCTACACTCTACACCCTACAGTCTATACCCTACACTCTACACTCTATACCTTACACTCTACACTCTATTCCCTACACTCTATACCCTACACTCTATAGCATACACTCTATACCCTACACTCTACACTCTATACCCTACACTCTATACCCTACACTCTATACCCTACACTATACACTCCATACCCTACACTCTACACTTTATACCCTACTCTCTATACCCTACACTCTATACCCTACACTCTACAACCTGCACTCTATACCCTACACTCTATACCCTACACCCTACACTCTATACCCTACACTCTATACCCTACACTCTATACCCTACACTCTATACCCTACACTCTACACTCTATACCCTACACTCTATACCCTACACTCTACACTCTATACCCTACACTCTATAGCCTACACTCTACACTTTACTCTATACCCTACACTCTATACCCTACACTTTCATCCCTACACTCTAACCCCTACAGTCTACACTCTATACCCTACACTCTATACCCTACACTCTATACCCTACACTCTACACCCTACACTCTACACCCTACACTCTAATCCCTACACTCTAATCCCTACACTCTAATCCCTACACCCTACACTCTATACCCTACAATCTATACCCTACACTCTATACCCTACACTCTATACCCTACACTCTATACCCTACACTCTACACCCTACACCCTACACTCTACACTCTATACCCTACACTCTACACCCTGCACTCTGTACCCTACACTCTACACTCTTTACCCTACACTCTATACCCTACACACTATACCCTACACTCTATACCCTACACTCTAATCCCTACACTCTACACTCTATACCCTACACTCTATACCCTACACTCTATACCCTACACTCTACACCCTACACCCTACACTCTACACTCTATACCCTACACTCTACACCCTGCACTCTGTACCCTACACTCTATACCCTACACTCTATACCCTACACTCTAAACTCTATACCCTACACTCTATACCCTACACTCTATAACATACACTCTATACCCTACACTCTATACCCTACACTCTATACCATACACTCTACACCATACACTCTACACCATACACTCTACACCATACATTCTATAGCATACACTCTATACCCTACACTATACACTCTATACCCTACACTCTATACCCTACACTCTATACCCTACACTATACACTCTATACCCTACACTCTACACTTTATACCCTACACTCTATACCCTACACTCTACAACCTGCACTCTATACCCTACACTCTACACTCTATACCCTACACTCTATACCCTACACTCTATACCCTACACTCTATACCCTACACTCTACACCCTACAGTCTATACCCTACACTCTACACTCTATACCTTACACTCTACACTCTATTCCCTACACTCTATACCCTACACTCTATAGCATACACTCTATACCCTACACTCTACACTCTATACCCTACACTCTATACCCTACACTCTATACCCTACACTATACACTCCATACCCTACACTCTACACTTTATACCCTACTCTCTATACCCTACACTCTATACCCTACACTCTACAACCTGCACTCTATACCCTACACTCTATACCCTACACCCTACACTCTATACCCTACACTCTATACCCTACACTCTATACCCTACACTCTATACCCTACACTCTACACTCTATACCCTACACTCTATAGCCTACACTCTACACTTTACTCTATACCCTACACTCTATACCCTACACTCGAATCCCTACACTCTAATCCCTACAGTCTACACTTTATACCCTACACTCTATACCCTACACTCTATACCCTACACTCTACACCCTACACTCTACACCCTACACTCTAATCCCTACACTCTAATCCCTACACTCTAATCCCTACACCCTACACTCTATACCCTACAATCTATACCCTACACTCTATACCCTACACTCTATACCCTACACTCTATACCCTACACTCTACACCCTACACCCTACACTCTACACTCTATACCCTACACTCTACACCCTACACTCTACACCCTGCACTCTACACTCTTTACCCTACACTCTATACCCTACACTCTATACCCTACACTCTATACCCTACACTCTAATCCCTACACTCTACACTCTATACCCTACACTCTATACCCTACACTCTACACCCTACACTCTACACCCTACACTCTAATCCCTACACTCTAATCCCTACACTCTAATCCCTACACCCTACACTCTATACCCTACACTCTATACCCTACACTCTATACCCTACACTCTATACCCTACACTCTATACCCTACACCCTACACCCTACACTCTACACTCTATACCCTACACTCTACACCCTGCACTATGTACCCTACACTCTACACTCTTTACCCTACACTCTATACCCTACACTCTATACCCTACACTCTATACCTACACTCTATACCCTACACTCTAAACTCTATACCCTACACTCTATAACATACACTCTATACCCTACACTCTACACCCTACACTCTATAACATACACTCCATACCCTATACTCTATACCCTACACTCTATACCCTACACTCTATACCCTACACTCTACTCCCTACACTCTACACCCTACAGTCTATACCCTACACCCTACACTCTATACCCTACACTCTATACCCTACACTCTACACTCTATACCCTACACTCTATAGCCTACACTCTACACTTTACTCTATACCCTACACTCTATACCCTACACTTTCATCCCTACACTCTAACCCCTACAGTCTACACTCTATACCCTACACTCTATACCCTACACTCTATACCCTACACTCTACACCCTACACTCTACACCCTACACTCTAATCCCTACACTCTAATCCCTACACTCTAATCCCTACACCCTACACTCTATACCCTACAATCTATACCCTACACTCTATACCCTACACTCTATACCCTACACTCTACACTCTATACCCTACACTCTATACCCTACACTCTATACCCTACACTCTACACCCTACACTCTACACCCTGCACTCTATACCCTACAATCTATACCCTACAATCTATACCCTACACTCTATACCCTACACTCTACACTCTATACCCTACACTCTATACCCTACACTCTATACCCTATACCCTACACTCTACACCCTACACCCTACACTCTACACTCTATACCCTACACTCTACACCCTGCACTCTGTACCCTACACTCTACACTCTTTACCCTACACTCTATACCCTACACTCTATACCCTACACTCTATACCCTACACTCTAATCCCTACACTCTACACTCTATACCCTACACTCTATACCCTACACTCTATACCCTACACTCTACACCCTACACTCTACACCCTACACTCTAATCCCTACAATCTAATCCCTACACTCTAATCCCTACACCCTACACTCTATACCCAACACTCTATACCCTACACTCTATACCCTACACCCTACACCCTACACTCTACACTCTATACCCTACACTCTACACCCTACACTCTACACCCTACACTCTATACCCTACACTCTACACCCTGCACTCTGTACCCTTCACTCTACACTCTTTACCCTACACTCTATACCCTACACTCTATACCCTACACTCTATACCCTACACTCTAAACTCTATACCCTACACTCTATAACATACACTCTATACCCTACACTCTACACTCTATACCCTACACTCTATAACATACACTCTATACCCTACACTCTATACCCTACACTCTACTCCCTACACTCTACACCCTACAGTCTATACCCTACACTCTACACTCTATACCTTACACTCTATAACATACACTCTATACCCTACACTCTATTCCCTACACTCTGTACCCTACACTCTATACCCTACACTCTACACCCTACACTCTATACCATACACTCTACACCATACACTCTATAGCATACACTCTATACCCTACACTATACACTCTATGCCCTACACTCTATACCCTACACTATACACTCTACACCCTACACTCTACACTTTATACCCTACACTCTGTACCCTACACTCTACACCCTACACTCTATACCATACACTCTACACCATACACTCTATAGCATACACTATATACCCTACACGATACACTCTATACCTTACACTCTATACCCTACACTCTATACCCTACACTATACACTCTATACCCTACACTCTAAACTCTATACCCTACACTCTATACCCTACACTCTATAACATACACTCTATACCCTACACTCTATACCATACACTCTACACCATACACTCTACACCATACACTCTACACCATACACTCTACACCATACACTCTACACCATACACTCTATAGCATACACTCTATACCCTACACGATACACTCTATACCCTACACTCTATACCCTACACTCTATACCCTACACTATACACTCTATACCCTACACTCTACACTCTATACCCTACACTCTATACCCTACACTCTACACCCTACACTCTATAACATACACTCTATACCCTACACTCTACACTCTATACCCTACACTCTACAACATACACTCTATACCCTACACTCTTTACCATACACTCTACACCATACACTCTACACCATACACTCTACACCATACACTCTACACCATACACTCTATAGCATACACTCTATACCCTACACGATACACTCTATACCCTACACTCTATACCCTACACTCTATACCCTACACTATACACTCTATACCCTACACTCTACACTCTATACCCTACACTCTATACCCTACACTCTATACCCTACACTCTACACCCTACACTCTACACCCTACACTCTAATCCCTACACTCTAATCCCTACACTCTAATCCCTACACCCTACACTCTATACCCTACACTCTATACCCTACACTCTGTACCCTACACTCTATACCCTACACTCTACACCCTACACCCTACACTCTACACTCTATACCCTACACTCTACACCCTGCACTCTGTACCCTACACTCTACACTCTTTAAGACACAAAAGAGAATAGTGAAACCAAAAACACTCAGTTTGAAAAAATGTTGCAGTAATCCGCAAGTGCTAGTAAAAGATGTAAAAAACAGGGTATTTGGTTGATACGTTTTTTGCAAAAAATGTATACTAAGCTGCTCTACCAATCTTCACGGTATACCCTTATCAGAGCAGTCCTAACTATTGTATGCAATCCCTATCTGATGTATTTAAAAACCTGATCATCTGTATATAACCTGTGTGAACAGGGTTCAGAGAGGAAAAATCCATGTGTGCATACAGGGTAGAACAGCTTTTGTGCAGATAGCCCAAGAGGAGTGGTGGAACTCCCCAGTCTTGTAGACACAAGAGAACAATTATGGAAACAGGAACACATGGGCTACTTGCACAGTGAACAAGTCTGTATGATCATGTTCACACACCACCAAGAAACCTGAAGACACAAAAGAGAATAGTGAAACCAAAAACACTCAGTTTGAAAAAATGTTGCAGTAATCCGCAAGTGCTAGTAAAAGATGTAAAAAACAGGGTATTTGGTTGATACGTTTTTTGCAAAAAATGTATACTAAGCTGCTCTACCAATCTTCACGGTATACCCTTATCAGAGCAGTCCTAACTAATGTATGCAATCCCTATCTGATGTATTTAAAAACCTGATCATCTGTATATAACCTGTGTGAACAGGGTTCAGAGAGGAAAAATCCATGTGTGCATACAGGGTAGAACAGCTTTTGTGCAGATAGCCCAAGAGGAGTGGTGGAACTCCCCAGTCTTGTAGACACAAGAGAACAATTATGGAAACAGGAACACATGGGCTACTTGCACAGTGAACAAGTCTGTATGATCATGTTCACACACCACCAAGAAACCTGAAGACACAAAAGAGAATAGTGAAACCAAAAACACTCAGTTTGAAAAAATGTTGCAGTAATCCGCAAGTGCTAGTAAAAGATGTAAAAAACAGGGTATTTGGTTGATACGTTTTTTGCAAAAAATGTATACTAAGCTGCTCTACCAATCTTCACGGTATACCCTTATCAGAGCAGTCCTAACTAATGTATGCAATCCCTATCTGATGTATTTAAAAACCTGATCATCTGTATATAACCTGTGTGAACAGGGTTCAGAGAGGAAAAATCCATGTGTGCATACAGGGTAGAACAGCTTTTGTGCAGATAGCCCAAGAGGAGTGGTGGAACTCCCCCGTCTTGTAGACACAAGAGAACAATTATGGAAACAGGAACACATGGGCTACTTGCACAGTGAACAAGTCTGTATGATCATGTTCACACACCACCAAGAAACCTGAAGACACAAAAGAGAATAGTGAAACCAAAAACACTCAGTTTGAAAAAATGTTGCAGTAATCCGCAAGTGCTAGTAAAAGATGTAAAAAACAGGGTATTTGGTTGATAAGTTTTTTGCAAAAAATCTTGGGCTATCTGCACAAAAGCTGTTCTTCCCTGTATGCACACATGGATTTTTCCTCTCTGAACCCTGTTCACACAGGTTATATACAGATGATCAGGTTTTTAAATACATCAGATAGGGATTGCATACATTAGTTAGGACTGCTCTGATAAGGGTATACCGTGAAGATTGGTAGAGCAGCTTAGTATACATTTTTTGCAAAAAACGTATCAACCAAATACCCTGTTTTTTACATCTTTTACTAGCACTTGCGGATTACTGCAACATTTTTTCAAACTGAGTGTTTTTGGTTTCACTATTCTCTTTTGTGTCTTCAGGTTTCTTGGTGGTGTGTGAACATGATCATACAGACTTGTTCACTGTGCAAGTAGCCCATGTGTTCCTGTTTCCATAATTGTTCTCTTGTGTCTACAAGACTGGGGAGTTCCACCACTCCTCTTGGGCTATCTGCACAAAAGCTGTTCTACCCTGTATGCACACATGGATTTTTCCTCTCTGAACCCTGTTCACACAGGTTATATACAGATGATCAGGTTTTTAAATACATCAGATAGGGATTGCATACATTAGTTAGGACTGCTCTGATAAGGGTATACCGTGAAGATTGGTAGAGCAGCTTAGTATACATTTTTTGCAAAAAACGTATCAACCAAATACCCTGTTTTTTACATCTTTTACTAGCACTTGCGGATTACTGCAACATTTTTTCAAACTGAGTGTTTTTGGTTTCACTATTCTCTTTTGTGTCTTCAGGTTTCTTGGTGGTGTGTGAACATGATCATACAGACTTGTTCACTGTGCAAGTAGCCCATGTGTTCCTGACTCTACACTCTTTACCCTACACTCTATACCCTACACTCTATACCCTACACTCTATACCCTACACTCTAATCCCTACACTCTACACTCTATACCCTACACTCTATACCCTACACTCTATACCCTACACTCTACACCCTACACTGTACACCCTACACTCTAATGCCTACACTCTAATCCCTACACTCTAATCCCTACAGCCTACACTCTATACCCTACACTCTATACCCTACACTCTATACCCTACACCCTACACCCTACACTCTACACTCTATACCCTACACTCTACACCCTACACTCTACACCCTACACTCTATACCCTACACTCTACACCCTTCACTCTGTACCCTACACTCTACACTCTTTACCCTACACTCTATACCCTACACTCTATACCCTACACTCTATACCCTACACTCTATACCCTACACTCTATAACATACACTCTATACCCTACACTCTATAACATACACTTTATACCCTACACTCTATACCCTACACTCTATACCCTACACTCTATACCCTACACTCTACTCCCTACACTCTACACCCTACAGTCTATACCCTACACTCTACACTCTATACCTTACACTCTATAACATACACTCTATACCCTACACTCTATGCCCTACATTGTATACCCTACACTCTATACCCTTCACTCTACACCCTACACTCTATACCATACACTCTACACCCTACACTCTATACCATACACTCTACACCATACACTCTATAGCATACACTCTATACCCTACACTATACACTCTATGCCCTACACTCTATACCCTACACTATACACTCTATACCCTACACTCTACACTTTATACCCTACACTCTATACCCTACACTCTATACCCTACACTCTATACCCTACACTCTACAACCTGCACTCTACAACCTGCAATCTATACCCTACACTCTATACCCTACACTCTATATCCTACACTCTATACCCTACACTCTAAACTCTATACCCTACACTCTATACCCTACACTCTATAACATACACTCTATACCCTACACTCTATACCATACACTCTACACCATACACTCTACACCATACACTCTACACCATACACTCTACACCATACACTCTATAGCATACACTCTATACCCTACACGATACACTCTATACCCTACACTCTATACCCTACACTCTATACCCTACACTATACACTCTATACCCTACACTCTACACTCTATACCCTACACTCTACAACCTGCACTCTATACCCTACACTCTACACCCTACACTCTATACCCTACATTCTATACCCTACACTCTACACTCTTTACCCTACACTCTATACCCTACACTCTATACCCTACACACTAAACTCTATACCCTACACTCTACACTCTATACCCTACACTCTATAACATACACTCTATACCCTACACTCTATAACATACACTCTATACCCTACACTCTATAACATACACTCTATACCTTACACTCTACACCCAACTCTCTAATCCCTACACTATATACCCTACACTCTACACTCTATACCTTACACTCTAATCCCTACACTCTACACTCTATACCCTACACTCTATACCCTACACTCTACACCCTACACTCTACACCCTACTCTCTAATCCCTACTCTCTAATCCCTACACTCTAATCCCTACACTCTAATCCCTACACTCTACACTCTATACCCTACACTCTATACCCTACACTCTATACCGTATACTCTATACCCTACACTCTACACTCTATACCCTACACTCTATACGCCACACTCTATACCCTACAGTCTACACTCTATACCATACACTCTACACTCTACACTCTATACCCTACACTCTACACCCTACACTCTATACCCTACACTCTACACTCTATACCCTACACTCTATAGCCTACACTCTACACCCTACACTCTATACCCTACACTCTACACTCTATACCCTACACTCTATAGCCTACACTCTATACCCTACACTCTATACCCTACACTCTACACTCTATACCCTACACTCTATAGCCTACACTCTACACCCTACACTCTATACCCTGCACGCTATACCCTACACTCTACACTCTATACCCTACACTCTACTCCCTACACCCTACAGTCTATACCCTACACTCTACACCCTACACTCTATACCCTACACTCTATACCCTACATTCTATACCCTACACTCTAAACTCTATACCCTACACTCTACACTCTACACTCTATACTCTACACTCTATAACATGCACTCTATACCCTACACTCTATACCCTGCACTCTATACCCTGCACTCTATACCCTACACTCTACACCCTACACCCTACAGTCTATACCCTACACTCTACACTCTATACTCTACACTCTATAACATGCACTCTATACCCTACACTCTATACCCTGCACTCTATACCCTGCACTCTATACCCTACACTCTACTCCCTACTACCTACAGTCTATACCCTACACTCTACACTCTATACCTTACACTCTACACTCTATTCCCTACACTCTATACTCTACACTCTATACCCTACACTCTACTCCCTACACCCTACAGTCTATACCCTACACTCTACACTCTATACCTTACACTCTACACTCTATTCCCTACACTCTATACCCTACACTCTATACCCTACACTCTATACCCTACACTCTATACCCTACACTCTACACTCTATACCCTACACTCTATACGCCACACTCTATACCCTACAGTCTATACCCTACACTCTATACCCTACACTCTATACCATACACTCTACACTCTACACTCTATACCCTACACTCTATACCTTACACTCTATACCCTACACTCTACACTCTACACCCTACACTCTACACCCTACACTCTATACCCTATACCCTACACTTTATACCCTACACTCTATACCCTACACTCTATACCCTACACTCCATACCTTACACTATACACTCTATACCCTACACTCTACACTTTATACCCTACACTCTATACCCTACACTCTATACCCTGCACTCTACACCCTGCACTCTACACCCAACACTCTAAACCCTACACTCTACACTCTACACTCTATACCCTACACTCTACACTCTATACCCTACACTCTATAGCCTACACTCTATACCCTACAGTATATACCCTACACTCTATACCCTACACTCTACACCTTACACTCTACACTCTATTCCCTACACTCTATACCCTACACTCTATACCCTACACTCTATACCCTACACTCTACACTCTATACCCTACACCCTACACTCTATACCCTACACTCTACACTCTATATCTTACACTCTATACCCTGCACACTACACCCTGCACTCTACACCCAACACTCTATACCCTACACTCTACACCCTACACTCTATACCCTACACTCTATAGCCTACACTCTATACCCTACACTCTAATCCCTACACTCTACACTCTATACCCTACACTCTATACCATACACTCTATACCCTACACTCTATACCATACACTCTATACCATACACTCTATACTCTACACTCTATACCCTACACTCTACACCCTACACTCTATACCTTACACTCTATACCCTACACTCTATACTCTACACTCTAAACTCTATACCCTACACTCTACACTCTACACTCTATACCCTACACTCTATAACATACACTCTATACTCTACACTCTATACCATACACTCTACACCATACACTCTATAGCATACACTCTATACCCTACACTCTACACTCTATACCCTACACTCTATACCCTACACTCTATACCCTACACTATACACTCTATACACTACACTCTACACTTTATACCCTACTCTCTATACCCTACACTCTATACCCTACACTCTACAACCTGCACTCTATACCCTACACTCTACACTCTATACCCTACACTCTATACCCTACACTCTATACCCTACACTCTATACCCTACACTCTATACCCTACACTCTACACCCTACAGTCTATACCCTACACTCTACACTCTATACCTTACACTCTACACTCTATTCCCTACACTCTATACCCTACACTCTATAGCATACACTCTATACCCTACACTCTACACTCTATACCCTACACTCTATACCCTACACTCTATACCCTACACTATACACTCTATACCCTACACTCTACACTTGATACCCTACTCTCTATACCCTACACTCTATACCCTACACTCTACAACCTGCACTCTATACCCTACACTCTATACCCTACACCCTACACTCTATACCCTACACTCTATTATCTACACTCTATACCCTACACTCTATACCCTACACCCTATACCCTACACTCTACACTCTATACCCTACACTCTATAGCCTACACTCTACACTTTACTCTATACCCTACACTCTATACCCTACACTCTAATCCCTACACTCTAATCCCTACAGTCTACACTCTATACCCTACACTCTATACCCTACACTCTATACCCTATACTCTACACCCTACACTCTAATCCCTACACTCTAATCCCTACACTCTAATCCCTACACCCTACACTCTATACCCTACAATCTATACCCTACACTCTATACCCTACACTCTATACCCTACACTCTATACCCTACACTCTACACCCTACACCCTACACTCTACACTCTATACCCTACACTCTACACCCTGCACTCTGTACCCTACACTCTACACTCTTTACCCTACACTCTATACCCTACACTCTATACCCTACACTCTAATCCCTACACTCTACAGTCTATACCCTACACTCTATACCCTACACTCTATACCCTACACTCTACACCCTACACTCTACACCCTACACTCTAATCCCTACACTCTAATCCCTACACTCTAATCCCTACACCCTACACTCTATACCCTACACTCTGTACCCTACACTCTATACCCTACACTCTATACGCTACACCCTACACCCTACACTCTACACTCTATACCCTACACTCTACACCCTACACTCTACACCCTACACTCTATACCCTACACTCTACACCCTGCACTCTGTACCCTACACTCTACACTCTTTACCCTACACTCTATACCCTACACTCTATACCCTACACTCTATACCCTACACTCTATACCCTACACTCTAAACTCTATACCCTACACTCTATAACATACACTCTATACCCTACACTCTACACTCTATACCCTACACTCTATAACATACACTCTATACCCTACACTCTATACCCTACACTCTACTCCCTACACTCTACACCCTACAGTCTATACCCTACACTCTACACCTTACACTCTATAACATACACTCTATACCCTACACCCTACACTCTATACCCTACACTCTATACCCTACACTCTATACCCTACACTCTATACCCTACACTCTATACCCTACACTCTACACTCTATACCCTACACTCTATAGCCTACACTCTACACTTTACTCTATACCCTACACTCTATACCCTACACTCTAATCCCTACACTCTAATCCCTACAGTCTACACTCTATACCCTACACTCTATACCCTACACTCTATACCCTACACTCTACACCCTACACTCTACACCCTACACTCTAATCCCTACACTCTAATCCCTACACTCTAATCCCTACACCCTACACTCTATACCCTACAATCTATACCCTACACTCTATACCCTTCACTCTATACCCTACACTCTATACCCTACACTCTACACCCTACACTCTACACTCTATACCCTACACTCTACACCCTGCACTCTGTACCCTACACTCTACACTCTTTACCCTACACTCTATACCCTACACTCTATACCCTACACTCTATACCCTACACTCTAATCCCTACACTCTACACTCTATACCCTACACTCTATACCCTACATTCTATACCCTACACTCTACACCCTACACTCTACACCCTACACTCTAATCCCTACACTCTAATCCATACACTCTAATCCCTACACCCTACACTCTATACCCTACACTCTATACCCTACACTCTACACCCTACACTCTATACCCTACACTCTACACCCTGCACTCTGTACCCTACACTCTACACTCTTTACCCTACACTCTATACCCTACACTCTATACTCTACACTCTATACCCTACACTCTATACCCTACACTCTAAACTCTATACCCTACACTCTATAACATACACTCTATACCCTACACTCTACACTCTATACCCTACACTCTATAACATACACTCTATACCCTACACTCTATACCCTACACTCTATACCCTACACTCTATACCCTACACTCTACTCCCTACACTCTACACCCTACAGTCTGTACCCTACACTCTATACCATACACTCTATACCCTACACTCTACACCCTACACTCTATACCATACACTCTACACCCTACACTCTATACCATACACTCTACACCATACACTCTATAGCATACACTCTATACCCTACACTACACACTCTATGCCCTACACTCTATACCCTACACTATACACTCTATACCCTACACTCTACACTTTATACCCTACACTCTATACCCTACACTCTATACCCTACACTCTATACCCTACACTCTACAACCTGCACTCTACAACCTGCAATCTATACCCTACACTCTATACCCTACACTCTATATCCTACACTCTATACCCTACACTCTAAACTCTATACCCTACACTCTATACCCTACACTCTATAACATACACTCTATACCCTACACTCTATACTATACACTCTACACCATACACTCTACACCATACACTCTACACCATACACTCTACACCATACACTCTATAGCATACACTCTATGCCCTACACGATACACTCTATGCCCTACACTCTATACCCTACACTCTATACCCTACACTATACACTCTATACCCTACACTCTACACTCTATACCCTACACTCTACAACCTGCACTCTATACCCTACAATCTACACCCTACACTCTATACCCTACATTCTATACCCTACACTCTACACTCTTTACCCTACACTCTATACCCTACACTCTATACCCTACACTCTAAACTCTATACCCTACACTCTACACTCTATACCCTACACTCTATAACATACACTCTATACCCTACACTCTATAACATACACTCTATACCCTACACTCTACACCCTACTCTCTAATCCCTACACTATATACCCTACACTCTATACCTTACACTCTACACCCTACTCTCGAATCCCTACACTCTAATCCCTACACTCTAATCCCTACACCCTACACTCTATACCCTACACTCTATACCCTACACTCTATACCCTACACCCTACACTCTGTAGCCTACACTCTATACCCTACAGTATATACCCTACACTCTATACCCTACACTCTACACCTTACACTCTACACTCTATACCCTACACTCTATACCCTACACTCTATACCGTACACTCTATACCCTACACTCTACACTCTATACCCTACACTCTATACGCCACACTCTATACCCTACAGTCTACACTCTATACCATACACTCTACACTCTACACTCTATACCCTACACTCTACACCCTACACTCTATACCCTACACTCTACACTCTATACCCTACACTCTATCGCCTACACTCTACACTCTAAACTCTATACCCTACACTCTATACCCTACACTCTATACCCTACACTCTATACCCTACACTCTACACTCTATACCCTACACTCTATAGCCTACACTCTACACCCTACACTCTATACCCTGCACTCTATACCCTACACTCTACACTCTATACCCTACACTCTACTCCCTACACCCTACAGTCTATACCCTACACTCTACACTCTATACCTTACACTCTACACTCTATTCCCTACACTCTATACCCTACACTCTATACCCTACATTCTATACCCTACACTCTACACTCTATACCCTACACTATATACCCTACACTCTATACCCTACACTCTACACTCTATACCCTACACTCCATACGCCACACTCTATACCCTACAGTCTATACCCTACACTCTATACCCTACACTCTATACCATACACTCTACACTCTACACTCTATACCCTACACTCTATACCCTACACTCTATACCCTACACCCTACACTCTATATCCTACACTCTATACCCTACACTCTACACTCTACACCCTACACTCTACACCCTACACTCTATACCCTATACCCTAGACTTTATACCCTACACTCTATACCATACACTCTATACCCTACACTCTATACCCTACACTATACACTCTATACCCTACAATCTACACTTTATACCCTACACTCTATAACCTACACTCTATACCCTGCACTCTACACCCTGCACTCTACACCCAACACTCTAAACCCTACACTCTACACTCTATACCCTACACTCTATACCCTACACTCTACACTCTATACCCTACACTCTATAGCCTACACTATATACCCTACAGTATATACCCTACACTCTATACCCTACACTCTACACCTTACACTCTACACTCTATTCCCTACACTCTATACCCTACACTCTATACCCTACACTCTACACTCTATACCCTACACTCTACACCCTACACTCTATACCCTACACTCTATAGCCTACACTCTATACCCTACACTCTAATCCCTACACTCTACACTCTATACCCTACACTCTATACCATACACTCTATACCCTACACTCTATACCATACACTCTATACCATACACTCTATACCCTACACTCTATACCCTACACTTTACACCCTACACTCTATACCTTACACTCTATACCCTACACTCTATACTCTACACTCTAAACTCTATACCCTACACTCTACACTCTACACTCTATACCCTACACTCTATAACATACACTCTATACCCTACACTCTATACCCTACACTCTATACCATACACTCTACACCATACACTCTATAGCATACACTCTATACCCTACACTCTACACTCTATACCCTACACTCTATACCCTACACTCTATACCCTACACTATACACTCTATACCCTACACTCTACACTTTATACCCTACTCTCTATACCCTACACTCTATACCCTACATTCTACAACCTGCAATCTATACCCTACACTCTATACCCTACACCTTACACTCTATACCCTACACTCTATAACCTACACTCTATACCCTACACTCTACACTCTATACCCTACACTCTATAGCCTACACTCTACACTCTACTCTATACCCTACACTCTATACCCTACACTCTAATCCCTACACTCTACACTCTATACCCTACACTCTATACCCTACACTCTACACCCTACACTCTACACCCTACTCTCTAATCCCTACACTCTAATCCCTACACTCTAATCCCTACACCCTACACTCTATACCCTACACTCTATACCCTACACTCTATACCCTACACCCTACACTCTACACTCTACACCCTACACTCTACACTCTATACCCTACACTCTACACCCTGCACTCTGTACCCTACACTCTACACTCTTTACCCTACACTCTATACCCTACATTCTATACCCTACACTCTATACCCTACACTATAATCCCTACACTCTACACTCTATACCCCACACTCTATACCCTACACTCTATACCATACACTCTACACCCTACACTCTCCACCCTATACCCTACACTCTATACCCTACACTCTATACCCTACACTCTATACCCTACACCCTACACGCTATACCCTACACTCTACACCCTACACTCTGTACCCTACACTCTACACTCTTTACCCTACACTCTATACCCTACACTCTATACCCTACACTCTATACACTACACTCTAAACTCTATACCCTACACTCTACACTCTATACCCTACACTCTATAACATACACTCTATACCCTACACTCTATACCCTACACTCTATACCCTACACTCAATACCCTACACTCTACACCATACACTCTACACCATACACTCTATAGCATACACTCTATACCCTACACGATACACTCTATACCCTACACTCTATACCCTACACTCTATACCCTACACTATACACTCTATACCCTACACTCTACACCCTACACTCTATACCCTACACTCTACAACCTGCACTCTATACCCTACACTCTACACCCTACACTCTATACCCTACACTCTATACTCTACACTCTATACCCTACACTCTACACTCTATACCCTACACTCTATAGCCTACACTCTACACTCTATACCCTACACTCTATACCCTGCACTCTATACCCTACACTCTACACTCTATACCCTACACTCTACTCCCTACACTCTACAGTCTATACCCTACACTCTACACTCTATACCTTACACTCTACACTCTATTCCCTACACTCTATACCCTACACTCTATAACCTACATTCTATACCCTACACTCTACACTCTATACCCTACACTCTATAACCTACACTCTATACCGTACACTCTATACCCTACAATCTACACTCTATACCTTACACTCTACACTCTATTCCCTACACTCTATACCCTACACTCTATACCCTACACTCTATACCCTACACTCTATACCCTACACTCTACACTCTATACCCTACACTCTACACTCTATACCCTACACTCTATACCCTACACTCTATACCCTACACTCTATACCCTACACTCTATACCCTACACTCTATACCCTACACTCTATACCCTACACTCTATACCCTACACTCTATACCCTACACTCTACACCCTACACTCTATAGCCTACACTCTATACCCTACAGTATATACCCTACACTCTACACCTTACACCCTACACTCTATTCCCTACACTCTATACCCTACACTCTATACCCTACACCCTACACTCTATACCCTACACTCTACACCCTACACTCTATACGCCACACTCTATACCGTACACCCTACACTCTATACACTAAACTCTAATCCCTACACTCTACACTCTATACCCTACACTCTATACCATACACTCTATACCCTACACTCTATACCATACACTCTATACCATACACTCTATACCCTACACTCTATACCCTACACTCTACACCCTACACTCTATACCTTACACTCTATACCCTACACTCTATACTCTACACTCTAAACTCTATACCCTACACTCTACACTCTATACCCTACACTCTATAACATACACTCTATACCCTACACTCTATACCCTACACTCTATACCATACACTCTACACTCTATACCCTACACTCTATACCATACACTCTACACCATACACTCTATAGCATACACTCTATACCCTACACTCTACACTCTATACCCTACACTCTATACCCTACACTCTATACCCTACACTATACACTCTATACCCTACACTCTACACTTTATACCCTACTCTCTATACCCTACACTCTATACCCTACATTCTACAACCTGCACTCTATACCCTACACTCTATACCCTACACCTTACACTCTATACCCTACACTCTATAACCTACACTCTATACCCTACACTCTACACTCTATACCCTACACTCTATAGCCTACACTCTACACTCTACTCTATACCCTACACTCTATACCCTACACTCTAATCCCTACACTCTACACTCTATACCCTACACTCTATACCCTACACTCTACACCCTACACTCTACACCCTACTCTCTAATCCCTACACTCTAATCCCTACACTCTAATCCCTACACCCTACACTCTATACCCTACACTCTATACCCTACACTCTATACCCTACACCCTACACTCTATACCCTACACTCTATACCCTACACCCTACACTCTACACCCTACACTCTACACTCTATACCCTGCACTCTACACCCTGCACTCTGTACCCTACACTCTACACTCTTTACCCTACACTCTATACCCTACATTCTATACCCTACACTCTATACCCTACACTATAATCCCTACACTCTACACTCTATACCCCACACTCTATACCCTACACTCTATACCATACACTCTACACCCTACACTCTACACCCTATACCCTACACTCTATACCCTACACTCTGTACGCCACACTCTATACCCTACACCCTACACTCTATACCCTACACTCTACACTCTATACCCTACACTCTATACCCTACACTCTATACCCTACACCCTACACTCTATACCCTACACTCTACTCCCTACACTCTACACTCTATACCCTACACTCTACACTCTATACCCTACACTCTACTCCCTACACTCTACACCCTACACTCTACACCCTACACTCTACACCCTACACTCTATACCCTACACTCTACACCCCATACCCTACACTCTATACCCTACACTCTATACCCTACACTCTATACCCTACACTCTATACGCTACACTCTATACCCTACACTCTACACTCTTTACCCTACACTCTATACCCTACACTCTATACCCTACACCCTATACCCTACACTCTATACCCTACACTCTATACCCTACACCCTATACCCTACACTCTAAACTCTATACCCTACACTCTACACTCTATACCCTACACTCTATAACATACACTCTATACCCTACACTCTATACCCTACACTCGATACCATACACTCTACACCCTACACTCTATACCATACACTCTATAGCATACACTCTATACCCTACACTATACACTCTATACCCTACACTCTATACCCTACACTCTATACCCTACACTCTACACTCTATACCCTACACTCTATACCATACACTCTATACCCTACACTCTATACCATACACTATACACCCTACACTCTAATCCCTACACCCCACACTCTATACCCTACACTCTATACCCTACACTCTATACCCTACACTCTACACCCTACACCCTACACTCTACACCCTATACTCTACACCCTACACTCTATACCATACACTCTACACTTTATACCCTACACTCTATAACATACACTCTATACCCTACACTCTATACCCTACACTCTATACCCTACACTCTATACCTACACTCTATACCATACACTCTACACTCTATACCCTACACTCTATACCATACACTCTACACCATACACTCTATAGCATACACTCTATACCCTACACTACACTCTATACCCTACACTCTATACCCTACACTCTATACCCTACACTATACACTCTATACCCTACACTCTACACTTTATACCCTACTCTCTATACCCTACACTCTATACCCTACACTCTACAACCTGCACTCTATACCCTACACTCTATACCCTACACCCTACACTCTATACCCTACACTCTGTACCCTACACTCTATACCCTATACTCTATACCCTACACTCTACACTCTATACCCTACACTCTATAGCCTACACTCTATACTCTACCCTACACTCTATAGCCTACACTCTAATCCCTACACTCTACACTCTATACCCTACACTCTATACCCTACACTCTATACCCTACACTCTACACCCTACACTCTAATCCCTACACCCTACACTCTATACCCTACACTCTATACCCTACTCTCTATACCCTACACTCTACACTCTATACCCTACACTCTACACCCTACACTCTACACTCTATACCCTACACTCTACACCCTGCACTCTGTACCCTACACTCTACACTCTTTACCCTACACTCTATACCCTACACTCTATACCCTACACTCCACACCCTACACTCTATACCCTACACTCTATACCCTACACTCTACACCCTACACTCTAATCCCTACACCCTACACTCTATACCCTACACTCTATACCCTACACTCTATACCCTACACTCTATACCCTACACCCTACACTCTACACCCTACAATCTACACTCTGCACTCTGTACCCTACACTCTACACTCTTTACCCTACACTCTATACCCTACACTCTAAACTCTATACCCTACACTCTATACCCTATACCCTACACTCTATAACATACACTCTATACCCTACACTCTATACCCTACACTCTATACCCTACACTCTATACCATACACTCTACACCCTACACTCTATACCATACACTCTACACCATACACTCTATAGCATACACTCTATACCCTACACTATACACTCTACACCCTACACTCTATACCATACACTCTACACTTTATACCCTACACTCTATAACATACACTCTATACCCTACACTCTATACCCTACACTCTATACCCTACACTCTATACCTACACTCTATACCATACACTCTACACTCTATACCCTACACTCTATACCATACACTCTACACCATACACTCTATAGCATACACTCTATACCCTACACTACACTCTATACCCTACACTCTATACCCTACACTCTATACCCTACACTATACACTCTATACCCTACACTCTACACTTTATACCCTACTCTCTATACCCTACACTCTATACCCTACACTCTACAACCTGCACTCTATACCCTACACTCTATACCCTACACCCTACACTCTATACCCTACACTCTGTACCCTACACTCTATACCCTATACTCTATACCCTACACTCTACACTCTATACCCTACACTCTATAGCCTACACTCTATACTCTACCCTACACTCTATAGCCTACACTCTAATCCCTACACTCTACACTCTATACCCTACACTCTATACCCTACACTCTATACCCTACACTCTACACCCTACACTCTAATCCCTACACCCTACACTCTATACCCTACACTCTATACCCTACTCTCTATACCCTACACTCTACACTCTATACCCTACACTCTACACCCTACACTCTACACTCTATACCCTACACTCTACACCTGCACTCTGTACCCTACACTCTACACTCTTTACCCTACACTCTATACCCTACACTCTATACCCTACATTCTACACCCTACACTCTATACCCTACACTCTATACCCTACACTCTACACCCTACACTCTAATCCCTACACCCTACACTCTATACCCTACACTCTATACTCTACACTCTATACCCTACACTCTATACCCTACACCCTACACTCTACACCCTACACTCTACACTCTGTACCCTACACTCTACACTCTTTACCCTACACTCTATACCCTACACTCTAAACTCTATACCCTACACTCTATACCCTATACCCTACACTCTATAACATACACTCTATACCCTACACTCTATACCCTACACTCTATACCCTACACTCTATACCATACACTCTACACCCTACACTCTATACCATACACTCTACACCATACACTCTATAGCATACACTCTATACCCTACACTATACACTCTACACCCTACACTCTATACCATACACTCTACACTTTATACCCTACACTCTATAACATACACTCTATACCCTACACTCTATACCCTACACTCTATACCCTACACTCTATACCTACACTCTATACCGTACACTCTACACTCTATACCCTACACTCTATACCATACACTCTACACCATACACTCTATAGCATACACTCTATACCCTACACTCTATACCCTACACTCTATACCCTACACTCTATACCCTACACTCTATACCCTACACTATACACTCTATACCCTACACTCTACACTTTATACCCTACTCTCTATACCCTACACTCTATACCCTACACTCTACAACCTGCACTCTATACCCTACACTCTATACCCTACACCCTACACTCTATACCCTACACTCTGTACCCTACACTCTATACCCTATACTCTATACCCTACACTCTACACTCTATACCCTACACTCTATAGCCTACACTCTATACTCTACCCTACACTCTATAGCCTACACTCTAATCCCTACACTCTACACTCTATACCCTACACTCTATACCCTACACTCTATACCCTACACTCTACACCCTACACTCTAATCCCCACACCCTACACTCTATACCCTACACTCTATACCCTACTCTCTATACCCTACACTCTACACTCTATACCCTACACTCTACACCCTACACTCTACACTCTATACCCTACACTCTACACCCTACAGTCTATACCCTACACTCTACACTCTATACCTTACACTCTACACTCTATTCCCTACACTCTATACCCTACATTCTATACCCTACATTCTATACCCTACACTCTACACTCTATACCCTACACTCTATACCCTACACTCTATACCGTACACTCTATATCCTACACTCTACACTCTATACCCTACACTCTATACGCCACACTCTATACCCTACAGTCTACACTCTATACCATACACTCTACACTCTACACTCTATACCCTACACTCTATACCCTACACTCTATACCCTACACCCTACACTCTATACCCTACACTCTACACCCTACACTCTGTACCCCACACTCTATACCCTTCACTCTATACCCTACACTCTATACCCTACACTCTATACACTTCACTCTAAACTCTATACCCTACACTCTACACTCTATACCCTACACTCTATAACATACACTCTATACCCTACACTCTATACCCTACACTCTATACCCTACACTCTACACCATACACTCTACACCATACACTCTACACCATACACTCTATAGCATACACTCTATACCCTACACGATACACTCTATACCCTACACTCTATACCCTACACTCTATACCCTACACTATACACTCTATACCCTACACTCTACAATCTATACCCTACACTCTATACCCTACACTCTACACTCTATACCCTACACTCTATAGCCTACACTCTACACTCTACACCCTACAGTCTATACCCTACACTCTACACTCTATACCTTACACTCTACACTCTATTCCCTACACTCTATACCCTACACTCTATACCCTACATTATATACCCTACACTCTACACTCTATACCCTACACTCTATACCCTACACTCTATACCGTACACTCTATACCCTACACTCTACACTCTATACCCTACACTCTATAGCCTACACTCTACACTCTACACCCTACACTCTATACCCTACACTCTATACCCTACACTCTATACCGTACACTCTATACCCTACACTCTACACTCTATACCCTACACTCTATACGCCACACTCTATACCCTACAGTCTACACTCTATACCATACACTCTACACTCTACACTCTATACCCTACACTCTATACCCTACACTCTATACCCTACACTATACACTCTATACCCTACACTCTATACCCTACACTCTATACCCTACACTCTACACTCTATACCCTACACTCTATAGCCTACACTTCTACACTCTACACCCTACAGTCTATACCCTACACTCTACACTCTATACCTTACACTCTACACTCTATTCCCTACACTCTATACCCTACACTCTATACCCTACATTCTATACCCTACACTCTACACTCTATACCCTACACTCTATACCCTACACTCTATACCGTACACTCTATACCCTACACTCTACACTCTATACCCTACACTCTATACGCCACACTCTATACCCTACAGTCTACACTCTATACCATACACTCTACACTCTACACTCTATACCCTACACTCTATACCCTACACTCTATACCCTACACCCTACACTCTATACCCTACACTCTACACCCTACACTCTGTACCCTACACTCTATACCCTTCACTCTATACCCTACACTCTATACCCTACACTCTATACACTTCACTCTAAACTCTATACCCTACACTCTACACTCTATACCCTACACTCTATAACATACACTCTATACCCTACACTCTATACCCTACACTCTATACCCTACACTCTACACCATACACTCTACACCATACACTATACACCATACACTCTATAGCATACACTCTATACCCTACACGATACACTCTATACACTACACTCTATACCCTACACTCTATACCCTACACTATACACTCTATACCCTACACTCTACACTCTATACCCTACACTCTACAACCTGCACTCTATACCCTACACTCTACACCCTACACTCTATACCCTACACTCTATACCCTACACTCTATACCCTACACTCTACACTCTATACCCTACACTCTATAGCCTACACTCTACACTCTATACCCTACACTCTATACCCTGCACTCTATACCCTACACTCTATACCCTACACTCTACTCCCTACACTCTGCACCTTACAGTCTATACCCTACACTCTACACTCTATGAACACACAAGAACCTACCGAAAAATAAATATTAATAAATATTAGTCACATACTAAGATAAAAAACAATAATAACTTCGCTTGATTGAAGTACAAACTTAATATATAGGTTGTCTAGATGAATTTGAAGATAAAGTCCAGTGTTCATAGTGATATCCAGAGAAAAATGCTCCTTTGTATGGAAGACCCGCACTTGTCACTTGTGAAAAGTAATCATTCATTGGCTGGTACCCGTAGCCAGAGTGCATAGAGAGGCTGCTGTATTCTACCAATATAAAA